>NC_134084.1:17607509-18291671 GCF_000715075.1 Nicotiana tabacum | reverse complement strand
CAAGCGTATCAAGCTTGTTGTTAATTTCTTTCAGCTCCCTGTCGTACTTGTGTATGAGCTCATCCAGTTTCAGCTCAAAAGCCTCTATAATGTCTTGCTTGATTTCTTCCACTATTTGCCTGATGACAACATCCATTTTTTCTTTTTTGTATTTTATTATGTCTGCTAAAATATATGTGTTTGAGTGAATAAACTCACAAGGAATAACATGCTTATATAGGGGGAAAAACTTCTGCATGGTATATGAAAAAGCAAAGAGAAATTTTAAACGTTGTCTAATGAAAAGCGTGCATGAATGTGATAGGAATGTAATTATTACACTAACACATACCCTCAATGCAATATAATTACTACTTTAATTGTGTAGGTTACTCCTGTATACTATGCAATTAATGCTGAAACATGCTCAAGTTTGTTGAATTCATTTGCTAAAACTTCAGCCCAATGTGTTTGAAGTTCTTTAGTTCATTTCTAAAATCTTCAGCACCTAATGAGCTGAAGTTGTTTTCCCTGCATTCATGAATCCCTGTCATACAACTTTTTCAAAACAACTCCAGCTGATATGCTGAAGTTATTAAGCTTATTTCTAAAAACTTCTGCACTTAATAAGCTGAAGTTTTCTGTGCAGCATTCATTAATTATGTCATACATCTTTTTCCCAAAACTTTCAGCAGAAGGTGCCTAAGTGATTTAGTTCATTTGTAAAAACTTCAGCACAAACAACCTAAAAATTCTTCTATTCACTTACCTAATACTTGCCACTAATATGAATCTGCAGGATGAGTTCAATTTGCATTCTTATAACTTTCAATGGGAGTTGGACTCCTGATTTCAAATACTTGGATCATGATACAAAACTTATTCTACTTAATAAGCATGTATCATTCAATACTTTCCTGAAGAAAATTAGTGAAGTTGCAAATATTGATTCAACCAGATATGCACTAAAAGTATGGTTTGATATCAAACTAAATACAAGCAAAGGAATGCTTGTAACTTCAGATGAAGAACTCAGTACTTGTATACATTTGCTTACAACTGATTTACCCTACAAGAATTGTCATTTCATCATCGAAAAAATACATCCTTCAGAATCTGCAGCATTCAAACAATCGCTTGCATATGCGATAGATTCAGAGCCTTTTGTTGATTATCAACATGAAGTAGGACATCCAATAATAGAAGTAGACAACGAGCAACAACCTTCTAACATTACAGCTGCTTCAGAATATATAATGCTGCAACAATTACCCCCTCCTCCAATAAATTCATACCCGTTTGTCGATGACCAAGAAGAAAAAGGACAACTAATAATGCAAATTGACAACCAACACACAATCCAACAAAGCTTTTTGTTACCTTCTGCAATGATAAGCAACAACGAAGATGAAGTAAACGTGGAGCTTATACCGATAACATAAGATAGAATTGAAGAAATTGCTGAAAGTTCTTGTGCTTCTCATAAATCAAGAAAAAGAGTGAGGAGAAAGCTGAAAGAATCTCCACCATGTAAAATACTTAGGCACGATGCGTTGCCTGAGGAAGTAAAATTTGGATCAATTTTTGAGAACAAACAAAACATGACTAAATTTTTCTGCAGCTTGGAGATAAACCAGAAAGTTGAATTCATTGCTGTTAGATCATGTTCAAAAAGATACGAGCTGAAATGCATCGTGGACAAATGTGGTTGGAATGTACGTGCTACCAGAATAAAAAATTCCATACTATTCAGGGTGATAAAATATCATAATATCCATGAATGCTCGGTTGATGCAATCAGATCAGAAGCATGCTACATCAAATTTTATAAGTGAACAAATTATATAACATGTTCGAGACAAAAAGATAGATGTTACGCCAACCTTTGTAGAAAATGAAATGAAAAAGAAATTTGGAATTGACATTGGTTATCACAAGGCATGGCGTGTGTCACGACCCCAACCCCGATCATGATGGCGCCCAACACACTGTTAGGCAAGCCCGACCATTCAACAACATTATCCCAAATTCTTATTCAGATTATAGATAAATATCACAGAGAATTTACTAAGTCATCACTTTCAAGTGTATAATTAATAATAAAACCTGCGGAAATTCAACTAAAATACCACACCATAGCCCAATAGAATCTGGTGTCACTAATATGAGCCTCTAATACAGAACATCCACCTATTACAAGTCTGTCTAGGAAAAATGCGGAATAAAAGATAGAGATAGAGGGGAGAGATCAAGGTTGTGAACGCCATGCAGCTACCTCAATACTCTCGGATACTGCTGCTCAGCTAAACAAATCCTCACTCAGCCTGTGGTGTACCTGGATGTGCACGCAAGGTGCAGGGAGTAATGTGAGTACTCCGACCCAGTGATTAATAAACATAAATAAAGGCTGAGAATAAGAAATCGTGGAAAAATACAAAGTAAACTATAATTGGCAGTTTAGAACAACAAATAGTGAAGCAACAAGTCAATTAAATCAGAGTACCAAATACTGAGACAGGTATAACAGATAAAAACAAATGCATGAGTGCAATGCAATGCATATGATGGTACACTCTATGCATGAGTGCAATGCAATGCATATGATGGTACTCTCTAATACCCACTGCGGCGTGCAGCCCGAACCATCCATTTTATTTATCGTTAACGGCGCTCACTGGGGGTGTGTACAGACTCCGGAGGAGCTCCTACAACCCAAACGCAATATCAATCCATCTCGTGGCATCAAATCTAGGCCCTCGACCTCATATCAATGTCAGTATAATCACCCAGGCTCTCGGCCTCAATACCAATGTAATCAACCAGGCCCTCGGCCTCAATATCAATGTAATCAACCAGTCTCTCGGCCTCAATATCAATATAACACTGCTGCGGCGCGCAACCCGATCCATGCTTAGTCCAGAAATTATCATAAGCCCCTTGGGCATTTGTAAAACAGTAATTCTCAGCCCGAAATATCATTTAAATTTTCAAATCTTAGAAAGATGGCTGAGTTTGCAAAACAGTATTTAAAACCTTGGACTGAGATCAAATGATATGCATGTATGCGAAAACAGTGATGTCAATACCTGAAGGATTCAAATAATTGGCAAGAAGCCCAAATGTAACAATTAAATCCACGTAAGGATGATTCTCAATTTAGTTCAAGTAAAAAACACGGTAAAAACATCTCTCGGGACGGACCATGTCACAATCCCCAATGGTGCTCTACCCCACGCCCGTTATCCGGCGTGCAAGTCACCTCAATATAGCGTTACGATGTGAAATTTCGGGGTTTCAAACCCTCAGGACATCATTTACATCAATTACTCACCTCAAACCGGCCAAAGCTCTAGCTCGCTATGCCCTTGCTTCTCAAATTAGCCTCCTCGTGCGACGAATCTGCCCAAAATCACAACGAATATGTCGCATTATGCTAAAGGGATAATACCCAATCGAAAACACTCGAAAAATATCAAAATTCACGAATTTGACAAAACCCGAGCCCCGGGCTCACGTCTCGAAACTCAGAAATTTTTACGTCAACGGGTTCCTTATCGCGCCACGAGTCTATACATACAAAAATCTCTCAAATCGGACCACAAATGGCCCCTCAAATCCCAAATTTAGAATTTCAATTTCAAGCCCTATTTTCTTTCAATTTGTCTATATTTTCATGAATTTCAAGGATGATTTCACAATATAATCATGTATTTAGTCATAGGACTTACCTCCAATCACTTCCCATCAAAACCCCTTCAATTCCCGTCCAAACGCTCTCAAGGTTGCTCAAAAATGGTGGAAAAATGGGTTGGGTTCGCGGATGAAATGTTAATTTTTCGGAAGTATTGTTCACTGCGCAGTACTGTTCACGCGCGTGGTCACTGTTCACCTGCGCTGTTACTGTTCATGCGCGGTTACTATTCACGCGCGGTTACTGTTCACGCGGCTAAAAAATTACAGCAGCAGCCAAAAAAATTGCAGTTTTTTTTTGTTTCACTAAAATGGCTCTAACTCCATCATACGAACTCAGAATTCGATGATTCTTGTTCCTATGAGTCACAAATAATGATACGAACATAGTCCTTCAATCGAAACTCAATTCGGACCTCGTTTGCTCAGTGCGATATCCATTTCTCTCGTTAAACAATTAACTCATGTTTCGCGTCAAAATCCCAATCGCGACATGATGAAATTAGACCAAACTTTCCAGATCACTCCTATAATTCATTATTTAAATTCTGGAAATATCGAAATAAAATTTCGATCTCTAGAACTAAAAATAGACCTTTGGATCATTACATGCTTATGCTCAAACGGTAAAAATCTTCCAAAAACTCTTCCAAAACTTATCCGAGCCTCATGGGACCCCGACTAAATATGCCAACATAATTCATAACATTATTCAAACCTCTTCCAATCATCAAAACACCTCAAACAATATCAAATTACCCAAAACTCATCGAATTCAAGCCTAATTTTTTAAAAATTTCCGAAATACACTTTCGATCAAAAACCCGACCAAACCATGTCCGAATGACCTGAAATTTTGCACACATATCAAAATCTCACTTATCAACCGGAATTCGCCAAAATACTAATTTCGCCAATTCAAGCCTAATTCTACATCGGACCTCCAAAATTACTTCCGATCACACTCCTAAGTCACAAATCATCCCCCGAAGCTAACCGAATCATCAGAATTCAAATTCGAGCCCTCTAACATATAAGTCAACGTCCGGTTGACTTTTCCAACTTAAACCTTCTTAAAAGAGACTAAGTGTCTCATTTCCTATCAAAACCAATCCGATTTAACTCTAACACACCGAATACCGATAATGAAACATGAAGAAGCATAAAATGGGGGAAACGAGGCGGTAACTCACGTGACGACGGGTCGGGTCATCACATTCTCCCCAACTTAAACAAACGCTCGTCCTCGAGCGTACCCAGAGTTGTCCTAGAAGCCAACCGAAAGCTAAATGACCTTATCAAGCATAAACCCGGGGATGATCCCACGTCACCCTATCTCACATGGGTCCGATAACACGTTTTAACTAAAATCACACAATCCAGTCTAGCCCATAAATCATAGAACCACATTTCACTTTTCGGAATCATACACAAGATCAGAACCTCACACCTATATTCAGAATAAGTCTGAACCAGCTGTAATAGACCATGCCTGCAACCTCGGGTGCAATTATATGATATACCAATAACTCAAACACATGCATCGATAACTTCCATTCACAGCAGTTGCCCACAACAACCAAATACCGATAGAATTCTCTTATTAGCCAAGGTCTCATTCCAACACTTTCATATACTGCCAACGGTAATTGAAACACGCAATAAACCATAATTATTTCTCAGATCAACCATTCATGAGGCCATTTCTCCTCTGGCAATTACCATAACAAATTTTTGAATCGAACCTCGATATTTACCCATCACACATACTGAAATCGAAACCATTCGCATTCATTAATGATTTCAACGATCTCTTCTGACCAAACACACTACTCTGGTGACATGACACATCAATACATAAGCCACAACTTGCATAATGTGTGCACCAATAAGAAACGGTCCGAACATACTCAATTCATGAAAATGACTCAACTGAGAGAGTTATACCTCAAACTCACCAGTACTGCCACAACACAAGGCTGAGACCTGGTCTCACATCATAGAAACAGGACACACAAATTTAACCCGCAATGTCATGTTTCCACATAGCTTTGCTGCAACGCGAGTTCCTATCCAAATACTACTCCACAGAAACACCTCAAGTCATTATGCTTGAAATCGACAACCATGCTCAATTGATGTCTGGAGTCAAAGCAAATCATTACACCCATGGTGAAACAAATAACACACACCACGCAAACCTGATAGAACATAACCGATACGTTATTCACCGAGCAACACCCAATTACTCATCCCGCTCGACTTCCACTATTACAACTCCTATCGGAGCCAGGCGATCCGGTGCCCGGCACCAAATTAATACCGAAATCAACAACCTCGCCCGGCGACATACCTAGCCATATGAAACTTATCTGAAAAGTCCCTCAACACCGGAACTGAATTAGTGATAGCAACCTTTGCACTGACATCCATCACGAATGCCCAATTAAGAAAGCAATCCTTCCCAACCGTCCGTTGGTTCTTTGAAATATAAACCACTCTGCTAGAACATAATCCAACGCACTTCATCACTCAACCCGTGGCATTTTCGGTATTTCCCGTAGTGCAATAGTTCAGAATCACTCAACACTAAGACAACCAATCTGAATTCCGACATCACATCCAAAATCTAATATACCAGCAAACAAAGATCCACTCGAGCCTCCAAATCCCGATTGCCGCTAAACGGTGTCGAATACACACAATCCACCCCCACAACCTAGCCTGTACATGATAACTCCCAGTCTCCAACTCCATATGGCACACAAATCATCATACCTGATTCCAGTTTCCACCGTGTGAATACATGCACACCTTTGATACCCAATCATTCCACAATAGATACTCAAAATTTTCCTGTGCTACCAAGCAAACCCGAATACCACCAGTGGACCCACCAAGAACATGCCGCAATACTACCGAAATATCATCAGTTTAATCACTTTACCTTTCTCTGAGACATATACTCTCATCAAATCACTTCCAATTAGCAATACCATTTCCTTAATCATCTGAAAATCATTCACCCTAATCATCTAAAGCTCATTTCTCTAATCACCTAAAGTTGCCCGTACCACCTAAGAATGTTATGAATTTCCATTCAGAACTGAACTGTAATCTTACACACGGAAATCTCAATCCTTCACAACATATCGCATATACCATACCATCCTAAGGTAACATGAGGACTTCACCTCCTTTCCGAACCATGAACGTTTACGTACTCAACTAGTCAAGAACTTCCATTAATCCCATCTAGAAGAAAAATCATTACACATCTCATGCTCTGCATGACATACATAGGTCTTGTTCAAATTCTTACAATACCGACACGACAGATGAGATCTGTATAAATTCATAACACCGCCGAATCAAAAATTCATTGGGTCTATACTTCTGGCAAGAACTATCACCTCATTATGAACCAAACAATGGTCTTAGCCCCTTAATTTACTTCATATACTTAGATTGCACTGATCTCGAATTCAATGATCTCGTCTCACCCATTACGAACTGCTCAAGCAATAAGCCACCCAGACATAATCAAAAGCCGCATATGATGCCCTAATATGCCAATAGGCTACCAATTCGAACGCGATACAAAAAGAAAGCGAACTCTAGAAGGAATTACCGATCTCATGCACTAATACAGACTTTCCTTAGAAAACAGGAAGCAAGGCATACAAAATAGCATATAGAAAACTATACTCAACATCACACTATGGCGGCGTGCAACCCGATCCAGATAACATACCCATGGCGTCGTGCCACCCGATCCACACATAGATCTCACATATGGAGATGCACATCGAGCCAAATTTTCTCATTACAACAAAATACCGAGTATCAGTCATAAGCATGCTAAGTGCATAATAATATCTCTGAGGGACATATAGCGTTATAAGCTACAAAACTCAAGCACAACTGAGGTGCGATGTACAATCTGAATTTCAAGAGCCAAAATGCTCATATAACGTCATTCCTACGCGGATTCTCAACACATAGCAATTTCTCAAGCCATCTCATAACTCACACGGCGCAATGCATCACTACGCGAAATATTTGACAACGAAACATCAACCTAACTACTCCTCCATGAGGACCGCGTTACTAAAATGCACACATCTGGCTTGATATAGAGCCATTATTCACATTAAATCTATCCACTGACTTCAAGGTGATTCTGATCACACTGAACTAGTCTGATAACCTTTCAAAGGTCCATAATAACTCCCATTTTTCTCATAACACACAATAACAACCATCACAATTGGAGTAATCCTCCCCAGTTCACAACCCAATATTCCAAGTGCCCTCAAGGCATGAATCTTCAATTTAACGACACCATCACAAACTTCATACTTGGTTTACATCTAATCAATCAAGTGATCACATGCCACACTTATATAATCTTTCTGTGGGACACACTCCCACAACCTACCACAACAATATCTGGAGCGTAACTCCAAACCACCGGTCGCACTAACGCTGAAGAGCGATCAAGAATTATTAACTAGGACGCAAAACCCTTTTTTTTACAAAACACCTATCTTAGGTGACGCTGAAGACAATACCAACTTACCGTAAACATCGAAACTTATCTCCTGCTCATCCGAGCTCATGACATCTTGTCAAAAATTTTCCTTCACTCGTGCCATTCTCGGCCCAATTTCCACAACTAGAACTGATTCACCAGCATGCATCAAATCGGAACTAACATAGTACATAACCGCACAATCCGCTAACCAATAACAAGCTCCCCAACTTGGCTCGAAGCCATAGATCACAACATACTATACTCATAACGCATATACTCAATTGTTGCCTCAATACCATATTGAGATTAAACTCGATCCTCTATAAGCTTGTGGAAACACAAATCATTTAGAATTTTTAACTCTTCTGCAAATCTTGCATTCACTCACACAACAGTTAAGCCCACTCTCTAGGCGATCCAATTTGGATTTCAACACATTTTATTCATTTGCAATTGAGGCCTTCTAATAGATAACATAAGGATAACACAACTTTAGAACACCCCGCAGGAGATGACCTACCTGCTTTGCCTCCAACTAACATTTCTGCATACCTTCTACCGCCATAAGCATTACGTAGTCACTTGATCTTCCTGAGTCTGTACTCATACCGCAACATGAAGTTTACTTCACTCCCAACTAGGAGACATGAAAAGATTCTTCACACGTCCATAACTCGGGCTATATCTTGAATCACGATGGACTTCGAGCATCTATTAGTTCTTCCATCATTCAGCAGACCCTTCTCGTCGCTTCCAAATCATATAGATACGCCTCGCAGTACTAACATACTCATCACATAGCCACAACCATCATTTCCACTAACAGGGACACTACCGAACATATAAGTTCAAAAATACTTGTTCACATAATCAGCACCTCGGCACTCCAGCCATAGGCAAAGATCCAACCTCAAGTCCTCCAGACTGGCCCACCATAAACTCACAAAGATAACACCTCGCCCCTCCATCGGGGAATCACAAGCCATCGAGGCACATCTGATACTAAGCGCTCATGCGCGCATACGAACGCGTGGAAGGAATTTCAAAAGTTTCTTTTCAAGATGAATCAAGGACGCACGATAAGAATTCAAGAATGTGAAGTTTTCCTAAAGGTTCTGCAGCCCCTCGAGGATAAATACAGATGTCTCAGTACCGATCCGCGAGACTCTACTAAACCGGCTCATGACTCGCGAGACCAATTAACCTAGGCTCTGATACCAACTTGTCACGACCCCAACCCTGGTCATGATGGCGCCCAACACACTATTAGGCAAGCCCGACCATTCAACAACATTATCCCAAATTCTTATTCAGATTATAAATAAATATCACAGAGAATTTACTAAGTCATCACTTTCAAGTGTATAATTAATAATAAAACCTGCGGAAATTCAACTAAAATACCACACCATAGCCCAATAGAATCCGGTGTCACAAATATGAGCCTCTAATACAGAATATCCACCTATTACAAGTCTGTCTAGGGAAAATGCAGAATAAAAGATAGAGATAGAGGGGTGAGATCAAGGTTGCGAACGCCATGCAGCTACCTCAATACTCCCGGATACTGCTGCTCAACTAAACAAATCCTCACTAAGCCTGTGGTGTACCTGGATCTGCATGCAAGTTGCAGGGAGTAATGTGAGTACTCCGACCCAGTGAGTAATAAACATAAATAAAGGCTGAGAATAAGAAATCGTGGAAAAATACAAAGTAAACTATAACTGACAGTTTAGAACAACAAATAGTGAAGCAACAAGTCAATTAAATCAGAGTACCAAATACTGAGACAGGTATAACAGATAAAAACAAATGCATGAGTGCAATGCAATGCATATGATGGTACACTCTATGCATGAGTGCAATGCAATGCATATGATGGTATTCTCTAGTACCCACTGCAGCGTGCAGCCCGAGCCATCCATTTTATTTATCGTCAACGGCGCTTACTGAGGGTGTGTACAGACTCCGGAGGAGCTCCTACAGCCCAAGCGCAATATCAAGCCATCTCGTGGCATCAAATCTAGGCCCTCGCCCTCATATCAATATCAGTATAATCACCTAGGCTCTCGGCCTCAATATCAATGTAATCAACCAGGCCCTCGACCTTAATATCAATGTAATCAACCAGGCTCTCGGTCTCAATATCAATATAACACTGTTGCGGCGCGCAGCCCGATCCATGCTCAGTCCAGAAATTATCATAATCCCCTTGGGCATTTGTAAAACAGTAGTTCTCAGCCCGAAATATCATTTAGAAATATCATTTAAATTTTTAAATCTTAGAAAGATGGCTGAGTTTGCAAAACAGTATTTAAAACGTTGGATTGAGATCAAATGATATGCATGTATGCGAAAACAGTGATGTCAATCCCTGAAGGATTCAAATAATTGGCAAGAAACCCAAATGTAACAATTAAATCCATGTAAGGATGATTCTCAATTTAGTTCAAGTAGAAAACACGGTAAAAACATCTCTCAGGACGGACCATGTCACAATACCCAATGGTGCTCTACCCCACGCCCGTTATCCGGTGTGCAAGTCACCTCAATATAGCGTTACGATGTGAAATTCAGGGGTTTCAAACCCTCAGGACATCATTTACATCAATTACTCACCTCAAACCGGCCAAAGCTCTAGCTCGCTATGCCCTTGCTTCTCAAATTAGCCTCCTCGTGCGACGAATCTGCCCAAAATCACAACGAATATGTCGCATTATGCTAAAGGGATAATACCCAATCGAAAACACTCAAAAAATATCAAAATTCACGAATTTGACAAAACCCGAGCCCCAGGCCCACGTCTCGAAACTCAGAAATTTTTACGTCATCGGGTTCCTTATCTCGCCACGAGTCTATACATAAAAAAATCTCTCAAATTGGACCACAAATGGCCCCTCAAATCCCAAATTTAGAATTTCAATTTCAAGCCCTATTTTCTTTCAATTTGTCTATATTTTCATGAATTTCAAGGATGATTTCACAATATAATCATGTATTTAATTCATAGGACTTACTTCCAATCACTTCCCATCAAAACCCCTTCAATTCCCGTCCAAACGCTCTCAAGGTTGCTTAAAAATGGAGGAAAAATGGGTTGGGTTCGCGGATGAAATGTTAATTTTTCGAAAGTACTGTTCACCGCGCGGTTACTATTCATGCGCGTGGCCACTGTTCACCCATGCGGTTACTGTTCAGGCGCGGTTACTAATCACACGCGGTTACTGTTCACGCAGCTAAAAAATTACAGCAGCAGCCAAAAAAATTGCAGCTTTTTTTTTGTTTCACTAAAATGGCTCTAACTCCATCATACAAACTCGGAATTCGATGATTCTTGTTCCTATGAGTCACAAATAATGATACAAACATAGTCCTTCAATCAAAACTCAATTCGGAGCTCGTTTGCTCAGTGCGATAACCATTTCGCTCATTAAACAATTAACTCATGTTTCGTGTCAAAAACTCAATCGCGACTTGATGAAATTAGACCAAACTTTCCAGATCACTCCTATAATTCATTATTTAAATTCTGGAAATCTCGAAATAAAATTTTTATCTCTAGAACTAAAAATAGACCTTTCGATCATTACATGCTTATGCTCAAACGGTAAAAATCTTCCAAAAACTCTTCCAAAACTTATCCGAGCCTCATGGAACCCCGACCAAATATGCCACATAATTCATAACATTATTCAAACCTCTTCCAATCATCAAAACACCTCAAACAACATCAAATTACCCAAAACTCATCGAATTCAAGCCTAATTTTTTAAAAATTTCCGAAATACACTTTCGATAAAAAAACCGACCAAACCATGTCCGAATGACCTGAAATTTTGCACACATATCCCAAATCACCTAACGAAGCTACAGAAACTCTCGTAATTCCATTCCGACTCTCAGATCAAAATCTCACCTATCAACCGAAATTCGCCAAAATACTAACTTCACCAATTCAAGCCTAATTCTACACCGGACCTCCAAAATTACTTCCGATCACATTCCTATGTCACAAATCATCCCCCGAAGCTAAACGAATCATTTGAATTCAAATCCGAGCCCTCTAACACATAAGTCAACGTCCGGTTGACTTTTCCAACTTAAACCTTCTTAAAAGAGACTAAGTGTCTCATTTCCTATCAAATCCAATCCTATTTAACTCTAACACACCGAATATCGATAACGAAACATGAAGAAGCATAAAATGGGGGAAACGGGGCGGTAACTCACGTGACGACGGGTCGAGTCGTCACATCGTGCTATTCAAAAAACTGTTGCTTGCATAAGGGGAACACCTGAAGAGAACTACCAGATTCTTCCTTCGTACCTACACATGATGGTGAGCAAAAACCCAGGAACGTACATAAGCATAAACAGAGATGCACAGAATAGGTAAGCAAAACAATACTAACTATCAGCCTGAAGTTTCAAATGTTCCTATTTGAAAAACTTCACATCTTATGATTTGTTTTTTTTTGTGTTTCACTGTATAGATTTGCTTACATGTTCTTTGCTCCTGCGGCATCAATAGCTGGTTGATCCTACTATAGACCCGTTATTGCAGTAGATGCAATGTTTTTAAAATCAAAATATCGTGGTGTTCTATTTGTTGTTGTATCAAAGGATGCAAACAATCAAATCTTTCCTCTATATTTTGGTGTAGCAGATTCAGAAAACAATGAGGCATACATTTGGTTCTTCGGGGAAATGAGAAAAGCAATTCAAGTCCGTCGTGAACTGGTTTTCTTGTCAGATAGAAACCAATCAATCGCAAATGGGATTAGAAAAGTTTTCCTGAAGCTCACCATGGTATCTGCCTCTATCACTTTGAGAAAAATTTAAAGCAAAGACATGCAAAAGCCACGGTAATAAATCTTTTTTAAAGTGCTGCAAGGTCATACAAACATGAAGATTTTAATCAGTTAATGTCTCAACTCAAAAGTATTGACAAGAAAGCATACAATTACATAATGGAAGAGCCTCCCGAGAGATGGACTCGATCGTGGTTCCCACGATGACGTTATGATATGCTAACAACAAACATGGTAGAATCAATGGATTTCGTTTTACTAAAAGGGAGAGAAATGCCTATTTTAAGAATGTTAGATTTCATCCAAAAAAAGTTGGGAGAGTGGTTTTACGAACGAAAAAAAAAAGACAAATGAAACTTTTCACAGAGTATCAATATGGGCAGAAGAAGAGATGACAAAGAAGATGGACTTGGCTTGCAAAATGTTTGTGAGTATATTTATTAACTTCAGCTTTTTATATCTGTTGCAGTGATTTACTGCTTACATTTAAAAAAATTCATACTTTTTCTTTTTGAAGCAAAAATACACTAATATAGTTTGTCTTAATTTTTTATTCCTTGTTAGGTGTTCAACCTTGACTCAATGTTGTTTAGAATAAATAGTGAAGGAATCGAATTTATTGTGGACTTAAAGAAGAGAACTTGTGACTGCCTGGAATTCCAACTTGATGAATTGCCCTGTCCACATGCAATTGCTGCTATAAATACGAGATATTTGTAGAAATCTGATTACTGCTCAAATTGGTATTCAAGGAAACATGGTTGAAAACATATGAAGGACATATGAATACCGTGTGAGATCAAAAATCATGGGATATACCACAAAATATATAATCTGAGATCACAAAACCTCCTGATGTAGAGATTTTACAAGGAAGAAGACAAAAAAAGAGGCATATACCTGCAACTGAATCAGTACTGTCAAACCTCCTTTTTACCTACACCCCCGGAAGGGTGTATAAGGGAGTTTTTTCCAATTTAAGTGACATTATTCGAAATGGGATTATTTTATTTATTTTCAGAGTCGCCACTTGGGATAATTTTATGGTGTCCCAAGTCAACGGTTTAAAATCCCGAGTCGAGGAAGTTTGACTTTCCTTTTGAAGTCTGCGAACCAGAAATTCTGAATAAGGAATTCTGGGAACCCGAGGGAAGGTATTAGGCACCCCCGGATTCCGTGGTTCTAGCACGGCCGCTTAACAATTTATACTTGGCTTAAATTGTTTAACTACTCATTTTTAAGACCTATGTGCAATTATCTTTTTACCGCTTTTAAATTACTTGAATTATTCATAATCAAAGAATTGAGTTACGCGTACGTATACTCTTTTATTTTGGCGCGTTAAAAATCATGTCACGTGAACGTGTCCACAATTAATTAACGCTTTATTAATTATTAAAGAAAATTTCGATCGAAGTTGCGCGAACGCATACCTTGATTTTTTTTTTAGAACAGAATTCGTAATTATGTTACGCGAACGTATACATAATCACAATAATATATTAAATCGCCTTTGCATTGTTGTCGTTAGGACCAATTCAATCCTAATACAAAATACTATTCTAAAATAAGGAAAGAATTGCCTAAATTTCCGGGTAATCAAAAGTTGTGCACACGGAATGAAGTATGTTATATTATACCGCGAAAAGGACATGTAACAAACAAACAAAAAAGAAACACGGCTCTAATATGATTCAACAATTGTACCATATCATAAAATGGTTAGGCACTAAGAAAATAAGGCATTATTCGGTGTTTTAACTAACACAATAAAATGATATAAATGTTAGTGTCACACCTCCTTTCTTCTTTTTTATTCTAAAAAAAAATCAAAACTAAAAGCAGAGACCCACTTTTAAAAGTAGGAGCAATCGATGAATAAAAATAAATAAAAAATACTTTGTACTAATCAGCAAATCATATTACAAATATAACAAGATGAAATGAAAGCATTATATGTATAGGACCACAAACATGGAGTATAATAGTCAAAAGCAAAAGCAAAAGCAAAAGGTGCTATTGTTTTAGCCGTTTTTAATATTTCAGAAAAAATTCAAAGTTATTTAAAACACATCGTAAGCCACGCTACATAAATGCATCTGCGGTTCGCAACACATTTTTATTTAACGTTGTTGAGATTTGGATTTGGGTTACATGAAATGCACACCCGAATTTAAGGAAGTTAATTTATATTACGCGCCTAAAGCAACTACGCACTTTCAAGTTTGCGAGGACCATGGAAAATTCAACTAAATGGCACGCCTCGATTGCTAAGGATTAAAATTAATTAAATGAGGGCCATGAGTTTTGGGATTTTATTTGGCACGACACGCCTCAAATTATTATTATTTTTTTAAAATTTAAAATATTCGAAGTTGTTAGAATCGGGTTACATGAAATGCACCCCCCGATTTTGGGAATTATGTATCATAACTATGTCACGGGAGCCATACCCATAGTCACGATACTTAAGAAAATAAAAATAAAATTAACTAAAGTAAATAAAACTCGTTTCATGCTCATCTTCTTTTAATTTTTCATTTCATGTTTTTGGCCGAGCCCAATTACTAAACATAGAAATAAATTAATCATCAAATGGGCTGGTTATGCCCCCAATCCCCATGACCCCGCATTTTATTTAAAAGCACATATCAAACGAAACAAAGCATGGCAGATAATTCGGATAAAGAGATAGCGAAAATTCGGGCGACTAGCCAAGAGAAGTAAACTAAAACACGGTAAAAGTTATTCTTTAATCCCAATCTACACACCCCTCTCCACCGCAATTAAGACCACACCATGTGATTTTATATCCATGTGCTATAACTTTATAATTTTATTCAAATATCACTTAAAAAATCTCAAATCCACATCCTTATGGACACTATATTTAAATATGCAAATTCTATTATGAAACCCATTTTTACCATAGAAATATGTCAAGCATCCAAATTCAAAAGCAAAAGCTCTTTTATGTTACTGAGGTAGCTTACCAATATTAATTAAATGAACCAAGTGTTGAATCATATGTCAAGTGCTTTCACAGATTCAACGGTGGGAATAAATTTCCAAACAAGCAACCAATTCCAATTCCTACTTAGCAACTTGGGATTTGATAGTGAGAACTTTTTAAATAAAAAAAATCATGATCACTCGAACAAAATCATGATCACGTAGGCATATATACACACTGTGTTGTATCATGTACCTAAACAAATCATAAAAGTAACATAACAGAAAGAGCTAAAATCAATCTTAAAATCATAATTAATCACACACAACTAATAAAAGACATGAGTGAGAGAATGGACCTTTTATATTGTCGAATTTTTGCTTTAAATATTACATCGACGTTTCCCCAAGTCGAACAAACAACAGACACTTGAAACCAAACTTCAACGTCAAGATCGATGGATCAGAGCTGTGAACGAGAGTCTCGAATGACTTCGAACTTGCCGGAAAAAGAACTCGAACTTCGGGGTAGAAAGAGCTGTTGTTCCGGAGTGGTTTGGTGCTGGTTTTTACGGTGTTTTTTTGGATCTTTGGTGCTAATTCTGGGACAGCTTTTCTGGGATTTTAGGACTGGGTTTTCAGCTCGCGTTTCATTGAACTTTCAGCTGGTTTCTCGCAAATGTTGTTGTTGCGTTTTAGCTGGTTTATGGATGATTTTCGGGGATGATTTGCTGAGTTTCTAGGACTGTTTTGGGATGAGAAAGGGGTGGTTTTCGAGCTGGATTTGGGGAGCTGCTGCTGGTTGTGCTGAAGGAGAAAGAGGTCGTTGGCTTGGTTAGGAATCAACCATGGAAATGGCTGCTTGAAGAAGATGATCCTAGGGGTCGTTTCTTGGTTAGGAATCAACCATGGAAATATTTGGCTGCTTGAAGAAGATGATCCTAGGGGTTGTTTCTGCGCGCAAGGGTTGTCGGAGACGATGGAATCGGGGGGTGGGGTCGTTTTCTGTCAAAGTTGCGCAGCCTTCAACTTTTTTCCTCCTCCTTTGTTTTTCAGCTCTTCAATCTCTGAATAGGCAGCAAGTTAGTGCATTTTCCATTACAAATCACCTTTTCCATTTTTAATTATTTCCACTTAAACATTTAGTGTATTTCTAACCCTACCACTTATTAGAAGCTTCTTATTTTTATTTTTATTTTCAATCCG
Organism: Nicotiana tabacum; assembly: GCF_000715075.1. Classification (NCBI taxonomy): domain Eukaryota; kingdom Viridiplantae; phylum Streptophyta; class Magnoliopsida; order Solanales; family Solanaceae; genus Nicotiana; species Nicotiana tabacum. Next base: position 18,274,496 of record NC_134084.1, on the reverse strand, counting down.
CTAGGCAAGCGCCTAGGGCTAGTTTTTTTATTAATAACAGAAAAGAAAAATACAACAATTAGAAAATTGTCATTGTCTTCCTTCAATGAAAGGAAATAGACTTTGCACTCTAATGTAACGTACTATCAAAATTGAGCATAATACTCAAATTGATATCACATTATGCCTACTAAAACTTTGTAATTGTAAAAACAGCCCAAGTGAGTCCATGTCGATGTTGTATCTCCAGTCCAAAGCGTCCCAGTTCCAGTGTGAAATTTGATTTGCGTAAATAGCCCCTTTTCAGCAACTTCACGTAGACTCCACCAATTTGGTAGCTCGGTACTGTAGCATATGGTACTGTAGACGTCACTGTAGCATACGACACTGTAGCATACAGTTACTGTAGCATATAGTACTGTAGCCATCCGGTACTGTAGCACGTGACCATGTGATGTCCCCTTGAGATTCCCACACTATTGAGGGGGCCAAGGTCCTTGGCATTTGCACCCAAAGTAATGCACATGCCTACAATGATTCCCATGCATTGTCCCTTTCTTTAATGATCCATGTTTCCAAAATATTCTGTTATGTGCACTCCAGGTGTGCCTTATTTTTTCTAGTTTGTCCGTTTAAGATTGTATATCCTCTTTCCATTTGTTGAAGCATGTTGTCAATTTGAAAAAACATATGTCCAGCTTTTCATGCAAAGCTCCACATGCAATGTTTGAAAGCATTCGGTCAATAATATCCCAAAGATTCCATATGGACCTTTTTTCTTGGCATGTAGCTGTAACAAGCAGCATGCGTTGCAAGAGGTCCCAAAGAGAATGCTTTAAAATAATAAAAGGTTGTGAGGCATTCTTGAACATTTGAATGTGGAATCCCAACGCCTCTTCTTTTTGGAACTTCATGCACGCTTCTATGCCTTTTGATAGCCTCGAGAGCTCCTTTTTAGTATTGAATCTGTAGCTTCGCAAGTATGCAGGCGTGCATATGCTCCAATTAAACAGGCGTGCAATAAACAAAATAAAAAGCTGTGAATGTTTGCTCAGCTTTTCCTCGAAAACACGAGTTTTCCACCACGCTGGTTGTTGCGCCCCTGTGTGTGTAAGCTTCTCTAGCTTAGTCATTTGCTTGTAGCATTCAGAATGTGAGCTTCCAGCTTTTGTCGAGCAGTTGGTTTGTCTTATGTTTCCAACACGCATGCTGATGTTTGTTCCACTCGTTTGACCAGTTCTCGAGTGCCTTTCATCTTCCAGCATTAAACAATTATAAACCTACAAATCCTCGAAATTCCCTAGCATGCTGGTGCAAACTCCAAACGAATTGGCATCTATTTCTGTCCAGAACTTGACATGCCCATCATGTTTTCCATGCTCCCATTTTGAGGAGAATCGCATGCTCTCCATAACACTACATGGAAGTCTCGATCCATCCCATTTTTCTTTAAACCCTTCTGCACCTACTTTAATGTCCTCCCAGTGGATTGAATGCTCTTCCTTTTCTCTTTGTTTCTTATCTCCTGTCCACATTCACCCTTAGACTTGGACATTGCAGCTTATCTTAATTAACTAACCTCCTTCCCTATGCATCTAGATGCCAGAATTGTTGGCATTCTATTTCTCCATGATCTAAAGCATAATTAGCCAAGTGATCTGCCAGCTTGTTGCCCTCCCTATAAATATGAGTAACTGTGTAATTGCCCTCATTCATTAGTTGCATTATTTCCTCTACCTGCTCAGATATGATCCATGGTGGTTTCCAGATCCCATCCATTATCTTTTCTAATAACATTGAGTAAGTTTGAAGCCATACATGAGAGTATTGTTGAAATCTGCAGAACCTTAGTGCTTCTACCATGGCCTTCGCTTCAGCTACTGTGTTTGTTGTCTCCTCAATCTCCTTCCCTACTGACTTGACTATGTCACCGTTTTCATTTCTTATACAAAAACTTATTGAGCTCCTGCCTGGATTTCCCCTCGATGCACCATCCGTATTAACTTTTAGCCATCCTGTACTTGGAAATTCCCACATGACTTTGGTAACCTTAAGTTTAGGAGTGAAATTTTCTATCATAGCTAATAGATCTTGCCATTTGTGAGGTACCATGTCCATCCCAGGCTTTCTCACTTTCACCAATGCCTGCAGATTTGATGAAACTTGATAAATCATCCTGCTAGTTGTCACAGCATCACCATAATTCATACTATTTTTTCTTTTCCAGAGTTCCCAAACTACACATAAGGGGAGTGCTTGCATTACTGGTTTGAGCCTTAAGCACACATTTGCAGTCCAACATTTTGTGATTTTTTGGTGCAATGTTAATCCCTCCACAACTATTCCTGCCCTCGATAGAAAATACTTCCAAGTTGTCTTTGCAGTTTCTGATCTAAAAAACAAGTGCTGAAGAGATTCCTCGTCAGGCTGTACACAACACCAACATTTTGATGGCATGCGGTAGCCTACCCTTTTCATGAAATCATCTAAAGGTAACTTTGCTTTCCACACTTTCCACATGAAAAATGCTATTTTAAAAGGTAGTCCCTTTACCCAAATCATCCTATAAGTTGTTCTTGGTTCGTCTCTTCTTCTCATATAATCCCATGCTGACTTAACACTGAAATATCCTCTTGTTTCCAGCATCCAACAAGGCATGTCAAGAACCTGCTGAGGTGAAGGTGGTTTGATTTTCTCCAGAATGTGTACTGCTAAGTCTTCAGGAAGCAGTTCAAATAGCCTGTCCACATCCCACTCACCATCTAAGGTAACATCATATACACTATGTATAGTTTCATCAATGCCAAAGTCCTGAGGAACTAAAAAATATAGTGCCCCAAGACTTGTCCAGTTTTCAAACCAAAATAGTGAGGATCCCCTTTTTGTTTGCCAAAAGATTTGATGTTCAATCAGATCTCTGCATTCCAACATTTTTCTCCAAATGTGAGACCCCTTTTTCCATGGAACAAGTATAGAATTCAATTTTTTACAGTATTTCTGACATACGAAAGAGCTCCATAGCTTGGTTTTATTCTGAAATTCCACCACAACTTGCTGAATAATGCCTTTGCTACATCATGCAGTGACCTGAAACCTATTCCTCCTTTCTCAACTGGCATGCATAAGGTATTCCATGAAGCCCAATGCCTACTAGTTCCTCCTATAGAGCTGCTCCAGAAAAACTGAGCAAACAATTTGTGCAACTTATTTATCACATAATTTTGAGGGTTTACAGCTGATAATAGATGCATAGGCATGCTTTGCAGTACATGGGATATGAGAACTGCCCTGCCCCCTACTGATAATAACTTACCCTGCCATGATTGCAGTTTGTCCATTACTTTAGTAATTAGGGGCTGATAGTATTCCAGCTTTCTCCTTGCATAAAATATAGGACAACCTAGATATATGATAGGAAAATCATTCCTATGAATGCCTGTGATCCTTTCCACCTTGTTGACCACTTCCATGTTTGTTAAATGATGCACGTACACAGCTGATTTGGTCTTGTTAACAAGTTGCCCAGATGCAACTTCATATGCATTCAGCACTTGCATAATCAGCATCAGAGATGTTTCATCTGAGGATGAGAAAATAATCATGTCATCTGCATACGCCAAATGATTGATCTTTGGACTCCACTTTGGCATACCAAATCCACAAAAATACAGGTTAGTATGTAGTGCATTGATACCCCTAGATAATGCTTCTGCTGCCAAGATAAACAAAGTTGGAGATACAGGATCACCTTGTTTTACTCCCCTTGAGGACTTAAAGAACCCATGAGCTTGACCATTGATTAGAATAGAATACCAATTGTTTGAAACTAATCCAAAGACAATCCCTATCAACCTTTCTGTGAATCCCATCTTTCTCAGTACCTTGGTTAGGAATAGCCAAGATAATCTATCATAAGATTTGGTCATATCTAGCTTCAGGATGACATTAGGTCCAGCCTTAGTTCTAAGCCTAATGTCAGTCACTATCTCCTGAGTTAGAAGGATGTTTTCTACTATATTCCTACCCTTAACAAAACCTGATTGTTCCTCCGATATAAAACTTGGGAGAAATTTCACTAGCCTTTCATGTACCACCCTCGATATAACCTTATTTGAAAAGTTACTGAGGCTTATTGGTCTTAAATCAGTAAAAGTGGTAACTTCTGTTTTCTTTGGTAGCAGAACTAGGTTGGTGTGTGTTACACACTTGGGTAGCTCATGACCATTGAAAAATCCCTCACCATGTCGTACAGGTCATGCCCTATTATGTCCCAACAAGAATGATAGAATTTGCCTGTCATACCATCTGGCCCCCCAGCATTATCACCATTAAGTCCAAGTACTGCCACTTTAACCTCCTCTTTTGTTGGCTGCTTAATCAATTCTGCATTCTGCTCAGTGTTAATCAGATTAGGAACATAATCTATGATATCAAATGATGAAGGAGTAGTTGCTTCTATGAACTGTTCCTCGTAGAATTTGATAGCCTCTTCTGCAATTTCTTGTTCTTCTTCAATCCAGGTTCCTCCACTATTTTGAATTCTGTTAAGCTGAAGTCTCTTCCTTCTACCTCTCACTTGTGCGTGGAAGAACTTACTATTCCTATCCCCTTCCTTGAACCAAGTCATGCCTGCCTTTTGTTGCCAATATTTCTCCTCTAGTGCAAGACATTTGATCAATTCTGCCTGAACCTTTTGTAGCCTTTCCCTGTTCATCCCTGTAGGATTTGCTTCAAATTCTGCTTCATGAACCATCACTACCTCCTCCATGCTTGCTATCTTTTGGAAAATATCTCCAAATGTAGCCTTACTCCACAATGAAAGGGCCTTTTTTAATTTTTTTAACTTGTGATTAAAAAGAATATAAGGATTTGCACTGAAATCAGTTGTCCAATTCTCTTTCACCACATCTTTAAAAGTCGCATGTTCCACCCAAAAATTCAAGAACTTAAAAGGCTTTTTTATTGGTGGAGTCTCAATATCACACTTCAGATACATTGGACTATGATCAGAACCAGTCTTTGACAAATGTTGCACCTCTATTCCTGGAAATGTTTGTTGGAACTCAACATTGGCCAAACATTTGTCTAGCCTTTTGAATATACAGTCTTTCTCTGCTCTCCCATTCCACCATGTAAATATGCTGCCTTTAAATCCAAGGTCGAAGAGATTGCAAGTGTTGACGCAGTGTCGAAAGTCATCAATTTCATTCAATGACACAGGTAACCCACCAAACTTCTCTTCTTCGTCCCATATTACATTGAAATCACCTCCTACAAGCCATGGTGCATCCATATCCCTTGCCATTGCATATAATGAATCCCATAATTCTATCCTCTCAATTGCATCACATTTAGCATATATCAATGTTAGGACAAACTCCATATGCGATTCAGTATGAAACAATCATAGTGTTAATTGTTGCACCATATTGTACATAACAGTTACCTCAAATACCTCATCTATGAAAGCCCAGATCTTGTTGGAAACATTTGAAATTGCCTGTGCAAGTCCTATCTTGTTTCTGTACCTTTCCAGTTTTTTTGCTTGTTGCTTTGGCTCCATTAATCTTACAAATTCATAGTGATTTTGCCTGTGCATTTTTGTCAACCTTTCAAAGGCCTGCTGTGTGTTGACTGACCTTATATTCCAAATTAGAGCATTCATCACTGATTGTTGGATTTAGTTAGCATTCTCCTTGTGTGCATCCTAGCTTTTGTGGCTGCAAAATTATCTTTTTATTGCTTCTTCTTACCTTTTGCTGCTGATTTTGCCTTTTCCACTTGCGTAGGTGATAAGTCACCTTGCCTTGCAGCATTCATAAGGTGTTGGGTAGTTGATTCTTGATCCATGTCGTATCCTGGTCTACCAGGTTCTTCTCCTTCTTCATTGTCTTCCTTCCCTCCTGATGTAGCTTTAAATACATTCTTTTTAGGGACCAAGGCCTTCTCTTCTCCTCTTTTTAACAGTTGCAACTACTTTTTCTCCAATGTAACAGTAACATTTACTATTTCTGTTTTTTGTTTTAGTTGTTTCTCCTTCTCTATTGTGTTGTGTCCTTGTGGGTCTTCTTGTGATTTCTTAAGTTTATCATCTTCTGTTCCTCCAGGATCATTTACCTCTGGGCCTCTTCCTTCATAGTTTCCAATTTTTGTGACTTCTGCTATCTGATAATTATTGTTGTGCTCAACATTTTTTGATCCTCCCTTTATTAAAAAATTACCAGTTGTATTGTTGTCATTGGCATGGGGCTCTCCATTTACACTTTGCTCATCTTCTTCTTTGTCCTTCTCATTTGGTTCCTCATCAGCTTGTGCTCCTAGTGGTACTTCGTTCTCCTCTGAATCATATTCCCTTTGTGGATCCCATAGCCTGCCTCTACAGCCTTGCACTCTTTCTTTAAATGTAGAAGATTTTGACCCTTTTGCTTGAGAATTTGGAGTTTTATTAAGTTCCTTGTTCACTAATGTATCTTGTGATGGGATTTCCTGGCATGATGTATTGATCTTCACTATTCCATCTCATGTTTTATCCTTGAAACTTCTTTCTACCCATTGTGCAGTATCTTTTTTTGCTTTTGATGCCTCCTTTCCATTTACTAGACCATTAGTCGAACCAATCCCCGATGAGTTAAGATGAAAATCTTGTGTTGCTGGATTTAGCTTTCCCTCATTATTGACCATATGTTTTGGTTTTTGCTTTGTAGATGCTTGGTTATGAACTGTTGGACTGTTTGTTGCTGCATTAGCTGCCACCATTGCCAACAATTAACAGGTTCTTCCTCTTTATCCATCCCTTGTAATATTGCAAACTTGTTAGCTACTTGAACATGATCATTATCTTCATTGTCTACTGCCACCAATTCCTTACCACTGTTGCTTTGTGCTCCTGCTTGTCTATCTACAGTACTTTTACCCTCCTTGTTCTGATTGTTTTCAAGCTGCTTAGCTGGTTCCATCTCCATTCCATTATTATTGAGACTAGTATTTTGATTTACTATATTTCTAACTCTGTTGTCCTTCACTTCCTTCCATTGCTCTTTTGCTGTAACATTCACATTACCCACGACCTTTCCACTAGATAAAATCATTATAGGCTGTGAGTTCCCTATGTCCTGCTTCTTAGCTGTATCTGCTTGGTTAGCATTCTCCTTCTCCACATATAATTTAGGGTGTATCCTCCAACATTCAAATTGATCATGCCCTTGAAGTTTACAATGTCTACAATATTTATGCAGCATGTCATATTGAATTCTCACCCATTCAGTTCTTGTTGTTCCTTTAGCTTCATTGAATATGTCCATCCTCACCTTTTTAGGAAAATCTGCAAGTAGATCAACTAGTACCTTCACCCTAGCACAACTAGGTCTAGTTTTATTAATTGTTGCCATGTCTAGATACATAGGTTTACCTACTGTTGTAGCTAGAGAAAATAGACATTCCTTCACAAAAAAGGTTGGCAATAGACCTGGGAATGAAATCCAAGCCATTGCCTTGGGTGTTTCTTCATCTGCTCTAAACTTTGAGTCATAAATCAATGGCCTAAGCTGATATTGATAGCCATCCCTGTCCTTTATGTAATGAGTTTTTGATGAGAAATGAAGATAGTCCTGCCTTAACGTCATTCTAATCAAAATGTGCCTATCCCTTAGAAATCCAATGTTACACTCACCTTTAATTCCGCATTGAATTGGTATTAACTTACGCAGTTGTTGAATTTTTGGGCTGCCATAAGAACATTTACCAACAATTGCATATTGTAATCCTTCGATGATATCCATCCTTTCTACTTCTGCTTCTGTGAACTGAATAGTATGCTCTCCATTCAATATTGTAGGTGGACGAATGGGAATTGGCTCAACTTCCTGTTGCTCATGCATTGCAGCATTTAAAGTGCAAGGTTTCAGGATTTTGGAGTAATCCATCGGGTGTTTGTTGTTATTTGTGTTCCCTGATGTTTGTGCAATGTTTGGAGGAGGTTGGGTAGGCAGCGCAGCCACAAAAGGTGGCTGGCCACCTGCCTGTGTGTCCATTACAGTTGTAATTCTTTAGCACTTTAATTACATGACAAAGGTGCAGCAGCTTTGCAAGAAAATGATGCTACTATAATTTGAATTAGCTTCACGTTACTTACTGCTTATGGCTGTGAATACACAGTCCAAACTGTAAAAAAACAGTAATTTCGATTTAAAATGAAGCTTAGAATTCAAACCAATCTTAGAAGAGAAGAGAACACTTTCACGTTATCAAAACAATCTGTTGTGCTGAAAGGTAGTGCTGGAATTAGCTGAATCGCTGAAATTGAATGAAGAACACTGTCTGCTACAGTAACTCGTGAAAATGAAATTAATATCTACAAAAATTGACTATAGATCTGAAGTTGAAACCAATTGGGTATTATTCATAAGAAAACTATGTATCTTTTGACACCAAGTTTGGTTAGTTCCACCAGCGGATGCCGGAGTTATGACCGGGAAATGATGACGAAATTACTATTCCGTCTCTTCCTAGAGAGAAGGCAGAGGGTTACGTGATATCTCCAGATTTTTATTAGAAGCTTCTTAAGTAGGTACAAACCTTTTTTATTCTTTTTATTTTATTTTAAAATAAAGCCTAAATTAATTCCTATCCCCAAATTATCCTAGAAAATTAAATAAATTAACCCTAATAATTATTACAACTAATTAAATACCAAATTAAAGGAAAACCAACAAAATTCAAATCTAAAAATTGAATAATACAAACTAAACTATTTTTTTGTGATTTTTCCATTTTTTGTAAAGCAGATAAATTACTAACTAATTTAAAAATGCAAAATTAAATCCTAAATGCAAATGCAACATATTTTTTGTATTCTCAAGATTATGTAAAAATAAAATAAGGTACTATTTTTTTATATTTTTATTTAAATTTAGGAAAGATACGTAAGCTAAAAATATTTTTTTTTTGTAATTTTCTATTTTTATGACGAAAATAAAGTAAAGAAGTCAAAAATAGTTGAAATAGCTATATTAGGCCTACATTAAATATTTACATGCTAAAATATAAAAAATCTTGGTGAAGGTCAAAAATCACATGTCTACGGCTGCCCCTCTTTGACTGGAAATATGAAGTGTTTTCAGACAAAGAACGACTAGACAGGTTTTTTGACCCAACCCTTATTTGAGGAGACAAAAAAAACTAAGAGGAAGGAGAATGTGACCGATCCCTGGTATCTGAGCTGCCTACATATCCTTGGCTATAAAGGAATCAGGTCACGTGTAGTTCAGAGGTGAATGAGGTGATGGAGTACCGAGGTGGAGAGCCAGTCGAGGTGTCGTTCCGCCGAGGTTCCGGTCCGCAGTCCTGTTATTACATCAAAATCAAAAGAAATGAAAAAGACTAACTAAGCCTGTCAACTATGAGTTACAAGATTCCTATCTATAAGTCTTGTGAATCTTGATCTTGAGTCTTGAATGGTTATTCATGCAGACTTTAGATTTGAACCTTAGCGCTTGTTAGCTGCAGGTGCTAGTTCATTCTTCTTCAGCTTTTCGAATCAAAACCGGACATGTAGTGCTTGTGACCTCAACCATGTCTTGAGAAGCTCATATCTTTCATCAACTTCTATATTTGGATTAACTTCTTGCCTTTCTCTTTTTTTTTTCTTTATTGTGACTAACTTCTGTTGATCACCTCGGACTGTTGACTCGCATTCTTACCGCGAACTTCTTTTGTTGTTGACTTGAATTGTAATCTGAGATGTTTTCCCTTTCCTCCAAGTAGATTCCTGACCGCTGAACTTGAATTATACTCCCATGCTCTCCAGGTGGGCTCCTGATTGCTAAAACTTGAATTGTATTCCCTTGCTCTCCAGGTAGGCGCCTGATTGCTGAAACTTGAATTGTATTCCCTTGCTCTCCAGGTGGGCACCTGACTGCTGAAACTTGAATTGTATTCCCTTGCTCTCCAGGTGGGCGCCTGACTGCTGAAACTTGATTTGTATTCCCTTTCTCTCCAGGTGGGCGCCTGATTGCTGAAACTTGAATTGTATTCCCTTGCTCTCCAGGCGGGCTCCTGACTTCAAATAGACAAAACAAAGAATTTGAAAACTAAAACTTAAATTTTACTCCCTTGTTCTCCAGGCGGGCTCCTGACTGCTATGCTTGAAAGTATTCCCTGCTCTCCAGGCGGGCTCCTGACTGCTGACTTGAAATGTATTTCCTGCTCTCCAGGCGGGCTCCTAACTTCAACATAGACAAAACAAAGAATTGGAAAGCTAAAATTTAAATTGTACTCCCTTGTTCTCCAGGCGAGCTCTTGATTGCTGCGCTTGAATGTATTCCCTGCTCTCCAGGCGGGCTCCTAACTGCCGACTTGAAATGTATTCCCTGATCTCCAGGCGGGCTCCTGACTGCCGACTTGAAATGTATTCCATGCTCTTCAGGCGGGCTACTGACTGCAACATAGACAAAACAAGGAAAAATTTTCTGCCCCAGTTTGGTGGTTGGGCACAGATGTAATTGTAAAACTAAATCATATTACCAAGTATTACTAAGGATTTGAAAGCTATGTCCCATTATTCAGGGGGGTCCTGACAACTCTTAACTAAACGCCAATTTAAAATCTAAGTTATATCTTCTAAAGGTGTGACTTCTACTAAATCTTGTTATCTAAGAGGGTCTTCAAACTACTCCCCATTATCTAGGAGGGTCCTGAAAATCAAGTGTCAATTTTTATCTTAAGGGTGACAACTTTCATGGCTGAATTATACTGCCATACAACAGAGTTTACGCTAAATTGTTGTTATCTAATCGAAATTTTAAAGCTAAGTCCCATTATTCAGGAGGGTCCTGGAAACTCCTAATTGAATCATATCTCGGACATGCAAACTTCTAAGCTAACTTATATTCTTTTGGGATACATTTATGCTAGATTATGCTATTTCTGAACATTTAAACTAGGTCCCATTTTTCAGGAGGGTCCTAAAAGTTTACGGTCAAACCTGTCTGGTGCTTGCTTTTCCTTGCGGAGGGTTTCTCCGAAACAAACGAAATTTTCTGCCCCTGTTTCAATCAAAGAAAAATATTGTCAGTTTAAAATGTGGTGGTTGGTTTATGGCCTTGACTTTGAGGGCGATTGCTCCTTCACTTCCCATGATAACTGATTTCCACTCGAGGACCTTGCTTGCTTATGGACTAACCACTTTCTCTGTCATCCTTATCACAGAAAATACCTCTTCTCCGTTCACACCCAAATACCCTTCATCTATTGCATTGTGCTCTTGCATTGACATGTACTAAACCTTTGTGTTTCTCATGAATCTCAAAGCACGTAATTGCCACCTACTCATCGCGCATGTAGTTTTTTCTTGACTTAAGCCACTAGCCCTGGCCTTGAGGTCTGTTGCTCCTTCACTTGCCACGATAACTTTGATTTTTGCTCGGAGGACCTCGCTTGTCACTGATTAAACACCTTTTGTCGATCTTACCACAGAAAATACCTTTGATCTGTTCACCAAACCCCTCCATCTTGTTGCATGGTTTATGAATTGATATGTACCAAACCGTCGTGTTTCACCGAAAATACCTTTGATTCGTTTACCTAACACCCTCCATCTGTTGCATTGTTCCTGAATTGATGTGTACCAAACCTTTGTATTTCATAAGGATCCCAAAACATGTTGATTATTACCATCTCAATGCGCTTTGTTGTTCTTTCCTGACTTATTACACTTTGATGTACTGGCCAAATCCCGTTTTGTGCAATTGAAAAGCCGGTGGCAAATTTTGAAGTCATGTCTCACTTATTTTGACCAAACAGGCTCAGGAAGAGGAAGTAAACAAGACAAAAGGAACAAAGTAAAGGGAAAAGGAAAGAGATGATTCCTAACAAAAAAACTACAAAGTAGAAACCTATCAAATGCGGATACCAACTCTAATGACCATGACATGCACCTGTAGCCTATTTTGTTGAGCAAGTCTGATGTTCAACCCCTGTTATACCTGTGAACCGTGAAACTGGGCTTCAATGCTCCGATCATCCAATCTTATTTACAATCCTTACTCGACTTGTAGTGCCCGAAGGGTTTTCACCATCAAGCCTCTCTCATTTTGTTCCTTCTCTCAACTTACTGTCGCCTTACGGTGCCCGCGAGGGTTTTCACCAATAAGACTCTCTCATTTTTAGATTTCTCTCAGCTCTCGTCGCCCTACGGTGCCCATGAGGGTTTTCACCAATAAGATTCTCTCATTTTCATTATTTTCTGCTTGGACCAGAGTGATGCCCCTGATATGAATTACCTCTCCTTGCTTGACTTGGCATTCCTCAAAGACTGATCGGATGGTCTTTCTTTGGACCGTAACGTGGGCTTTTGGATAGGGTTAAAAAAAGAAAGGATATCAAAGGCTCAAAACAATTCACATGGGTTCAACATTACAACTTTCGGAATCAGATTTCTTACAACAACCACAACTTCTACCCCAGTTTCTTGCTTGGGGACTTTTGGATTTTTATTTTGATGAGACCGAACCGTGAGGCTGCCTACGTATCCTTAAAAGGAATCAGGTCGAACGTAGTTCATGACATAGGAATTGCTCTGTTGTTTGTGATTTTTCTTTTCTTTTCCTTTCTTTTCTTTCTTCCTTTTTCTCTTTTTGTTGTTTTGTTGTTTTTTCTTTCTTCTTTTTCCTCTTTTTTTCTTTTTCTTCTTTTCTCTTCTTTTTTTTGTCCAATTTTCATTATTCTTCTCTCCCTTTTCGTTCTATTCTTTTCTCCTTTTCCTTTACTTATCTTTCACGCTTGTGTTTCTGATCTTTGCTACTGATCCCGAAAGAGGGGTATGAAAGAAAATAAACAAGGCTCAAAGGGGTAACGAAGGATAAGGTGTTTAGATAGTAGAACAAAATGCTTTCGTCATTCTAATCTTCAAAACATGCCAAGTACAAACAACCCAATTAAACAAACCAAAGAAAACATTCGTAACATCTTTTGATTGCGCCGGACTTGATGACCATATCCACACATTCGCCTTCTACATCTGTTACATACAAAGCACCATTGGACAACACTCTCACTCTCATTACCACGAACGGCTCCTGTCAATTTGGGCAAACTTGCCTTTAGCTTCAATCCAATGCGGTATGATACATTTCAATAAGGTTTCTTTATGCTCTATCTGCCCCAGTTTCACACAATTCGGGCTTGAAGTGATCTCAAAATACCTTTACTTATTTCCCTCAAATGTCCCTACATCTTCAACATTGTTTCATTGCTTCGTGATTAAACTAACTTTTAAAACCAGGCCGAGAATTATGCATGCATGTCATGTCACTAGAGTCAATCAGGAAAAGAACTATAAAAGAAAAGAGAACTAAATGAAAATGACTAGAAATTACAGAAAACAGAAAATTGCATTAGACAGATGGTGAAAGGGTTTGAACAAAACAAACAAACTAAATTGGGGTCACAAACCTAGAACAAACCTAGACAACACTAGACGGGCTACCATGACTAAACAAACTAGGCAAAATAGAAGGATAGAAGAGTTTGAGCCACGAGACAATGTCTGGATTACAACCCTGAAATAACCCGGATAACAGAAATGACAACAAAATAAACCACCAAGACTCCTCCCTGGCTAACCAAGACAGGAGCGTCTTTCCAATTGCCAAGCTCGGCATCTTAGCCACTGAATTCCCCATCAACATTACTAGGATCTTCACAAACTTCCATCACATTGTTCTTAACAAATTGCTTTTGGGTTCCCTTTGTTGGCTCGTTCTTAAGATCAACCTCTGATAGCACTGAAAACTTTGCAGCACGTGGGCCTTCGAGGATCTCAGAAGAATTTTCATATTCCTTTTCAAAACAAATCATACTCACCAGATGCATCTCATTGTGCACAGGCGATGGACTTTGGCTAGTGTTTGCTGCATCTGGATTTTGTACGACAATGTCGCTACATCAATAAGCTTTTGAATTGCTTTCTTCAGATTCCAACACTTCTCTATGTCATGCCCCGGGGCATCTGAGCAATATGCGCACCTTTGAGAAAAATCAAACTTCTTTGGAAGAGGGTTTGGCATTTTTATCTGGATCGGCTTCAACATGTCCGATTGCTTCAACTTTTGGAACAAACTGGTGTATGACACTCCCAATGGGGTGAAAGCCTTTTCTTTTTTCAGCAACCTCTCATTCGTAAATGCTTGATTGGGCCGGAAACCTGATCCAGGGGGTTTTCGATAGGCTCGTGGGGGTGGATAGGCATTTGGTGGAGCTGGGTACTGAGAGAGTGATGTACAATTTTGGGAGTTCCGTGGAGAGAAGTGGCATTGGAGAGGATCACCTGGTGCATCAGGATATCCATGGGGGCGATGTCGAGGATGGAGGTGTTGATCGGGAAAGACCATCGGATCATCTTTTTTGTTTCTCTTTCTTCCACCCAAGCTTACTGGGATGTTCTGAATGTCTTTCGAACAACTCATGATTTTGCCAGACTTGATTCCCTCTTCTACTAGCTCTCTCATTTTTAACACATCTTTGAAAGGATTTCCCAAGGCCGGGATCAAATGACTGAAGTAGGTGGGCCCTTGGGCTCGTAGGAAAAGCTCAACCATTTCTTCTTCACCAATCGGGTTATTAACTCGAGAAGCCTGTTCCCTCCATCTGAGCCCAAACTCTCTAAAGCTTTCCTCCGGCTTCTTTTCCATTCTAGATAGGGAGGAGCAGTATGGGGTAATGCCTGATCTGTACTGAAAGTATCGAACAAAATCTTGAGTCATGTCTCCCAATGTAGGCCACTTACCAACATCTTGACGAATATACCAGTCCAAAGCTGCCCCAGTTAGGCTCTTACTGAAATATGCCATCAACAGGACATCTTTCTCTCCAACGCTTCTCATTTCACTGCAATAGACCCTCAGGTGGGCTACCGGATCTCCACACCCATCATACAAGTTAAATTTTGGCACTTTGAACCCCGCGGGCAGGCGAACGTCAGGGGACACAGACAGTTCTTTGTAAGCCATGCTACCCTGGTCTTCCCTTCCTTGTTCGTTCTTCAAGGATTTTTCTATGCCTTTCAGCCTCTTGGGTATCCCATCTTTCCCTTCTCTTCCTGTGAACCTTTCATTTTCAACATGAAGCTTATCCCGAGGGCTCTTCTTGTATGAGTCAGGAACCTTGTAGGCAACCTCTACGGGGTAGTTTTGGTCATGAGCTTTGAGTGGGTATTCATTGTTGGGAATAGTGGATATGACAGGAGGGAACTTTTGGGAAAAGATAGTTGGAGGACGAGTGATGGAGCTACTAGGATGGTTGGGAAAGTTGTGATAAGCGGGTAGATATGGAGAGTATGGAGGATCATCTGGCATTGTGTCCGGAGTTTGGGTAAGGACAACATCTAGGAAGCTAGGTGGTGGCGGGGTAGTGCCTTCCCAGTCATCCAAGCCTGATACTGTCCGCCATGTGTTGTCTTAACATCTCTACCTCTTCAACCAACCCATTGTCCTGTTCAACCAACTGCTTTCGGGCACCGGTATCAACCAACTCAATTCTGTTGTTGTCTGCCATTGCCTTTTGACTTTGTGTTGTAGAGAATAGTTACCACTTTAAAAACCACAAACCAACCACCCTTCTGCTATGAATATAACAAAATGAGGCCATCACGTTAGCGTTAGGGCATTTAACAACAAAAATATCACATTGCGTGCAATGCACCTAGCCACAATTAACGGTTCTAGAATGACTTTGATGGTCATAAGGTCACTTGGCATCATCCCAATTTGTTCATTTCAACCTCCCTTTTCTTTGCTTTTATAGCACTTGCTTGATCATTTTCCTTCCTCTCTTTTTTTCTTCTAATTATCACTATTTTCTTTCCTCTCATTTCTCACGTCCCATAATTTCACCCTTTTCTCTTCTTTTTTTCTTTTAATAGTAAAAAAAATAAAATGATTTGATCGAACCCTATGTAGGCTGCCTACGTATCTTGACGCCGCATGAATCAGGTCTTTGCGTAGTTCTGGAAGAACAGGAATAAAGTAAACAAACTGACATTCTCCTTTTTTCTTTTTTTTTACCTCCGCAACTACTCTGATGAGAAAAGATAAATAAAACTAGCAAATCCTTTTTTTTGAATTTCTAGACTTAACGTTCTATGACCTATTCTAAACTCAAGCTTAATGGGCATGTTTGTTTTTATCCTTTTGAAACAAATATTCTATTAAGGAAATATCCTAGAAGAGAAAAACATTTTTTTTGATTCTTTTTTTTAGGAAGAAAATCTAAAGAATAAACCACAGAAAATTATTTTGAATTTTCATTTGATATCTTGACGCAAGATTTTGAAACAAGCAAAACAAATATTTTTGGGTTTCAATTTTGATTGCCTAAAAGAGAAACTCTGAAAATAAATCAAAGATAAAGTATGTTGTCTTTTTTTTTCTATGTACAATATCCTAAAGTTCTAATGAAAAGAATTATATTTTATTTTTCACTAATTTCCCAAAGAAACTTCTCAAAAGAAAATCTTTTTGGATTTTGAATTAACACCTTAAATAAAACTTTTAAATAAATACTAAAAGAAAATTCTTTTTTTTTTAAATTTTGGTCCTAATATACTTAAAGGAAACATAAAAACAATTCATTTTAAGTCCTAGATATTTACAGCCTAAAGGAAAAACAACCTCAGAAATTTTTCTTTTTTCATTTCTAGAATTAGTAATCTAAAGAAACTTATAACGGAAATATAAAATGGAATATCTCTTTCTTTTTTTTGAGTTACAACACATTTTTTCAAATATAAAGAAGAAAATACAATAATAAAAGACTTGACATTACTGTACAAAACTAGAAAGTAAAAGACGACATAAAATGAAGAACAAACTCAAAACATAAAAATAAAACAAATCTCCTTAAGAAACTCCTGATTGAGCGATCCTGACTGGATGGTCACGGGGTGTCTGTCATGCTCAAACTCCGGTAAATAAATCCACACCTTTATGAGAAAATTTTAAACCAGCACTATGTGAGACAATAACACTCCCTACTGGACACATGCAAGACATGATTGAGGCTATTTTTGCAAAATGACTTATTCGGCCAAAAGGTGGCTAGAAGTGCAAAATTTGGCTAAGACCCCACAAAGCCAAGAACATAATATTTACTAGTAAGACCGGACCCTATGTGGGTTGCCTACGTATCCCACCCCGAGAGACGAGAATCAGGTTCGCGTAGTTTGGGCAGCTTGGATACGGGCGATAATTAAAAAAAAAACTAATTTAGAGAAGACATATTTTTTTGCTTTTTCTCGAAAAATGATGAAACATGCAAAATCTTTTAGGATTTTTTCTTTTTCTTTTTTTTTTCATTTTTCATTTGCCCTCAACTATCATTGGTCCGCCAAATGACCCTTTTACCCTTGAATAAATGCAACATGTAGCACATAGGATGCATCAAGATGGTCTGTTATTTTGGGTGCACCTGTCCTAGACGAACCCAACCCCTGTGTTGAGTCCCCAAAGTCAAAATGCACATGATGCAAGCAAGCGCTCCTACTAGGGATCCGACATGAAGCTATGTTATACTAGGTTTGAAAACCTGAATTTATTGTTCTAGACCTGGCTTACCCGAGCGGACAACTCGAGCCGAAGCGGGGGCAACGTACCGGGAGCACGAAAGTCTACCCGGTCTAGTTACTTGACCCAACCTCGTTCTACTTGGTATGACTTCTAATAGAAAAGTGGGCCATGTGCACGTGTGCACCATAAATTCAGAAGACTCAGAAAGAAGAAGGGTTTCGTAACAGTTTATATATACAGTTCAAATAATATCAAAGGGGTAAAAAATAACATTTAGCACATTAAGCCCAAACATGTGAATAAACCAGATAATAAATAAAGCCAAATATAATAATTATTCTAAGCTCAAATTCTTGAACCCTGAAACAGAGATTCTGGGTTCGGTCCCCAGCAGAGTCGCCAGAGCTATCACACCTCTTTTTTACCTACACCCCCGGAAGGGTGTATAAGGAAGTTTTTTCCAATTTAAGTGACATTATTCGAAATAGGATTATTTTATTTATTTTCAGAGTCGCCACTTGAGATAATTTTATGGTGTCCCAAGTCACTAGTTTAAAATCCCGAGTCGAGGAAGTTTGACTTTCCTTTTGAAGTTTGCTAACCAGAAATTCTGAATAAGGAATTCTGTTAACCCGAGGGAAGGTGTTAGGCACTCCCGGATTCCGTGGTTCTAGCACGGTCGCTTAACAATTTATACTTGGCTTAAATTGTTTAACTACTCATTTTTAAGACCTATGTGCAATTATCTTTTTACCGCTTTTAAATTACTTGAATTATTCATAATCAAAGAATTGAGTTACGCGTACGTATACTCTTTTATTTTGGTGCGTTAAAAATCATGTCACGTGAACGTGTCTACAATTAATTAATGCTTTATTAATTATTAAAGAAAATTTCGATCGAAGTTGCGCGAACGCATACCTTGATTTTTTTTTAGAACAGAATTCGTAATTATGTTACGCGAACGTATACATAATCACAATAATATATTAAATCGCTTTTTCATTGTTGTCGTTAGGACCAATTCAATCCTAATACAAAATACTATTCTAAAATAAGGAAAGAATTGCATAAATTTCCGGGTAATCAAAAGTTGTGCACACGGAATGAAGTATGTTATATTATACCGCGAAAAGGACATGTAACAAACAAACAAAAAAGAAACACGGCTCTAATATGATTCAACAATTATACCATATCATAAAATGATTAGGCACTAAGAAAATAAGGCATTATTCAGTGTTTTAACTAACACAATAAAATGATATAAATGTTAGTACTATAAATTTGCTTTCTTCTTTTTTATTCTAAAAAAAAAATCAAAACTAAAAGCAGAGACCCACTTTCAAAAGTAGGAGCAATCGATGAATAAAAATAAATAAAAAATACTTTGTACTGATCAGCAAATCATATTACAAATATAACAAGATGAAATGAAAGCATTATGTGTATAGGACCACAAACATGGAGTATAATAGTCAAAAGCAAAAGCAAAAGGTGCTATTGTTTAGCCGCTTTTAGTATTTCAGGAAAAATTCAAAGTTATTTAAAACACATCGTAAGCCACGCTACATAAATGCATCCGCGGTTCGCAACATATTTTTATTTAACATTGTTGAGATTTGGATTTGGGTTACATGAAATACACACCCGAATTTAAGGAAGTTAATTTAAATTACGCGCCTAAAGCAACTACGCACTTTCAAGTTTGCGAGGACCATGGAAAATTCAACTAAATGGCACGCCTCGATTGCTAAGGATTAAAATTAATTAAATGAGGGCCATGAGTTTTGGGGTTTTATTTGGCACGGCATGCCTCAAATTATTATTTTTTTTTAAAATTTAAAATATTCGAAGTTATTAAGATCGGGTTACATGAAATGGACCCCCCGATTTTGGGAATTATGTATCATAACTATGTCACGGGAGCCGTACCCATAGTCACGATAATTAAGAAATTAAAAATAAAATTAACTAAAGTAAATACAACTCGTTTCATGCTCATCTTCTTTTAATTTTTCATTTCATGTTTTTGGCCCAGCCCAATTACTAAACATAAAAATAAATTAACCATCAAATAGGCTGGTTATGCCCCAATCCCCATGACCCCGCATTTTATTTAAAAGCACATATCAAACGAAACAAAGCATGGCAGATAATTCGGATAAAGAGATAGCGAAAATGCGGGCGACTAGCCAAGAGAAGTAAACTAAAACACGGTAAAAGTTGTTCTTTAACCCCAATCTGCACACCCCTCTCCACCGCAATTAAGACCACACCATGTGATTTTATATCCATGTGCTATAACTTTACAATTTTATTCAAATACCACTTAAAAATCTCAAATCCACATCCTTATGGACACTACATATAAATATGCAAATTCTATTATGAAACCCATTTTTACCATAGAAATATGCCAAGCATCCAAATTCAAAAGCAAAAGCTCTTTTATGTTACTGAGGTAGCTTACCAATATTAATTAAATGAACCAAGTGTTGAATCATATGTCAAGTGCTTTCACAGATTCAGCGGTGGGAATAAATTTCCAAACAAGCAACCAATTCCAATTCCTACATAGCAACTTGGGATTTGATAGTAAGAACTTTTTAAATAAAAAAAATCATGATCACTCGAACAAAATCATGATCACGTAGGCATATATACACACTGTGTTGTATCATGTACCTAAACAAATCATAAAAGTAACATAACAGAAAGAGCTAAAATCAATCTTAAAATCATAATTAATCACACACAACTAATAAAAGAGATGAGTGAGAGAATGGACCTTTTATATTGTCAAATTTTTGCTTTAAATATTACATCGGCGTTTTCCCAAGTCGAACAAACAACAGACACTTGAAACCAAACTTCAACGTCAAGATCGACGGATCGGAGCTGTGAGCGAGAGCCTCGAATGACTTCGAACTTGCCGGAAAAAGAACTCGAACTTCGGGGTAGAAAGAGCTGCTATTTCTGAGTGGTTTGGTGCTGGTTTTTACGGTGTTTTTTTGGATCTTTGGTGCTGATTCTGGGAAAGCTTTTATGAGATTTTCGGACTGGGTTTTCAGCTCGCGTTTCATTGAACTTTCAGCTGGTTTCTCGCAGATGTTGCTGTTGCGTTTTAGCCGGTTTATGGATGATTTTCGTGGATGATTTGTTGAGTTTCTAGGACTATTTTGGGATGAGAAAGGGGTGGTTTTCGAGCTGGATTTTGGGGAGCTGTTGCTGGTTGTGCTGAAGGAGAAAGAGGTCGTTGGCTTGGTTAGGAATCAACGATGGAAATGGCTGCTTGAAGAAGATGATCCTAGGGGTCGTTTCTGCGCGTTGGGGTCGTCGGAGACGATGGAATCGGGGGGTGGGGTCGTTTTCTGTCAAAGCTGCGCAGCCCTCAGCTTTTTTCCTCCTCCTTTGTTTTTCAGCTCTTCAATCTCTAAATAGGCAGCAAGTTAGTGCATTTTCCATTACAAATCACCTTTTCCATTTTTAATTATTTCCACTTAAACATTTAGTGTATTTCTAACCCTACCACTTATTAGAAGCTTCTTAAGTAGGTACAAACCTCCTTTTTTTATTTTATTTTATTTTATTTTAAAATAAAGCCTAAATTAATTCCTAACCCCAAATTATCCTAGAAAATTAAATAAATTAACCCTAATAATTATTACAACTAATTAATACCAAATTAAAGGAAAACCAACAAAATTCAAATCTAAAAATTGAATAATACAAACTAAACTATTTTTTTGTGATTTTTCCATTTTTTGTAAAGCAGATAAATTACTAACTAATTTAAAAATGCAAAATTAAATCCTAAATGCAAATGCAACATATTTTTTGTATTTTCAAGATTATGTAAAAATAAAATAAGGTACTATTTTTGTATATTTTTATTTAAATTTAGGAAAGATACTTAAGCTAAAAATATTTTTTTGTAATTTTCTATTTTTATGACGAAAATAAAGTAAAGAAGTCAAAAATAGTTGAAATAGCTATATTAGGCCTACATTAAATATTTACATGCTAAAATATAAAAAATCTTGGGGAGGGTCAAAAATCACATGTCTACAAGTACCATTCAAGTCTACCAAATGCAGTTGATGTAAACAAGCTGGGCATAACAGAACAACTTGTTTGTGTTCTCCAGCACATCATCCATATTCCTAAAAACACACTGAAAAATACTCCAACCTTCAATAATCCTTGGTCTGAATTTAGACTTTCTTTATTGTATGACATAATTGAAATGTGATTTTTTTCATAGGAATAAAAAAAAATAAACTTTTGGACTATTTTATATACTGCTAAAGTACAAATCACTCATTTTTGTTGTGCAGGCTTACAGGTTTGGTTGCATTTTAAAAAAGTACGCAATGACTTTTGTAACAAAAAGCATCAACTTACAGTATGTGAAATACATATCTTTAAACAAACACACACACACACACACATACACATACTCACACACACACACATACACGTACAACACACAAAAAGAAATGCATGTACAAACAAAAGCCGCAACATCTCTAAGCTGAAGTTATAGAAAAAGAACTTAATAAAAACTAAGAACCATACTGCAACTAAGAAATATAAAGCAAATACCAACAAATAACAAGGATAATGCAATAGAAAGCTAAGAACAAAGAGGATGACAATTACATTGATATAAAAAGAGATGAGAACAACAAACAAAGTACAAACAAAACTTCAGCTCTCTGGGCTGAAGTTATACAAAATTAACCTAAAAACTTCAGCTCTATGGGCTGAAGTAAACAAAAAAGCATAGCATTAAAATATAAAAAAAGGATTACAAACACTAACAATCATCACCATCATCATTATCATCATCATCATCATCATCATCATCATCACAGTATTCCTCAATTTCTCTATATATCTCATCATCATCAGTATCAGAGATATCTATAGGGTAGTCGGGTAAAAGACCACTAAATCCAAGAAGATCAATCTTCAACTTGTTGAATTCATCACGCAACTGACTTTGTTCGACGATTACTCTGTCCATAAGAGTAAGAAGAGTCTTCAGGTTGTTTTGCATATTGGAATAGTCGTTCCAGCTGGGAAACTGAAAACTATCAAACTGATACACAACCTTGTCGAATGAGGTTGAATAACCTCCACAACTACGTTCCAGGTTAAGCCTGTTATGGAATGATTCATTCGCAAAGAGCTTTAGTCTGATTCTCTCCCAATCAGCCTTTATTTGATCCTACAAAATCATAAGATTAGCCATCGCTTTGTTATTGTACCACTCACACTTCAAACGTTCTCACTTCTGCATAATTTCATCCATATTAGGCTTCCTACTTCCGCTTGCACCAGATATTTTTTCTTTAACAAAAGCTGAAAGACTAAGGATGAATATAAATTTAAAGAAATATGATGGAAGTATATGAATGAATATTAAATTTTCAAGTGAAGAGATTGTTAATATAGACAAAGAGTTCACCTAATCAATTTAATATCTATAAATGTAAAAGTAACTTTTCAGCTCTTTTTACTGCTTTACGTTCAGAGAAATTGAATAAAACAAGATAATTAGGTGGTAAAAACAAGTATGTGGTAAATGTAAAAAGAAATGTAACTTCAGTCGTAATAAAGCCCACAGTTTTTCTATAGTAAAAACATAACTTCAGCCTAAAAGATATCTTTTCGGATCATTTACTATATAGTCAAACAAATGTAGATGAAAGATGAAATAGGTAACAAAAGACAAAAAGTAGATAGTAAATGCAAAAAAGATAACTATCAACTTAAAAAAATACCAAAACATGCCAAAGTTTTTGTCATAAGCTCTTCCAAAAATCTTCAGCCCGATGTGCTGAAGTTATTTAGTTCATTTCTAAAAACTTCAGCACATCATAAGCTGAAGCTTTTCATCGTGGATTCAATAGTTTTGTAGTAAAGCTTTTTCAATAACTTCAGCCCAATATGGTGAAGTTATTTAGTGCATTTATAAAAACTTCAGCACCTGGTAAGCTGAAGTTATTGTCTTGGACTCGATAATTTTTGTCGTAAAGCTTTTTCAAATAACTTACGCAGAAACTGCTTTAGTGTATTTAGTGATGAGTTGAAGTTTTTGTCGTACATTTGACACTTTTGTTATGACTTTTAACCAAAACTTCAGCTTAAAAAGCAAAATTTATTTACTTCATGCTCAAGTTTAGCATGCTGAATTTCAACAAAAATATACTTGAAATTCATGGAAAAATACACAAACATATTTGAATCATTCCAAGTCACATAATTCACATAAAATAATGTATATTCACAAAATCCAATTTTATTTTCACTTACATCCTTGGAAAAAAAGAAAAAATTAGTTTTTTGTTTACAAGTTATTCTCTATTCAAAAAATTCACAGAGTGTCTTCATATTCTCCATAGTCATGTCCTAGTTGCTCTTCTTGGTTTTGTTAACCATATTCCATGAACCTTCACTATGTCTTCAACTGATTCACAGATGCGGCAATATGAGCACCTGACACAGGTTGACGAAGTTTAGTACTATGATTTTTTTAGCAACTACCATCTTCTTTCATAAGAAAAAAACAAGAAAATATTGGCCAAAGACATGCTTACTGGTATGCATCTGGGAATTCGTGAGAAGCAAAGATAGTGAAGGAGAAGTCCAAAATACTTCATATGTGACGGAGAGTGGCCACATCAAAAACTCGAGCCCCAGGAAATTTGCTCTTTTTCCTAAAAGTTAAATTTATCAACTAGTAAAAAGAGCAAATTGTCCTGAAGCTCGAGTTTTTGATCTGGCTACTCTCCTTCATATATGAAGTATTTCGACTTCTCCTTCACTATCTTTGTTCCCCACGAACTCCCTGCTACACACAATAAGCATGTCTTAGCCAATATTTTCTTGTTTTTCTTTGAATACAAATTTAAAGAAATATGATGGAAGTCTATGGATGACTATGAAATTTTCAAGTGAAGAGATTGTTAATATAGCCAAAGAGTGCACCTAATCAATTTAATATCCATAAATGCTGAAGAGATTGTTAACTGTTTTTTGTTCACAGAAATTGAATGTAACAAGATAAGTAGTTGGCAAAATAAATAAGTGCTAAATGCTAGTAGTTGGTAAATGCAATAAAAAAAATAGTAAAAAATAAGCCCACAAAAAGTAGGTGATAAATGACAAAAAGTAGCTAGAAAATGCAAAAAAGATAAGTATCAAGTTAAAAAAAATACCAAAACATGCTAAAGTTTTTGTCGTAAAGCTTTTTCAAAAAACTTCGGCTCAATGTCCTGAAGTTTTTTAGTATGTTTCTAAAGACTTCAGCACATGATAATCTGAAGTTTTTGTGTTGGATTCAATAGTTTTTGTCGTAAAGCTTTTTCAAAAAACTTCGGCCCAATGTGCTGAAGTTATTTAGTATATTTCTAAAAACTTCAGCACCCGATAAGCTGAAGTTTTTGTGTTGGATTCAATAGTTTTTGTCGTAAAGCTTTTTCAAAAAACTTCGGCCCAATGTCCTGAAGTTTTTTAGTATATTTCTAAAGACTTCAGGACCTGATAAGCTGAAGTGTTTGTGTTGGATTCAATAGTTTTGTCGTAAAGCTTTTTCAAAAAACTATGGCCCAATGTGCTGAAGTTTTTTAGTATATTTCTAAAGACTTCAGCACCCGATAAGCTGAAATTTTTGTATTGGATTCAATAGTTTTTGTCGTAAAGATTTTTCAAAAAACTTCGGCCCAATGTCCTGAAGTTTTTTAGTATATTTCTAAAGACTTCAGCACCTGATAAGCTGAAGTTTTTGTATTGGATTCAATAGTTTTGTTATGACTTTTAACCAAAACTTCAACTTAAAAAGCAGAAGTCATTTATTTCATGCTTAAGTTTTTTGAAACAAAAATGTACTTAAAATTCATGATAAAAGACACAAACATATTTGTATGACACAAAAGTGAACTAAAAAAATAATTAATGTATATTCACAAAATTCAAATTATGTTCAACCAATCCTCTAATTAAAAAATTCACAAAGAGTCTCTTCAAAATCTCCATAATCATGTCCTTCTTATTCTTCTGGAGTTTCATAGCCGCTATCATTTTTCCACTTTCCATGAGCCAAAAGATTGGCAGCCAATTCTCTCCTGAATGTCAATGACTAACTTTGATCGAAATTGACATCTTCTTTCTTCAACCGCATATCAATAAACTTAAGAGCAAATATACCACAATCAACACTACAAAAAACACATGAAAAAGAAATTGAAGAATCGTTAACACAAGGGCAAAAAATAATAAACATAAGATGCATGGTAAAACATATGCGAAACACGTACTTGTTAGTCTGTTGCGGTGTCTTCATCCACATAATTTGAAATTTTTCCACAGGACTTTCCCATAAAATTTATTGTGTGCCCCAAAATCCAAGCATTTTAGACAATGTGGGATCAACCGGGCATAAATTCTGACATGCTCAAGTGCACGATCGTATGTTACACTGCCCATGGAATCATACACATATATAATTTTATCTTTAAAGTCCAAAATTCCAAAAAAGTAGTGCGTAGATGTCTGGCCCGTCCTTGGCTTAAGTCGAAATAGAAAGAATACTTTTCTAGCAGATGCCCATGAGATACCACAGGAAAGGTCGAGGCCTTTTACATAGTTGGCCACCTTTTCATTCGTTGATTCTTCCTCAAACCAACTAAAGTCCGTAAGTGGCGGAATAACCGCTTCTTCTTCTTCAGCCTGTTGTTTGGATATCCTCTTTCTCTTTGATTTGCTCTTTTTTGATCCTGCATTCTCTTTTGCTTCCTTTTGTTAATTATCTTCATCTTTTCTTCTGAAGGATGAATACCATCCAGCTTAGTCATATACTGATCGAAAAGTAAATCTGTTACTGCACATCTTAATTTTGGATAACGTGGAAGGTGATAGCAATATTTTTTGCGCAAGTAATATATGCCCACATCAATATGCTGCAAATGAACAACAAATGATAACATTTGAAAATACCACTATGAAGTTTAGAAAAGACGTATTACAAAACTACAAAATAGCATGACAAAAACTTAAGCATATTCAGTTTGAAGTGTTAGGCTGAAGTTTTAGCAAATAAGCTAAAAAACTTTAGCACTTTACTATGAATAAAGCTGAAGTTTTTTAAATTACAGTGCAAAAACTTTACTATAAAAAATAAGCTGAAGTTTTGGGAAATACAGTTGAAAACCAATTCAAAAAACAAACTTAATAACTTACTTCATCCGCAAGATCAGAGTCAGGATCCATAAGCTCGGTAAAGAATGATTTTGCAATATCAAATCCAGCTAATCTGAATCGATTGGAATCATATTCACTGACATCCATCTCCAACCACTCTGTAAATCTTTCGATCAATCCACTGTCTTGATTAACATAATGGAAGGGACACCTTCTTGTATTCTTTCCTACTTTCCAATCTTGCCCCAGTTGCTTTTTTTTATAAACTACATAAGGAGATCTCAACCAAATACTCTCCATACGAATCTTTTTACCTTTTTTATCTAGTTTTCCTTTTGCTTGCTCTTCCAGCTGTTCCGTCACAACTAACTGTTGTTGTTCAGCAGCAGGGGAAAAACTATAGCAATTGTGGCAGATGCTTGACCAACTACCTGCTGTTCACGACATTCTTGTGTCTCTTCACGAACAACAACATCAGCAGAATTACCTTCTGGATCAGTCCCTTGTGTACTACCAAGTGAAAATGAACATAAATTGAAGTTAGGGATATCACTGGTGTCACACATAGGAAAACTAGAAATCTTCCTTCTCTTAGGTTTTGGAAGAAGTTCTGATGCATCAGATGAGATCTGCAAAAGCAAGGAAAATATAAACATAAATAAAACTGATAAAAAACACACATTAGGCAAAAAAACAGCTTGTAATTGAATTGCAGAAAATAACTACCTGGTCTAAGTGTTGTGGTGTTTGCATTCCAACAGATCCTGTATCTTCATGCAAAAAGAAAACTAAATAATACTGACTAAATTTTATAAAATAATACCAACGCACTTCACACCTGTCTGTGAGGCAACAGGTGTGAATATATGTATTTCTCCTTTTTCATATAGCTGCATAAGCTCACCAAATTCTTTTTGATCTGCCTCGAGTCTTTCTGAAAAATCATTCAAAAACATAAAAAAGAAAATAAAGTATGTAAAATTTCAAACTGTAAAAAATATACTTCAATCAAATATAATAAATTCATGATCTATAGAATACCTTGACGTTTGTCTTCCGCTGTGGTTTCCTCAGGCTGCATGCCTTTGTCAATGTCTTTAGCATTTACAGCTTCATTCATTTGTGAACCAACGTCGAGGAGCATTGGAGTATTCTCTGGAAGGTTTTTCTCAACTCTACCTTCATTCAATTCAGCATCATCAGAGAGTTTTTGAGTTGTGTCAAATGAAGCACAACTAGTTTCAACTTCCACTGCATATTCATAAAGAGGGTGAATAGAACAACTAGTTTTTCTATATATATAACATAGAAAACATTTATACCTGTAGTGAAAATTTCACTACAAGATATTATTAAAAAATAGTTAAAACTTCAACTCTAAGAAGGCTGAAGTTAGACAGTCAAACAAAAACTTCGACAGTTACAAAAAAAAAACTTCGACAGTTAGAAAAATAAAAACTTCAGCTCTAGAGCTGAAGTTCACCAGTTACAAAACAAAAACATTCAACAAAAAAAACATGCTGTAGTTTTTACAAAAAACACAAACACATGAAACATAACTTCAGCTCCAATCTAAGGTATCATTGAAATATTATAAACTTCACACTTTGTACTTGTAGTAACAATTTCCTGTGTATCACCACCTAGAAGTTCTTTGCAAATAGCTAGTAATCTTGCATACCGATCGTCTTTCCCAATAGTGCTAGACACATCACTCGCTTTCAGTTCTAAAGTACAAGCAGGTGCTTGATCTCCATCGCCAAATAAATTGCCTTTTTCAATATCACTTTCCAAATGACAACTCGGTGCATGTTTTTCAGTGTCAACAACTTGATCATCTAAACCTTTCTCAGTTGTTAACTTTTCATCATTTCCATCTTTACTCTGTCTACAAATACTGGATTGTTCCTCTACACCTTGTTGTTGAACATGTTCATCGACTTCAACAGTCGTTTCCTTATGTGTAGCATTATCATCTGCGACTTTACACAATGCATCATGAGCATTATGTTCTTCAGTCTCAACAACTTGATTATCTGCACTTTGTTTGCTTCCAATATTCTCAGTTGATAACTGTGCTTCATCATTTCCATCTCTGCTCAATCTATCAGCACTGGGACGTTCCTCTTCAAATTGTTCTTGAACATGTTGATCGTCTACAAAAGTCGTTTCCTCACGTGTAGCATTTACATCTGCGACTTTATCTAATGCATCATCAACCACATTAATATCCAATGGATGTTCGTAATAGTCGTTCCCCCTATCATATTCTCGATGGTTACTCAAATCAAAATTGCCATCATCCATTCCATTTGATTTGTTGACAATCTTAAACAACTGTTCAAACTTCTCATCGAAATATTCCTAGAAAAAAATTACTAACAATGATTAATCTGAATAACATCAGCAGAAATAAAAAGACTTCTTTATAAATTAGCTTACCTTCACTTTTACAAAAACCGCATCCACAAAAGCAGATCGCTCCTCCTTTTTAAACTTATCAAAAACTTCTTTCACGATTGTGCTTCTTTCTTTTTCTGTATGCCTTTGAACCTCCATCGTTAATCTCTAGAATAGACACACAACAAAAATTCAGATATAGAACAAAACTTCAGCTCAAAAACATGTTGTACTTTTACAAAACACAAAACCAAAAAACTTCATATCAAAACTTACAGAACATATTGTGTCAAGTAATTCATTGTCATCAAAGTCACTTGTAGAACGGTTAGAACGGCTTTGGGTACGAGATGATTTGCCAATAAAAAGAGTTCGATTCACTTCTTTTGATCGACTCCGACTACGTGGTGATTCACCAATAACAGGAGTTCGATTCGATTCTTTTGATTGACTCAAAGTACGTGGTGATTCACCAATTGAAGGACCCGCGTTAAGTACCTTTGAACGAATCCGGCTGCATGGTAATTGGCCAATTAAAGGCATTGAATTCAATTCCTCTTATGTAGGAATTATATCCAATACCCTAAAGCTGCGATATTTCTATTTAATACAAAAAAGTATATTATGAGAAGAAGAAAACTAATACGTCAACATATTAACACAAAGACAAAAAAAAGTAACTTACTTCATGACTACTGAACATCTCAAAAAGTTCGGGAAATTTAGGCTCTCCCACACATACATAACATAACATCCTGGGAACCTGAGGGGTATCAAGGTACTCATCCTCTCTTATATACTTCTCCCGAATATCTGGGAAGCGCTCATAGAACCAAGCACATAACGGATAAGGAAATCCACCAAGTTTATACTCAGTTGCATGGAATTTGTTCTGCTTGTCCAATGCATGTTTCAGTGAGTAAATGAGCTTCTCATAAGCCACATTACCCCCAAGGATATTCAGCACAAACCTTATCATCTTCAACAATAGATGCATACTCCTACATCACAGATGACTCGGTCTTTTTCCCAAACAAAATAGACTCTACAACAAGAATTTCCATAAGCTTCACAGCATCATCATCGCTCTCGCATACGTGTATGTGATTCACAGCATTCTTTGGAATTTCATTCCGAGTCATAAATCTCGAATATCCTTCAAAGTCACACCCTTAGACTTACCAAAATAGCGCTTCAGAATATTGCTCTCTCGATTAATTGGTTTTTTAACATTATGTGATGTGATTCGCAAACCACACATAATGTGAAAGTCTACAAGGGTGAAGGAAACATCATGGCCAAAAATCTTGAAACTAATCGAGTCTCGATCATTCGTGAATATTCGAGAAAGACACAGACAATGAACCAACTTCATGCTGCATTTGAAATTCTCCATAGCCATAATGTATCGAAATGTACCATTATGAAGCTTATCTCGTTGTGTAGGAGTCAAGAAAGTTGCAATTAATTTCTTCAAATCGTGATTCCCCTTCCAGTAACCCTTAGAGTTAAACAAATCTCGAAACTCAAAATATCTTTGACCTGGTCTTGTAGGTGGAGGAGCAGGGACAGAAGGACCTGGGGGTATTACAGGTAGTCTAGGTGCTTTAGGTGCATTAGCTGCTTTGCGTACTTTAGCTGCATTAGGATCTTTAGGTGTTTTAGGTGTCATCTGTTCAAAAAAAGTAAAACATACTAAAAATAACATCAGGACATTATCAAAAAGATCAGTTAAAACTTCAATCTCTAAGAAGGCTGAAGTTCAACAGTTACAAAACAAAACTTCAGCTCTAAAGCTGAAGTTCGCCAGTTACAAAAACAAATACTTCAGCTTTAGAGCTGAAGTTCGACAGTTACAAAAACAAAACCTTCAGCTCTAGAGCTGAAGTTCACCAGTACCAAAACACACAAACTTCAACTCACCAGTTACAAAACACAAAACATTCAGCCCCATGCTGTAGTTTTTACAAAAAACAAAACACAAATTCAAATCCAAAAATAATGCCAAAACATTAAAAAAACTCCAACTCCTATCTAAGGTATCATCACTTTAATAGTATCATCTATTTAACTCTCAAAATTTTTTAAAATTTGGACGTTTAATCACTGAAGAATTTATAGAATTTTCATCAACAACATAAAAGCTCATTCAAAAAACCTAAAAACACAATCGTAAAAGTAAAACTAATGCACTTATCAAACTAAACTAAGAAACTATTTAATCATAAATACATGACTATCAAAACCAAAACCAGAAAAAAACACAGAAAATCGTAAAATAAAACTCAGAAAATTAATGCAATGTACCTGTGATTAAATCGTAATGTGGGAACAACGACGAATAGCAGTTGAAAAATCAAAACAACGACGAAAACCCTTTGATTTCAGAAAAGAACAAATCAAAAAACGCGAATAACGGGAGAGAGAGAGACAGAGACAGTAAAGGACTAGGGTATACTTGGAGAGAAAGTAGTCTTTTAATGAAGAAGGGCAAAATAATCTTTTTAAAAGGCTTTTAACAAAAAAACGGGTACGAGTGCAAATAGAAAGACAAAGCGGCTACAGGTTAAAAAGGGGCGCCCTAGTGCAATTTCAGCCTTTTAAATAACTAAACAGTATGATCACTCATATGAAACATTTGATGAATGTAAAATATAAGGAGAAGAAAAAATTGTACACTTACCATAATTTCCCATTTCATCACAATATAATCCCCACCAAAATCGAACTCATGTTAACAGAGGTCAATTCCAAACATTTTTATGCTCAATTTCTTGTGTATGTCGCTGCACCTAAACCTAATACTATAAGGACATGAAAGCAATGCTGTGGTACAAGAAGCAACCTACACATTTCTTATTAAGAAAAAACTGTAACAAATGGGTACTAGTAAAAAATTACAGATCTTTGATTCTGCTGTCACTAAACTAATTTTCCCATCCATATGCCCCTACTGCTATGAAATCTCATATTTGGATACACTGCTATGGATTGCCTATATGAATACAACCAAGAACGTGATTCACAAAAAAACATAACAAATCACAAATTCCTGGTTGAGCAAAATAATGAATTATCAGCCAAAATCTAGCCAAACTAACTTGGATGATTTACAGAAAATTGTGAAGACATCAATGCACTATCTTGCCCGTGACTCCACAACTAATCACAGTGAGAAAATCAGACAACGGACCTGCAGAATATGGAAAAATTAGCAAACTGTATTTCATCATTCGATAAGAAATTAAGGTATGTTAGGTGTTCAATTCTCACTATGCGAAAGAGATTAGTAAAACAAGGTAGGCGATAATTGCATTCCAAGATTCCCAAACTCCAGTCTCTTACAATTCAAAGTTAAAATAATGAGGATCTTATTATCATTTTATTTAGGCGACTTAATTCTCCACATACAGCAAGAAGAAAGCTGTAAAGACAACCCAATACTAGGAGCAGGGTACAACAGAAAACAAAAGTACGGGGGACGAGATGAGATAACTGACCTATTCTTCTCATACTGCAAATGTCGCAAGAAGAGCATGCAACACAAACCAATAGATGATCACACTAAGCCGTAGAACAGGCTGCCGCATTAATGTCCGATCACAAGATACCCTAGAACTCAGACACAATATGGCTTTTGTTAGATAACAAAAATTTCAAATGCATAGAAAATGAAAGCAAGGGATGAAATTTGTCATACCATAGACCATCTATCATGTCAGTTATGGGCCTTGTAAACCGTGGGACAATCCTTGATGTCGTTAGAGACTTGAAACCATGAGCTGAGAGGAAAGAAAGGTGTTATCAGCAGTCTGAAGATGTGAATACCAACCAAACCACCCTTCAAAAGGTATAAGGAGAAGAAGACAAGAAGACTTCGGGAATGAATGTAACTAAGACAAAACAGGTAAATTTAGCAGTAATCTAGGGATTTCATCTTCAATACAAACAAAGATTCTAACAGAAAGCTCCACAACCACATATATACAAATGAAAAAAAGAAAAAACCAATACCCTCTTCCACACCCTGTGGCCTACCACCCAGAAGAAAAAAGGAAAGGAAAGAAAAGGGAAAAGAAAGGAATTTAGTTTTGTCAACCAATCATCGGAGTACCTTCTTAACACCATAATGTCTTTCTAAGATTATCTATCATCAGGAAGACTCAATCTAGTTCCCATCAGGAATGAGTATAAGCAAAATAAAAGAGAAATCAGACAAAGCATGAAACACAAGGTTAAAGAAGCGAAATCATCGAGATTATATAAGAGCAGAAAAAATGTTATCTGAAGATATGATGTTTGAAAAAACCTTCATGTGTTATGCTATAGCCTAACAAAGCCGCCTTCCACAACCACAGCGAACATAAGCTCAATCTCCAACCATTTGACATTAGAATCAATATTGGAGTCAACTTACCATATAACCGGAGCAACAAGATAATAAAATACAGTAAACATGTTTATCAATCAAAAAGAATGTTATCAAACAATCAGACTTCAATGTTGATTCTTCAAATATACTAGCAATAGGAAGTCATTACCCTTATCATCATCTTCATCTTCTAGTTTCCCACTCTCAGGATCCACATCTATCGCAACAGCTGCTTGGTCATTATTAGTTTTGCGCAAACTGCGAACTTGAGATGCAACAGTTCCAGGCATTACCCTTTTGTTGGCCTGCATTTGAAGAGCAGAAGAAAATAGTGCCAGTAAGTGTACTGATTAAAAAAAAAACAATAATGCCAAGAAGTATAGCTGCAAGAACATGATGCTTAGCCACATAATACTAAAGATATTATTAGAGATGAAATACAAAGACCTTTCAGGGCTAATCCATAGCATGCTATTATCATTTTCCAATTCTTTCTATACAAAGCAGAGTCTTACTACAGGTCCATAGCTTGGTGATATTAAATTAGTATTCAACATCTTGAATCTGAAAAAATTAACTTTCTCTACCATCATAAACGTTTGAAAATACATTTCAACTTCCTTTTGCTGTTATATTATATTGATAGAAATCCTGTAAAAACCAGCGATTAAACGCAAGGTCACTGTCACACATAATAATCCATATTAGCCAAGCACTACTAGATAATCATTACTACCACTACCGTCGTCCAAGAATGTGTACTCATTCGTTCTGAAATCAAAACTCAAAAAAGTTTACATATGTATATAATGAAGCCATCCTTAAAAAGAGAGAGACTTGGGCATGTGAAAGGCTGATAATAGAATCTGTGCTCAAATGTTGCCCAAATCCAGTTTAAACCCAGAGTAGACCATACAGATTCTAACCGATGATGTGTTAGACCATCCGCATCAATGGATAAGAGGAAAAGCAGAGAGTCAGAAACCGTGTGTCTTTGTTGTGTATCAAACCAAACCCAAACAAAACTTCACAAACAGCCCCCAAACTTTAAAAGGTTATCATTTTGATCCTCCCTTTTTCAACTTGTTTTTAAATATATACTTCATTTATGATTCCTTCCATCTTCTGCTATTGTCCAAAAATACAAAATAACTATTTATCTTTTCCTTAAGTTTTGTAATATTGTTTGATGCTAAAATATCAGTACTAGTCTACAACCACAACCCAGTGTAATCCAACAAGTGGGATCTGAGGAGGGTAAAGTGTACGCAGACCTTACCCCTACCTTCAAGAAGGCAGAGAGGCTAGTTCCGGTAAAAATATCAGTACTAGTCTATATTAGTATTTCTTTAGCAATGGTCCATATTTTTACATAGTAGAGGATTGTTATAGTTTCCCGTCTCCAAAAGAACCAATCTATACACATTTGTTCTCTGAGAAATTTTCTCTAGAAACAATAATTCAAACAAAAATTTCCCTCAAGAAGATCTCCGGAAACTCTCACATCAAATATAGAGCTCCAGATTTCCTGAGAAGTGATTCTTTCTTTTTTTTTTCCTAAAGTCGGAAGTGACTTTATTGTTTTCCTCCAGAACTCAAACTTTAGTAAAGGTTGTCATGAAGTACATATATACTTAGAAGAGAATGATGTGGAGAGCAGACTCAATAAGTATCCTCAGAAATTCATTTATTAGTACATCCTTCACACATTCTCCTTCCACCAAAGGAGGACAATGGCAGTCTGTTTAGTTATTGAGAAATCATGGCAGACATGCTCCCATTCTAATATCCCACACCTTCTAGCGTCTTTCTTTGTTCTCAAGAGCACCTATTCCTCCTTTTGCTCGCTTTTCCCAGAAATTTCATTGGATATTTTTTTTTTTGGGAAGGTACGTACAGCATTCCCCTGAATCAGTTCTTTCAGGAAATCTTGGTAACTGAGAGCCACAAAATCTTGCAGCATTTGGCATTTGTATTTTTCATGTCCTACATTTCACCTCATTGCGGATATGAACTTTAAATTTCCAGTTCACTGATATGTAAATCCCTTTTGGCTTATCTAATTTAATGCAAATCCTACCTGCTTCCAGTTTGACCTAGTTCATATCAAAAGCTAATGTTCCCTCTAGGTGTCTGTACAAGACTGACAATAGAATAGATGATTTTGTTCAAAGTACAAGAGCTCATCCAATAGGTATATGATGATAATATGAAACAAATCACTTGCAACTGATATGCTGGATCTTTGTCGTAGTTTTAGTTGATTACTAAATGGAGAATAAGGAACAGCAATCAAGCATATTCAGATTTTGAAGACAAAAGTATCTACAAAACAAATAAATCTTTTAATATGTTTCACCTTAATTGGCTGATATGTAATATTATCAATTATAAAACAGTTAGGCAGCTTGATGGAACCAAAAAATAAAATTGATGAATAGAACAAAATAAATGAAATGACATACCACTGGCTCTATCTCTATAATTTCCGACGTAGAATTTACTAGTTGCCCCATGTCACTGGCCCCTCGAAGCATGGTTAATTGAGATTCCTTGTCACGCAAAGAGTTCTCAAGAAATTCTTCTTTCCTAACCAGCTGTTCTACTTTATCTTTCTCTACTTTCAACATTAAATCTCTCGTCTGTGCCAGTGCACGCAGATCTTCCAGCTCAGATACCACAGACACGACCTGCTTCTCTAACATTTCCTTATATTCATGGATCTGGTTAATTTTTGCATCATCATAATTCATATCATGCGTCTGGACTCGGGAAATCATCTTGTCAACCCATGTCAAAAAGTCGCAGATTTCATCAGTATTTCTTTTGCTACCCATCTGAGCAGAAGCTATTGCATCATTAGTGCATCTTGTAACTTCTTGCCTCAAGAAAGAAATCTCTGTATCTCGCTCTTGTAATTGTGACTGAAGATTCTCAACCTCAGACAAAAGGCTTTCAGATAGTTGATGAAGTTCATCAAATTTGCTTACTGTAACAGAAAGCTTCTTCATAGTCTTCCCGCGGGAAACTTCAAGGTTCTCCATATCTTTATTTTTTTGAAGTAGGACTCTCTCCATTTCTTCAATCTTGTTTGTCATGTCTTCCATTTGGGCCTCCTCCTCATCAAGTGCTTGCATCAGTGCCTCATTTTCTATAGCCATACAAAATAGAAAATACTTCTAGAAGTTAGAGTTTAGTTTAAAGCTGATAACAAACAAAAGAATTAAGTTCAAAATTTCAAATGCTGGAAATTGAGCTCAATAAAATCACCTTGTTCCTTTGCAGCTAGCATGTCTTCAAGTGCTTTAACTCTTAACTGTAAGTCAGCAAAGCTGGACTCCTGATCTTGCAGTTCTTTTATCCTGTGTGCCAGAGAATCTCGCTCCTCCTCCATCAGGTCCACCTTCCTGTGTAAATCATTCATCTGAGATTTTGCTATTTGAAGCTCTTGTGAATAACTCTTTGAAACAGATTCAGCTTCCTTAATCTGACTAACAAGTTCTGCACATATTTTTTCTCTCTGTATATCCTTCTCCTGAAGTTCTTTCTGAAGATTCGATATAGTAGCTCTCATATCCTTTTGGCCAACTTCAGCAATATCACTTTGCAGACTCATAATATCTTTCACAGCCATGAATAATTTCTCTATTACTGACCTAATACCTTCCTCAGAAAACTGGTCAGTCTTCTCAGCTAAATCATTTCCTTCAGCTAAACTTCGATACACTGAATTGATTCTGGAAGCTCCAGTAGCTAAGCTGTTTCCAGCCAATTCGGATTTTCTGCTTTCAATTTCCATGACCAAAGTGGTACAAGCTTCATAAAGCATAGCATTGTATCTTTGCACAGTAAACAATTCTGCATCTTTCTCCTTTTGAATAGATTCTAACCGCATCACGTCCGTCTTCAATGAATTTGAGTGCTGCTTATGGTAGGATATTTCTTCATGTATGGTTCTTAATATTTCAGATATATGGGCAGTTTCTTCATGCAATAAACGGGAATGCCTGTTTAACTTTACGTTGATAGAACCAATTTCTTTATTGAAAACCTGCAGCAAGTACACAAACATTATTACTTCAATAGTCCTTTCAGTTCTCCGTCATCTAAGCATTTGGAGGAATATATGTTGAAACAAAAATTTGAAAAAGATCTGCGAAAACCTAGAATATTCTTTAAGGAGAGAATGACAGATGAGGATAAAAATTGAAAAGTGCATTAGCATATTTCAATTTTATGTAAACAGTAGTTCAATTTAAACAATGTAAACAGCAATTCAAGGCAGAAGTAATTGAAAGCACAATAGAAAGCAATGAGAACAAACTATGGAAGCAGGAAATGTGTAATACAGAACAGTCATCTGGTACTACAAGATCAGAAGGGAACACATTAAAAAGTACGTCACAGATTCATCAACAGACGCAAAAATTGTGATAAATTGCCTGTTCCTAACCTGGTACAAAATCAACAAGAACTGCTATATATCAGTACCAGTGAATTTCACAAGGTTTGACGCTAACAGGATTTATTAATATATGTCTCGTACATTTCTCAGACATATAGGAAGAGATTCTGGACCTTATTATACTAGTCATTTTCTCCTTATTTTTCCATATCAATTGCAAGGGAGATTAACCAAGTGTGACGTGATAATGTATTTCCTTTCCTTGTCCCACAAAAAATAAGAATCTTTTTTCCTCCACCAAAATATTTGGAGATCAACTACCTTAGCAAACTTCAAATAGTGAAGCATGTCCTATAATGTATGTTCTCAGCCCAGAATCAATGTTAAGAGGAAATCCACCTTTAATCAGCCTTAATAAGATTATCGAAATTCTTAACTATTCAAAGATGCCACATCATCATATAAACTAGGTTAAAAAGCTGATTGGAAATTTTTAAACTTTCCAAAAAAATGAAAAATCTTCAAATCAACCCGCAGAAAGAAGCTAATTTTCTTGATAATCTTTTGCTAGCTTATTCATGGAACAACTGGAAAGTGATAGACTTGATATTGCTCAGCCCAAAAGAAATTTATAAGCATTCAAAATAAGACAAGTGACATGAAATGACATAAAACTGTGGTACCTTGTTTTCCGCTTCTGCAAAGTTAAGGCCACTTGAAGCATCAGTCACAAGTAGAGGAAAGTGATTTTGATCAGTTGGTTCTAGGCATACTTTCATACTAGAACTGAGATTGCGTATAGTCTCCAAATCCATGGATAGAACATCATTGAGCAAACGGTCAAATACAAAGAGATCCTCCCTTAGCTGATCCACACCAGATTTTAGCATCGTGATTTCAGCTAATTGGTTCTTTCTTTCTTCTGAGTGAGCAAAAG
Source organism: Nicotiana tabacum (assembly GCF_000715075.1). NCBI lineage: Eukaryota > Viridiplantae > Streptophyta > Magnoliopsida > Solanales > Solanaceae > Nicotiana > Nicotiana tabacum. The sequence goes on along the minus strand of NC_134084.1, from coordinate 18,235,635 downwards.
ATAGCTTTTCTAAATGTGCAAGAGCCTCATGTTTGGCAACTTCAGCAGATTCTTTTTGCTTGGACAGTTCAAAGAGTTCACTCTGAGACTTTGTTAGCTCCTCTTGTAGCCCATCATTTCTTTCTTGCACCTCATTTAGCTCTGCAAGAAGTAGCTCAGCTGCTCTTTTAGATTTTTTTGCTTCATGTTCGGAAGAAGTAAGAGCTGACTGCAAATCATGGCATAATTGCCCAACAGTTTTTAGCTTCTCGACAGGATTACCAATGTTAGACCCAACATTAACATCATCCAGGGCACTCAAAATCATGCTCAAGGTAGAGTCTTTTTCTGCCAATTGATCTCTCAGGATTGAGCTCTCAGATTCTACGGTCTTTATCCTCTCCTGGAATACAGATAAATCTTTTATCTTTTGTTCATAGTCTGAAATAGCATTTTCCTGCAACTTGATCTCGGATTTTAAGCGTTCCACTTCACCATTCAACTCTTCAATTAATTGCTTCAAGCTGTCCCGATGTTGCACCAAGGACTTGCCTTTCCTAACTGCAACATTCAATTTTTCTCTTAAAGAAGATGACTTGTGTTCCTCCTGACTGAGTAGATCTTGCAGTTCTTTATTTTTGATACCTAATTCTTCAAGTTCACGAACCAATGATTGATTAGTCAACACAATATTCTCCCTCTCCTCCTTCAAGGACAACAAGTCGCTGAGAGCATCCTCCAATTTTCTACTGAGAGCACCTCCATCTGCATCTTCAGCACACCTGACATTACTTTCTCTATTTTCTTCATGAGAGAGATCAGCCCCTTTATCAACATGCTCAAGTGTTAACTCAGACTCAGAAGGTAAAGAAAGAGCGGTATACTTCTCTATAAGCTTCCTAAGTAGCTGTTCCAAAGCTTCAGTGCTACCAGAGCTAAATAACGCATCATCTGTCTCGGAATTCTGAAGGACATCTTTGACCATATCTCCCAATCTTCTTATTTCACCTTCAAGATGATGAATACGCTCCTCTGCTCCAAGCATTTCGTTCAGTTTCTTCTGCAAGTCACCTACTCTGCTCCGTAAATCATCATTAGTTATGTCAGATTGGGCAGTTTTCCTTGACATTTCCTCATAATCAAAGTTAAGAGACTCCAAATTCTTCAAAAGCAACTCTTTCTCACTGACAACCAATTGATATGCACTCTCAAGCTCAGATATTTTTCTGCGTGACTCTTCCAATTCAGCGCTTGCTGATGCAAATGATGATTCAAAATTATCATACTTTTGTTGGAGAGAGTTGTACTGGTTTTGAGTTTCTGAAAACGCAAGCATTAGCCAACCAATCCGATCTTCTGGCTCCATAGATCTCAAGTGTGAAGGCATATCTATCCCGTCCAAGATCTCTTCCCACTTCTGGACAAGGTTGTTTCTTTCCATCAAGGATTGTTCAAGCATCTCATTTTGTTCTGCCAACCCATAAAACTTGCCCTGGAGCTCCTCAAATCTTCTTCTAAGGTCTTCGGAAGATCCCAAGTTTGACTGTGCCACCTCTTTCCATCCATCAGTGAGTGCATATCCAGTATCAGAGTATGATCCTCCAATAGAGCTCTTCTGATCCCATTCAGACAGATGCAAAGAGTTCCCAGCAACTGACTTTGCCAAAAAATCAACTTTTTCAATGATATCCTTTGAATGGAAATGCTCTGGAAGCTCCAAATCTTCTAAAATCTCCTCTACTCTCTGAAGAACAGAGTCTTTGAGAAGGAATGACTCCCTTAATGCAGTAGCAGAGTTGCGAATGTATGAGAGTTCAGATTCCAAAGCTTCCATGCGCTCACCTGCCTCCGAATAGGTCTTGAGTTTCATTTCAATTTCCTGAAGCCTTGCATCTTTCAACTGCAACTCCTCAGAGCATTTCTGCAGTTCAGAGGATGTGTCTGCAAGAGATTGTTTAAGACTGTCACGCTGCACAATCAAACCTTTGCCCTTGGTGACTGCTATGCCAAGCTTCTCTCTTAGAGATGATACCCGCTGCTCAGACTGTTCAATATCAGCAACTTTCTCTTGATATTGCGAACCAATAGCTACAACCTCTTCCTCAGCTCTCTTCAAACTTTCCCTGAGGACAACAACTTCATTTTCACATTGAACAAGTAATAAGCTCAAGTGATCCATTTGTCCCTGCAGATCAATCACTTGTGCTTCCTTGGAAGCATATCCCTTCCTGGACAACCTCGCATCTTCAGTTGCCTCTTTATACTTCTGAACTAGGAGAGAGATCAGGGACTCTAGACATGATACTGGGTCATTAACGTTGGTTTCAAAGCTATCTAAAGCAATGACTCCTTCAACCACTTGAACCATCTTTAAAATAGAATCTGATTCAAAGGATCTTTTGCTCAGTTCTTCAAAATCTTTTGTCCTGGCCATCAACTCAGACTTCAGCTTTCCATTTACAAATTCAACTTGTGCTTTCTCATCAAGAAAACTTTGCAACTGCTCCAGTAGGGAATCAAAAGCACCAGGATGAGAAAGATCTACTGGTTTCTCAGGATCGTCAACTTCAGCTTCTTGTAGATGCCCTGGCTTTTCATTCACAAGTTTCTTGAGGTTACTATAAATCTTATGCAAAAGACCGGCAGACCTTTCATTTTCAACTTGCAAGAAGTCTAACTTCTCATTGACTTCACGGGAGGTACTCACTGACTCATGGCGAGAAGCTTCAACTTGATCCTGCAATGCCTCGATCACATTGATGGCAGCATCGATAGATGCAGCAGTACGGCTACTTAAGTTTATGCACCCTAGACCATGGTCTATTCTTGACGGCGAAGAGGAGCCAACAGTCTCAACAGACAAATCTAGCCTCCGAAGTGTCTGAAAAACCTGATCAATTGTAGAGTTCCATTCTTCTCGGAGTATTGATCCTCTGTCAGCAACTTCCCTATAAAGCGCTTCTACCTGATTAGAAATATCAGAACCCATCTCTTTGCAGCTTTCACGCATTTCACCCAGCTGATTTTGCAAAATAGATAGTTTTTCCTGATAGCTGCTAAGATTCCCCCTTAACTTATTGTTCTCAGATTTTGCGGCGACTTCTTCCTTGTGCAAAGCTTCATTTAGGACCATAAGTTCTCCCTCCTTTTCTTTAGCATTCCAGAAACATCCCCCTAAAGATTCATTGAAAACCATTAGCTCAATGTTTGCTCCTTCCAAAAGATCGATAAGTTCATTCAGAGACTGGAATTTGGCCCTGAGTTCTTCAGCAGCAACCACAGCGGCTGTTTTGCAGCTCTTCTCTCCCTCAAGAAATTGGTAGCCCTTGCCAGCTTCCAACACCAAATCTTTCAGCAACGCTCTTAATGTTTTTGTTAGCCCTTGAATTAGCACATAAGGATCTGCATCTGTTTGATTTTCAAATGACTGAAGCTCCTCTGGGTGGTGCTCATCATCATGGTCCTTTGGCTCAAAAGCTTGAATAAGTTTCGACACACCAGGTGAAACCGCTTTACCAGATGACCTACTCATAGAAGCTGACTGAGAGTGCATATCTCCAATTGCTTTCTCAAGTTTTTCAAGTACTCTCTCTGCCTCCTCCTCGTGTCTTTTCATAACTCCAAACCATTTTGAACCATCATCATCAATCAGATTTGCGGGTGCAGAGCTAGACTGGCAAGAAACTTCAAGTTGAGGTCCAGCTTCCCTAGATTGATATGCAAAGCTACTTTGGTTAGGTGACTCTGTCTTCATCGTTTCAAACAACTCCAAGCTTCTCTTCAGATACATGTTCTCCTCGGTTAGTTGTTCAATACGCAGAGTTAAGTCTTTCAGGTCATCTTCCACCTTATTGCACGAGTTCTTATATTCTGCCAACTGAAATAACTGTTTCTCAGACTCGGAGAGAAAATACTTATTCTGCTCCTCAAGCTTGTTTCTCTCTTCCATCAATTGCCCTTTTGCTTCGGCCACTTCCATCTGCAGAGCTTCAGCTAGAGACTTGGACTCCTGAAATTCCAACCCTAGTTTCTCAGTTTCACTGAGCAAAGACTGTTTTTCCTCCTGAAGCTGTTTTTTCGCTTCTTTTACAGATATCAAAATCTCATTTACGTTCTTGTTCTCAACCTGAAGAGCTTCCACAACATTTTTGTGATCCGACATTTGAGCAAGCAGTTTCTCATTCTCACTGAGTAGATGCTCCTTCTCTCCATCAAGTTTCCTTTTCTCCTCACTCAAAGAAGTGAAATTCTCTGACAACTCCGCATTTTCCAACTGCAGTGATCCGAACAAAGTTTTAGACTGTGCTAGCTCTGTTCCCAGTTTTTCATTCTCAAAAACAAGATTCTCCTTCTCCTCCAAAAGCTTCTTATTCTCTTCAGATAGCAAATTAAGGCTTCCTATTAAGCTCTCATTTCGAACCTGTAAAGTTGCCACCAAATTCCTGCAGTCAACCATCTCAGAAGACAGACTTGCATTTTCACCAAGTGATGTTTCCAAATTAGACTGCAATTCATTTATTCTTTCAGAAAGTTCTCCAACCTCACCTTTAGAAACGTGAACCTGCTTTTGGAGGCCATCCCTTTCAGATACAATCAATTGAAATTCAGTTCTCAACTGCGCAAGCTGATCAGCAAGGATATCATTCTTCTCTCCAAGGTCATTCAATGAAGCTTTGGCCGCAGATATTTGATCGGTCAACGTATGATGTTGACGACAGAGTTCCATCTGAAGTTCTGACTCTTCAGCTAGCTGCAAACAAGAGACATCTTTTACAAGACTTGCTAGGTATAGCTGTTCTTTGAGCTTCTCAAAATCGTCAAAAAGCTTCAAAGAAGGTGCATTTGGAGCTGATTCTCTGCACGTGAGCAAGAACCTAAAGCCCTCTTCATCAAGGTCTCGTACCACCTCCGCCAGCTGATACAAGCTAATATAACTTTCATCTGACCTCGATGAGATGTTCACCATTTTATTTTTTACAGAATCCTCAGAAACAATATCTATGGAGTCAGAAATTCGAACATCATCCCTGTAATTTTCATATTCACCAGCACTCGAAGGCCTTTCTAGTTTTTCTTCCTCGTGCAAACCAGAAGCTGCATCTTCCATCTGATGACCTACCATTTGAGAAATTATTAAAGAGAGTCCATCCATTCAGGTAAAGAATCAAGAGTAGTTGGATGCCTACCACTGTCCTCAGCTATTTCTGCATTTTGAGTTGCTAAAACAGCTGATGGAACGTTATTTGGCTCGCTGAGTTGAATGTATTCAGCTTTTGTTTCCTCATTGCCCTCATCTCCCACTAGAGTGGCTGTCTGGCTAATAGAAGTCTCAGTTGATTCGTTCAAAGGGAGCTTCTTGTCTCCTTCAATCTCTACCTCACTGCTTGAATCACCTTGCTTCGAACCTGAATTATGTGATTCCTGCATTGTCCCTACCCAGCAACAATGAGACTTTCATTATAGGCAAATACACACAATTGGATATATGACATGCAAAGGGCATGGATGTCAAGAGAGAAGGCACAACCTACATCTGATACCTGCTCCGGTACATGCGGCCTTTCCACTTCTACTTGGTGAGCAACTGCTTCATCAACACTGGAATAAGAGGAGAAATCAACAGGCACATCCGTTGCGGAACTTTTAGCGGACACATCAGAAGCAATAATTCTGGGAGCTTCTAAATAAGCGTCTGTTACATCTTCGATTACCATTTTGGCATTAGCATGTTCAGAAATTGAAGATGAACCAACAATATCCCGATCGCCAGAATCTGAATTCAAAGAAGCTTCAGGTTCACCAGCATCCTCTTTTACCAGCTTGCCACTGGCTGATGTCATTTCAACTGTTTCAACGTTGAGCGACTCATCAAGAGGAGGAGCTTCAGCATGTGTTGCTGAGACATCCTTTCTGGTAAGTGACTCCGAGGAAGTAGGAATACCATCACCTCTGTGAAGTGGTTTTTCTTCATCAGGAACTTGATCTGACTTTGCCGTCACGTTAACAACATCTGGAGTAACATCACCGCCAGATTTACTGGCTTTACTTGATTTACCACCTTTACCGTCTTTCTTCTGTCTGAATTGTTGAAGCTGGTAAACATAAGAATATCACATTAATTAAATCTGAATAAATCGGAATAGGTTTAATTTACGAAAGAGATCGTACAGAACACTATGAAAGCCGTAAAATCTTTTTAATCTGAGTTTCCTCCAATATTAGCACAGGCACAAGACATGAGTGTCATAAGTCCTATAACACATTGAGTCACCCATGAACATGTGAAATCTTCCAAAATTATGTAGACATAATTTTCTTTTTCTAATCAGTTTACATACACGCATACACACATAGAGACCATAAATATGTCATTAAATAATCTTGATAAATAAAAGAACATACCAAACAAACTTTAATAGCTTGTAATGTCCCACACCACAAAACAAGTCCCGGAAGAAGAGAGTGTTGAGACTATATGGCCGAAGTAAAGAAGGCTACCTCGTCCCAAAGAAGAAGTGTATGGTGATGCGGTAAAACAAGGATAGTTGGGCATGCAAAGCTGAGGGTTACAGCACATGTAAGAATTAAGGCATCGCTGTAAATCCCGTGCCGGTGCGATATTTTCGAGATTTTCTTGTGTTTTTACACAGTAACCATATAAGCTTCAACCCTAATGTGTATTAGAGATTTTTGACAGCTCTTAGCAGTCCATGGAAAGAAGGAAAAGAATATTAGGGTGAACCCAATCAAGATCAAGATTCTTCAAGACTCGAAAGTAAGATATTTTTCCTCTAAGTGAGATTAGGTTGAGTTACATCATGAGTTTTCCTAGCTTCGAGATCAACTCATAATTATTGTTGGGTTTAGTAAGGATTAAGAATAATTTAGCAGAATTTTAGGGCAATCCTATATTACCACTCCTAATGATCATATCCCCAATTCTCCATTTAAAAAAATGACAAAATCCCCAATTCTCTTGTAATTTCAACAAATTATAGAAATTATTGTGTGGATAGTGCAGTTAGGAGTAAAAAGAGTTCAAGAGCTTTTAAGGTTTATAACCCTACTTATAGCCCAATTTTTCATAACTAGCATAAAGGAAGAGATGTATTTTTATGATTATTCATAAAACAAGAGATATATAACGTTTAGATTAAAGTATTGTGCTTGAAAAGCATGCTGGGACGAGCGTATAGTAGATATAAGCATTAGGTGTTTGTTGCTTAAAGTATTTCTTTTTGGGGAAGGATTAAATAAAAACATTATAAGCAGCAAACACACTATTGCTTTTCAACTTTTACTCAGACAGTTGGAATAGCCTAGAGATTTCCTATCTTCACTCATGAGGTGAATAGCTCAGATTTACGGTCATGCTCCCTTATGGAGTGAAGTATCTAGTACCTATGCTTTTCAACTTTTGCTTTTTTCTCTTTTGGGGATATAAAACAAATAAGATCCATTAATATCACACCAAGTAGGTGTTAAAACTCGATACATAAATTTACCCACAGTCATCTACTATCTCAATGATTTGGACGTGTAGGTATCTCCTCTTTACACCAAAATAATATATGAAATTGGAAAAAGAAATTGATGCAATTTAAAAAAAAAATCAGCATCCTGGAATATTCTCCTATTTCTTCCATTCCAAATTAGCCAAAAGATGCACAATGGTGTAGTTCTCCATGCTACCTTCCTTCCTTTACCGATATTCTGGAAGCTCCAATATCTATTTTACTCATAACAACATAAACTAAAGGGCAAAGAGGTGGTTTATCCAGGTTGGTAATGAATTATCAAGGTCATTGAAGTATTTAACCAGGTTTTATTGAGTTTTCCTCAAAGTCAAAATCACCCATTAGCCCAAAGTGGTCTCCTTAGTTCTCTAAATTCCCTATTTTCTTTTCTCCTAATTTGTTTCACGAAGGGGTTTTCATACCTATGGTAGAATGGTTCGCATTAGATGCTCCAGCAATATTTATGGAGAAAGAGTTGTACTCAATAAATGTAAAGAAGAGACATTGGATAACCAATAGCCAATAGATTGAAGAAGCTTGTCCCACAGCTTATCTCTATTTTATTTAGTAATTTCAATGTAAACAAAAAATTAATGCACAAACATATGTCACAGAAGCTTACTAATAGCAAGCAAAAGGTAACACTAGAAGAAATACTACAACCATTGACTTCTCCATTTCCTCTTATCATATCAGCTACTGCACCTCAATCCAAAACTAGTTGGGATTAGCTATATGAATCCTCATTTTCCTCTATACAGCACGAGCAGGTGTCGGAATTCCGTATTAAGAGGTTTCATCATCATTAGACTATTTTAGGTCCAACTAAATCCTCCTCTATTATCTAGGCTTAGGATTGGCTATACTTCTCTAATTTCACTAATTTTATATATTTTACAACTGCAATTATACAGCTTAGACAAACAACTCTTTTAATGATGGTGGTGTCCGAGCCAGCTTGAACACAACTCAACTATTCCTTCAGGTTACTTGTTACCTCCCACTAACACAAGTACCGAGTAACTTTGTCCATCAAGGGGCAGATGTGAAGAAATCAAGAAACCACCTAGCATCTTCACCACTTAGCAACACACATTTTTATGACGATAGTGTCCAAGCCAGCTCATGCACAGCTTGACTATTGCACCTAGTATGTGCTACGTCCCATCAGCATACCAGGTAATTGTGCCCGCCAGGTGGATGGGAAAAATCCACCTAGTACTTTTTACAGCTTAGCAACACATGCATGAACACACCTCGGCTATTTCACTGGGTACCTGCACCTCCCACCAGCATAGGTACCGAGTAAGGCTACCCACCCAGGCTTAGTCAAATGGTAAAAAAACCATCTAGTGTTTTAGAACTGTGCAAAAGAAAAAAGAGTACGGAATTGGTTACCTTTTTGCGACCGGCAGCAAGCAGATCGGTTCGGCTCTTATTCTTGTCCATCCGATCCGATCCGATACAGCTGCAATTCTTTTAATCAATGCTTTTTCAAAACCATTACCTTCAACAATCGAACTGTAAGAAAATCAAATTTCAGATAAACTTTCAAAATAACCCTAATTTGAAAGACTCAAATACAGGAAATCAAATGAAATTAAATTAAATGAACAATTCATATACCTTTCGAGTTCTGTAATTGAATCGCTAAAAAAGAAGAATCTGTACTGAATTTCAATTCTATTCTATTCTATTCTGAATACATAAATATATTTCTTCTGTTTTTCTTTCCCTTCACTGTTGGGCTATGAATTCGTAGGAGTTTGGTTATGGCTTTGTTTTAGTTTGAGAAGAGTGAAGGGGGACGGTGATTATCTTAGATCTGACGCCAAGGTGGTTGGTTTCTGGTGAAAATTGGGTAGGCCCAGCTTTCAGTTAGAATGGGCCTGCCAACCGTACTACTGCAAATGACCCGTACCCGGCCATTTTCATTGGAGAAATTCAAAAATAACCAGATTTACAAGTGGTCATTCAAAAATAGCCACAGTTTCAAAAGTAATCGAAATTTAACCACTTTTCATGTAAAGATAAATCTGAACGAAAACACTGTTCAAAATCCGAAAAAATACTCCAGCATAATATACTGGAGTTCCAGTATAATATATCGGTCCAGCATAATATACTGGAGTTTGGAGCACCGATGCTCCAGTCTCCAGTATATTATACTGGTCCAGCATAATATGCTAGAAGTTCATACACAGGTGTACCGAACTCCAGTATATTATGCTGGATGGTCACTGTTGCAGCAAAATACTGGCTATTTTTTAATGACTTGGCAAACACTGACTATTTTTGAATGACCAGTTCGAAAACTGGCTAGACCGTGCTATTTTAACAAATTGACATGGGTTGGGATAATATTCATATTAATTTAAAAAAAAAAGGATTTTTTTCATTGGGGTTTTTTCATTCCTATACACTATTTGAAACTTTATTATTCTTAATGTCCATGTTTAATTAATTACCACGCATAAACAAGTTTTGTTTACGAAATATATACAATCCACATTAAAAGACTCACAATCCATTATTTATGCTTTCAATCAAGGGATTTAGTTACACCATTTTTCTTTTTTCCTCTCCTCTCTCCCCTCTTCTCTCCAGATTCTATCTTTCTCCCCATATCTTCGGCAGAAGCTATAGATCTTGCATAGAAGTGAATTTAATTATATCATTACTTCCAGTTACAATACCAAAAACAGACTTTGATAATTGTTTTTGTGCAGTATCAGATCCTAATAGCGTCACCAATCTTTGTTGAACAATGGAGAATAACTCTGTCAATAATTAGCAGAATTGAGCACATTCAAAAAGGACCATACGCTCGAAACTACTAAATACAATAATGTAAGTTCGAGTATCACAAATCAAACAATTTGGGTTCCTACCAGTATATTCTTTATGCCGACACATTTATAAGATTTTACCTTACTAATCAAAAAACATATCTACATAATTAGTCTTCCTAACTATCCAAAGTAGGTGCAAATTACCTACTTAATGAGAGACAACACCAATAAGTATTATGCAAAGATAGACCTAAAGTAAGGGTTCTCTCAAACCTCTTAGGTTATATTAGGGTGGATGATAACATTGAAAAATTCCTAAAAGCAGAAACTTTTCCAACTTTTTCAGCAATATATAATGTTATTTTTACTTTTGCAACAAATGCAAAACATTACCAAGAAAGAATACCCAAGGAAGTGGAACCCATGTACATTGTTGTGTGCCGAAATCCAAAAAAGTTGACCTCGAAAACTAGTCCAAAATGTAACCTGACCAACTATTTTGTTCGTCAACTGCTTTAACATGGTCAAATAATACAATTTTCCACTCTTGTTTCAGTTATCAGAAATCATGATATACTCTGGGATACTACTCTCATACAAGTGTATCTAGATACAAAAATATAAAATAAAAGTCTCGAGCTGTGGGGCAAACATCTCTGAACTTGGATTAACATTTGATTTCAACATATAAGAATTCATTTCTTCCGTGAAAGGATATCAGAAATAGCATCAATCATAAAGTTTATATCATCAATGCTATAAATAGATTATGATTGAAATGACTCTAGAAAGATGTCTATTTGACCAAATACAAAACTGACAAAAGAGTATTGCACAACTCATGGTTGAAGCTTATCTACAACTCATCTACAATTTATCTACAACTTTTACATATTTACACATTTATAACATACAACTTAAATACAAATTTTATATAAAATTTATACAATATGTCTTTTGTATATTTTGTATCTGATTTATACATAATAAAAATAAATTTCATATAACTAATTATATATTATACAACTTATTTACAACTTTCATACATTATTTCTACTCAGTTATATACAACTACAATATCATACAACTCAAATATAATTTTAATACAGTGTTGTTCAACTTTCATACAATAGTTAAATAAATAAAAGAAAAATATATAAACAACAGAGTACAATTTTTCTAAACTTTTTCTATAATTTTACTACAATTTCGTAAATATAATGTATATCATGTCTTCTTCTTCGAGTTTCAATCTGAAATTCAGCCAAAACCAAATCTAATCTTCACCAAAACCCCTCAAAATTAAAATATAAACTCTAAACCATATTCCCAATTATTTGCAACAATACCCAATCCAAATAAATAATAATTTTTGAAAACCCAAATTCGAATTCAAAGCTTTAAAACTTTTTAATGGTTGTTAATGGTAGAATTGATGCTCTCTTTTCCTTTGCTTTACATTACTGAAATTAGGGATTGAGAGATTGACAGAGACGATGTACCGACCCGGTCAGTCGTCTCATGAGTTACCGCTTCGTTTTTTCCATTTCTGCTTCTTATTACTTTGTTTATCGGTTCTATGAGTGATCGGGTTGGTTGGCTCGGGTTTGGAAAGGTTTTGAGAGGGTTTGAGACACTTAGTCTCTTTTGATGAAGCTTGAGTTGGAAAAGTCAACCGGATATTGACTTATGTGTAAGAGAACTCGGATGTGAGTTTTGATGGTTCGGTTAGCTTTGGGAGCTGATTTGGGACTTAGGAGCGCGATCGGAATGAGTTTTGGAGGTTCGGAGTAGATTTAGGCTTGAATTGGCGAAGTTGATATTTTGGCAATTTCCGGTTGGTAGGAGAAATTTTGATATAGGGGTCGGAATTGAATTCTGAGAGTTGTAGTAGTTCTGTTGTGTCATTTGGGATGTGTGTGCAAAATTTCAGGTCATTCGGACGTGGTTTGGTTGGATTTTTTATCAAAAGCGTAATTTAGAAAATTTTGGAATTCTTAGGCTTGAATCCGATGCGAATTTGGTGTTTTGATGTTGTTTTGAGCGTTCCGAAGGTTGGAACAAGTTTGAATGAGGTTATGGGATATGTTGGTATATTTGGTTGAGGTCCCGGAGGCCTCGGGTGAGTTTCGGGTGGTCAATCGAACCATTTTATGAAGTTTGGAATTGCAGAAATCTGCTGCTCAGTGTTGCAGACAATTGACTTTCGCGTTCGTGAGAGGGGAGCCGCGATCGCGAAGGATTAGCTAGAGAAGGCTGAGACTTTGGCCTTCGCGTTCACAAGAGAGTCTCCGCGTTCGCGAAGGGTTGGGAAGCGATTCATCGCATTCGCGAGGTAAGCTCCATGTTCGCATGGAGGAAATTGGACAGCTGGGTTTTAGGTCGAGTTGTTCATCGCGTTCGCGAGAGAGAGAGTGCGTTCGCGAAGAGTAAGTCTGAGGAACCATCGCGTTCGCGATGGGCATGTCGCATTCGCATAGAGGATTTTTTGGTCAAAGTCATTTTTGTGTTTCACGAACGCGAGGCGTTGACCGCGTTCGCGAAGAAGGATTTCAGGCCTGGGCAGAAGGTTTAAAAGGTCGTCTTGTCCGCGATTTTGGGGTTTATTTCTTCCATTGTTGGTTGTTTTTGGAGCTTTTTGAAGGGGATGAAGAGGGATTCAAGAGGAATCACTTGGAGGTAAGATTCTTGGACTTAAAACTCGATTCTAATTTGAATTTCACCTAAATAATCATGGAAATTAAGCCAAAAATTGAAGAACTAGGGCTTGGAAACTTAGACCTTTGATTGAGGATTTGAAGGACCATTTGAGGTCGGATTTCAGAACTTTTGATATGTATGAACTCGTGGGGAGATAAGGAACCTATTGATGTAAAAATTATCAAATTCCGAGATGTGGGCTCGGGGGCCGAGTTTTGGTAATTCCGGGATTTGTGTAGTATTTTGATTATTTTTGATTGGGCTTCGTTGCCCTAGCATATTTTGACGTCCTCGTTCTGAATTGGATAGATTCGACGCGAGTGGAGGCCGATTCGAGGGGCAAAGGCATCCTGAGCTAGAGATTTGACCGGTTCGAGGTGAGTAATGATTATTAATGATATTCTGAGGGTATGAAACCCCGGACTTGCACATCGTGGTGCTATATGGAGGGAACGCACACGCTGGATGATGAGCGTAGGGTCGTGCACTATTGGGGATTGTGACTTAGTCCATCCCGGATGACTATTTTACCGCGTATTTGACTGAAATCTATTTGTTATCATCATGATTTGGGCTGAATGCCATATTTGGGCCTTGTGCCACCTATTTGAACCCTTTGGGGATTTTTACTGGTATTTCCTCACTGTTTTGACTTTATACTTGAACTCAGTTATGTTATATTTCACTATTTTTCATACTCAACCATGTTTACTCTGTTTTAACACTTACATGATCTTTTAAATGATATTTTTGGGCTGAGATTCATGTTTTACTATTGCCTGAGTGGCTCGTGAGGATTTTGACTGAGTAAGACCGAGGGCCTATGTTGTGAGGAAATATTTGATACTGATTATGAGGTCGAGGGCCTAAGATATGTACGCCACAAGGTGGCTTGATTGATATGAGGCCGAGGGCCTAGTGATGATGCCACGAGGTGGCTTGATATTGCGCTTGGGCCATAAGGGGACCCTCCAGGAGTTTGTACACCCCAGTGAGCGCGGGTACCCATTGTGATCTGAGATTGCGCCCGAGGGGCTGATACTGTTCTGAGATTGCGCCCGAGGGGCTGGTACTGTTCTGAGATTGAGCCCGAGGGGCTGGTATTGTTCTGAGATGTTGTCCAAGGGGCGAATTTGTTGATACTGTGCCCGAGGGGCGAACCTTTATATATTTAACTTTTTCTTAATTTTCTGTCAATTACCATGCTTAATTGTTGTAAAAGGCTTTTCATGAAGTTAAATTTGAGTTAAATGATTTTTACCTATCTTTCACTGGTTTACTATTTTAATGGTTTTACTGCTTCATTATAGTATGTTTTTGTGCCTTACGTGATTTCCTGCTTTCAGTCTTTATTTATGATTATTACTCATTGAGTTAGAGTACTCACTTTACTCCCTACATCCTGTGTGCAGATTCAGGCATATCTGGTCCTGCTCCCGAGTGCTGATCATTTTCGGCTCAGGCGGATCCGAGGAGTCTCTAGGTAGCTATTGGCGTTCGAAGCCCGGAGCTCTTTTCTATCTTACTTCTTCATGTTCTTAGTTCCTGTATTAAACTCTGTAGTTTGATTTGGAGTATTCCGGATTGTTTAGATGCTCATGACTAGTGACACTCTGGTATCGGGCTGTGTTGGGTTATTTTCCGCGAATTATGCTATTATTTATTAACTTTGGATTATCTTATCATGCTTTAGATTTATTTCTTATGGTTTAACTGTTAATAATTGGATATGGAAAGTGTCGGATGGCCTTGTCTTCACGAGAGGCGTCATCATAACAAGGTCCGAGTTTAGGGTCGTGATAGGTTAGTATCAGAGCCTAGGTTACATAGGAGTCATGAGCAGGTTTAGTAGAGTCTTGCGGATCGGTATGGAGACGTATGTATTTATCCTGGAGAGGCTGCAGAACCTTTAGGAAAAACTTCATATTTTTGAAATTCTTGTCGTGCGAATTTGTTGATCCGAGTACTAAACTTCTATTATTCTATTCTCTCACAGATGGTGAGGACACGCGCTACCGGTCAGGATGGACGACCACCAGTACCACCAACTTTGGCCACTAGAGGCCGGGGATGCAGTCGTGGTCGTAGTAGGGGCAGAGGTGTGGCCCACACAGCAGCTAGGGCAGCACCTGGAGATCCACCAGCCGCCCTAGTTCAGGATTGGGTCCCAGATGTGAACGCTCCAGCAGCACCAGCTCAGGTACCAACTATGCCCATTGTGATTCCGGGTCTTTAGGAGGCCTTGGCTCAAATCTTATCAGTTTGCACTGGCCTAGCTCAAGCTGTTTTAGCCACTACAGCCGCAGCTACTTCTCAGGCTGGGGAGGCAATCAGACTCCCGTATCTCGCACACCTGAGCAAGTCGTACAGGGACTTCAGACGCCGAAGGCACATCCAGCCCAGCCGGTTGCAGCTGCTCAGGACTATATAGTTCCTGTCATGCCAGAGGACGAGCATCTTAGGTTGGAGAGGTTTGGTAGACTTCAGCCTCCGACCTTCAGTGGTGTAGGGGGCGGGGATGCCTAGGGTTTCTTGGATAAGTGTTAGAGGATGCTTCGTACAACGGGTATTCTAGATACCAGCAGGGTCACTTTCACTACTTATCAGTTTTTTGGAGCTGCCTTCATTTGGTGGGAGGCTTTTGAGAGGCATAGGCCTATTGGTGCAGCACCCCTTACCTGGCAACAGTTCTCCATTCTCTTTCTGGAGAAGTATGTGCCACAGTCCCGTAGAGAGGAGCTGCATAGGGATTTTGAGTGGTTGCGTCAGGGAGAGATGATTGTGACGCAGTATGAGATGAGATTCTCCGAGTTATCTCGTCATGCTATTTGGTTGGTTCTGACAGATAGAGAGAGGATTAGGAGGTTTGTTGATGGCCTCACTTATCAGCTTCGTATTCTCATGACTAGGGAGAGGGTGATTGGTGCTACATTTGAGGAGGTTGTAGACATTGCTCGGGAGATTGAGTCTGTTCGTTGCCAGGAGCGCGAGGAGAGGGAGGCCAAGAGGCCTCGAGGATCTGGTAGTTACAGTGGTACTCCTTTGAGAGGCCAGTTTCAGCACGACAGAGGCTGTCCATTCAGGCATGCTCGGCCAGCTCGCCCAGGTTATCGTGGGGCATCATCGGGTCATGGTTCTCACAGTTCTCATCTGGGCCAGTCATTACTTAGTGCCCTTCCAGCTCAGAGTTCGTCCCGTGCTCCATCAGTTTAGGGCTCTTCTATGCCAGGTGCATCTGCTAGTCATTCCAGTGCGAGGGGTTCCCTTCAGTCCCCTTCTCCAGTACATGAGAGTTATTATGAGTGTGGTGAGATGGGTCATATATGGAGGCAATGCCCGCATCGTCTTGCGAGCTCATCTCAGTAGAGGGGTCAGTCATCGGCTTCAGCGCCAGTTGCTTCACCACCACCTGCCCAGCCAACTAGGGGTGGAGGTCAGTCAGCTAGGGGTCGCCCTAAGGGGAAGGTCGATCAGGTGGCGGTCAGGCCCATTTCTATGCACTTCCAGGCAGACCCGATGATATTACTTCAAATGCTGTTATTACAGGTATTGTTTTAGTCTGCCACAGAGATGCCTCTGTATTATTTGATCCTGGTCCTACCTTTTCTTATGTGTCATCATACTTTGCTCGTTATTTGGGTACGCCCCGTGAGTTTCTTGCTTCATCTGTTCATGTATCTACCCCCATGGGCGATACTGTTATTGTAGACCATGTGTACCGGTCGTGTGTGGTGACTATTGGGGGTCTGGAGACCCGTATGGATCTTTTATTATTGTGTATGGTGGATTTCGATGTCATTTTGGGCATGGATTGGCTATCTCCGTGTCGTGCTATTCTGGACTGTCATGCTAAGACAGTCACATTGGCTATACCGTGTATGCCACGGATTGAGTGGCGAGGTGTGACTGATTATGTTCCCAGTAGAGTGATCTCATTCTTGAAAGCCCAGTGTATGGTTGGGAAGGGTTATCTTTTGTATCTAGCCTTTGTGAGGGATGTCGGTGCTGAGACTCCTAGTATTGATTCTGTTCCAGTTGTGAGGGATTGATGTGTTTCCTGCAGACATGTCGGGCATGCCATCGGACAGGGATATTGATTTTGGTATTGACCTGGTGCTGGGCACTCAGCCCATTTCTATTTCGTTGTATCGTATGGCTCCAGCGGAGTTGAAAGAATTAAATAAGTAGCTTCAGGAACTCCTTGATAAGGGGTTCATTAGGCCTAGTGTGTCACCTTGGGGTGCGACGGTTCTATTTGTGAAGAAGAAGGATGGCACTATGAGAATGTGCATTGATTATAGGTAGTTGAACAAAGTAACAGTTAAGAACAAGTATCATTTGCCTCGTATTGATGATTTATTCGACCAGCTTCAGGGAGCGAGAGTGTTCTTCAAGATTGATCTCCGTTCAAGTTATCACCAGTTGAAGATTAGGGACTCAAGATATTCTTAAGACGACTTTCAGGACCCGATATGGTCATTATGAGTTCTTGGTGATGTCTTTTGGGCTGACCAATGCCCCCCCAGCATTCATACATTTGATGAATAGTGTGTTTCAGCCTTATCTTGACTCATTTGTCATAGTTTTCATTGATGATATTCTAGTGTATTCGCGTAGTCAGGAGGAGCACGCGAAGCATTTGAGAGTTCTGTTGCAGAGATTGAGGAGGAGAAGCTTTATGCAAAATTCTCCAAGTGTGAGTTTTGGCTCAGTTCAGTGGCTTTCTTGGGGCACGTGGTGTCCAGCGAGCGTAATTAGGTTGATCCGAAGAAGATAGAGGCGGTTCAGAGTTGGCCCAGACCGTCCTCAGCCACAGAGATTCGCAACTTTCTTGGTTTGGCAGGCTATTATCGCCAATTTGTTCAGGGATTCTTATCTATCACATCGCCCTTGACCAAGTTGACTCAGAAGGGTGTTTCATTTGTATGGTCGGACGAGTGTGAGGATAGCTTTCAGAAGCTCAAGACAACCTTGACCACAGCTCCAGTGTTGGTTCTGCCATCATCTTCAGGTTCATATACCGTGTATTGTGATGCTTTGAGAGTTGGTATTGGTTGTGTTTTGATGTATGAGGGTAGAGTTATTGCTTATGCTTCCCGTCAGTTGAAGCCCCATGAGAAGAACTACCCCGTTCATGATTTAGAGTTGACTTCCATAGTTCACGCATTAAAGATTTTGAAGCATTACTTGTATGGTGTGTCTTGTGGGGTGTTTACTATTCGTCGTAGCCTCCAGCACTTGTTCAAATAGAAGGATCTCAATTTGAGGCAGCGGAGGTGGTTGGAGTTGCTTAAGGATTATGATATCACTATATTGTACCATCCGGGAAAGGCCAATGCGGTGGCCGATGCCTTAAGCCGAAAGACGGTGAGTATGGGGAGTTTGACATATATTCTAGTTGGGTGAGAGACCTCTTGCAGTTGATGTTCAGGCCTTGGCCAATCGGTTCGTGAGGTTAGATATTTCAGAGCCCAGTCGAGTATTGGCTTGTGTGGTTTCTCGGTATTCCTTATATGATCGCATCAAAGAGTTCCAGTATGATGATCTGCATTTGCTTATCCTTATGGACAGAGTTCAGCACGATGATGCCAGAGATGTGACCATTGGTGATGATGGGGTGTTGAGGATGCAGGGTCGAATTTGTGTGCCCAATGTAGATGGGCTTCGGGAGTTGATTATGGAGGAGGCCCATAGCTCGCGGTATTCCATTCATCCGGGTGCCACGAAGATGTATCAGGATTTGAGGCAGCACTATTGGTGGACGAGAATGAAGAAAGACATTGCGGGATTTGTAGCTCGGTGTCTCAATTGTCAGCAGGTAAAATATGAGCATCACAGACCGGGTAGCTTGATTCAACGGATGGATATTCTAGAGTGGAAGTGGGAGAGGATCACTATGGACTTTATAGTTGGACTTCCACAGACTTTGAAGAAGTTCGATGCTATTTGGGTAATTGTGGATCGGCTGACCAGGTTCGCACACTTCATTCCTGTGTGTACTACCTATTCTTCAGAGCGGTTGGCAGAGATCTATATCTGGGAGATTGTTCGGCTGCATGGTGTCCCAGTTTCCATCATTTTAGATAGGGGCACTCAGTTTACATCGCAATTTTGGAGGTCTGTGCAGCGAGAGTTGGGTACTTAGGTTGAGTTGAGCACAACTTTTCATCCCTAGACGGACGGGCAGTCCGAGCGCACGATTTAGATATTGGAGGACATGTTACGTGCTTGTGTCATTGATTTAGGAGGGTCATGGGATCAATTTTTACCGCTTGTAGAGTTTGCTTATAACAACAGCTACCAGTCGAGTATTCAGATGGCTCCATATGAGGCTTTGTACGGGAGGCGGTATAGATCTCCAGTTGGTTGGTTCGAGCCCGGTGAGGCTAGGCTATTGGGGATAGACTTGGTGCAAGATGCTTTAGAAAAGGTGAAGGTGATTCAGGAGAGGCTGCGTACCGCGCAGTTGAGGCAAAATGAGTTATGATGACAGGAAGGTTCGGGATGTGTCCTACATGGTTGGTGATAAGGTTTTGTTGAAGGTTTCGCCCATAAAGGGTGTTATGAGATTTGGGATGAAAGGTAAATTGAGTCCTCGGTTCATTGGGCCTTTTGAGGTGCTTCGGAGGATTGGGGAGGTGGCTTATGAGCTTGTTTTGCCACCCAGCTTGTCGAGTGTGCATCCAATATTTCATGTTTCTATGCTCCAGAAGTATATTGGGGATCCGTCTCATGTTTTGGATTTCAGCACGGTCCAGTTGGATGATGATTTGACTTATGATGTGGAACCAGTAGCTATTTTGGGTCATCGGGTTCGAAAGCTGAGGTCAAAAGATATAGCTTCAGTGAAAGTACAGTGGAGAGGTCGGCCCGCGGAGGAGGCTACCTGGGAGACTGAGCGGGAGATGCGGAGCAGATATCCTCACCTGTTTGAGGCTTCAGATATGTTTCTTGACTCATTTGAGGACGAACGTTTGTTTAAGTTGGGGAGGATGTGACGACCCGACCAGTCGTCTCATGAGTTACCGCTCCGTTTTTCCCATTTCTGCTTCTTATTGCTTTGTCTATCGGCTCTATGAGTGATCGGGTTGGTTGGCTCTGGTTTGAAAAGGTTTTGAGAGGGTTTGAGACACTTAGTCTCTTTTGATGAAGCTTGAGTTGGAAAAGTCAACCGGATGTTGACTTATGTGCTAGAGGTCTCGGATGTGAGTTCCGATGGTTCAGTTAGCTTCAGCAGGTGATTTGGGACTTAGGAGTGCTATCGGAATGAGTTTTGGAGGTTCGGAGTAGATTGAGGCTTGAATTGGCGAAGTTGATATTTTGGCGATTTCCGGTTGGTAGACGAGATTTTGATATAGGGGTTGGAATGGAATTCTGAGAGTTGTAGTAGTTCCGTTGTGTCATTTGGGATGTGTGTGCAAAATTTCAGGTCATTCGTACGTGTTTTGGTTGGGTTTTTGATCAAAAGCGTAATTTAGAAGATTTTGGAATTCTTAGGCTTGAATCCGATGCGAATTTGGTGTTTCGATGATGTTTTGAGCGTTCTGAATGTTGGAACAAGTTTGAATGAGATTATGGGATATGTTGGTATGTTTGGTTGAGGTCCCGGGGGCCTCGGGTGAGTTTCAGGTGGTCAGTCAGACCATTTTATGAAGTTTGGAATTGCAGAAATCTGTTGCTCAGTGTTGGAGACAATTGACCTTCGCGTTCGCGAGAGGGGAGCCGCGATCGCGAAGGGTTAGCTGGAGAAGGCTGAGACGTTGGCCTTCGCGTTTACGAGGGAGTCTCCATATTCGCGAAGGGTTGGGAAGTGATTCATAGCGTTCGCGAGGTAAGCTCTGCGTTCGCATAGAGGAAATTGGCCAGCTGGGTTTGAGGTCGAGTTGTTCATCGCATTCATGAGAGAGTGAGTGCATTCACGAAGAGTAAGTCTGAGGAACCATCGCATTCACGATGGGCATGTCGCGTTCGCGTAGAGGATTTTTTGGTCAAAATCATTTTTGTGCTTCGCGAACGCGAGGCGTTGACCGCGTTCGCGAAGAAGGATTTCAGGCCTGGGCAGAAGGTTTAAAAGGTCGTCTTGTCCGTGATTTTGGGGTTTATTTCTTCCATTGTTGGTCGTTTTTGGAGCTTTTTGAAGGGTATTTAAGAGGGATTCAAGGGGAATCACTTGGAGGTAAGATTCTTGGACTTAAAACTCGATTCTAATGTGAATTTCACCTAATAATTATGAAAATTAAGCCAAAAATTAAAGAATTAGGGCTTGGAAACTTAGACCTTTGATTGAGGATGTGAAGGACCATTTGAGCTCGGATTTCAGAACTTTTGATATGTATGAACTCGTGGGGAGATAAGGAACCTATTAATATAAAAATTATCGAATTCCGAGATGTGGGTCGGGGGCCGGATTTTGGTAATTTCGAGATTTGTGTAGTATTTTGATTATTTTTGCTTGGGCTTCATTCCCTTAGCATATTTTGACGTCCTCGTTCTGATTTTGGATATATTCGACGCGAGTGGAGGCCGATTCGAGGGTCAAAGGCATCGCGAGATAGAGATTTGACCGGTTCGAGGTGAGTAATGATTGTAAATGATGTTTTAAGGGTATGAAACCCCCGGAATTGCACATCGTGGTGCTATATTGAGGTAACGTACACGCTGGATGACGAGCGTAGGGTCGTGCACTGTTGGGGATTGTGACTTAGTCCATCCCGGATGACTATTTTACCGCGTATTTGACTGAAATCTATTTGCTATCATCATGATTTGGGCTGAATGTCATATTTGGGCCTTGTGCCAACTATTTGAACCATTCGGGGATTTTTACTGGTATTTTCTCACTGTTTTGACTTTATACTTGAACTCAGTCATGCTACATTTCACTGTTTTTCATACTCAACCATGTTTACTTTGTTTTAACACTTACATGATCTTTTAAATGATATTTTTGGGCTGGGATTCATGTTTTATTATTGTCCGAGTGGCTCGTGAAGATTTTGACCGAGTAAGGCTGATGGCCTATGTTGTGAGGAAACATTTGATACTAATTATGAGGCCGAGGGCCTGAGATATGTATGTCACGAGGTGACTTGATTGATATGAGGCTGAGGGCCTAGTGATGATGCCATGAGGTGACTTGATATTGCGCTTGGGCCGTTAGGGTCCCCTCCAGGAGTCTGTACACCCCCAGTGAGCGCGGGTACCCATTGTGATCTGAGATTGAGCCCGAGGGGCTGGTACTGTTCTGATATTGAGCCCGAGGGGCTGGTATTGTTCTGAGATGTTGCCCGAGGGGCGGATTTGTTGATACTGTGCCCGAGGGGCGAACCTTTATGTGTTTAACTTTTTCTTAATTTTCTGTCAACTACCATGCTTAATTGTTATAAAAGTCTTTCATGAAGTTAAATTTGAGTTAAAGGATTTTTACCTATCTTTCACTGGTTTACTATTTTAATGGTTTTACTGCTTCATTATAGTATGCTTTTGTGCCTTACGTGATTTCCTGCTTTCAGTCTTTATTTATGAGTATTACTCACTGAGTTGGAGTACTCACTTTACTCCCTGCACCATGTGTGCAGATTCAGGCGTATCTGGTCCCGCTCCCGAGTGCTGATCATTTTCGGCTCAGCCGGATCCGAGGAGTCTCTAGGTAGTTGTTGGCGTTCGCAGCCCGGAGCTCTTCCCTATCTTACTTCTTCATGTTCTTAGTTCCTGTATTAAACTCTGTAGTTTGATTTAGAGTATTCCGGATTGTTTAGATGCTCTTGACTAGTGACACCCCGGTATCGGGCTGTGTTGGGTTATTTTTCGCGAATTATGCTATTATCTGTTAACTTTGGATTATCTTATCATGCTTTAGATTTATTTCTTATGGTTTAACTGTTAATAATTGGATATGGGAAGTGTCGGCTGGCCTTGTCTTCACGAGAGGCGCCATCACGACCGGGTCCGGATTGGGATATAGAGAGACGTAGAGAGAATTCTCAATTCTTTGCAACAACATCCAATTCAAACAAATAATATTTTTTGAAAACCCAAATTCGAATTCAAAGCTTCAAAGCTTTTTAATGGTTGTCAATGGTGGACCGTGTGTGGATGCAAGATACGTGGGGGAGGGGGAGGAGATGTGGAGAGAGAAATGTGGGGGAGTGGAAGGTATGTTAGAGTAATTTTAGGATACTAATTATTATCATTAATTCCCTTAAAATGTACATAAATGATAATTAGATATATAAAATGTAATTATAGTAAAATTTAAGTAGGGAAGGTAATATAATTTCATATAATGTATACGAATGTAAAACTCTCTTTAAAAGATAGAAAATGGACACAGGACGATGAAGGAAACACATTTTCCTTAAGGAAAAGGAATTGCACTAGCGTTTGAAGATTGAAGTTTCCAGAAATTAAGTATGCAAAAGTCGAACATAAAGTATGTAATTTTTTGTTATAATAACTCACAATTTTGACACACATGAGATAGTAGAAAAGGGAGGAAATAGCTTTCTACTTGAGTAGTCGACACAAATATAATCTTTAATGAGTCATTTGGCTCGTGAGATAAGGAATAATAGTTCAGAGATTAAGAGCTCGTTTGGACAAGCTGCTAAAAACTGCTTATTTTGAGAAGTGATTTTGCTCAAAAGTACTTTTTAAATTACAGTTTGTGTTTGCCAGTTCATTTGAGAAGTACTTTAATAAGCAAATTGTGTTTGGACAATCTTATCAAAAAGTACTTTTAAGTGTCAAATTATGAAAAAAGACAGTACATATTCAATTTACAAGTAGTATATTATTTAAAGGAAAGAAATAAAATTAAATATTTATTATAAAAAATATAATTAATATTTCTTTTTATTTAATTAGAATATAAAATATAAAGTAAAAATATATACATTAAAGATTTTAATCAATATAAAGTTATCCGACCAATAATATTAGGTATTTAGTATTACTTATTGTTTATATAATGATTTAAACATATCAAAATATAGTCATTTAGTATAAATTAAAAATATACTTCATTAATTCTCTCTCTCTCTATATATATATATAAAAAAGATCTATTTATAGTGGAGAGACTATTTCATAGAAGATAGGAGAAGGAAAATAAAAATACAATAGAAATAAAATAAAAAAGAAAGAGATGGTAGAAACAAGAAAGGGAAAGGAAAACAAAATTATTGAAGGATATTTTGAAAAATACAAATGTATGTAGTAAGGATACTTTTATCTTAAAACATTTAATTTTCTGCTTCTGCTTTTGCTTTTTGGAAGAAGCTAAAATTTGTAGCTTCTTCTTGAAAGCAGAAAAGCTACTTCTATTGCTGTTCAAAAGCAATTCTCCATTTTGACCAAGCACATCAAATTTCTAAAAAAGTATTTTTTCTGACAAAAAAGTACTTTTGGCCTCCTAGAAGCTTGGCCAAACAGGCTCTAAATGCAGAATTATTTCATACGTTGTTTGATTGAATGTGCAAATTTGTAATTAGCAATCTTGGGACTAATTTATATTTTATATCACAATTATGGTATTATTATATCCCACATTAAAGGTGGAATAATAATTTTTGGATGATTTAATTCCGAGATAAGATACTACAATGACAAAGATGTTCTTTTCCAAAGATATTTTCCCAAAGTACTTTTGAAAGATCCAAGATTAAAATTAAAAATAAAAATTCGGTAAAGGATTTGATATGTCCCTTTACTATTAACTATTGTTTAAAAATGTCATTCGTTATATTATCGGGTCAAAAGACTCCTTACCGTTATACTATTAAATAAAAATACCCCTAATCAGACGGAATCAACATGTGGTATATATTTAAGACTCAAGGCCGTCTGGTTCTTTTTTATAACCCAAATTGAATCGAACCCGCTCCGACCCACATACTTGACCCGCCCTTCTCCAATTAAAAATACGAGAACCTAAGTTAGTGGACCACTTTACACTTCGCTTTCACACTTTCTAGAAGACTCCGCTGGAATCCTAGACAAAAATTGTTGATTTCCACTGCAAATGCTATAAAGGAAACATTTTTCTCCATGAAAAGGCTTCATTTTTCTTTCCTTAGCTGCTTTTTGCTCAATATTTATTTTCTAGGGTTTTTCGTCTAGGGTTTCGATTTGTTGGGTTTAATCCGCATCCATACATTTATTTCTGTACTTTCAGTTATATATTCATATTTTTTTGTCTGCTTCAAGTGTTTTCATGCTTTATTATTGATGTGGTCCCAGTGTGAAGTTACTTTTGGTCCCGACATGATTTTTTGTTTTGGTAGCTGATTTAGGTTTCTTTTGGCCCTAATATTCTGAGCTTTTTCTGTTGTTTAATAGGTAAACTTGTCTCCAATTGTGTTACTTTCTGATTATAGTATTATGTGAGTATGACCACATTCAATGGTTTTTGGGTTAATTTATTAAGGAGTGAGCCTAAAAGTGGACTTTTATGTGGTTTGATCTCAAGAATCTGAACTTATTCTTTATTTATTTAGTAAAATTTGTCCCCAATTGTGTGACCTTTGGTATTAAAGTATTCTGTGAGTAGGACCACCTTCAATGGTGGTATGACAAAGATGAATGTGGTCTTTATGGTATTGAAGGGGGATCCCTAGTCTTATATAATTTTTTACTTTAACTATTCCTTTTTTACTTCTGTCTTTTTATTGATTTCTTTATTGTTTGCTAATAGGACTTATTTGCTATGTTTGTAGGTTATTGGAGATGATGTTAATTGATATAATATTCAATTATGGTGGTAATTGGGTTAC
This sequence comes from Nicotiana tabacum, assembly GCF_000715075.1. Taxonomy (NCBI): domain Eukaryota; kingdom Viridiplantae; phylum Streptophyta; class Magnoliopsida; order Solanales; family Solanaceae; genus Nicotiana; species Nicotiana tabacum. The sequence goes on along the minus strand of NC_134084.1, from coordinate 18,209,874 downwards.
ACAACCTAAGGTTTTATACACAAAGAAACTGGTGCACATTTGGACAGGCTATGATTCATACCTACTTTCATATAGACATAGTGAATGAATATATAAATGAGTTAGGATTTGTTGGGGTTCAACAACTTATTGTTGCTGGTCCTTCTGGTAAATTTTATGAGATTGAAAGGTATGTTGGAATTAGACATTTACTGACCTTGATATCTGATGAATATAATATTATTAACCTTTATGTTGTAGATGAATGTGAGCCCCCAATTCATGGTATCCCTGATATTGTATACCATACAGAATCATATGCCCATGAGGAAGAGGCTGGTACTGCCTCTAGCTTAAGTGACTAAGAATCTGACTCTAGTTATGATTCAGAAGGATATGATTCTGAAGAATTAGATATTGAAAGTACAAAAAAAGGGAGAACTTAATGAGTACAAAGAGTTGTATAAGGGTATGACTTTTAAGGATATACCAAAAGCTAAGAAGTGTATGCAGTTGTATGCTTTGGCAAACAAAAAAATTAAAATTGTTAAAGAATAACATAATAAGGCTTAGGTATAAATGTGATATATTTGGTTGTCCCTTTTTGTGTCTGATATCCAAAAGAGAAATGGTGGGGTTAAGATCAAGACCTTAAATACATAACATAATTGTGGTATTGCTTATGATAACAATACAGTTGATTTCAGTACCATTGCACAATATTTCAAGCTTAAATTACAGGATAATCCTAAGTATAAGGTAAATGAGGTGATGACAGATTTGAAGAGGGTTTTTAAACTAAATATTAGTCATGGAAAGTGCAAGAGAGCAAAGAGAATGGTCTTGGAAAGCTTACACGATAGTTCTAGTGATGAGTATAACAAACTTGAAGCTTATGCAATTGAATTGAGAGATAAAAATCCAGGCAGTGATGTGGTTATTAACCTTTTAAAGAATGCACTTGAAGAAGGGAGAACAAGATTATTCAGGATGCATATTTACTTTCAAGCATTAAAGATGGGTTTCAAGCTAGGGTTGAGATCTTTTGTTGGCCTAGATGGCAATTTCTTAAAGGGGAAAGCTAAGGGCCAACTGCTAGTAGTTGTTGGACAAGATTCACAGAGCCATCTCTACTCTTTGGCTTGGGCAGTTGTTGATAAAGAGACAAAGAATATATGGAATCAGTTCTTACAGTTGCTTCAACATTCTCTGGACCTCAAGGATAGAGAAGGAATTACCTTCATGTCAGACATGCAAAAGATATTTCTGTTTCAATCCATTTCTATCCTCCTATATTTCTGTTTTTTTTTTCTATGTTTTTCCTTTTCTTTTATGTCCATTATACTTTTGCCCTTTTTCTGTTATGTCCTCCTATATTTATGTTTTTTCTATGTCTGTTCATTATTATTCTGTCATTTTTTGTTCTGTCCATTTTAATTCTGTCATTTTCTGTTCTGTCCATTATTGTTTTATATTTTTGTCCGTGGCTTACTTTTGTTTTTTTATATTTCTGTTCATTAGATTTGTCATAAGACATTTCTGTCCTCAACCATTTCTATTTTTTCCTATTTTTGTCCATCTTAATTCTATCAATTTGTTGTTCATGAAAATATCTCAATGACAGTATGTTTCTGTAACTGTTATAGGAATTAATTAATACTGTTAGAACTGCCCTTCCTTAATCACAACATAGATATTGTGTTATACATATTGAGGCTAACTGGTGCAAGATATATAATGATGGGAAAGCAAAAAACTACTTCGGTGGTGTGCATGGTCTACTTATGAGAAGGAATTCAAGGACCAACTGAAGAATTCAGGGGAGTTGAACAATGATGCAGCTACTAGTTTGTTGAAGTATCCACCGTAGGCTTGGTGTAGAGCTTATTTGGAGACAATGTGCAAGAATCAGTCAGTTGATAACAACTTGACTGAATCCTTCAACAAATGAATTTTGGAGGCAAGGCATATGTCACGCCCCTTATATCAAGCGCAGATGACAGAAGTACTTCCATAGACTCTTGAACGAGGAAAGGGATAAGAACATCGTGTTGGGTGAGTTAGAGACCTTAGAGAGTCGGAGATATGTTGGGTTTTGTAGGTGTATTAGGTGTGAGAAGGTTGATGTGTCTATACGGAAGATGAGCAGGGGTAAGGTGACTAGGCCTGACGATCCCACTGGAATTCTGGAAAGAAGCGAGTAGGGTAGGCTTGGAGTGGCTTACTAGCTTGTTTAAAGTCATTTTCAAGGAGAAGAAGATGACCGAAGATTAGAGGTGGAGTTTGATGATTCCGCTGTACAAAAAACAAAGGTGATATCCAGAACTGCAACAACTATAGGGGTATCAAGTTGCTGAGTCACATTATGAAGGTCTGGGAGAGGGTGGTGGAGAAGAGAGTGAGGACATGCGTATCTGTATCTGAGAAATAGTTTGGATTTATGCCGGGACGGTCAACCATAGAAGCCATTTACCTTGTGATAAGATTGGTGGAGCAGTATAGGGAGAGAAAAAAAGACTTGTACATGGTGTTCATTGACCTTGAGAAGGCTTATGACAAAGTCCCGATGGAGGTTCTATGGAGGTGTTTAGAGCTTAGCAAAGTCCCGATCGCGTACATTAGGGTGATTAAGGACATGTACGAAGGCGCTAAGACTCGGGTGAGGACTGCGGGAAGAGACTCCGAATATTTTCCAGTAGAGATGGGGTTACATTAGGGATCAACCCTTAGCCCATTTTTGTTTGCCATTGCGTTGGATGTCCTGACTCGTCACATACAAGGGAGGGTGCCATGGTGCATGCTATTTGTTGTTGACATAGTATTGATTGGCGAGACGCGAGAGGGTAGTAACGCTAGGTTGGAAGTTTGGAGACAGACGCTGGAACCAAAGATTTCAAGTTGAGTAGGTCGAAAACTGAATACTTGGAGTATAAATTCAGTGAGGAGAGACATGAAGAAGAAGTAGAAGTAAAGATTGATACTCAAGTCATTCCCGCAAGAGATAGTTTCAAGTATCTTGGGTCTATAATCCAAGGCAACAGGGAAATTGATGAGGATGTTGCTCAATGCATTGGAGCGGGGTGGATGAGATGAAAGCTAGCTTTGGCGATTTTATGTAATAAGAATGTACCGCCTAGACTTAAGGGCAAATTCTACAAGGCGGTGGTTAGACCAGCTATGTTGTATGGAGCTGAGTATTGGCCTATCAAGAAGTCCCATGTCCAAAAGATGAGTGTAGCATAAATGAGGATGTTGAGATGAATGTGTGGTCATACCAGGAAAGACAAGATCAGGAATGAAGTTATTAGGAACAAAGTGAGAGTGGAATCTGTGGAAGCCAAGTTACGGGAATCAAGGTTGTGATGGTTTGGACATATGAAGATGAGAGATATAGATTCCCCGATCAGGAGGTGTGAGAGGTTGACTATGGCGGGATTGAGAAAGGGAAGCGGTAGGACTAAGAAGTATTGGGGAGAGGTGATTAGGCAGGACTTGTCGGTGCTTCACCTAACTGAGGACATGACTAGCGATATGAAGGTGTAGAGGTCGAGGATTAAGGTGGTGGGTTGATAAGTAGTTGCGAATTTTTCATAGGTTCACTAGTAGTACTAGTAATATTCTTGTTGTGGGTTGAAAGTTACTTCCTTCTAGTTTGTTATTGTAACTGGTACTTTGCAACCACGTCCTTTGTTTTTGTAAATTGCTAATGGGATTGTTGCTCTCTCATTATTACTATTTGATGCTACTTTTTCTTTTTTTTTACTGGATATTGTTGCTCCGTGATGATTACTATTTAGTGCTATTTTTTCTCCTCTTTGCTTATCGCTTTTCTCCCCTCTCCCCTATTTCCTCCTCTTCTTCTCCCCTATTCTTCCTTTCCACCTTTTCTTGAGCCGAGGGTCTTTCAGAAATAGCTTCTTTACCTCTCCAGGTAGGGGTAAGATCTACGTACTCACTACCCTTCCTAGACCCCACCCGTGGGATTATACTGGGGATGTTATTGTTGTTTGCATATGTCACGCCCCGACCTCGGGGAGTGCAACCGATGCTCAACTGAGATGCCCCGGTTAAGCAAGCCTACCAGATGTTATATACCCGACCTTACCCACAATGAAGAGAAGATATATTTCATTAACTAGACAATGAGAAAATCATGTGAACAATACTGATTCATTACCATTAGAACTTTCATCAAGAGTTACCAAAATATTACATTACACATTCATAGTTTAGGAAAGGAAACGTGTGATACAAATACAACACCTTTAGTTTAACTTTCCCAAAACAAAGATACAACCCACAGTATATCTACAGAACCTCTAATAGATATAAAAAAGTAGAATGATGGTGCCGGCAATAAGACTCCGGCTATACCTCAAAACACTATACATACAGGACAAGAGATACAAGACCCCAAAACAAAGTGAGGCTCATCAAGTCAGCCGAGGAGAGGATATGTGCTGCTATCACTGATCAATGCTGCCTGTTGTGGAACCACCTACATCCATTAAAGATGCAGCGCCCCCGGCAAAAGGGACGTTATTACATATGGAATAGTACTAGCATGTAAAAACAAACACCCCCTTAATAGCATGAGTAACAGTAAAATGAGAAGGAAACATGGAATCAATGAGAGCCTTAAACAATATTAAAGTGTCAAGTTAAAAGAAAGATAAATTTCAAGTAAGTTTCAATATTTTTAAGTTGGGAGATCTTTAGTACCGATATACCACCGTGCTTTTAGCACGGTCCGATCGGCTAAGCCATCTCACCTCGAGACATCCAATCACAATACCACCATGTGCGCAGAATATCATCTGATCTCAGTCTGATCGGCTAAGCCGTCTAACCACAATGCCATGTGGGTCGACATTACATCACATCCAGCCAGCAATCCCGTTTAAGGGGAAATATCTCAACACATCAATCTCATCCCACATAAGGGGAAACAATATCATCACATCAACACAGGGATTTACTCCTGAATCACTCCTACACCGACACATGTATTTTTGGGGTTAGGTTATTTCAACCTACCCTTCCTCGGTGACTAAACGATACTCCCAAAATATTTATTATTTAAAGTATTTTCAACTCATTTCATAATCTTTCAGACATCTTTCCATTTCATTGGCACCGGTGGTCGCAATTGTAATATCGTTCTCGACACGTTGGTCGTATTTCATATTTCATACTCACCGCCATAACTTTCAAGCATCATCACAGATTATCAACAATAAGGAAATTTCAAATCAAGTCTTTAAGTATATATTTATCAACAATAAGGGAATTTCAAATCAAGACTTTAAGTGTAAATATATGAGCAATAAGAGTCTTGATCACATTGAGCTCCTCTTCCACTATTAAGCATACTAACTCGCAATTGAAACATGATTTTTAAATCACAATACCTTTAATACATTGGTCATACTAGATCACATTCTCGGAGGGAATCATGATATCATGGAAACATTTGAAACATATATTGCGCACATATCTGTTTCAACACAACACTTATTAGATAATAATCAAATTCATTAGGAAGGACTCAGAACATGAGAAATAAAAAATTGAGCCAATCATAATCACAACTTACGAGGTCATCATGGAATTCAATTTTTAAAAGAGGAGTTTAGTCAATATACCTCGCTTGAGCTTTCCTTAAATTACTATAATGTTCCGAAAATCCAAGTGACTTCAATCTATTAGAGACATGACAAATTTGAACCATAATTAGGAAGAGGTTCATAGGTTCAGCTCATTTAAGCATTCTATCAAGCACGAAGTGTGCAATATGATTTCAAGGTTCTTTTATGGTGGATTCCTTCATCCTACAATCCAATGTTCACCCACTTGAGTTCAACAACCTCCCCACAACCCTAGGTGGTATATGCATGCAAAAGGAACAACTCCTACACCCAAAGATTTCTCTTCCCATTACCTACTTTCAATCCAATCCCGAAATTGAGGGTTAGAGAGTAGAATCTTACCTCTTAGATGAAGACCTTGTGAGATTTTTCTGGTTGAATTTTAAGGCTTGGGAAGTGATTCAATGTATGGAGATGTTGGGTGCCCTTCCTCCTCTCTATAGATCCCTTCACTTCTCTCTAAATACTAGATTTTTGCCTTTTAAATGAGCCCTAATGACTTTTAATCAAAATGGGGTCGGGTTATAAAATCAGAAAATAGACCTTACGAACTCAACTCTACGGCCGCAGAATACATCACAGATTAGGTCTGCGGCCCATAAAATGGACTGAGAAACGGTCCCAAAAACTGGGTTGGCCCAGTCTGCGGCCCGCATATGAGTTATGCGGCCGCAGAATGGACTATAGAATCTCCCTCCAAAAATCTTTATACTGGTTCTGCAATGGTTTTGCGGCCCAAGAAATGATTATGCTGTCGCATAGTTGACTGCAAAACAACCTCCAAAATTGGCCCATTTCTCTACTTCACTCCACAGAAGATCTGCGATTCGCGGAGTAGTTCTACCGTCGCATAATGGATCGCAACAACACCTTATTCTACAATATTTTTTTTCAACTCCCCAATGCATTGTTCAACCCAAAAGTTTGTACCGCGGTAAGCAAGCTCGCCGCAAGGACAACCCTCAAGTACATTAGCCTACCTCGGCACACGAAACCCCTGATTCTAAGTAAAATTTTACGGGACCTTACAGCATAAGCCAATAATAAAGATGTTGGAGGACATCAGAATCAAAGTAATGAACCTGTTAAGAGAACACGAAGATGAAGTGAGGAGTTGGAGACATGACTTTAGTCCAAAAGGCATGGAACTGTACATTGAGTACATGCAAATTGCTCAATCAACTTGTACAGTTAATGCCAATAGAGAAATGGGATATGAAGTGTCAGAAGGCTCTGATAAGTATTGTGTGAATATGGTTGTGAAGAAGTGCACCTGTAGATAGTGGCACCTACAGGAATCTCATGTCCACATGTTATGAAAGTTGTACTTCAGAACATGGGTGATCCTTTAACATAGATGAACTGGTGGTATAGCAAGGAGGCATTTTTACTCACTTATAAACACAAAATGCAACTTGTGAAAGGAGAATTTTTTTGGAAGGTTGACCCCTCACAAGCAGTGGAGCCACCCGAGTCAGTAAAGTTGGCTGGCAGGCCTAAGGTTAAAAGAGATAAGCAGAAGGATGATGCAATTAAAAGGCACAGATTATGGTTATAATCCAGAAAAGGAAGAGTCGTGGACTTGTAGCAAATGTGAAGAGACAACCCACAATGCTAGGACTTGTGGATAGGTAAAGTGTAATTTGAATATTTAATTACTGAAATTTGAACTTATTTTATTTTTATAACTTAGATTTTTTTTTTCCAGCAACCAAAGGGAAAGGGAAAATAGCAAACAAAAAGGCCAAGAACTTTGATAGATGAAGAAACTGAAGAAGAAATTAACTGTTCAGCACCTCCAATAAGTCAACCAAGTCAAGACAGTGACTTTATGTTCATGCCTACACCTGGAGTTAGGAGTACTGGCCAATCAATCAAGGATCTGGACATTGATGAAGATGTTGTGCTAAGTCCAAAAGTGATATCAGAAGTCAATACAAGACTTAAGATGAGATAGAAGGCACAAGTACCCACTGACACAAGGTCAATCAACTTCACTGGCGCGAGTGATCCGACAAACCTTCCATACTCACCACCATCTTTAAGCTGGAAGGGAAAACCCTCTACAACTGCAAATTAGTTAGAAAAATATAGGTGACAGAGAATTGGGAAACTAGGCCAAGGAAAAGAAAATGTTGACCAAGCTGGACTTTTTTGTATTTTGTTGGGATGTATTAATTGCAAACTTATTGATATTTTATGTCGTACCTAAAATACTATTAATATTTACTAGATTTGGATGTCATATTATGACTTGGTTGTGTAAGTTTTTGTTATTATAATATGATATCCATTCATTTATTAGACCTTGTCTAGGTAATCTTTTAGTGATGTATCTGCTGTGATGACAATACTTAAATGTTTATTGACTAATATTTATTCCGTCAATTGTCCCTTTCAAGTTTGCACATATCCACAGACTTAATTGCTGCGATCTTTTGGTCTTAAAAATGCTGCAGTTTTGAAATGATACAAGTTTAAGTGTTGATTTGCAGTGTTATTTTTGTGTTAAGTTATTCATAGGTGTATCTACATCCACAATTTGGGGTAACCATTTTAATGTCTACATACCGTTTCTATTCATTATACTCATCTCAATGTGAGAATTCACAATAACTTGTTCCAGGTAGTGCACTAAATTGTGTTGAAATGATACAATTTTAAGTAAGGCACTATAACTAGAAATATTTTCATAACATTACAAACCAGCTCATCATACGAAAAAATTCATGTGCATTTGGATTACAACAATACATTTCATCAAGGACATTTAATTTCATCAAAGACAATAGGCATTACTGATGCATTATTTCATCATCATTGCCGCAAGAAAGCCAACAAACAATGCAAACGATATCAAAACAAACATCTTCATCTTTAGCAATTTCTCTTCCTTCTCCCTTGCTTTATCCACTTCAATATTTTTTACAGCCTCTAATACATCAACTTTTCCCAATAATTTGCCCCTTTCAAGTTTGCACGTATCCAACAACTGATTCAACATATTGATTGTCACATTAGCAGGATCTAATTTACGCTGCAACTTGTTGATTTCTATTATCGCTTTGTCTGGCAAGGCTTCGTCTTTCCATTCCCAATATCCGCGCAATCCATTCTAACAAAAACAACCAATAATTAAGTTACTGAAAAGAGGAACGAAATTTGTATAATGCGTTCAAACAACGAATCACAAGCAAAATTAAAACTTATTTCAGGTTTAACACACTTATAGAATCTCCTTCTAGGATTTTGAAGTGTGGTTGATTTGAAGTTCTTGGCAATCTCCCCACAGTGGCACCTCCTCTTTGATGTAACAGTTGAATCGGACATTGAACCCACTTTTGAGGCTGAATCTTGAGTTTTGCAATTATGAATTTTGAGTAATGGAGAGGGGACAATTTTTCTCTAATTAAGGGGACAAAATATGTTGAAAAATTAGGGTTCTGAACTTTAAATTAGTGGAGAAGGGTGGGTCAAGTATGTGGGTCGGAGCGGGTTCGGTTCAATTTGGGTTATAACAAAGAACCAGATGGCCTTGAGCCTTAAATACATGCCATGTGTCTATTCTGTCCGTTTATGGGTATTTTTGTTTAATAGTGTAACGGTAAGGAATCGTTTGACCCAATAATATAATGAAGGAAATTTTTAAACAATAGTTAATAGTAGAGAGACATATCAGACCCTTTACCGATAAAAGTTTATCCCAACTTATTTTGTATACATCAAACACATGTTTTATACTATATCCAATATATTTTATTTTTAATCCAATATACCAAATATTTACCAATAAAATATCTCATTAAATAATCTCGTTATTATTTAATTCTCGTATTATAATTCTGTCGTGATAGTTTGTTCTCTTACCAAACAATATATTGAGTAATGCATCACGTGTGAAAGTCTCAAATTAAAAGGCTTTAAATGAGTTATAAAATACAAAACTACAAGTTTAAAACTTCAAACTATCACCTTAGTGAAGGAAATAAAAAGAGTAATAGACTCTACACACTACTAAAACGTTTCAATCTCTTTTTAAAATCATGCCAAATAAGCTAAGAAGCTTTCTAATGCAGAACAGGAAGGCATTGGATGAAAATTCTTGAGATTTATTTACTCCAATTGATTAAGATTCCTATTAGTATTATTTTTCGTACTATAGGTATTATTATGCTATATAAATAATGTTTCTCATTGTTTTTCGTATTTTTAATGAATGGACAAATTCGGGAATCTTAAATTTTTGTTAAGATAATTTGCATTACCTTTTTTATTTTTCCTCGAAAATCTCCCTAAACATTTCTCTAGTGTATGTTGCATCAAGTAAGAGCATGACCTAACTCTACTGATTTTTGCACATCTAAATTAATTCAAAAATATGAAATTAAAACTCACAAACATTTAGGTAATTACATTATGTTAGATGGCAAATAAAACAACCAATCATCTAACAAATTAGTTTGGGAATAGACTCATTGATTATTACTCGTTAGTGCTTCTTTGTTTCTATTTTTCATGTGCTTGGTACATTGTAAAATTAGAGCGTGACGGCAAGAATTGATTGAGCCGTAAATTACAGTAATCTTGAGAGGAATTTTGAGAAATCACTATTGTTTAGTGGCTATTAACTTCTTATAGCTATCATATACATAATTACTTCCTATAATTACTATTCAATTGTTATGATAGTGTATTCGTAATATTCGCGCTGCTGTATTCATGAATACATCAGCAAAAAACACCTAAAAATCAGGGCAGTCCAGTTGTACGCGCATATATTCACATGTATTCGCGCCATGTATTCATGAATACAACAGCAAAAAGTGCCTAAAATCAGGACAGTCAAGCTGTATGCGCATGTATTCACATGTATTCCCGTTGCTGTATTCATGAATACAACAGCAAAAAACGCCTAAAAATCAGGGCAGTCCAGCTGTATGCGCATGTATTCACATGTATTCATGCCATGTATTTCATGAATAAAGCAGCAAAAAGTGCCTAAAATCAGGGCAGTCCAGCTGTATGCGTATGTATTCACATGCATTCGCGCTGCTGTATTCATGAATACAACAGTAAAAAGCGCCTAAAATCAAGGCAGTCCAGCTGTACGTACATGTATTCACATATATTCGCGCTACTGTATTCATGAATACAACAGTAAAAAACGCCTAAAATCAGGGCAGTCCAGCTGTACGCGCATGTATTCACATGTATTCGTGCCAAGTATTCATGAATACAGTAATGACAATCACCTTAAAAATAGGTATGTCTAGCTGTCTAAGAGAGAGGAAAAACATAAATAGTGTATTTCATGTCTCAATGATAGTGTATACCATAAATACTTATTTTGCTATAAAATATAAAAGGTAGCTATAGAAAATTATTTTAAAATGATTTTGGTTTATAATAAATATGGTGTATACCTTTGCTATAGGAGGTTACTAATCTTAATTATCACATTTAGGGCCCGTTTGTCCATAAGTATTTTTTCACTTTTTTTTAAAAAAAAAAAATCACTTTTTTCGGACTCAGTGTTTTGGCATGAAAATTTCAAATTTCGTTTCAAGTTGTATTTCAAAATTTTTCAAAATTTTGAAAAACTCCAAAAGGCTATTTTTCAAAAAATTTCACTTCAAATCACTTACAAAAATTCAAAAACCGCTCCAAATTGTATTCATGTTCAAACACAACTCTAAATTTCAAATATCATTTTCACTTGAAAGAAAATTTTTCTTTTTTTCCAGAATTTTACAATTCTTATGTCCAAACGCCCACTTAGAAATTTCAAATAGACAAGAAATTACCAAAATAGAAAAAAGGTGAAAACAAAATACGGTTCAGGCCAAACTTTGCTACTTCAACCTGAAAAAGAAATTGCAAAATACAAATCCTCATCTTCTTTATTTTTCTGTGGCTCCTAATTATAATCCTACTTAGGAAATAGTCATCAACTTGGAAACAAATTCTTCAATATTTCTATCTGAACTTCCCCCTTCATCCACAGCATTTCTAGCCAATTCCTTCCATTTCTTTGCATTTTCCTTGATCATTTTTCCTTTCTCTTCTTCCATCACCAACCTTATACATTCTTCAATGACTTCTCTTCTAACTATTCCTTTGTCATCTTGTTTTGCTCTAACTCCTATCTCCCAAACATCTTCGACAAGCTTTGCATTTGTTGGCTGATCTGACCATTGTGGCATTGCAACCATTGGTACTCCCAAACTGATCGCTTCCAAAGTTGAATTCCATCCACAGTGCGTGAGAAAACACCCTATTGATTTATGTTCCAAGATTTGTAATTGTGGACACCATGACACCACTAAGCCTTTATTTTCACTTGCTAATTTTAATTCCTCTAAATAATTCTTGGGAAGTTTGGACTCTTCATTGGATCTAACTACCCACAAGAAGTTCTTGTTGCTATTTCTCAAACCCCATGCCAGTTCTTCCATTTGGTCAGGTTCTAGTTTGGCATAACTTCCAAATGATACATATACTACTGAGCTAATTGGTTGATGGTTCAACCAATTTAGGCATTCATTTGTCATTGGCTTGAAGACACTAAGGCCATACTCTTTGTCATTTGGTAGTCTCTTGTCTAGGTATATGGATGGTATAGTTGGTCCAATTGTCTTGATTGGATAAAGCTTGGACATCCAATCAATTATCTACATGTCAAACAATAATTACAGCCATGATAAGATTTCATCTAAGATTTATACACACAATAAAAAGCGCAATTAAAGTTTAATATGTTATAGCAACTTTATCAGCATTAATTAATAATTTAGTAAAAATAATAACTTACTCATTATTACATGTTAAAAATTCAACAATAATATAAGAATTCTTTTCATAACTATATATATAACTTAAATCTCAAAAACAAGAAAAAGAGAAAATAATCTCTTACCTCTTTCTCCAACTCATAGAAGCTATTGATTAGAACCCAATCCACATTCTCAAGATTTGAGAATTGATCCACCAACATTTCAAGTATTTTTGCTGATTCAGGATTAGAAACAAAAGTAGGTACATCTGATTTCTCAATTGTTAATAATCCAGGAACTAACACTTGTTCATCAACTTCAGTAGGAGGAAGTTTAATAACCCCTTTATGTACATAGTAATAAATATTATCCACTGCACAAGATTGTGTGAAAAATGCAGCACAGGCTAATCCATACTTCTTTGCCACTTCTACAGCCCAAGGAAGAAATGGATCATAAATAATGCAATTCACAGGACAACCACGAGTCGTTAACGTTTCAATAAGATGAGACAGAGTGTCAGAGCCAACTTCTTTGAATCTTGTTATGTATGTTACGAAGCTGCCTGCTTGTTCGTGGCCGCCATCATCATAGCCATCAGAAATGGCCTCGATTGACACTAGAGTTGACAATTCTTGCATGGTTTTTAAGAAGGATTTTGTAGTTGCTATAGTGATTTTGACACTTTTGGATTGTAAACGTTTGGAGAATTGGAGCATAGGATTTATGTGACCTTGTGCTGGATATGGCAAAATCAAGCAATGAGCTTTATGAGTAGTCATCTTTTGCAACAACTTCCTCTCAATTGATGGATGACTAATTAAGATTGAGAGGATGGAAATATACTGCAGTGAAAATGTGGTTCTTATAGTTTGTGGATAGAGTTTCAAGTGTCTCGGATTGTACATACATTCCCAAGAAAGTGTGTTGGCTTTTACTTACTGTCTCAATCAATACCAACATGTGCAGTGACATAAGCAGGTCATATGCATCGAAGGGATAAGCTTGGATCGTGGGGGGTAAAACTGCAAAAGAATATTTTCTTGAAAAATAAGTGATTTTTTTATATATTTTTCGGGTGTTTGATTAGGTAGCAAGAGATAAATCTATATGAGATGAAATGGGTAAGAGTGGGGAGGGTGATAGGTCGGGGCCCAGGAGCCGGAATTCTGAGAAAAATACGTTCACAGAAAAATATTTTTCATCATACGAAACACACCCCTAAATGCATGGCCAAGAGAAAATTATTTTGCGCTCTAAATGTTAGTTATCACTTATCACCAATATCCATACATCTCAATGCAAGTGTAGATCATTTGAAGATATTTCGAATAAAAACAAAGACTTGCTAGATATGACAAATTAAAATTGAGTTTTTAGCCAAAGTTCACCTAAATATGGTTTGTGGTAAAACTAATACTACTGTTTTTCATATATAACTCGGACCATAAGCAAATACAGTCTAATAACAGAAGTGTAAATATTTACCCATGCATGATGCTTACATCAAATTAATATATGCATAATATCTGTTAAATGTATACAGACTAGTATCAGTTGGACTGGAATCTACAACCTGTCCCCTAAATCAAGAGCTGGTCGACATAGAGCATATACAGTCGAAGAAGACGACGAGGAAGAGATAAAAGAAGTGTATCAAATGACCTAGAAATTAGAAGACTAGCACATATGATTTAGGATATATCGGGCTCAAATAAAAAATTGGGCCAATATGTTATATTGGTCCAATAAACAAATAAGAAGCCCAAAATACAAAATAAGGTCTGGCCCAAACTATTTAAACATCCAGTCCATTTTCTTGTATCACTATCCAAATGCAATGTATAGTTGTACATGTCATAGTGCAAACATGAGTAGGACAACAAATTAAGAATTACACACTTGTACTTAGTATAGCTGTAATTGTCCCTAGTTTGATTCCTAAAATAGGTGTATAAATATGCATTCTGTACAACATATTATTTCATTGAAGAAAAGGAAATTTTCCTAAATCTCTACATGCGTAGCTATCTGAAACTTTTTGCCTACATTTTTTTTTCTTCTTTCTCTTTTTATTGAATGGCACCAAACTCCACATATGACTCCTCAAATATTTCTGCAGCTAGAACAGTTAACCAACCAGCTGCTATCGTCATTGATTCCACTCACCTCTATTACCTTCATCCATCTGATTCACCAGGAATGGTTCTTGTCAACTTAGTTTTTGATGGAAAAGATATGGAGGATGGCGTAGAGCCATAATTATTGCACTCTTTGCCAAGAACAAACTTGGTTTTATCGATGGAATATTTTCTGAACCAGATGCAACTTCCACTGATTTCAAGTAGTGGAATTGCTGCAATGATATGGTTATATCATGGATTTTGAACTCTCTATCTAAGGACATAGCTAAAAGTGTCCTTTATTCTAAAACTGCAAATGAGATTTGGAAAGAACTTGAAGTTAGATTTGAGCAATGTAATGGTGCTCAACTTTATCAATTACAAAAGGAGTTGAGTGATATAGTGCAGGGAACCTCTGATATAACATGATACTATACAAAGGTGAAAGGGATTTGGGATGAGTTAGATACCTTGAATACTTGTGTGCATTGTACATGTGAATGCAACTGTGGAGGAAAATCAAAGACTTTGAAGTCCCTTCAAGATGGCAGGCTCATCCAATTCCTCATGGGACTTAATGATATCTATTCAGCTATGAGGAGTAACATTCTAATGCTTACCCCTCTGTCTAGTGTCAATCAAGCCTACTCTCTTCTCATTCAAGATGAGAAACAAAGGGAAATTCATGTTGCACAACACCCCGTCGAAACTGCTTTTCTGACAGGAAATCAGCAAACCTATTTTCAAAAGTATGCTAATGGAGAAGGAAAATTCAAAGCAAACCTTGAAGGAAAGAAGAGTAACCTGCTGTGCAACTATTGCAAGAAACCTGGTCATTCCATTGACAAATGCTATAGAATCATTGATTTTCCCTCCACTTTCAAGTTCACCAAATCCAAAAGATATCATGGAGGAACTCACAGCAATGCAACAATTATGCATGAAGAAAACACAACTTTGTCAGCAAATACAATGGTAGAAAATACAGCAGGTAAGGTTATAACTCAAGAAAAATTCAGTCAGCTTTATCAACTTCTTCAACAAGTAAAGGTGCAACAGGGTGAGCGGATTTCTGATGCAAATGTTAGTGCCAACTGTGCTGGTAAAATCGTCAATACCCCTAATCTATATTGTCTTTCCTGTTTTCCTTACATGAATTCTACCTCCTGGATAATAGATTCAGGAGCTTCAGAACATATGACTTTTGATCATTCCATTTTATTTAATCTGAAGCCTCTAACCAAATCTCTATACGTCAATCTGCCGAATTCATATAAGGTTAAGGTCAGTCAAGTTGGTAGTGTACATGTTCTGCCATATTTAATCCTAAACAATGTGTTGTATGTTCCAGATTTCAAGTTTAATCTAATTTCAGTTCACAAACTCACTAAACAACTCATGTGTACCTTGTTTTTCTCATCTTTTGGTACATTCTTGCAGGGCCCTTCACTGAAGAGGCCAGTGGTAGTTGGTGAAGTGAAGGAAGGTCTATATCTACTTAATCCAGTTTCTCTAAGTTCCGGACTAGTTCATGGAAATCAATCAGTTTTTAAGTCTTTTTTAGCTTGCAACAACCTTAAGAAGGACATTGTGTCTCATTCAATTTCTTGTTCAGCCAGAGTCAACTCTAATGTAAGCCTATGACACAAAAGATTGGGGCACATGCCCTAATCTAGCATGCAAATCTATCAAGTTTTCATTTTCCTTCTCTTGCCACATTTAATCATCCTTGTGATGTATGTTCTCAAGCTAGACAGGCAAAGTTGCCTTTTCATTCAAGTCATATAAACACAAATTTCATTTTTCAACTAATTATGTTGATACTTGGGGACCTTACAAGCTCTCAACGCAAGACGGTTATAGATATTTTTTGACTACAGGGGATGGCTATAGTAGAGCAACTTGGACCTACCTATTACGAACAAAAAGTAATGCTTTTTCAGTTTTAAAATCTTTTCTAATAATGGTAGAAAGACAGTTTGCCACAAATGTTAAAATCATTCGTTCCGATAATGCTTTGGAATTAGGATCGGGATCTATTCTTTCAAAAAAAAAATTCCTCTAATGGAATCCTTCATCAAACCTCTTGTGTTGCCACACCACAACAAAATGGAGTGGTTGAGCGAAAGCACAAACAACTTCTAGAGACATGCAGGACATTATTATTTCAATCTAATCTCCCCACCATGTATTGGGGTGATTGTTTGTTAACTGCTACTTTTCTAATAAATCAATTTTCCTCAAGAGTTCTTAATTTCAAAACACATTTCGAAATTCTTTTTGGAAAAGTTCCATTTTATGATTTTCTGAAATGTTTTGGTTATCTATGTTATGCATCTACTTTACCTCACAACAGAACAAAATTTGAATCTAGATCTATCAAATGTGTTTTTATAGGTTATCCTTTTAGAAAGAAAGGCTACAAATTGTTGGATCTTCACTCTAAAGCCATTTTTATTTCACGAGATGTTATTTTATATGAGGACATATTTCCTTTCTTCTCTCTTTCATCTGAACAACCAATTTTTCCTAAAGAAGTTTCTACTATTCAAGACTCGAATCACTCTTTCTCTCAGTCTGATATCCATTTTTCCACAGAATCAGATTCTAACTCCCCTATACAACCTTCAATAACTTCACCTCGCTCAACTCCTACCTCATCTCCTATCGCCAAAGATATTTCCTCTCCATCTTCCCTACCCCTTCAACCTGAACTAAGGCGGTCTACTAGGGACCACAATCCACCATCATATTTGGCAGATTACGTGTGCAATGCTGTGTACTTGACTGATCTAACCAAATTTTGTCTTGCAGCACCAATCTCACCTACTACTATGAATTTCACTAACCTCTCTCCTACAAATCAATCCTTTTTTAACTCTATCTCTCTCATCGTTGAACCTACAAGTTACTCCCAAGCAGTTTTACATCCCAGTTGGCAGGAAGCAATGACACAAAAACTTCTAGCCTTGGAAACCAATCAAACCTGGGACGTGGTTGAACTACCGAGAGGCAAGAAACTTTTACCTTGTAAATAGGTTTATAAAGTTAAATACAAATCTGATGGGAGCATTGAAAGGTTTAAAGCTCACCTAGTTATCCGCGGGGACATCCAAAGAGAAGGAATAGACTACACTGAAACTTTTAGTCCAGTGGTGAAAATGACCACTGTTAGATGCATTTTAACAGTTGCAGTTAAACGACACTGGAAATTGTTTCAATTAGATGTCAATAACGCTTTTCTTCATGGTGATCTACAGGAAGAAATATATATGAGATTCCCCTCAGGATTGCCTTCACCTTCTAATAATCATGTATGCAGGTTAAAAAAGTCCTTCTACGGACTTAAACAGGCTTCTCGACAATGGTACACACGACTTACTGGTGCACTCAATTTCAAAGGATATTCTCACTCTCTTAACGACTATTCTCTATTTTTCAAGAAGACAGCTACTGAAATTTCTATTGTTGTTGTTTATGTCGATGACATACTTCTCACAGGTGATGACCCTACAGAGCTTTCTAATCTCAAAGAATTCCTCAATTTGGAATTCAAAATTAAAGATCTTGGAGAAGCTAATTATTTTTTTGGCATGGAACTACTAAGGGAAAAAAATGGACTAATTTTCAGTCAACGAAAGTTCACCTTGGAGCTTCTTTCTGAGTTTGGTATTCTTGATTCACGGCCAGTCTCATCTCCGCTAGACCCCAGTTGCAAGCTTCGAGACGATGTTGGCGAACTTCTTCAAGACCCAACCATCTACAGGTGACTGCTCGGAAAGCTCAATTTTCTAACTCATACTCGCCCTGACCTCTCCTTCGCAGTTCAACATCTAAGCCAGTATATGCAAAGTCCCCGTAAACCTCATCTCAATGCTGGTTTACACTGTCTTCGTTATCTGTTGTTTTCACCATCACTTGGGCTTTTCATGAATTCAGAACCTTCTATTCAATTAACCGCTTTTTGTGATTCTAATTGGAACTTGTCCGGAATTTCGTCGCTCAATCAATGGTTTCTATATCAACCTTAGAGGATCCCATATTTCATGGAAATTAAAGAAACAATCTTTAATATCCCTTTTCTTTGCTGAAGCCGAATATCGGTCTATGAAGAAGGTTGTTTCAGAACTTACATGGCTTGTACGCCTCCTCACAGATCTTTCATTTTCCCCCTCCTTTCCAGTCTCCCTTCACTCAGATAGCCAAGCGACTATTCACATTGCAAAAAATCTCGTTTTCCACGAACGCACCAAGCACGTGGAAATTGACTGTCACTTTGTCCGCCAACAGTTCCTCGCCGGACTCATCTCTTTATCATTTGTTCCCACAAAATCGCAACTCACCGACATCCTCATAAAACCCATTTCTGGACCTCTACATAGGGCCATCGTCTCCAAGTTGGGTCTGTTTTCTCACCCCTCCAACTTGGGGGGGGGGGGTATTGGACTAGAATTTACAACCTGGCCCCTAAATCAAGAGCTGGTCGATATAAAGCATATACAGTCGAAGAAGACGACGAGGAAGAGATAAAAGAAGTGTATCAAATGACCTAGAAATCAGAAGACCAACACATATGATTTAGGATATATTGGGCTCAAACAAGAAATTGGGCCAATATGTTATATTGGTCCAATAAACAAATGAGAAGCCCAAAATACAAAATAAGGTCTGGCCCAAACTATTTAAACATCTAGTCCATTTTCTTGTAGCATAATGGATACAGCTGGAAGACACTTGTTCCTTCCAGAACATCACTATCCAAGTGCAATGTATAATTGTACATGTCATAATGCAAACATGAGTAGGACAACAAATTAAGAATTACACACTTGTACTTAGTACAGCTGTAATTGTCCTTAGTTTGATTCCTAAAAGAGGTGTATAAATATGCATTCTGTACAACATATTATTCCATTGAAAAAAAAGGAAATTTTCCTAAATCTCTACAGTATCACTTTATTTTAATTATGTAAACATCATGCACTAGTAAGTAGAAATTTACTGAAACCAGCGGTTTATGCAAAATTAAAGACTATAACACATGTGTCTTTTGTAACATATATTTATTATCACCTAATTATAGTTACGCGATATAAATTTTAATTTTAATTTTTAGTCATTTAATCATTCAATTTGGTGTAAACATCCGGTGGAACTAATTAGTTTTTAGGTATTTACTCCCTTCTTTTAAAAAAGAATGTAGCTATTACTATTTGGGAAGTCAAATAAAATTTCTTTAATTTTAGTTTTTGGAAATAATTTTTAAATATTTTAAATTTTTAACTATTATAACTTATACTTTTAGATATGTAAATTATTTTTTTTAAAAATAAATAATTTATGTTCGAATTTATTTGGAAAATTAGTTAATTACTTTGAAAAGATTCAAACAAATTGAAACCCAAAAAAGAGACTAATGATTACTTCAAACTAACAGATCTAGTCACAAGATTTGCACGTGATATGGGGTAGAGAAAGACCAACCAATCTTTTTTCTTCCCCAATTCCTTCTTCAGAAGAGATTTAAGGGACAGTTTTTAAGTTTAGAGGCGTTCTTTCTACCAACATGTGATGACCCATTTGGGTCATTACTTGTTTTAAAAGTGGATTCTGCATTTCGAGCCCTTAAAAATCTTTTTTGGTATTACCTCAATTTACGTGCGCATTCCGGGCGCGTAGCCGGAAAGCCATTTTGTGAAATTTTGTAAAAAATGATGAATTTTGTAATTAAAATGAGTTTAAGTTGACTTCGGTCAACATTTTGGGTAAACGGACCTGGACCCGTGATTGGACGGTCCCGAAGGGTCCTTAGGAAAATATGGGACTTGTGCGTATGCCAGGAATCGAATTCCGAGGTCCCAAGCCCGAGAAATAAATTTTTAAAGAAAATTATTTTTTGAAATTGTTTATGAGTTTTGGAAATGAAAAGTGTTTAAAACTTGATGGTATCGGGCCCGTATTTTGGTTCCGGCGCCCGATATAAGTCTTATATGTGATTTAAGATAACTCTGTGAAGTTTGGTAATAAACGGACTTGAAACGATGTGAATCAGATCGTTTTTGAGAAAATTGAAAAGTTTGAAGTTCTTAAGAAATTTCATGATTTTGATCTTAAATTCATAGTTGTTGATGTTATTTTAGTGATTTGAATGCACGAGCGAGTCCGTATGATATTTTTAGGTTGGTGTGCATGTTTGGGTTGGAGGCCCGAGGGCTCGGGTGAGTTTTGGATAGGCCACGGGGTGGATTTTAGACTTGAGAAATTGCAGGCTTCAGCTGTTTCTGTGGAGGCCTGGCTTGCAAATGAGATATCGCAAATGCGAGGGCTATGTCGCAAATGCAAAAGTAGCCCATGCCAACCTATCTCGCAATTGTGAAAGTTTTAATCGCAAATGCGATCCCCCAGCTTGTGGCCAATTGTCGCAAATGCGACATGTTGGTCGCATTTTCCAGCTCGCAAATGCGAGCCCATTTTCGCAAATGCGAACTTAGCAGAAGTTTGGGTTCGCAATTGCGAATCCTGGTCGCAATTCCCATATCTGCAACCTGCAATTTTATAACTTAGCCGAAAATCTTTCATTTTTCACACTCTTTCAAAACCAAAACACTCTTGGGCGATTTTTCAAAGACAACTCTTCTTCCAAATTGATTGTAAGTCAATTTTAACTCATTTTCTTCAATCATTAACATCTTTTCACATGATTTCAACTTAAAATCAATGATTTTTATGGGGAAAATTGGGTGTTTTGGGTAGAACCTAGGTTTTTCAAAAATTGGGGATTTGGACCTCGATTTTAGGTCCGATTTGAAAACAAAATATATATTTGGGTTCGTGGGGGAATGGGTAATCGGGTTTTGGTTCGAACCTCGGGTTTTGACCATGTGGGCCTGAGGGCGATTTTTGACTTTTTGGGTAAAACTTTATAAAACTCATTTTCATGCGTTAGAATTGATTCATTTAGCATTTATTGATGTAATTAAGTAACTTGTGGCTAGATACGAGCGAATTGGTGGTGGAATCAAGAGGTAAAGCGATAGTAGAGACTTCAATTGTGTTCGTGGCATTGAGATAAGTGTTTGGCCTAACCTTAGCTTGGGGGATTAAGAGTCGAGTCCTATTTTCTATGTGGTATTTGTCGGGTACGACGTATAGGATTGGTGACGAGTATCTATACGTTGGTGTCAAACATGCCCGTGAGTCTTATATTGTGATTATTAAGGCTTCGTAGTATTATTCATGCTTTGATGATGATTTCTATTGTTGCGCAAAGTTTATGGAAGTAATTGTGATATTTGAATATTGAGGAGCGTTGGCTCAAGTTGTACAATGAAATATGAAAGTATAATTGGAAATTGAACCTTTTAGAGCATTGGCTCAAGTTGTGAAGTGAGTTGAGAAGTAAAAGTGAAAAAGAGAAGAGAATCATTATATCATCTCCCTTGCCGGAAATTTGTTATTTTTGATGTTATATCCCTAGACGGGATGTTGATGCTTCTTTTGATGTTTTTCCCTTGCCGGGATTCTTATTGTAATTTCATTTATTCCTTTGGCCTATTATTTGTGATTGTTGTTTGGGTGAGGAAGAGTGTTAAAGCACGAAGGGTGATGCCCTGTATGAATTATGAGGAAAGAGTGTAAAGCACGAAGGGTGATGCCGTATCGCACGATGTGCCATTCAGTGCCTATTATATTGATTATATGGTGAGGACGAGAGTAAAAGCTCGAAGGGTGATGCCGTGCACATTTCATTACTTGATTGCTTTGGTGAGGACGAGAGTAAAAGCACGAAGGGTAATGCCGTGCACATTTTCATTACTTGATTGCTTTGGTGAGGACGAGAGTAAAAACACGAAGGGTGATGCCGTGCACATTTTCATTACTTGATTGTTTTGGTGAGGACGAGAGTAAAAACATGATGGGTGATGCCGTGCACTTATTGATTTCTGATTCTTTGTTGATATCTGAGATACGTTGTTTCTTTCAATTACCTGTTGTCTTTCTATTCTAAATTGATAGTTCCCCCGCAACATGTTACCCCTCCCATACTTAACTATTTACTACTGTACTTCCTTTTTGCCATATATAGTTGAATTACACAGGTTTATTTGGAAGTCTGGTCCTAGCCTCGTCACTACTTCACCGAGGTTAGGCCAGACACTTACCAACATATGAGGTCGGTTGTGCTAATACTACACTCTGCACTATGTGCAGATCCCGGAGCAGCCGTATTTGGACCGTAGATTGGGTGGCTGCCTTCCATCCACACGGAGATCCAAGGTAGACCTGCAGGCATCCGCATGCCCTAGCGTCTCCCTCTATCCCTTTATTCCTGTTTCATTTCCTTAATTTAGAAACAGTGTATTGCTTATTTTCAGACTTTGTATGTAGCATTCTTAGATCGTCTTTGGTACTGTGACACCAGTTCTGAGTGGTCGAAGTTCAAACAGTTGTATTGGATATATATATTTAGATAATTTACTGCATTTCTTCCGCTTATTGAAATTTTTTGCTGTCTACACGCTTTGGCATTATAATTGTTAAAGAGTATAAAATGGATAAAGAAGTAATTTGTTCAAATAATTGGCTTGCCTAGCTCACATTAGTAAGCACCATCACGACTCCCGAGGGTGAGAAATCCGGGTCGTGACAAGTTGGTATCAGAGCTCTAGGTTACATTGGTCTTACAGTTCACAAACAAGCTTAGTAGAGTCTGAGGGATCGGTACGGAGACGTCTGTATTTATCCCCAGAAGCTACAGAGTTAGGAAAAACTTCACATTTATTCTTTCCTGTCGTGCGGTTTGGTTTCTCAATACTAATTGGATTTCTATTCTGTTCTTTCGCAGATGGCGAGAACACTCGCTTCCTCATCCACTGACCAGCAGCCTGAGCCCCTAGTGGCAACTCCTACGAGGGGCAGAGGGCGAGGCCGAGGCCGTGCTAGAGGCTGAGGTAAGGGTAGAGCTCAGCCCAGAGCATCAGCACCAACGACGAACCTCAGGATGACTTTGATGATGAGGTTCAAGCTCAGACAGTTCCGGTGGGCCTAGATCAGGTCCCAGAGGGGTTTATTGCTACCCCCGTACTCCAGGATGCTCTGGTCCATCTAGTGGACCTTATGGAGAGTGTCACCCGGGCAGGCTTGCTTCATGTAGCACCAGCCGTCTCTCAGGCTGGAGGAGGAGCCCATACCCCTGCTACTCGCACTCTAGAGCAGGTAGCTCCCCAGTTACAGACTCCAGCAGCTCAGCTAGTTGGAGCAGTTCAGCCGAGTGTGGTAGCTCAGACCGGTGATGGAGCAACTACGTCTGTCGATGCTTTGTGGAGGTTGGACAGGTTCACCAAGATCTTCACTACTACTTTCAGCGGTGCATCTTCTGAGGATCCCCAGGATTATCTAGACAACTGTCATGGGGTTCTCAGGAACATGGGGATAGTTGAGACCAATAGGGTCGATTTTGCTACTTTTTGCTTGTCTGGATCCGCCAAGACTTGGTGGAGAGATTATTACTTGGCTAGATCAGCCGGATAACCAGCATTTACTTGGGAGCAGTTTACTCAGCTATTTTTGGAGAAGTTTCTCCCTATTACTCAGAGAGAGATCTATCGGAGGCAGTTGAGCATCTCCAATAGGGTTCTACGACTATTACTCAGTATGAGACCAGATTCATCGACTTGGCTTGTCATGCTCTTATCATACTTCCCACCGAGAGAGAGGGTGAGGAGGTTCATTGAGGGACTTATTCAGCCGATTCGACTTCAGATGGCCAGGAAGACTAGGAGTGAGATTTCTTTCTAGGAGGCGGCCAATGTGGCCAAGAGAGTTGAGATGGTTCTATCACAGGGAGGTGGTTAGGGGTATGACAAGATGCCTCGTCATTCAGGCCGATTTAGTGGTACCTCATTTGGAGGCAGAGATTCGTATGGTAGAGGCCATCCTCCTAGTCCTTTTCAGTCAGCACTTCAGGTTTCTCACGGTGCTTCAGGTGGTCGTGGTTCCCATATGCAGTATTTTGATCAGCAGTCCTATAGTGCACCACTAGCTCCTGTCAGTGCACCGCCACTTCAGAGTTTCAGGGTGGTCATTCAGGTCTTCAAGGTCAACAGTCTCAACAGCCGAGGGCTTGTTACACTTGTGGTGATATGGGTCACATTTCTAGGTTTTGCCCTCGAGCACCGAGCAACTCTTAGCATCAGGCTTCCCGTGCCATAGTTCAGGCACCGAGTGTTCCACAGCCGCCCAGCCAACTAGAGGTGGGGGTAGAGGTGGAGGTAGAGGTATTAGAGGTGGAGCTCAGGCCGCTAGAGGTGGAGGCCAGCCACCAGTAGGTCGTCCCAGAGATGTAGTTTAGGGTGGTGGGGCCTAGCCCTGATGTTATGCTCTTCCAGCCAGCCTGAGGCTAAGGCTTCCAATGCAGTTATTACATGTATTGTTCTGGTTTGTGGCAGAGATGCTTCAGTTTTATTTGATCCGGGATCTACGTACTCCTATGTGTCATCTTATTTTGCACCGTATCTGGTCATGCCTAGTGATTCTTTGAGTGCTCCTGTTTATGTGTCTACCCCGATGGGTGATTCTATTGTGGTAGATCGAGTCCATCGTTCATGTGTAGTTGCGATTGGGGGTCTTGAGACTCGTGTAGATTTGTTTCTTCTAGACATGGTTGATTTCGATGTCATATTAAGGATGAACTGGTTATCACCTTATCACACTATCTTGTACTATCATGCCAAGACTGTGACCTTAGCCTTGCTGGGTTTACCTCGTTTAGAATGGAGAGGGACTCCTGATCATTCTACCCGTAGTGTTATCTCATATATGAAGGCTCGGCGTATGGTCGAGAAGGAGTGTTTGGCCTATGTCTGTGATTCTAATGTTGGGGTTCCTTTTATTGATTCTGTGCCCATTGTTCGTGAGTTTCCTGAGGTATTCCCTTCAGACCTGTCGGGTATGCCAGCCTAAAGGGATATTGACTTCTGCATTGATTTGGCTCCGGTCACTCAGCCCATTTCTATCCCGCTGTATCGTATGGCCCGGCCTGAGTTGAAAGAGTTGAAGGAGCAGTTGCAAGACTTACTCGAGAAAGGTTTCATTAGACCTAGTGTTTCGCCTTGGGGTGCACCGGTGTTGTTTGTTAAGAAGAAGGACGGATCGATGAGAATGTGTATTGATTACCGGCAGTTGAACAATGTTACAATCAAGAATAAATATCCATTGCCGAGGATTGATGATTTGTTTGATCAGCTTCAGGGTGCCAAGGTATTCTCGAAGATTGACTTAAGATCTGGCTACCATCAGTTGAGTATTAAGGCATCCGATGTCCCTAAGATAGCTTTCCGCACTCGGTATGGGCATTATGAGTTCTTGGTAATGTCATTCGGGTTGACAAATGCCGCAACAACTTTTATGGATTTGATGAACTGAGTGTTCAAGCCTTACTTAGATTTGTTCATGATAGTATTCATTGATGATATTTTGATCTATTCCCGCAGCCGGGAGGAGCACGAGCAACACCTTAGAGTGGTTCTTCAGACTTTGAGGGATAGTCAATTGTATGCCAAGTTTTTGAAGTGCGAGTTCTGGTTGAGTTCAGTTGCATTCCTGGGTCATGTTGTATCAGCAGAGGGTGTTCAGGTTGATCCGAAGAAGATTGAGGCAGTTAAGAACTGGCCTAGACCAGCATCAGCTACAGAGATCCGGAGTTTCTTGGGATTGACAGGCTACTAACGCCGGTTTATGGAGGGGTTTTCGTCTATTGTAGCCTCGATAACCAGGTTGACCCAGAAGGGTGCTCAGTTCAGATGGTCAGACGAGTGTGAGGCGAGCTTTCAGAAGCTTAAGGCAGCTCTGACTATGGCAGCATTGTTGATTTTGCCTATAGTTTCAAGGCCTTATACGATTTATTGTGATGCATCTCGTATTGGACTTGGCGCAATGTTGATGCAGGATGACAAGGTCATTGCCTATGCTTCACGGTAGTTGAATATTTGTGAGAAGAACTATTTGTTTCATGATTTGGAGTTAGCAGCCATCGTTCACGCGTTGAAGATTTGGAGGCATTATCTATATGGTGTGGCATGTGAGGTGTTCACGGATCACAAGAGTCTGCAATATTTGTTCAAGCAAAAGGAGTTGAATTTGAGGCAGAGAAGGTGGTTGGAGTTGTTGTAAGACTATGATATCACCAACTTATATCATCCGGGAAAGGCCAATGTGGTGGCCGATGCGTTGAGTAGGAAAGTCAGCTAGTATGGGCAGTCTTGCTTATATTCCGGTCGGTGAGAGACCGCTTGCTTTGGATATTCAGGCTTTGGCCAATCAGTTTGTGAGATTGGATGTTTCTAATCCTAGTCGTGTGTTAGCTTGCACGGTCGCTCGTTCCTCTTTATTGGAGCGTATCCATGATCGACAGTATGATGATCCCCATTTGTGTGTCCTTAGAGACACGGTGCAACTCGGAGGTGCCAAGCAGGTTACTTTAGGTGATGATGGTGTTTTGAGATTGTACAGTCGAATTTGTGTGCCTAATGTGGATGGGCTTCGAGAGTTGATTTTAGAGGAGGCCCATAGTTCCCGGTACTCTATTCATCCGGCCGCCGCGAAGATGTATCAGGATTTGTGGCATCATTATTGGTGGAGAAGAATGAAGAAGGACATCGTTGCATATGTGGCTCAGTGTTTGAATTGTCAGCAGGTTAAGTACGAGCATCATAGACCTGGTGGTTTGTTCCAAAAGATTGAGATTCCTGAGTGGAAGTGACAGCGTATCACCATGGACTTAGTTGTTGGACTCCCACAGACTTAGAGGAAGTTCGATGCAGTGTGGGTTATTGTTGATAGGCTGACCAAGTCAGCACATTTCATTCCGGTGGCAGTCTCCTATTCCTTCGAGAGGTTAGCTGAGATCTATATCCGGGAGATTGTTCATCTTCATGGTGTTCCTGACTCTATCATTTCGGATCGAGGTACGCAGTTTACCTCCCATTTCTAGAGAGCAGTTCAGCGAGAGTTGGGCACACAGGTTGAGCTGAGCACAACATTTCATCCTTAAACGGACGGGTAGTCCGAGCGGACTATTCAGATTTTGGAGGATATGCTCCGAGCTTGTGTCATTGACTTTGGAGGCTCGTGGGATCAGTTTTTGCCTTTAGTAGAGTTTGCTTACAACAACAGCTACCAGTTGAGTATCCAGATGGCTCCTTATGAGGCTTTGTATGGTAGACGGTGTCGGTCGCCGGTTGGATGGTTTGAGGGGGGGGGGCTCGGTTGTTGGGTACAGATCTAGTTCAGGATGCCTTGGATAAGGTCAGGATTATTCAGGATAGGATTCTTACAGCTCATACCAGGAAAAAGAGTTATGCCGACCGCAAGGTTCGTGATTTGGCATTCATGGTCGGTGAGTGAGTATTGCTTTGAGTGTCGCCTATGAAGGGCGTGATGAGATTTGGGAAGAAGGGCAAGCTTAGCCCTAGGTTCATGGCCCGTTTGAGATTCTTGATCGAGTGGGAGAGGTGTCTTACAGACTTGCGTTACCGCCGAGCTTATCAGCCATACATCCAGTGTTTCATGTGTCCATGCTTCGGAAGTATCACGACGATCCATCCCACGTGTTAGATTTTAGCATTGTCCAGTTGGACAAGGATTTGTCTTATGAGGTGGAGCCGGTAACTATTCTAGACTGGCTAGTTCGTCAGTTGAGATCGAAGAGTTTTCCTTCTGTTCGTGTTTAGTGGAGAGGTCAGCCTGTTGAGGCATCGACCTGGGAGTCCGAGTCCAATATGCGGAGCCGTTATCCCCATCTTTTCCCCGACTCAGGTACTTCCTTCTTCTGCATTCTGAGGCCATAAAAACCTCTTTCGATATTACCTCAATTTGCGTGCACAGTTCGGGCACGTAGCCGAAAAGTCATTTTGTGAAAATCTGTGAAAAATGATGAATCTTGCATTTAAAATGAGTTTAAGTTGACTTCGGTCAATATTTAGGGTAAACAGACCCAGACCCGTGATTGGACGGTCCCGGAGGGTCCGTAGGAAAATATGGGACTTGGGCGTATGCCCGGAATCGAATTTCGAGGTACCAAGCCCGAGAAATGAATTTTTAAAGAAAATTATTTTCTGAAATTGTTTATGAGTTTTGGAAATGAAAAGTGTTTAAAACTTGATAGTATCGGGGTCGTATTTTGGTTCTGGTGCCCGGTACAAATCTTATATGTGATTTAAGATAAGTCTGTGAAGTTTGGTAAAAAAACGGACTTGAAACGACGTGAATCGGATCGTTTTTGAGAAAATTGAAAAGTTCGAAGTTCTTAAGAAATTTCATGATTTTGATGTTAAATTCATAGTTGTTGATGTTATTTTAGTGATTTGAATCACGAGCGAGTCCGTATGATGTTTTTAGGTTGATGTGCATGTTTGGGTTGGAGCCGTGAGGGCTCGGGTGAGTTTTGGATAGGCCACAGAGTGGATTTTGGACTTGAGGAATTGCAGGCTTCATCTGTTTCTATGCAGGTTGCGAGGGCTATGTCGCAATTGCGAAAGTAGCCTAGGCCAGCCTATCTCGCAATTGCGATCCCCCAGCTTGTGGCCAGTCGTTGCAAATGCGACATGTTGGTCGCATTTCCCAGCTCGCAAATGTGAGCCCATTTTCGCAAATGCGAACTTAGCAGAAGTTTGGGTTCGCAATTGCGAAACCCCGTCGCAATTCCCATATCTGCAACGTGCAACTTTATAACTTAGCCGAAAATCTTTCATTTTTCACACTCTTTCAAAACCAAAACACTATTGGGAAATTTTTCAACGACAATTCTTCTTCCAAATCGATTGTAAGTCAATTTTAACTCGTTTTCTTCAATCATTAACATCTTTTCACATAATTTCAACTCAAAATCAATGATTTTCATGGGGTAAATTGGGTGTTTTGGGTAGAACCTAGGTTTTTCAAAAATTGGGGATTTGGACCTCGATTTGAGGTCCGATTTCAAAATAAATTATATATTTGGGTTTGTGGGGGAATGAGTAATCGAGTTTTGGTTCGAACCTCGGGTTTTGACCATGTGGGCCGGAGGGCGATTTTTGACTTTTTGGGTAAAACTTTAGAAAACTCATTTTCATGCATTAGAATTGATTCATTTAGCGTTTATTGATGTAATTAAGTAACTTGTGGCTAGATACGAGCGAATTGGTGGTGGAATCAAGAGGTAAAGCGATAATAGAGACTTGAATTGTGTTTGTGGCATCGAGGTAAGTGTTTGGTCTAACCTTAGCTTGAGGTATTAGGAGTCGAGTCCTATTTGCTATGCGGTATTTGTCGAATACGGCGTATAGGCATGGTGACGAGTATCTATACGTTGGTGTCAAACATGCATGTGAGTCTTATATTGTGATTATTATGACTTCGTGGTATTATTCATACTTTGATGATAATTTCTATTGTTGGGTAAAGTTTGTGGAAGTAATTGTGACATTTGAATATTGAGGAGCGTTGGCTCAAGTTGTACGATGAAATGTGAAAGTATAAGTGGAAATTGAAAAAGAGAAGAGAATCATTATATTATCTCCCTTGTCGGAAATTTGTTGTTTTTGATGTTATCTCTCTAGCCGGGATGTTGATGCTTCTTTTGATGTTATTCCCTTGCCGGGATTCTTATTGTAATTTCATTTATTCCCTTGCCCTATTATTTGTGATTGTTGTTTGGGTGAGGAAGAGTGTTAAAGCACGAAGGATGATGCTGAGTATTGTTTTGGTGAGAGAGCGTTAAAGCACGAAGGGTGATGCCGTGTATGAATTATAAGGAAAGAGTGTAAAGCACGAAGGGTGATGCCGCGCTGCACGATGTACCATTCCATGCCAATTATATTGATTATATGGTGAGGACGAGAGTAAAAGCACGAAGGGTGATACCGTGAACATTTTCATTACTTGATTGCTTTGGTGAGGACGAAAGTAAAAGCACAAAGGATGATGCCGTGCACATTTTTATTACTTGATTGCTTTGGTGAGGGCGAGAGTAACAGCACGAAAGGTGATGCCGTGCACATTTTCATTACTTGATTGTTTTGGTGAGGACGAGAGTAAAGTCACGAAGGGTGATGCCGTGCACTTATTGATTTCTGAATCTTTGTTGATATCTGAGATACGTTGTTTCTTTCAATTACCTGTTATCTTTCTATTCTAAATTGATAGTTCCCCCGCAGCATGTTAACCCTCCCATACTTGACTGTATATTACTGTTCTTCTTTTCCGCTGTATATAGTTGAATTGCACAGGTTTATTTGGTAGTTTGGTCCTAGCCTCGTCAATGCTTCGCCGAGGTTAGGCTAGGCACTTACCAGCACATAGGGTCGGTTGTGCTGATACTACACTCTGCACTATGTGCAGGTCCCGGAGCAGCCGTATTTGGACCGTATATTAGGTGGCTGTCTTCCGTCCATGCGGAGATCCAAGGTAGACCTGCAGGCGTCCGCATGCCCTGGCGTCTCCCTCTATCCCTTTATTCTTGTTTCATTTCCTTAATTCAGAAACATGTATTGCCTATTTTTACACTTTGTATGTAGCATTCTTAGATCGTCTGTGGTACTGTAACACCAGTTCTGGGTGGTCGAAGTTCAAACAGTTGTATTGGATATATATATACAGATAATTTCTTCCGCTTATTGAAATTTTTCGCTGTCTACACGCTTTGGCTTTATAATTGTTAAAGAGTATAAAATAGATAAAAAAGTAATTTGTTAAATAATTAACTTGCCTAGCTCACATTAGTAGGCGCCATCATGATTCTCGATGATGAAAAATCCGGGTCGTGACACAACATGACTTGGGATAGTCACATTTTTCGTCGCTCAAAATTTGTATGATTCTGATTCGCTTTTTTCCTATTCGATTTGTCAATATCTTAATTGCAGTAGATGTATGGTTCGTATGTTTCATTTGTATGAGATTTGGGAATTGGAGCTTTAGAGCCCTACTTGCAATTTATCATTGAATTAATTTATGACTGTACGTATTAATTTTGATGGTGACTCTTCTTTTTACCCATGAAAACTTAAAGTAGGGTTACTATTAGAGAAGAAGGATCTAAGCACTTTTATAGAGGAATTGGAGGGGTAGAATGAAACTTAATTGAGGAGATACACAATATAGTTTAAGTTCTATGCAAGTTGTCAAAGGCTCATTTTAGGCGCACTTAAGTCTGGAAGATTAGAAAAGCTATAAAAATATAAAAATAGCACGGTATAGCCAGTTTTCGGACTGGTCATTCAAAAATAGCCAACGTTTACCAAGTCAATAAAACATAGTCACTATTTTGCTGCAACAGAGACCTGTCCAGCATAATATACTGGAGTTCGGTGCACCTGTGTATGCCTATTTCATTATCTCATCATCATTGGCTTGGGAGGTTAAATGGTTAAATGAGGGAAATGATTTGGTACTTGCTAATGGTGAAAGGAATGTTTATTTATTTCTTGTTTCGAGTTCTATTGTCAGTTATATATATCATGTTTAATTAGAATTTCATATATTATATTGTTCGCCCATAGTAAGTGACGAAGTCGAACCCCTCGTCACTACTTCTTCGAGGTTAGACTAGATACTTACTGGGTACATGTTATTTATGTACTCACGCTACACTTCTGCACTAAATGTGCAGGACCTGAGGCAGGTGTATCTGGATATCAGTCTGGCACGCATCCTTGACTACTCCGAGACTTTGCGGTGAGCTGCCTTCTGAGCCCGTTTTGCAGCAGCTGAAGTCTTTCTTTTGCTTGTATTTCCTTTCTATTTTATTTCAGACACTAGTGTAGTATTCTTTTGTATATTCTACTAGTAGCTCATACACTTGTAATACCAAGTCTTGGCACAAACTAGTAGACTTGTGATTTTGGTTTATTTCTATGGTTATGATTGCACTCAATTGCTTTCGTCTTATTTATTTTAAATCTGCTATTTCTTAAATCTTTTAAATTAAGGAAGGCTTAATTACTTTGAAATCTATTAAAAAGGGAAATCACGTGGTTAATTCACGGTTGACTTGCCTAGCGACGACGCTGGGCGCCATCATGGCCTATAGGAGAAATTGGGTCGTGACAAAAATCCTGATAATGCTAAAGACAAGCACGTTGTGGAAACGGTGAGAATCCTGAGGAACAAAAAGTCTATTAAGGACCATCTCTCGCGACAAGATCAGGCCATGACAGATTTGAGGCAAGAATTGTCGGGGGCTTCCAACAATGCGAATAGAAGAGGTCTAGTTCCTTACGGTGCTCCCAAAAACCAAACATCACAAAGAGTTGATAACAACACCCCGAGGGATGAGGCTGACTTCGATGGGGCCAGGGGGAACGACATCGGATCTGGTAATAACAATGAGAATGATCCCTTTAAAACCGAACTCATGCACTTCATGAGGGAAATAAATGCCCGAACGGACAAAATCCCCGGTGTGCCGCCAGTGTTGAAAAGGACTAGAATCAAAGAAATACACCTGATTGTTGTTCAAACGAAGTGCGATACCTGAGTTAATCCCGAAACGGTTCAAAATGCCAAACGTGCTAAAATATGATGGAACCACAGGCGATCTAAGAATGCTACATACAAGTCTGAAAATAAGCAATACAATGTTTCTGAATTAAGGAAATGAAACAAGAATAAAGGGATAGAGGGAGACGCCAGGGCATGCGGACGCCTGCAGGTCTACCTTGGATCTCCGCATGGACGGAAGACAGCCACCTAATATACGGTCCAAATACGGCTGCTCCGGGACCTGCACATAGTGCAGAGTGTAGTATCAGCACAACCGACCCTATGTGCTGGTAAGTGCCTAGCCTAACCTCGGCGAAGCATTGACGAGGCTAGGACCAAACTACCAAATAAACCTGTGCAATTCAACTAAATACAGTGGAAAAGAAGAACAATAATATACAGTCAAGTATGGGAGGGGTAACATGCTGCGAGCTGCGGGGGAACTATCAATTTAAAATAGAAAGACAACAGGTAATTGAAAGAAACAACGTATCTCAGTTATCAACAAAGAATCAGAAATCAATAAGTGCACGACATCACCCTTCGTGCTTTTACTCTCGTCCTTACCAAAGCAATCAAGTAATGAAAATGTGCACGGCATCACCCTTCGTGCTTTTACTCTCGCCTTCACCAAAGCAATCAAGTAATGAAAATGTGCACGGCATCACCCTTTGTACTTTTACTCTCGTCCTCACCAAAGCAACCACTATTTTGCTGCAACAGAGACCGGTCCAGCATAAAACATTTTCACACTCATGAGATAATGAAATAGGCGAACATTCTAATTACAACAAAAACATACTTAGTGTATTTCCACAAGTGAGGTTTGGGGAGGTAGAGTGTATGCAGACGTTACCTCTATCTCCACAAGGTGGAGATAGAGAGGCTATTTCGGCTAAACCCTCAGCTATCTAATTGCAAAAATTAAATCTTTACGGTTCACTTTGAGCTAAGTCCATGTTGAGCCGTTGTTGAATGAATCACATGTGAAACTCTCAAGTATATGAATGCTTTAATGAGTTACTAAACTATAAGTTCTATACTTCAAATTATCATCTTAGTTAAGGAGATGAAAAGATTGACAAACACTACAAAGTTATAAAGTGTTTCATCTCTTCGTGATGAATAATTAGCTCAGACACATGCTCATACAAGTTTTCTGATGAAATTAGCTTCTTCCGGTCTATGTATCCCAATTGAGGGCACAGGAGTAAGGTTTACGAAAAGAAGGCTTAGGGTTGCACTCTCGAGGTACTGGTACACTTCAATGTCCAATCTTCCTTCCAGCTTCATTTTTTAAAATTATTTGTCATCCTGTCTCTTGTACTAGGTCTTCATATGCTATACGAAAAAGTTTCTCATTTTCTTTTCGTGCCTTTTGATGAATGGACGTATTCGTGAATCTTAGGTTTTGGTTTGGATAATTTGCATCACCTTCTTCATTTTCCTAAAAATTGTCTGAACATTTTTATAGCTGATCTTGCATCAAATGACATCAGGGCATATTTCCAATAATCTGATCTATGGTTATTTGCTCATCTTAATTAATTCACAAATACATCCAAATGTAAAAGTTCAGTTAAATGTCAGATGGCAAATAAAGCAACCACTAATCTAACCAATGGAAATGACCCAATGACTATTACACCTTATTGCACTTTGTTTCTAGTTTTCTTGTGGTCGGCAGATGCTAAAATTTAGGGATGACAAGAATTAATTGAACTTCTTGTGGTCGGCAGATGCTAAAATTTAGGGATGACAAGAATTAATTGAACAGCGAATTACAATAATCTCAGCTATTACATTTAGAAATTTGTAATAAACAAGATATTACAGCATGTTGCATTACAAAATGGAAAGAAGGAGAAAGTAAAATATGATTTAGGTCAAACTTGTTACTATAAGTCTAGGGAAGCCGGTGCATAAAGCATCTCGCGTAAAGGATTCGGGGAAAGGCCGCAGTATAAGTCTATAACCTGAAAAAGAAATTGCAAAGTACAAATCAGCTTCTTCTTTATTTTTCTATGGCACTTGGCTTTCCATTGAGGTAATAGTCAGCAACTTGGAAACAAATTCTTCAATATTTCTATTTGAACTTCCTCCTTCATCCACAGCTTTTCTAGTCAATTCCTTCCATTTCTTTGCATTTTCCCTAATCATTTTTCCTTTCTCTTCTTCCATTACTATCTTTATACATTCTTCAATAATTTCTCTTCTAACAATCCCTTTCTCATCTTGTTTTGCTCTAACACCCATCTCCCAAACATCTTTCACAA
Source organism: Nicotiana tabacum (assembly GCF_000715075.1). Lineage (NCBI taxonomy): Eukaryota > Viridiplantae > Streptophyta > Magnoliopsida > Solanales > Solanaceae > Nicotiana > Nicotiana tabacum. The sequence continues at coordinate 18,174,556 of NC_134084.1, read as the reverse complement.
GCTTTGCATTTGTAGGTTGATCTGACCATTGTGGCATTGCAACCATTGGTACGCCCAAACTAATTGCTTCCAGAGTCGAATTCCACCCACAGTGCGTGAGAAAACACCCTATTGATTTGTGTTCCAAGACTTGTAATTGTGGACACCATGACACGACTAAGCCTTTTTCACTTGCTAATTCCTCTACAAAGTTCTTGGGAAGTTTGGATTCTTCAGTGGATCTAACTACCCATAAGAAGTTCTTGTTGCTATTTCTCAAACCCCATGCTAATTCTTCCATTTGCTCTGCTTCTACTTTGGCTAAGCTTCCAAATGATACATATACTACTGAGCTAACTGGTTGATGGTTTAACCAGTTTAGGCATGCATCTGTCATTGGTTTGAAGACACTAAGGCCATATTCTTTATCATCTGGTAGCCTCTTGTCTAGGTACATTGATGGTATAGCCGGTCCAATTGTCTTGATTGGATAAACCTCGGACATCCAATCAATTACCTGCATGTCAAACAATTTGAAACATGATACTAATAAGATTTCATGTAACAATTTAAATCTGAATACACTGACAATGTAAATTAAGATCTTGTTACATTTATATTTAGTGCAGTCTAACCTATTGTAGTATATTTTTAATTTACTTCACCTAATAAATGGCTTTTTGTGTTTTTAAAATGTCAACTATGTCAAAACAAGTTCAGTTTGTTAGTAAAATGTTACTTCCTCTATTTGACTTGACACAAACTTTAATAAAGAGAATGACTTTTGAGATATGTGGTCTAAAATAAGCCACATCATTTGTGTAGCTATAAAACTTTTAAAACTTATTGTCTTAAACCTATCATATCACTTGTGTGACTATAAATACTTTTTATTAAAAAAATAGTGAAGCTGTCAATCTTTTTAAAACGAACTAATAAGTAAATAGCGTATATCATTTTGATAGAGAGAGTATTAAGACCCGATAGAGAAAAGGCTGTATAGTTTTGGAATCTTGATGAGAACATTCAAGAACATATATGTAGCCAATTAACAAGTTCCAAATGGACCAAACAAACAAAGAAAAGAACAAAAGTAGAATATTCTCTTACCTCTTTCTCCAATTCATAGAAGCTGTTGATTAGAACCCAATCCACTTTTTCAAGATTCGAGAATTGATTCACCAACATTTCAAGAACTCTTGCTGATTCAGGACTAATTTCAAAAGTAGGTACATCTGATGTCTCAACTGTTAATAATCCAGGAATTGAGATTTCTTCATCAATGTCAGTTGGAGGAAGTTTTAGAACCCCTTTATGTACATGGTAATAAATGTTATCCACTGTACAAGATTGTGTGAAAAAAGCAGCAGTAGCTAATCCAAACTTCTTTGCTACTTCTACAGCCCAAGGAAGAAATGGATCGTAAACTATGCAACTCACAGGACAACCACAATTTGTTAACTTTCCAATAAGCTGAGACAGAGTATCCGAGCCAACTTCTTTGAATCTTGTAAAATAGGCCACAAAGGTTCCAGCTTGCTCACGGCCTCCATCATCATAGCCATCGGAGATAGCCTCGACTGACACAGAAGTTGACAATTCTTGCATGTTTTTCAAGAAGGATTTGGTGGCTGCAATAGTGGTTTTGACACCTTTGGATTGCAAACGTTTGGAGAACTGGAGCATAGGGTTGATATGACCCTGAGCTGGATATGGCAAGATCAAGCAATGAGCTTTGTGAGTAGTCATCTTTTGCAAGTTCTTCTTAATTGATGGCCAAAACTATATTGAGGGGAATGCTAGTTTAATTTGCAAAATCCTGCAGTGAAAATGAGGTTCTTATAGTTTTTTGATAAAGTTTGAAGTGTATGATTTGGACACTGATATTTTGTCAGAGGGTGTCTTGGATTTTTCTGAATTGCCAACATGTGCAACGACACAAGCAAAAGGATGTGCTAATGCACTAATAAAGGTTCATTTAAAGAATTATTATATCGTTAATTGGCCATCCATGTGATTTAGCGGGAATAGACCTTTTGTAAATTGTAATAACTCTTAGGTTTAAACATCATCGATATGACAACACGTGAAAATGAGAATTTAAGTGATATGAGAACGGCATTTTGCTCTTTTACTTTTCTTCCAAGGAAAATGTATTATATTTTTTTTTACTAGGAATATAACGATTTGTTTCATGTTCTCGCTTGATGTTACGTCAGCAGCAAGAGTTTGATATAATATGTTTCTGAATATTTTACCTTTTCAAATAGTACCATGGAAGTGCGGTGCATATTGAAAATGAATTTTGTAAGGTGTTCGCCATTATTATTGATAGTAAAGTATAATAATAATAATAACAGTGATAATAGTTGGATTACTTAATACGGAAAAAGTATGGGTGGAGCGGGGGTTAATCTTTTTTATGTATATATATATATATTAGATGTTAAATTTACTTGGCATTTTTGTGGGTTTACTTTTTTTATATAAATATATTGCAACCTTGCATGTGTGAGAATAAGCACATATATGCGTCGACATGTTTCAGGCTCTAGTAGCTTCACCGAAACTATATTTTGATACAACCTATGATGTGATTTATTTTGTTAATTTTAGAAAACATTATTCAAGTATTACATGATATGGCAAGAAAAAGCTTTTTGGTAATATGTGTTATAACATACATTATGCTTTAAATATGAAAGTAAGTTCCGGGAGGAAGCTCGAAAGATCTGAATTAGTACATATTAGCTTTCTATATGGTGTTTTATCGATTATAAAAAGTACCTTTAGCATTTTAAGTATCCGATTGAACATCTTTAGCATATCCATCCGTCTTTAGTATGATAAGGCAGACAACATATCTTGATACTCAGGAAAGTTCAACTAAATTTCCTTCATTTGAAAATGTATTGTGTATATTGGTGAATTTTCGAGTTTTTGACCAATATTATCCCTTATTTTTGAGGATATGTCTATTTTGGTCCCTCAAATATAACCATGAACATATTTAGTCCCTTAAGTATGCTAAAGTGGGCCACCTTTAGTCTCAGTGACACAATATGTTCAAAAACTAACAGTGTTGGTTTCTATACATTTTGTATGTTAATATATAAAAAATATACAAATTTTATATACTTTTTCGGCTACCATATGTAAATAGTTTCTGGTGCGGGCTAAGAATGATAATACAACCTGGTTATTCGTTTGCTTCAGTAATATGCTCAAAAGTGATCCCGACAGCTCTATTTTGTTTTTCAAATTTTAAATTTTATTTTTGGAAAAATCAACCGAAAATTTTAAAAGTAAAAGTTTCAACGTTAAAATCTTAAATTTATCAGCTCTGTACTATTAGTGGGTGTTGGTAGGGGTGTTCATGGTTCGGTTTGGATCGGTTTTTCCCTAAAAAAAAACCAAGTAAGTCGGTTTTTCAAATATTAGAACCAAACCAAACTAATTAAGTCGGGTTTTCTCGATTCGGTTTATGTCGGTTTTTCGGTTTTCGGTTATTTGTCGGTTTTTTCTTAAATATAAGACATACACTACCAAACACATATTCCGGCGACCACATTTTCAATGTAACACTATCAAATCAATTGCCCTTTGAGAAATCTATTATTTACCAGAATATATTGATGATAATTGAATCAAATAGTGATGAATAATTTAAGGACTCAATTAAAAATATGTTATTTTTAACACGAAATGGATTCTTACACTAAACAAAAGAAAACTACCAATCAAACTAGAATGTAAAGGTAAAGAACTATATTAAAAGTGCAAACTATTAACATTTACCATAAATTTTTTGAAACTTTGTATAACAATATACATATATATAGGTGTAATAATAAATTTGGAATAACTACTCCAATAGTCGGTTTTGTTCGGTTTTTTCTGATTAAAACTAAAACCAAATTTGATCGGTTTTTAAAATTCAAAAGCAAAACCAAACCAAACCAAAAAGTATCAGTTTTTTTGCTCGGTTTGATTTGGTTTTCGGTTTGGTTCGGTTTTTCGGGTTTTTATGAACACCCCTAGGTGTTGGTTTATAAAATATTTTCGATAAGTAAATTAAAAAGACGGGGAGTGCCGAAACCAACCCCGAAATGAGAATGGCTTTTTTCTTTTATTGTTTATCTTCTTCTTACAATGTCACATAAGTAACACGAGGCAGTGCTGCTGTTTTTGAACACATTGTGTCAGTGAGACTAAAGGTGTCCCACTTTAGCATACTTAAGGGTTTATATATGCTCAGAGTTATATTTGAGGAATCTAAATAAACCTACCTCAAAGATAAGAGACAATATTGGCCAAAAACTCGTGAATTTCTTTATGTGTATGTACATAAATTGCCGAATTCCCGAAATATAAGAGAAAATATTTTTTGTATTTCTTAAATGAAATTCTTGCCTCTGGCCCTCCCTGCCACTATTGAAGGTGTGTATATGAGAGTGCACATGTGCAGTATGAGAGATTTTTTTTGCCCTTTTTCTTTCTTATTCATTAGCTTTTTTTTTTTTTTTTGTTCTTTTCTTTTAGGTTAAGATCAAAATAATAAAATGAGAATTGTATTTGCAAAAACAAAGAATCCGCGGGAACTAAGGATAAGAACACTTTAGTCAATTCTCCTCTTACTATTTGCAAAAAACGGATTTCAAAATGTTTTGTTAATTCATTAATCTAGGGGTGTACATAGGTCGGGTTGGTTCGGATTTTACAATTACCAAACCAAACCAATTTGTGTCGGATTTTTAAATCTAAAGACCAAACCAAACCAATAAAACTCGGGTTTTTCAATCTCGATTTTTCTCGGGTTTTCGGGTTATTCGATCGGATTTTTTTCCGGTAAAATCTTCGTAGAACAAAACATATAACGTATGCTCAAAATATTTCTTTAATCCTAGTAAGATACAACTATATAAAGTATTTTCCAAGAAAATAATACAAAATATGAGATGTGCCATGGCATTATCCTAAAATATTCAACAATAAAAACAATAAAATTATGTAATATAAATATTGCTAATTAAAAATCCATAATAAAAATAAACATAATCTAAAAGTACTAAGCCATGCTAAAATAAATAGACTAATAAGGGAGTATTAATTACTTGACTAAACGCTAAAGAAAAATAAAAATAAGTTTTACATTTTTATCTAAATTATTGCAAAAAAAAAAAAGATATTCAATACGTTCTCGTTCGTAATATTGAATTGGTTGTCTTTTGTTAGCATTAGTATTGATTTGATTTTGGTTTGGGCTTTTGTTAGCATTATTTAATTTACTAATATAATGGCTATAAAACTTATTGGAGTATTCAAAAGTTCTAATTAGTCAAACCTTGAAATAATACCTTAAAAGATAAAATTATGAAAAAATTTAAGAAATATTTATAAATTACATCACAATAAGTATATTAATATATTAAATATATCTAAAATTTCTATATATGTAATGTCGGGTTGGTTTGGTTTCGGTTTGACTTTCTTTAGTTAAAACCAAACCAAACCAATTATGGTCGGGTTTTTTTTCCAACACCAAACCAAACCATAGTCGGGTTTTTTTCTCGGTTTGACTCGGATTATCGGGTTGGTGCGATTTGTCGGTTTCCTTTGTACACCCCTACATTAATCTCTTGACGGCAAAATTTATAGATGTCGATTTGAGTAAAGTTTAGTCATTTTGCTGTTATAACAGGTAAAATTCAATTACTTTAACGAGACAAGAATAATTTTGTGATTATTATATTTTTAGCAAATTAAGTTTATTTATTTTACTGTTATAGTAAGTAAAATTCAATTACCGTGCAACAAAAAATGATTTTATAATTTACTATTACAGTAGAAAAAGTTCGTGACTATAAGTGAAATTAATCATCCATTTGATAATTATGACAAGTTTGGGAAAGTGTCTGTATTTTTGTTTCTGTTGTAATTGGGTCCTAAAAATTGAATGAGAGACCCTACCCCTTGTCTTTGATTGGCAAATTAAGATTTAGAAATGGAATTCACTTTGAAACTCTTCTGCAAAATTTGCTCCTATTATATTTACACATACCATTGCACATCTCTCTTCAACATTTAAATATTTACTATCCAATTTTACCCCTTTTTTAATAATCCAACTTCCAACTTCAAACTACATATATATACCACAAACTACAAAGAATTTGTATGGGTAATTAAATTAAACAATTTAAATTTTCAAGAAATAAAAAATATACAAAGAATATATATATATATATATATATATATATATATATATATATATATATATATATATATATATATCAATCTAACACTCTTCCTTCCAGATGTAATCATAATAATCACGGGCCGATATACACTTGAAATTACATGATTGACAGAATTTAGTAGTTTTTTTTTCCAGAACGTATAATTATGTTAAGAAATTCACTTTATATGAATAAATATTTATCTAGAACCCAATAAATTAAAAAAATTATGAATCTAAATCTCATAAACTTAAAATTCTGGATTGACTTGTGATAATAATCATTGAATTTTTTTGTGTGCTAAAAATGAAAACAATAAAAACATAAAAAGCAAAAGCTAGCATCATGGCACACGCACGAAGTTGTATCAAATTTGGCACTCACTCTTTCTTTAATGTACTTTTATAAGAGAGCAACATGCCAATATGATTTGGTATATTTCCATTTTGTGACTGTCATTTTCTATCACGTTATCTCTGCTAATTAATGTATGTTCCACTCTCCTTTAAACTCTCCTGTATCTGTTCTTCATTCATTATATAAACTACTTAATTTGCTTAGTACTTTGTTATTGAGAATTATGCAAGAAATTAAGGATAATTAAGTTTGAGAAAAAAGCCACTTCTAAACTGAATGTTGTGTTTCCATGGTAAAAATTAGGACCGTAAGGTAAGCTGGCATTACTTTTCTTTTGTATATACTCTACATTAGATCGAATTTTTTCGTCGTTATTAACTTAATTTAACTTATTATACGAAAGTGAGCACATGTGAGATCTCACTCTTCGCATTTCTCTCCCCACGAGCAAAACATCCAAGACGCATAACACTTATCTAACGAGCGACAACGATTACGTTCTCATTTCAAAGAGTAAAATCATTGTCAAATATCCTAACCTACCTATATAATAAAAAAGGAATCCATCAGTCACTAGGTCTTCAACACGACATGATAGTATAACTTTTTTTGCACTATTAATTTATAGAAGTTAAAATCTTCTTCATTTGCTTTGCATATTCATGGTGACAGAATTATTTTAACTTTTTTTATTTTATTTTTCTGTATTACTTAGGAAAAGCAGCTCATATCACTTACCTAGGTGCTACTAAATGGACTCTCAAGTAGTGTGCTTTATGTATACGACGTCTCCGTATCGATCCGCGAGACTCTACTAGACTTGCTCATGACTCGTGAGATCTAAGGGAACCTAGTGCTCTGATACCATGTTGTCACGACCCAAAATCTACTAATGGTCGTGGTAGCGCCGGGCACCGCTGTCAGGTAAGCCAACCAAAAATACTTAATTAAATTCTCGTTTAAATATTTCCGAAAACACTTCTTTTATACGTTTAAAACAATACATAGCGAATTCCTCTGAATAAATAATGAAACATTTAACAACTTTTAAAATTCCTGAATAAATCCAAAGACATCTCAGAACCCGGTGTCACAAGTGCATGAGCAATTTCTAGGAAGTAATATAACACAACAACCGTCCGGTATACAAATTTTGGACATAAAATAAATACAGAAAACTGAAAGAGACTCTGCTGGCTACCGGTCGCCTCAAGAAGTGCAGCTCACCTAAGTCTCCGTATCAACCATGTTGCTTCGCTCAATAGGCCCCTAGAGATACATATGTCTATGCAACAAAAATGCATAGAAGTGTAGTATGAATACGAAACCAACGTGTACCCAATGAGTATCCCGTCTAATCTCGAAGAAGTGAAGACGAGATGACCGACTTCGACACTTACTAGTGGTCCAATAATGTTATCTCAATAATATAGTAAATCGATGATTTTAATAAACATGATTGTAATTCAATGGAATGAAGCAAGCAAGAAATTCTTTCTTTTATAGAAAATTTCCAAATTCTTTTTCATCCGTTAACCACCTCCATTTTTTATCCGTTAACCACCCGGAATCCACCCGAGGCCCCCGGGACCCCAACCAATCATACCAACCAGTCCCAAAACTCATTACGGACTTACTCGAGGCCTCAAATCATAACAAACAACGCTAAAATCATGAACCGATCTCCAATCCAAGCTTAATGAACTTTAGAACTTCAAACTTCTACTCTCGATGTTTAAACCTATCAAATCACGTTCGATTGACCCCAAATTTTGCACACAAGTCATATTTGACATTATGGACCTACTCGAACTTCCGGAATCGGATTTCAACCCCGATATCAAAAAGTCCACTTCCGGTCAAACTTCTCAAAAACCTTCAATTTTCTATCTTTAGCCAAATGACTTCAAAATGAACTACGGACCTCTGAATTCACTTCCGATCGTGCTCCCAACTCCAGAATCACCATACGGAGCTACTACCAAGCTCGGAATCCCAAACAGACATTGATAACATTGAAATGCACTTCAAGCCAAACTTATGAAATTTCTTCATAAATGCTAATTTCCACCATAGGTGCCAAAACACTCCCGGGTCATCCAAAACCCGATACGGGCATACGCCCAAGTCCGAAATCATCATACGAACCTGTTGAAACCTTCAGATCCCGATTCCAAGGTCGTTTACTAAAAAATCCAACCCTAGTTAATTCTTACAACTTAAAGCTTCTGAAATGAGAATTCTCTTTCCAAATCAACTCGGAACTTTCCGAAATTTAATTCCGACCACGCGTACAAGTCATAATACCTGAAATAAAGCTGCTCATGGCCTCAAACTGCTGAACGACGCGCTAGATCTTAAAACGACCGGTCGGATCATTACATTCTCTCCCACTTAAACATACGTTCGTCCTCGAATGTGCTGCGAACTACATTGAAGTAGTCTGAAATCACCGTTTAACACCTCATGCACCTTCTCGTGCTACCACAACTCAGCTGAGCACATTAGCTCTATCAATCCTGAAGATATCCTTTTTTCACTTAAGCATATAAGCCTTGGACCCCAATTCCAACATCCGAAATTCTCCGTCAGGCCTGTTTCCAAGTTACAACCACCGTATCAATCACCACATGATGTACCAGAACATGACTGCATACCTTCGCTAAATTCATACCTTACACCGCTTTATATCCTCTAAGCACAATAGTCAAAATTCCACGAATCGGATGCTCACAACGCACCTCATGATATACATAGCTCTTACTCTAACTCTTACAATATCGCCACGATGGAAGATGGGCGTAGAAATTCATAACCAATTGCTGAATCAACAATCCATTGAGTCTATACTCCTGACAAGAACCATCACCTCATTCTAAATCGAATAATGGTCTTAATTTCTTAATATATTTCATATAATCAGATTGCACTAATCCTAAATCCAATGATCTCATCTCACCCAGTGCGAACTATTCCGGCAATAAGCCACCCGGACATGATCAAAAATCTCATATGATGCCGCAATGTGCCAATAGGCTACCAATTCGAACGCGTTACAAGAGGAAGACGAACTCTAGAAGGGACTACTCAACTCACGCACTAATACGGACTTTCCTTAGAAAATAGAAAGCAAGGCATACACAAATAGCATATAGAAAACTATACTCAACATCACACTATTACAGCGCCCAACCCGATCCAAATAACATAGCACTCACCTAAGGAGATGCACACCGATCTGGATTGCTCATTACAATAAAATACTGAATATCGGTCATAAACACGCTAAGTGCATAATACTATCCTTGAGGGAACATATAGCGCTATAAGCTACAAAACTCAAGCACAACTGAGGTGCTATATACGATCTAAATCTCGAGAGACATCCTGATCATAAAACCTCATTGCTACGCGGAATCTCAACACATAAGAAATTTACCAAGCTGTCTCACAACTCATACGGCACTATAGAACATTACATGAAATAGCTGACGACGAAATAACACCCCGACTACTCTTCCATAAGGAGCGCATTGCTGAGATGAACACATCTATCCTGATATAAAGCCCATATTCACATTTAAATCCATCCACAGACCCCAAGCTAATTCCGATCATACTGAACTAGGCCAATAACCTTCAATAACGGCCCCCTTTTTCTCATAACACACAAGAACAACCATCATAACCGGAGTAATCCTCCATAGTCCACAACACAATAAACTAAGTGCCCTCCAGGCATCACTTCTCAATTTAACGACATCACTACAATCTTCATACTTGGTTTAACTTCTTCAATCACTCAAGTGACTACATGCCACATTTATACAACCTTTTCGTGGGGCACACTCCCACGACATTCCGTAATGGATAACAAGTCTGTACATCCAAACCATGGTCGCACTAACGCTGAAAAGCGATCAAGAATCCTTAACCAGGATACAAAGCCTCTTTCACCAAAACACCGATCTCAGGTGACACTGAAGATAATTCCACTTACTCTAGAAATCTAAACTCATTTCCTGCTCATCCGAGCTCGTGACATCCTTGTCAACACCGAACTGCAACCTTGATCCTTACTTCAAATTCCATACCACTCACTGCAACCAACATGTCAATATTCAATAGAACACGATTTTCATCGTAACTCCAGAACCACTAATAGATTAACCCTTCATCATATAAAAACTTTTCACTTAACTCACTTCAGGAGAACCATAGCAACACACAGGCGAATTCTCATAGCCGTAGAATATGCAAATCTCTAAGTAGTGGTCTAAGCCACCATAGCCCTTCCGGGATCCGCCTACACATAACAGGCCATAACAGAAGAATACTCCTGAATAACATCAGTCACGGCGGCCGACAAGCCTCATATGTACCGCTACATATCACATGCATAACTTGATCATGCTGAAGGAACTGATCTCTACCACCAATATGCTAACTCAACTATGGCTAACCAATCTATCTTCTTTCGATTTACCTTAATTGCCTTAGAAATAATAATAACTCCATCCGCACTCACCCCCGAGTGACCTTGAATCATGAGATCATGTTGTCTCAAATCCCAAGAACTATTTCATACTTCCTAATTGCTAAACTGCAGGTCAAAACATCCCAGAACATTCTGGGCACCTTCTCATAAGCTGCTACGAACCTTGATTCTTAACTGTACCTATAGACTCGAAATCATTAGGCACCACATTACCCCTTTGAATCCACTAGGACCATTGCTGAGAGCCACCCGCTCTGACTTAGCCCCGAATATAATCAACCCCACGAATCTTCTAGCACATGATTACCCTCTCGACGAAGCACCCGACAGAATTACTTCCCTTGGAACCCGCATCTATACAAGGCATAAATCCTGAATCCTTTCCCAAGTCTGAACATGATCCAATAAGGCCAACCTTAGCACACCTCTAACAATTCCTTTGCTCAAGTTATCACTTATGTTCTTTTCCCATAGCTAAAATAACTTACCAATACGCCGATGACCCGAAACCTCACAAGAAGATAACCATATAACCCAATCGTAGACGGTGGGACTCTCCCACTTAGCTTGAAGCCACTATTACACAACTCTGAAATTCACCAGAATCCTTAATCTCTTATTGACATAACCTTGCGCAATCAACCGCCAAAATTCTCGGAATCTTCCTGTAAAACCCCTTTTATATTTTGAATTGTCAACCACATTTGCACGACCGATCTCTTTGTTATACAACCAATAGGATTCTTCGCAGAAGCCTTGCCAACCACGCGACCACTAACCTGCTCACAGGGAATAACCCACCTATGGAAATCACTTCCCGACACCTTCCAACGCTGTTGCACGGGGTACAATCACTACGACATCAATAACCCATCCTAAGTTCGAGCTCACTCTCTAGCTGCACAAGTCCATTCATCCCTTGTGGACATCAACTAAATGTGTAGCAATAACCTTCCAATCCGAAGTTATGTTGTATCCTTCTTCATTTCAAGTAGCTTCGTCCCGTTATATCAAACCTTCTGCCGCATAATGGCCCATGATTCCAATTAACCCCGTAGGCCCCAATCACTAATCTCTAAAATTGTCAAATCATTCCAAACTCTCCTTAAGGTGCGTAGTCATCCTACCACAATGCCCATATGCAACTCCGCCACTCTCCCAATTTGGCGGAACTCATCCCTTTAATTGACTACTCGACCTTTGCTTCTTATACTTGACCTTCTAGAAATTTTAACCACCGCCTTACACTTCCCACATGTCCTTCTTCATCCTTTGCTGCTCAGTTGTTGCCTTAAATAAAATCTATCTTTGTAGCACTTGAACCCACAATCACTACTAACTTTAAACCTTTTTGAAGATCATCTTTCTCGAGCCGTCGATGTTAGGAACACCAATTCAATCCTGAACCACCGCACCCCGCAATCTTTGACCGTCGTACATTCAATAAGGACAACGACCTCATCATAGAAGGAAACTCCACCACGCTCATAAATACCAAGTCTCGTTATCCCATTAACACAAATCTGAACATTCTTAGCCTGATTGCTTTTCCCCTACTGGGAATAAATTACCAAAATCCCTAGATCATGCACTGAGTAAAGCTCCCCTCAAATCATTCACTACTCCGACACGTAGGCAAACTTCCTACCATCATATTAATACTGCGGAACAATCGTTCATAGCATCATGGCAACTTGTGGCCTAGCCTCAGAGCTCTCAGAAGTGTCGCTACTGAGTTGAAATGACAGAATATCCTTCCACAAGACGACGATAATAGCTCAGACAACAATACCGGGAGAACATCCCACACCACATATGTAGTGCCATTACAATCCTTCAATTCTCGATTTATAACCAGTGGTTCGCGTCGCGTAAGATTGAGTAGGAAAGAAACAAAGGCATAAGCCTCAAGGAATCAAATCGCACGATGAGAAGTCAAGAAGGGAAGTACTCCTAACAACCCTGTAGCCTCCCGAAGATAAGTACAAACGTCTCCGTACCGATCCACGAGACTCTACTAGACTTGCTCATAACTCGTGAGACCTAAGGGAACCTAGTGCTCTGATACCATGTTGTCACGACCCAAAATCCACTAAGGATCGTGGTGGCGCCGGACACCGCTGTCAGGCAAGCCAACCAAAAATACTTAATTAAATTCTCGTTTAAATATTTCCAAAAACATTTCTTTTATACGTTTAAAACAATACATAGCAAATTCCTCTGAATAAATAATGAAACATTTAACAACTTTTAAAATTCCTGAATAAATCCAAAGACATCTCAGAACCCGGTGTCACAAGTGCATGAGCAATTTCTAGGAAGTAATATAATACAACAACCGTCCGGTATACAAATTCTGGACAAAAAATAAATACAGAAAACTAAAAGAGACTCTGCTGTCTATGGATCGCCTCAAGAAGTGCAGCTCACCTAAGTCTCCATATCAACCATGCTGCTTCGCCTAATAGGCCCCTAGAGATACATATGTTTGTGCAACAAAAATGCACAGAAGTGTAGTATGAGTACGAAAACAACGTGTACCCAATGAGTATCCCGTCTAATCTCGAAGAAGTAGAGACGAGATGGTCGACTTCGACACTTACTAGTGGTCCAATAATGTTATCTCAATAATATAGTAAAACGATGATTTTTATAAACATGATTGTAATTCAATGGAATGAAGCAAGTAAGAAATTCTTTCTTTTATAGAAAATTTCCAAATTCCTTTTCATCGTTTAGGCAAATATTCTCAAACCGAGAAGAGGCAATAACAAGTTCAATAAGTTTCAAGGCAAGCAATACAAGCATGCGCAAATCATGCCGAGGCGTACAACCCGATCCAACAGAAAATAAATTGTGCACTGCCGAGGGTCGAACGACACGAACCATAGATGCATCTATTTAATCTACTGAGGCGTTCGGTCCGTTCCAAAAATAAACACACATAGACAGTCAATCAAGAAGTCCACACGGAGCAATTATCCAACGAAAGCCAATCCTCTTTTAAACATTTTAAGAAAAATGAAGTTTAATCTGTTTAGAAGTTCATTTACTAATTCGATGTGATTTAAGCAATTCAAGCTGTCGATAAGTTCGCAAATAATCCAAGTATAACATGCTTCTAGGTCCTAAACTACTCAGACAATAGCATAATAGTAGCTACGCACGGACTCTCGTCACCTCGTGCGTACGTAGCCCCCACAAATAGGAGCACATGACCAATTATTTTACCTATGGAGACAATTCTCTCTTACAAGGTTAGAAAGGAGACTCACCACGCTCCGAAGATCCATAACCCACATTCCACGCTCTTCCGAAGACTCAAATTGATGCACAACGCTCCAAAACTAGCCAATAATTATGCAAATCCATTAATATACGCTTAATTAATCATTACAATCCAATTTATAATAATTCCTAATCCCGATCGAAAAGTTGACAAAATTGCCCTCTGGCCCACGTGCCCGGATTCCGATTTTTTTTGAAGATTAAGCTTACTCATAACTCCACGAACTCAAATATATAATTTACTCCCAATTCCATACCCAAAATCATGGTCAAATTCCAAGAATATAAATTTCTAGGTCTTTCTACCAAAACCCCAAATTTCTACCAATTTACATGCTAAAATCCATACATAATCGATGCATTTAACTCAAGATGGATGAGATTAGCTTACCTTATTGTTGATGATGAAAAATCCCACTTGAAGTTCTCCCAAAAATCGCCCAAGTCAAGAAAATATGAGAGAAAATGGCCAAATTCCGATTTTTAAAAGAACCATTCTGCCTCCAGCACTTTCCGCACCTGCGGCCTCTCGACCGCTTCTGCGGTCCTTCCCAGGCTGCCCCTTTTTTGCTTCTGCGTCTTCTCCACCGCAGGTGCGGTCCCGCATCTGCAGAAAAACGACCGCATCTATGGTCCCTTCACTTCCAGTCCAAAACCGCATCTGCGGCTCTTCTGGACGCTTCTGCGGCCCAAATCTCGCAGGTGCGGTTATGACAGCAACCTGAAAGTTGAGCCTTCCAAAAATTCTATTTTCGATCCGGTAACCATCCGGAATCCACCCAAGGCCCCCGGCACCCCAACCAATCATACCAACCAGTTCCAAAACATATTACGGACTTACTTGAGGCCTCAAACCATAACAAACAACGCTAAAATCATGAATCGACCTCCAATCCAAGCTTAATGAACTTTAGAACTTCAAACTTCTACTCTCGATGTTTAAACCTATCAAATCACGTCTGATTGACCCCAAATTTTGCACGCAAGTCATATTTGACATTACGGACCTACTCGAACTTCCAGAATCGGATTCCGACACCGATATCAAAAAGTCCACTTCCGGTCAAACTTCTCAAAAACCTTCAATTTTCTATCTTTAGCCAAATGACTCCAAAATGACCTACGGACCTTGTAATTCACTTCCGATCGCGTTCCCAACTCCAGAATCACCATACGGAGCTACTCCCAGGCTCGGAATCCCAAACGGACATCGATAACACTGAAATGCACTTCAAGCCAAACTTATGAAATTTCTTCCAAAATGCTAACTTCCACCATTGGTGCCAAAACGCTCCCGAGTCATCCAAAACCCGATACGGGCATACGCCCGAGTCCGAAATCATCATACGAACCTGCTGGAACCTTAAGATCCCGATTCCAAGGTCGTTACTTAAAAATCCAACCCTAGTTAATTCTTACAACTTAAAGCTTCTGAAATGAGAATTCTCTTTCCAAATCAACTCTGAACTTTCCGAAATTTAATTCCGATCACGCGTACAAGTCATAATACCTGAAATGAAGCTGCTCATGGCCTCAGACTGTTGAACGACACGCTAGAGCTCAAAACGACCGGTCGTGTCGTTACATTTTTACACTTTTTCGACTACCAATTATAAATAATTTATAGCGCGAGCTAAAAATGAAAAAAAAAACCCGAAATATTTATGGCTTCAAATGTTAAAATCCCACTGAAAAGTCGGTATCAACAATAGGAAGAAACCGAGACACACTGTATGTCCGAATTGGATACTTCAAACTCTATTAAGACCATCTCCAACCCAACGCTATTTTTGACGTCAAACGCTATTTTGGTGTAAGATTTGGTGTTTTGATGCTTCAACCCAACACTATTTCTTATACCATTTTGGTGTGTGTAGAGTGTTACACCAAATTTAGTGTAACACTATTCATCAACACCATTACTATTCATCAATAGTTATTATTATCTTTTATTATATAACACTTTTAATTTAACATATTATAAATTTTGTAATTACTTATACTTTTTATGTAATATCTTTATAATATTACTTTTATATTTTAATTTTGGTGTATAATTTTTATTAATTAATTTTCGTTTATTTTATTTTTATATAAAATTATAAATTAATTTTATTATAAGTTATAATTGTGTAAAAATATATAGCCATCAAAAAGATGAAAAGTGCAAATTTACAAACTATAGAACCACATTTTCATTGTAGTATTTTCCCATCCATAAATTTAGAAGTTGCAAAAGATGACTACTCACGAAACTCACTGCTTGATCTTGTCTTGCCATATCCGGTCCAAGTCATATCAAACTTTAGCGATAGACGTAATATATTTGGAAACGGCTCTTCTGTTGCCAACTTTAGCGAGGACATAGTTAAACAATATTATAGGAATGTGGATAATTTGGTACACACCGAATTACCAAAATCGAAATTGAAAATTTTAGTATATGATATTTTAATATTCAATTTGGTATTTGGTTTAAGTTTTAAAAATATGTCATTTGCTTCAATATTCAGTATTTTAAAAAAATATCGAAATATCGATATCGAACCTAAATACATATAATTTACACAATATACATATTTTAGATTACAACATAATATAAAAAGCCTAAAATTTGAATTAATTTACATGTAGCGTTACTTGTTCTCATGTCATTGCTTGAGCGCAATTCACTTAATTATTGCCAGTTCAACTGTAAATTTTATTTTGGATTGTATTCCAGATTCCTATATTTATTTAAGAACTGATAATAGTCTAGTTCAAAAATTCTTACACGATCGTGTTGGCTTTTTCTCTAACTCACTCTCTAGAAAATTGTTAGTTCCAAAAGGGAGTTTTTTGATTTAGTTTGATATCCAAGATTTTTCTTTTACCTCTTAAAGACTAAAAAAAAAACAGGTATAGTTTTTTTATTCAAACAAGATAAATTGAAGTTACCTTACCGAATA
Organism: Nicotiana tabacum; assembly: GCF_000715075.1. Taxonomy (NCBI): domain Eukaryota; kingdom Viridiplantae; phylum Streptophyta; class Magnoliopsida; order Solanales; family Solanaceae; genus Nicotiana; species Nicotiana tabacum. The sequence goes on along the minus strand of NC_134084.1, from coordinate 18,157,247 downwards.
AATTGAAAAGGAAAGGAAAAATATCGAACCATACGAATTTAATAATATATGATATTGATATAACATTTTAAGAAATTGCATACTAAAAATACCGAATCGAAATGTCTACAAATCGAACCAAACCAACCGACGAATAATGTTATATATATAGTTCAAAGGCAAATTTAATTATTTTCCCTTATTTTTAATATCTTTGACTAAAAAAGAAAAAAATTACTTATTTCATTTTCTTGTAAAAGAAGTTAAATCTTAAAGAAGTTATATCCATATTCATACTCACTTTTATTTTTTATTTTATAATTCGTAGTCATACAAAACTTGTAGAATTATTTAAAATGGACAGAAAACGTATCTTTCAAGTAAAATAAACGTAGATGCGTATATGACTAATCAATATACCTTATGTTATTTAAAACTAGTGAATTCATCCACACTTCGCGCGGTAATAAAAGAACTAATTATTATTTTCTAACATACGAATTAAAAAATTAGTTTTTAAATTCAAATATGTAGTTTAGTTGCAAGTTTTACTGTATTTTATCGTTACTATTATCATTTATTTTTCATCACTTGACGATTGTTAGTCATTTAAAGTTTAAAGAAAATTGATCTCTTTATTTGAACATTTTGTTGTATATTTAGCATTTTAATATATGAATATAAATATTTATCTCTTTTCCTTTTAATATTGAGTTAAATATTAATATTTTCATAATTGTTCAGGTGTTTACATCAAACGAACTAATTTAACTTTAGCAGTTAAAAAACTATGGAGCCGATACACATTATTTAGCTATAGTTAAGTGGTAAATGTATATTGAACAGACATGTTTTGTTTATTATTTGATATAAACAACGATTGCGTGTATGTTTTTACCAAAATTACATACCCCTCAACTTGTATTATATATTGTCAAGAAATGATTAAAAATGATTCATATTTCTGCCAAATAGCTTCTAATTAGGACAATAAAAAACTTTTAAACTACTTGTATTGAGAAACAGAAGCCACAAGTTGGTAGATAGGTAACAACGTACAAGGAAAAAATGCTATTTGAAAAAAACATCAATAAAAGTCGAAAAAGAATGCTGAAAATAGTAACCTATATACTATTAAAGCCTGGATATTGAAACTCAATGTCTGCAAAAAGCCAGGTCTCTAACCATAAGCCTGGATGTTGAAACTCTTCGTCCCTGAAAGCCATATACGATACAACAAAGCACAAACAGAACAAACCATAACAAAAATAAAATAGTACATTTTTTCAAAAAAGTCAGAAGCTAAATCACCTATGCACCCACACCTCTACATTTGCCAACATAAATGAGCTAAACACTATATAAAATATTCATGAAATTGAATGTAAAGCGAGATGTATTAGTAAGTGTTTTGTACGGGTATGCACACACATGATAACAATCTAAAAATCTGAAAAACTTACATATAGAAATTGCTGGAATTTTAGGGACGGAAAAACTGAAGAATCCATAGTCTTCTAGGGAGCAAAGTCTAACTTCTCTGAGTTTTATCCACCAATGTTTATCAACTAAGGGTACCATTTTCACATAGAAGGTTATATATAGAGTGACAATGGAGTTTCTAAGTTAAAAACATATTGTAACTCATACGTTAGAACCTCTTGGTGTGGCCAAAATAATGAGGAAAGAAATTATTGAAACACATTTAAGGAAGACATAAGTAGGGTATTTTTATTTTTCTGCTATTTTTTTTAAGGAAAAACTAAGAAAAAAAGGCCAAAAAAATAAGAGAATAGATAAATAGGAATCCTAGCATTAGAGAGTGCCACATCACTTTTTCTATTCCCAACTTTATATATATATATATATATATATAGATGGTCAAAGTTATTTGTTGACATTATTACCTAATCCTAATTAAATACTTAAACAGGACTCATATTCCTATTAAATACTCAATGCATATGACCTGCTTATGTCACTGCATATGTTGACAAAAGAAGAAGCCAAGACACTCATTTAGGCTCGTTTGGTATGAGAGATAAGGGATAATTAATTCCGGAATTAAATTTAAGACGAGTTTATCTCATGTTTGGTTGGGATAAAATCGTGATATAACTAATCCCGGATTGTAATATTTTTTTTATCCCTAATTCCCTATGGGAGAATGGGATAACTAATACCGAGATAATTAATCACGGGATAACTTGTTTCCAACCAAACGACCCCTTAGGCATGTATGTCAAAAAATTTGAACACTTCAAACTCGTTTGACCAATTATAAGAACCTCATTTTCACTACAGGATTTTACAATCCTCTCATTCTTAATTGGCCATAATATCAATTGAGAAGTTGCAAAACATGTCTCACAAAGCTCATTGCTTAATCTTGCCATATCCAATCCAAGGTCATATCAACCCTATGCTCCAATTCTCCAAACGTTTGCAATCCAAAAATGTCAAAATCACTATAGCAGCCACAAAATTCTTCTTGCAAACCATGCAAGAATTGTCAACTCCTGTATCAATCGAGGCCATCTCCGATGGCTACGATGATGGAGGCATCTACCAAGCAGAAAGCTTCGCGGCCTATATTACAAGATTCAAAGAAGTTGGTTCTGACACTATGTCTCAGCTTATTGAAACATTAACGACTCGTGGTTATCCTGTGAATTGCATAGTTTATGATCCATTTCTTCCTTGGGCTGTAGAAGTGGCAAAGAAGTATGGATTAGCCTGTGCTGCTTTTTTCACACAATCTTGTGCAGTGGATAATATTTATTACCATGTACATAAAGGGGTTCTAAAACTTCCTCCTACAGAAGTTGATGAAGAAATCTCAATTCCTGGATTAGTAACAATTGAGAGTTCAGATGTACCTAGTTTTGTTTCTACTCCTGAATCAGCAAGAGCACTTGAAATGTTGGTGAATCAATTCTCAAATCTTGAGAAAATAGATTGGGTCCTAATCAACAGTTTCTATGAATTGGAGAAAGAGGTATGAGAATATTCTTCTATTTTTTTTTTGAAACTGGTAACTTTAAGAATATTCTTCTATTAGTGTTCCTCTCTTTATCTGTTAAGTCCATTTGGAACTTTGCCAATTGGCTGCATAGAAAAATACAACACTCTGAAGTTCACTATACCAGTTTAACAGCCTAATAGCTCCAATTAGTGAAGTGTTAATAAAGTGAGATATCTAAAACAAATAAAGCGCAGTTTAGACATATAATCTTATACTAAGGCTATTACATGTATTTCTTAAGGGATGTTTTGAAACACAGATGGTAATATGGACCAGAAGTAGTACTTGGTAGAGAGTACTACTACAATATTAACTTTTTCCAAAGCAGGTCTTGTCCACAGTATATTTATTCATCCACGGTTTTACAAGTATAACAGAGTATTCATTCTTGAGGTATTGTGGTAGGAAAAATACATTAGAATAAATAAATAAATAATACACATAGGAGTTAATTTTTTAGCCATCTAAGTTATACACAGTATTTAAATTGTTACATGAAATCTCATCCTTCTTCTAATTTGTTGACATGTAGGTAACTGATTGGATGTCCAAACTTTATCCAATCAAGACAATTGGACCAACTATACCATCAGTATACCTAGACAAGAGGCTACCAGATGACAAAGAATATGGCCTTAGTATCTTCAAGCCAATGACAAATGAATGCCTAAACTGGTTAAATCACCAACCAATCAGCTCAGTGGTATATGTATCATTTGGAAGTTTAACCAAACTAGAACCTGAGCAAATGGAAGAATTAGCATGGGGTTTGAAAAATAGCAACAAGAACTTCTTGTGGGTTGTTAGATCCACTGAAGAATCCAAACTTCCAAAGAATTTTTTAGAAGAATTAAAATTAGCAAGTGAGAATAAAGGCTTAGTGGTGTCATGGTGTCCACAATTACAAGTCTTGGAACACAAATCAGTAGGGTGTTTTCTGACACATTGTGGTTGGAATTCGACTTTGGAAGCGATCAGTTTGGGAGTACCAATGGTTGCAATGCCACAATGGTCAGATCAGCCAACAAATGCAAAGCTTGTCGAAGATGTTTGGGAGATGGGAGTAAAAGCAAAACAAGATGAAAAAGGATTAGTTAGAAGAGAAGTTATTGAAGAATGTATAAGGATAGTGATGGAAGAAGAGAAAGGAAAAATGATTAAGGAAAATACAAAGAAATGGAAGGAATTGGCTAGAAATGCTGTGGATGAAGGAGGAAGTTCAGATAGAAATATTGAAGAATTTGTTTCCAAGTTGCTGACTATTTCCTATAAGTAGGAAATTAAGAGCAACATATGGAAAAATAAAGAAGAAGCAATTTCACATTTTGTATTTTTTCTTTCCAAGTTGAAGTAGCAAAGTTTGACCTGAATCTTTTGTGTCTTCTTCTTGCTAAAGCAATTTGGTTGATAAAGCAACATGATATGTAATGTTGTTCTTTATGAGTTTAACTTTTATATATTGATAGTATAAATTTTTTTAAAGGTTTACATGCCACTACCCAAATAAGTAAAATCAGTAATCTGAATTCTATAATAAGGTAATGTTTAAAGTTCCAATATTCTGTAGACAAATTCAAGTTATATTTGTTGTTTATGAGTTAAATGATATGGATTGATAAGTGTGATGGTCAATGCCAGAAGCAGACCTACGTTGAATGGAGGGGGGTCATCGGTCCCCGGTAACTTCGGAAAAATTATTTTTATATATGTATATATACTTTGAAAATAGTACATATATATTCTTGGGACCTTAAACACAAAAGCTCTAGCATTCATGCCAAATGCCCAGGATCGATACCCCGCTACTTCATAGTTGCTTTCTATATTTTTTACGTTTTTCAGTAAGAGAATTTGATATTGTCAGCCCAATGGCCCATATTTTTAACTGGAGAACTCGATATGGTCAGCCTAATGGCCCATAGCTCAAATTCCTTGATACTACACAGCTGCCCATGTTTTTTTTTTTTTTTTTTTTTTTTTGCTTTTGTTTGTAGGAGTGGCATCTGTGGAGGACAAGTTGCGGGAATCGAGGTTGAGATGGTTCGAGCATGTGAAGAGGAGAGACATAGATGCTCCGATCAAAAGGTTGTCCATGGCGGGTCTGAGGAAGGGAAATGGTAGGCCTAAAAAGAATTGGGGAGAGGTAATTAGGTAGGACATGTCGTTGCTTCAGCTTACCGAGAATGTGACTCACGATAGGAAGGTGTGGAGGTCGAGGATTAGGGTTGTAAGTTGACTGATAGTAGTGTGTTCCTCCTAGGCTTACCAGTAGTACTAGGATTATTTTTGTATTATCTTATCATGGTTCTTTATTATTACATGTTGTGTCATCCTCGGATTATGTTTTGTTGTTGTTGTTTTGTTTGGTTTTTTTGCTTTTGTTTCCCCCCAACTTTCCCGCCTCCTTGTACTTCTAATTAAATTCCTAAATCAAAAGACCCCATAACCTTTCAAGAGAGTTGCACGCTAACTGGGTAAAACCTGAATTAACCGTGGTGCACTTGCGGGAAACTCCGTGCTGAGAGCCTGTGCAACCCTGGGATTAGTCAGGGCTCTTAGAGACTCGGACACCCGGTGCAAATCAAAATAAATAAATAAAAGAGAGTTGCACGCTAAACTTTATAGCTAGAGATATGCATAGCTATGTTGAAAAATAATGGTGCCCCCATCACCTTCAAATCCCGGGTTCGCCTCTAGTCAATGGGTTACTTATTTCTTAGATGATTGAATGCTTTAATTTATTTGTCATCTGACCTTTAGTGAACTTTTGGATGTAATTAACAAAAGTTTTGTGAATTTTAATTTAAAATTTATGAATTAATTAAGATTAGCTAGTATTTCTAGATCGAACCATCAGAAAAAGGCCACAATGTTAATGGGTATCCTTATCATTCAATTGCTTGCTTCTTCTTTCCACAATAGCCTGAAAAAGATGTACTAATTCTTTTTCTTTCCTTACTTTTCTGAGAAGTCATTTTCTCTATACACACAAGATAAACAAAAATCATCAATAATGCAATAAAATAATTTACTCCTAACACATAAATAATAAAACAACTACTGCAGTTGATCCAACAACTACTAAAATAATTACAAATAATTGCTGAAGTTGTTGTGATAAATTCAGCAGTTGTTGAATTATTCGTTGCAACAACCCTTTCAGTTGTTGAAATTGTTGTAACAATTGCTGAAGTTATTGCAACAAATTCAGCAAATAGTTGCAAATAATTTCAACAACTAAAGGCAATTCTTATGAAACATAGAACAATGATAAAAGCAGCACTAACAATACAACCCCTATTTGAAAAGCCACAATGAAGAAACCCCAAAAAACTTTACGCTAAAAAACACTCTCCTCTCTCTACGCGACATGGACCATTAGATTTAACCCTAAAAAAGAGACTTCAAAAGCTTTTGTTTTAACCCAAGATAGGAAACTGTTGGATGCTTTGAAGAGTTCGAATTCAATTGGTACAAAAGTTAAATTGGCAAATAGAGACATCCTCCATACTCTTGTCTCTCATGATATGGACAAATTGAATGCTCTTGATAACCATAAAAAGAGCTTAGCCATTACCTCCAAGCCTAGTGGAATAGTATCCAAGAGACATGAGCTAGGGGCTTTAGTGTCAGGACCTAGTCCAACAGAGCTTTTGCTGGTGATATGGGCATTAACATATTTGATGAGGAGGAAGAGAATGACGTGTTGGGATGAATGTTTTGGTAATGTGGCTTGGGATGGAGGTCTCTCACCTAGGCAGCAAAGAAGAGGATACAACAAAATAAAAAGACAGACACATGAATGGCAATAACAATAACAATAGGACAATACTAGTAACTTACTTAAAACCTCATAATAACACTAATTTCTTTAACTACTTTGAAATCCATCTTCATCTCGTTTAAACACAATGAGCATTTCCAACGCATTATTCGTAAGCCTAAACCCTAGTCTAATAGTTGTAAACGAGTGAAAATAGAAAAAGAAAGACAAAATTTACCTTAATAATATGAGATGAAGTTGCCTTGAACGAGCTTTTGGAAGGATCAGCATTGATTGACTCCAATTATGAAGCAGAGAACAGCGAAACAGAGGAAGAGAAAGAGCAGAACAGAGAGTAATTTAAATCTATCGATTTTTAATGAGAAAAGATACTTTAATTTGAATACATAGTAGGATCATTTTTCTTTTGTAAATAAGATAAGGTGGATTCTTTAGTCCGTCGTGATGGTACTTACAAATTTTTTAAGAATTATGTATTATTTGTTTTGTTAAGTATGTGAAAACTTCTATATCTAATTTATGTATATACTATATCTAAACTATCGCTCCTTGAATTAGCATTTTTAATGTTGAACCTGTTTCTTCAGAAATGAACCAGAATCTTTTATGCTTGTTGAGGTTTATGACTCCTGAGTTTTTAATTTACTTTAATAATTTGTTATTGACCTGAAATATATTTTGCGAAATGATTATAATTTGTAGATGATTAGAGTTTATATTCTTTCAATAAAGCTTATATGATTTTATTTATTTAAGAATTTTTTCTCGAATAAATCATTATCTTCTAGGTCAATTTTTTCATTATTGTGTGTCTCTTTTTTATTACTAAGGGTGTAAGCGTAACTCCTTTATTCTTATTAGTTCAATCGAGATCCAATCATTTTGACCAAGACAAACAAGTGACCATATGATAAATTCACGTTGATCATTCACAAATACTTAAACTTTATTTCTTCATTATAGTTATTTACTCAACAATTTATTTTATAATATTACTATTATTTACAAAAATGTATATTACATACACGTGCAGCGCACGTACAAGAAACCAATAGTCTGAAATGGACAGCAAATAAATGTACAATTTTAATTATTGAGCGAAAACTGCAAGCTTTTGTAATTGTGTTGGACTATTGGTGATAGAATGTAAAGTGACTATCCGTTGCTACTCAGTGTAGTCTGTTTAGATCCGAAACTTCAGCAACTGAATGCTAGGTGATTTTCAATTGAACAAACACGATGAAAAGTTCTTCGTTAATATAATTGTATTCATTTTTAAAAGGCAAAATTACTCTTATTGTCAGTTGGCCCAATATTCTAACAAAATTGGGCCTATATTTTCCCTTCTTATCCGGTATGGTCAAGTTTCTATAATGTTGAAAATTTATTTTCAACAATTAGCCACATTGCGCCGCCACTCTTTTTCTTTATGCAGAGAAAACTTTTCCATTCCCAAATTCTCTTTCAGATTTTCTCCCCATCCCACTTTCTCTTTCATTTTCAATCTCTTGCTCTTTCTCTCTCTCTTTCTCTCTCTAGCAAAATAGTCGAGTTCTTCTTCAGATTTCCTTGCTCCGTTCATTTGTATCTTCCTCTTCCACAAAATAATATTGTTGAACAATCCACACCAGATCTATCTTTTGTAGTCTTTTTCTTTTCGATTCAGTGCTCGCCGAAGCAGATTCCGACTTTCACATTAGAGGATCCTTTTATTCCCGTTTGAAGAAAAAGAAAATATTGAGTGGTTATTTCTTTTAATTCTTGTCTCTTATTCTAAGTTATGAAATCTCCTTTTTTTTTTTTGGTAATTTTTCCTCCTCCTCCTCCTCCTCCTCCTCCTCCTTCTTCTTCTTCTTCTTCTTCTTCATCTTCTCACTTTTAATGACTTCTGAAGGGAGGAAGAATGATGTATATGTTGTATATAACTATATATACTTTGTATAATCATGTATAACAATGTATATTTGTGTGTATTCTCATAGCTATATAGAAATATACATGATTATACACAAGTATACAAGATTATACATAATTATAACCATGTATATTTGTGTGTATTCTCATAGCTATAAAGAATTATACATGATTATACACAAGTATACAAAATTATACATAATTATACAACATAGATAATTGTAAAAAAATTGCCTTCAGATAGTGTGTATTATTATATATTTATGTATAATTAACGTATGACTATGTATAACAATGTATATATAAGGTGTTTAATAATGTAAATTTTTATTTTTTTCAGTGAAATAAGAATTTCCCTTACAAAACTTTAAATTTTGCAAAACAAAATATAAAAATAAAATTATAGACTCTAAGGATGAATATATTTTTATTTTTTACTTCAATTTCCTGATATTGTGAAGTTTAGGAAATACTATACAGAGGGAAGTAAAAAATATATAAGAATGAAAATGAAAAAGGGGAAAAGATAAAATGAAAAGAAAAAAGCGAAATCTGATTTAGGCGTGATTTTGGGTGTAGTTGACGAAGTTGTGGGTTAGGCGACTGAAAATTGTTTGTGGGCTACCGGATGAAAACCGTATTTGTGGGTTAGGCGGCTGAAAAGTGCTTTCTCCAAGTGTATTTATGTGAAATTATCCCTTTTTAAAATGCTATGTTTCATAATAACTTCTTGCACACAGGGATATGGGTTCACGTGAACCCATACTTCTCTCCCTAAACCATGAATAACAATGTTATATTTCTTTAAAATTATTTAAATATATGTGCGTGAACCCATGCTCAAAAACTATTATGGTGTAATTATTGTTGGGTGCACATTTACAAGTAAAATTGACTGTTCAAATCTCACTCAGGACGGTCTATATATATATATATATATATATATATATATATATATATATATATATATATGTGTGTGTGTGTGTGTGTGTGTGTGTGTGTGTGTGTGTGTGTGTGTGTGTGAAAATTACCAAAAAATCAAAAAGAATATAATTTTGAACCTATAATTTTAAAAGTGTAGTGGGTCATGGTAAGATACTGATCACGCCCAACTATGCCTTCTAAAAGACAAAGCGGTCGTTGCAAATATAATCCGGTTTTAAGTCTGGAGTCGAATCCTCAGGAAACTAACCTATCTATTACAACTCTTGGCAATGCTATTATCAACTCAAACAATTTCAAGATGCAAGATTTTTATCAATAAATATTGTTTTTTTTGTTTAACTACTTCCAATGATATTAAAAATAACAATATGATAAATCAAAGATAATTCAATGGTAAAAAGGTCTAGGGTATTGATTTCCCCAATTACTAGTTTAGGTCTTAACTCTTTTGCTATAATCTCGCCGTAATACTTTATGAGGATTATGAGCTATGTGTTATCGTAATTATCTCTCGATCAACTACGATAATTTACTAGAGCATTCTCTTGAACTACTCTAGCTGACTGTCACGACCCTAACCCCGAACCCGATCGTGATGGCGCCTCTCCTGAGGACAAGGCCAGCCAATTAGACCCAATTCACTTTTTAAAACAGTTAAACAATATAAAAGCAGTCTAAACATGATTTAATGATAATAAACAGCGGATATACAACCCAACACAGCCCTAACCGGGGTGTCACAAGTTACGAGCATCTACTAGGGTATTAATACAACTGAAGGTCTGAAGTGTACAAATACAGTCTAATGAAATGAAGAGAGAGAAAAGCAATGCGGCGAACGCCGGCAGCTAACTTGCTAAACTCTAATGACTCAGCCTCCGATCAGCCAAAACATACCTGAATCTGCACACAAGGTGCAAGGAGTAATGTGAGTACTCCGACTCAATGAGTAATAATAATAAATAAAGACTGAAGGCAAGAAATCACGTAAAACATATCAAGATGATGTATAGAAGCAGTCCAAAACCAGTAAGAAAACAGTGAAACTGTAAAAATCTCTTTAAAATATTTTGGCTCAGTTTAAACTTCTTTGAAAATGACTTTTCCAACAGTTACGCAAATGAATGCCAAAAATAGTTAGTGCAGATAAGCACAGAAATCCGCCTCTCGGGCACAAATACCATAGTTTAATAGGTAAATGGCAAGTAAATATGAAAGATAAATATATAAAGGTTCGCCCCTCGGGCAATATCTCAAAACAATACCAGCACCTCGGGCAATCACATAGAACGGTACCAGCCCCTCGGGCAAATCACATAGAACAATACCAGCCCCTCGGGCTATCACATAGAACAATATCAGCCCCTCGGGCTATCACATAGAACAATATCAACCCCTCGGGCTATTACATAAAACAATATCGGCCCCTCGGGCTATCACATAGAATAATATCAGCCTCTCGGGCTATATCTCACATCACAATGGGTACCCGCACTCACTGGAGTGTACAGACTCCGGGAGGGGCCCCTTACGGCCCAAGCGCAATATCAAGCCATCTCGTGGCATAAAATCTAGGCCCTCGGCCTCGTATCAGTCAAGCCACCTCGTGGCGTATGTATGTATCTCAGGCCCTCGGTCTCATAAACAATATCAACAAGCCACCTCGTGGCGTACATATCTTAGGCCCTCGGCCTCAATCAGTATCAGTATTTCCTCACAACTAGGCTTTCGGCCTTACTTAGTCAAAAATACTCACAAGCCCCTCGGGCATTAGTAAAATAGTATTTCTCAGCCCAAAACATCATTTAAAAATATCATTTAAGTCTCAAAACTGAGTAAAATGGCTGAGTAGTAAAACAGTGGAAAATAACATGACTGAGTTCAAATAATAAGTTAAAACAGTGAGGAAATAGTAATAAAAATCCCCGAAAGGTTCAAATAGTTGGCACGAAGCCCAAATATGGCAATCAGCCCAAATCGTGATGATAACAAATAAGTTTCAGTCAAATACGCGGTAAAATCATCAATCGGGACGGACCAAGTCACAATCCCCAATAGTACACGACCCCACGCTAGTCATCAAGCGTGTGCATCACCTCAATATAGCACTACAATATGCAATCCGGGGTTTCAAACCCTCTAAACATCATTTACAATTATTACTCACCTTTATCCGATCCGAACTCTAGCCCGCGACGCCTTTGCCTCTCGAATCGGCCTCCGGATGCTCCAAATCTAGCCGAAATCAGTACCAAACCATCAAAATGTGCTAAGGGAACAAAGCCCACTTGAAAACAAACAAATTACCACAAAATTTCCAAAATTGGTCAAACCCGACCCCCGGGCCCACATCTCGAAATTTGACAAAAATTCACAAAACTAGAATCCTTATACTCTCACGAGTCTAACCATACAAAAATTGTCCAATTCTGATACCATTTGGTCCTTCAAATCATCATTTTACATTTTTCAAAGATTCCACAATTTTCTTCCCAAATTCCATCCCAAATCAGATTAAATGATGAATTCAATGATGGATTCATGTACTCTAGCCAAATCTGAGTTAGAATCACTTACCCCGATGAATTTCTTGAAAAATCTTCGAAAAATCGCCAAAATCCAAGCTCTCTAGGTCAAAATATCAAATAAAACCCAAAACCTCATTTTTATAGAGTACCCCCAGATTTTTACCTCTGCGGACCGCACAAAAACGATGGCAGTCCGTACAAAACCAGTGCGGTCCGCACAAAAACGACCGCGGCCGCACGGGTTTTCCTATGTAGTGACAGGCTTCAGTATTTTGGCCATAATCTTCGCTAAAGATGTCCAAATGCCTATTATAATATGTTTCTGAAAACTAGATTCAAAGATCTACAACTTTCGTTTTTGAATCATCTCAGAATTCCTTGTGGATCAAAAGATATGAGCTTCCGAAGTAGGACCAGCAGAATGTTCTTCACCGCGGCCACACACCATTTTGTGCGGTCCGCACAACACCTACCACGGCCGTACACCATTTTGTGCGGTCTGCACAACACTCACCACGGATGCACTTGTTTTTGTGCGGACCGCGCTGGTGAGTTCCGAGGCCTGCAACCCTTCTGGACCTGCTACAGCTATAATTTTTGGCCTAAAACATCCTGGAACCTACTCGGAACTCGCCTGAATCCCCAGGACTTCAAACTAATTATACCAACACATCCCATGATATCGTTCAAACTTTTTCAAAACCTCGGGATGCTCACAACAACATCAAATCACTAATTTAACATGTGATTCAAGCCTAAGAACTCTTAAATTATGCTTTCGATCAAAAAGTCTATCAAATCTCGTCCGAATGACCTGAAATTTTGCAAGCACGTCATATTCAACACTACGGAGCTACTCCAACTTTTGAAATTCCATTTCGACCCTTAGATAAAAATCTCACTATCGTACCGAAAACTTCAAACATTCGACTTTCAGCATTTCAAGCCTAAATTAGCTACGGACTTCCAAAACACAATTTGATCACGCTCCTAAGTCATAAATCACCTAACGGAGCTAAACAAATCATAAAAATTCCAATCCGAGATCAAATACAAACAAGTCAAATCTTGGTCAAACCTTTCATATTTTAAGCTTTCAACTGAGACTGTTCTTCCAAATTCATTCTGATTAACCTGAAACCCAACACCAACGATTTACATAAGTCATAATACACCACACGGGGAAAGTCATGCCCGAGAACTAGAGAGAAAAGTGCAAAAGCTCAAAACGACCGGTCGGGTCGTTACACTAATAATTATCTTTTTTAAGTATTAGAATATTGGGAAAAAATTCTTTATTCAAACTGCTTCTTTTCAATTACCCAAAAGAGTTTTATTAAATCAAAAAACTCTCAGGCCTGCTATAAATGTAGAAGAATAGGCCATTATGCAAAGGATTGCAAAATCAAGGACAAAATCAAAGACCTTGATTTAGATGACAATATTAAAGATTCTTTATATAAGATTCTTTTAAATTCCTCATAAAAAAATTCTGATAGTGATGGAGATGATTCATCAACTAGTGAAGACTTACGAGTCCTCCAATAAGAAGATTATATCTCATCTTCTCGTGATGAGCAAGAATCCTCTAATAGGGGAAAATGCTCAAAACAGTGTTGTAACACTGATAATATCTTTTATAATGGCATAACAGCCATGTACTTCTTTATAAAATTCTCAATTCCTTGGATAATGAAATGGGATGTTCAAACTGGTTATACCGAAGAAGGAATTCCTTGCCTTGAGAGAATTGTTTATAACAAGTTTTGGACTAAGCTAGTCCAGCCAGATCATCAAGAAAAGATTTATGGGGAAGATTTAATAAATCAAATCAAGGGCAAGATTGAAGAGTATAAAGTCCAAGAGGTAAAAAATATTGATGAAGGAGAAATAAGCCCCTTCCAGCAGGTTACCAGGAAGCTCCAAATGAAAAAGGGAGCTATATCCAAAATGGAAATCCTCGCTTCATACTTTGAAGTTTGAGGAAATAAAGAAAGATTTAGACAAGAATTTTAAAACAGAAATTGGAGATGATATATCAATGACCTCCATTGGAAATACTTCAGATGAAGAAGTCTGTGCAGCAAGTGAAACACAAAGCAACTCTGGCACAGAAGTGAATATTGATGAAATTAAGGACTTCCTTGCAAAATTGAAGGAAAGTGCCGAAGAATCTTTGGAGAAAAAAGACAACAAGGGAAAAAATAAGGCTTGAATTATTGAAGGCCCCACAGATCAATTATCGGGGTAATAGAAACAAACAACTTTAATAAAGAAGCGAACCCCTCCATCATCGCAAGGAATCTACTTTTATAAAGTAGTCTATCCGTTAGCAATTATAGGTGCTTTTACTTTATATCTTGTTGGCCATGTGTAAATCATTTTTTGTCGGCCACAAAACTGTTTTAGTTTTGTTTGATTTTAACTAATCCATTATATAAGGATTATTTCATTACTTAGAAGGGCATGCATTAGCCAACACTCTCCCTTTTCTCTATCTTCTATATACTATGTAGTCTTTTGAATAAGAAATAAAAAATCAAAAAGGTCACTTGGCCAGAAATCCAGTAGTCTCTGGTATTGTAATTCTACTCTTCTCTATTTACTTATTTATTTTGCAGTACTGTTTAGACGAAATGATATACTAATCATATAAGTGTTAGACTTAGTATTCATAGGCTATTTACTAAGCATGTTTTGTAGCTAAGAGTCTACTGTATCACCCCGATGAGGTTATAGGTTAAGACCAGGCATTTACCAATTTCGATAGTAAACCTTGGTTAGGACAACCTAACTGGTGGTGCTCGGTTAAACCCGTTTAGTCAAAGTGGACATTGGAGGGCTGGGAGGGGCACCGTGGTTTAAAGTTTACCTAGAGGTTAGTAGCTAGCCAGGGGTCTCATAATTTATTCCTGAGCCTCATCGGAAGCGATCCTTAGCCCCCTTGGTAACAGATCCACCTTAGTAAAATCCCTTAGAAGCTAAGTCTAACACTTTTCCCTTAATGAATATCATTAGGAAGAAGACTATTGTTAAAAATAGTAGGAAAGAGGAATATGAATTGCCCCAATAATTAGACCTGCTTAATAAGTGGACTATACCATTAGTCAAGCCTAAGGTAATATACCAGTTAGGTACTTTTGAAAAAATAGGTTTAAAACAAGTAGTTAAAACTACTGAAGAGACAGTCACTGTAGATAGTGACCATGCTACATTCAGATTATTATCTGAAAGTGATTTAGCCCCTTTATAGGGATTCACATAGATTCATACATATATGCTTAATACAAGTCGTTTTAAGCCACTTACTTTAAGAGGCTTACCTGAAAGCTTTATAGCAGCTCTCAGAGATGGCAGAAACCAGAACTGAAAAAAATCTCTTATAGGGACTGTGCAAACCAGTTTGGCATATGCCCTATTTATTTTAATGCTTATCCTAATTTGCATATTTCTCTTAATGATGAGAACTCTTTAAATGCTTTAATTCTCAGCATTAAATTACATGGTTATGATTATTTGCCCGGTATAGAGGTTATATGTATCTGTTATAGAATTTATTTCAAACCTTTATATACTTTAAATCCTATGTGCAAAATGATGGATTTCAAAAATGAAATAATTTTAAAAGAAACCAACTTTGATAAATCCAAAGTAACCACCAGAAGACCTATCAAATGGGATGAAATTGATTTCCCTAAGGAATGGGTCATAGAGGAGGCAGTGGCCCCTCGAAACACTGGTAATACTGAGGTTACAAAAATAGAACAAACCTTAGATGGCACTGTTAAGATCAGGTTCAATGAACCCGTGCAGTCTGATAATATCAGCTTATCATCTAGACTAACTAGATCAAATTCTTCTTATATTTCTCCAATTGATTATATGGTAGATTTTCCATCTAGAGCTCCCACATCCCAAATTAGAGAAAATAATAGAATTGATAATATCCGAATTGGTAAGGATAATATCGTCAAGATTAATTCGGTCCTTGAACCTACTGCATCCGAAATGGATTTTTCAAATGGTGTTGATGATGGTTGAAAACCAAATAGATTTTAGTCCGGGTTCACCGGCAAGAAAAATAATTTTAGAAGAATTTCTAAAACCCAGATGGGTTGTTTTCAGAAAATGGTTTCATGACAACATGAATAGTGAATTAATCCAATTCTTTAGACATGATTTTTATGAGGATATTAGCAAGAAAAATAAGATTATTTCTTTTGTTCCCTGGTTTATGTCTAAACATGTTTATAACTATGTTTCTGTATTAGAAAGAGATTATACGCTCACTAGTGGAAAAATTGTTAATTCTATTTTCCCACCTCAACAATCTTTTCAAATGGAGAAAAGGATAAAATTATTTATTGTACTGCTTTTTCAAAAATATTTAAAAATGATGTTGCTGCAATAACAGTCAAGAATCTGAATACCATGCTCACTCGAAACAATTATACTAATATGTATGTAAGTATTCTGGGTGAACAGGTTGTTAAGATCCATGAAAAATTGGAAAAGCTTATAGCCGAAGTCCAAAAAATCCAGCAAAAGGATACTAAAGGTAAGGAGCAAATCACTACTACAAGTATCCAACCACCTCCCGAGGTGAGAGACTTTAAATTAAGAAGTCTGGATGACATTGAGGAACGTCTCGTTAAGAAGTTGGGTGAATTTAGAGCTAACCCTCTAAGTTTAGAGCATATGTCTCCTAACAACCTAAAAGTAGACGACGGGATTAATAAACTCGCTGAAAAATATTGTCACGACCCAATTTAGGATCATGACCGGTGCTTAAGAGCAAGTTCTCCCAAGTAAGCCTCATCGATAATGTGACGACTCAGCCAGTCGTCTCATGTACTGCTCCATTTTCCCCCATTTCTGCTTCTTTATGCTTCGTCTATCCGTGTTATGTGGTATCGGGTTGGTCGGAGCGAATCCGGAATGATTTTGGTAAGGTTTGAGACATTTAGTCTCTTTTAAGGAAGCTTAAGTTGGAAAAGTCAACCGAATGTTGACTTATGTGTTATAGGGCTCGGATGTGAGTTCCGATGGTTCGATTAGCTTCGGGAGGTGATTTATGACTTAGGAGCGTGATCGGAAGGAGTTTTGGAGGTTCGTAGTAGATTTAGGCTTGAATTGGCGAAGTTGATATGTTGACCTTTTTCGGTTTGTCACACCTCCTTTTTCCGCCCCCGCGAGGGGTGAAGGAGTTTTTCCAATTAAAGGACAATCGAAACGGGATTTGTTTATTTATTTCAGAGTCGCTACATGGGAGATTTAGGGTGTCCCAAGTCACCAATTTAATCCCCAATCGAGGAAAAGAATGACTCTGTATTACAGTCCGCGAACCAGAAATCTGGATAAGGAATTCTGTTAACCTGGGAGAAGGTGTTAGGCATTCCCAAGTTCCGTGGTTCTAGCACGGTCGCTCAACTGTTATATTCGGCTTGTTTATATGATTTTATACAATTATGCGCTCATATGTAAGTTTTAACTCTTTACCGCTTTTATTATTATATTTTTAAAAGAATGTGAACATCGTTTAAAAAAACATGTCTTTGGATTTCATCACATGAAATGCACCCGCAATCCGAAACACATTTTTATTCAATATTTTGGGATTTGGATTTGGGTCGCATGAAATGCACACCCGAGTTTAAGAAAGTAAGATTATTAAAATGCGTGCCTAAAGCGATTAACGTATTTATTATTTTTGGGTAAGGCCGTGGAGTTTGCTAAGTGGCCGATCCCGAGTTCTATGTAATTAACACATACATTTTGTAAAGGCCCCGCAATCTGTGCGTTTTATTTGGCGAGGCTCGTCTCATTTTTATTTAAAAGGATAAACCTATAGTGACTATATTTTTTCTATTAAGTTCGTCTCTAAAATAAAAGAAAATCTCTCAATTAATTACATGCTGAAAAAGACGTAACTTATTAGTTATTAGTTTACGGCTAATGCAAATGGAAAATTGCAATCGAGTTTGTACAAAGAGAGATTGCTTTCGTTCTATATTCTATTATTTAATAACACTAGCACAATAATATCAAAACAAATTAACTATTCTTTGATTAATTTAAACTAACATTATTAGATGAAGGAGTTATTATACATATGCAACCCCATTACTCATTAATCAATCAACTACATTTTTATACAAAGAAAGAAAAATTCTATTCAAACACAAATCTAAACAGGAGGAATTCAACACGAACAAAGCCTGATCAATATTTCATTTCACCTCAAGCCAAGAGTGTACAAATGTGTACCGGGAAATGGCAATACAAGAAGAAGAAAAGTAGGAGTCAGCAACAGTAATAACACAACAACGCAACAACAATAGCAAGCCAACAGCAGCAATTCGAACCAGATTCAAGGCCCAGAAAAATTTGAAGAAAACCAAACAAGCTCAATAGAGCAAACCCAAAAGTTTGTAAACAAACTAAACAGCAACAACCCACGCGTGTATTAAACCCGAAACTAAACTCGTTTCTCACTTTGTTTTTGTTTTCTCTTTTTAAACTCTACCACCCTCTCTTTAGATTTTCAGAATGTATTCCTCTCTCAAAATTGTTCTCCCCAAAAATCCTCTAAGTTCTAGTCTTCAAGTCTCTCTCTCAAGTCTTATATTCATGTCTTGGTCCCTTAAAATGTGTCAAATGACTCTATTTATAACAAGACCCTTGTCTTGAATCCCCAACCCGAAATATTCCCTCAATTGCATGTTTTGTCCCCACTACTTAATGTTTTCTTTATTTTAAACCCTTGTCCCCATGCTTAACATAAATAATTATATTATTCCCACCCCACTACATTATGTCTTGTCCCCCACTATATTAAACAATTATATCAACCCCAACCCATTACATCTTGTCCCCCATGCTTAACATAAATAATTACATTATTCTCACCCCACTACATTATGTCTTGTCCCCCATTATATTAAATAATTGTTCAAATGTTTAATTCCAAAAATACCCCTCTGACCTTACTGCAATTACCATTTTACCCCTGAACATACTGCAATTTACCAAACTACCCCATCAGCTATAACCAATCACCTAATCAATCTCAACCAAAATACAACAAATATGACCAATTTCTAAATAAATTTCAACAACAAATCTCATGAACACAGATGAATCATACAGCTTCAAATTAACGGGAATAAGTTAACCATATTGGGAACCAATCCGGGTTAACTTAGACAAAAAATGAATGAGCAAAGAGACAACAATATCAACAACAAAAATAAACTGAAACAACATGAATCACAATTAACGGAAATGATGCAAACTGAAATCATACCATGAACAACAAAAAGCAGGAAATATTTTGACTGAACAAATTTTTAACAATAATCCTACTTTCAGATTTAACAAAAATAAGAAATTGATCATAAAAAACAAATAGATTCAAACTAAACTAAACACTCGCTTGAAAAATTCAGAAAGCAGCAAACTTTAAAAAAATGCATGAACACAAATTTTCTCTAATACAAACAAAGAACCTGGGTTAGAAAGGCAACCTCGATGCGCTGTAACTCGATGAACTCGAACTGTGTATGAACTGTTTCGACAAACCCCGACCAAAGCTCGAACAAACAAGATGGTTGAATCTCGTTGTTGGACTGGACTGAAAGCGGATGGTTGAGTCTCATTTTTTCTGGACTGGGGGCGCCGGAAAAAGGGTGAAGCAGCAGCAACGCAGCAGAAGCGATGCTGGACGGGGCTAGACATTGACGAAGCAGCCAGTGAAGGCTGGCCAACGACTGTGTGTGTGCGTGCGACACACAGTCGAGCTTGGAGCGAGCTTGGAACTCATGTCGTTCATGGGAGGAGCCTGTTTTGTTAGTTCTTTTTTTGTAGAAGACGATGAAGCCACGAGAGGGCTAGCCATGGTAGCCATGGCGATGGGTTGACGACGAAGACGCAGCAGCAGCCATGGATGTCGAGCTCAAGCTTGACGACGATGGGTTCTTGTGCTGTTGGTGGTTGAAGACGAAGCAGTGGCGATGGGGTTTGGTTTCGACCCAACTGCTCGACGAGGAAGATGAAGAGAGCAGCAGCTGATGTTCAAGGTTTTGACTAGTTTTGGCTAACAGGAAGAAACATGAGCAAGATGGCCCTGGTTTTCGCCAATTCTCGGTCCAACGACGACTGTGTGTGTGTGGTCGTTTTGGAGGTGCGCTTGTGTGTTGAGGGTGAGGGGGGCAGCAGCTATGGTGGCTGCTCGTGTGGAAGGGGAGGCAGCCATGGTTGGCTAGGGTTTGGGGTGAAGGTTTTGGAGAAGAAGAGAGGGGGTGGCGGATGGGTTTCTGTTTCTGGTTTTAGGTTTTTTTTAGTTTGTTTTGTGAAAATGTAAGATAGGGGGGTGTTGGGTATTTGGGTTATGGAGCGGACCGGGTCGACCCGTGTTGAGATGGACCGGGCCATGGGGAAGGTTGGGTATTTTTTGGGCCTGTGGCTTGAATTTGAAGAAGAGCCCAATTCCTATTTTCTTTATATTTTTTGCTCTCTTTTCTTCTTTTATTTTTCTAAAACTAAATTCTAAAAATCCTTATATTATCATATAGAACTAAATTAAGTTATGAAAGCGCAAATTAATTCCCAACAACAATTAACACACAATTAAGTAATAATTAAGCATGAAATTGTACAATTGGACATTAAATGCTAAAAATGCAAAAAATGCCTATTTTTGTGATTTTCATTTTTTGTAAAACAAACTTAATTACTAACAATTGTAGGATTAAATCCTAAATGCAAATGTGATATATTTTGTATTTTTTATTAATTTAACAAATAAATATGCACAGACAAATACAAATGATACAAGAAAAATAACACAAAAATTCTCAAAATTGCACACCAAGGAAAATCGTTTTATTTTGAATTTTTTGGGAGTAATTCTTTCATAGGGCAAAAATCACGTGCTTACAGCTGCCCCTCTTTGCCCGAAGACACGAACGGTTTTCATGCAAAGATAAAGTGAGCGATTTTTGCCCATCCGAGTACTCCGTGTGAAGCATTTTTTGAAAAAGATTTAACCGAACCTTTGCTTCAAAGGTTTCCTACATATCCCTGGCTAAAGGTGAATCAGGTTAATGTAGTTCGGGAAGTTTTGGTAGCTGGGACTACCATGGGACTGCAATGTTACTGCTGTTGCATGCTATTACCACTGCTTACCGATCTCTTTGTTACACCGTGCTTAAAAGAAAACAAAAAGCTAGGCTAGACTACGGATCATAAGATCTCATCTATCTTCAACTTGTTCTTGTTGCCTTGCTTTCTTGTCGGCTTGTATTTCTTCCGGTGCTTTTCTTCCGAGAATTTGGGGATGACACTGGCCTTTTGCTTTTCTGAATACCAGTTTTCATCATTTTGTTCGGTCCGCTGGGGATATGGCTTCCTTCATTAAGCTTTTTGGTGGTTCCTCTGGGGATACGGCTTTCTTCATCAGATTTGTTATGCTGGGCATAATTTAATGTTCACAGGCCGCTTCTTTCAAGACCGTCTTTTCTTCCTTTTGACTCATGCGCTGGAATTTGTGCTGGGACCTCTTGTTGCAACCTTCTGCTTTCCAATGCTGGGGATATTTATTGTTTCCTGCTGGGGATTCCTGTTGTAACCTTCTGCCTTCCGGTGGGTTACTGATTTCAAGATATGCAGTATAAGACTGAAAAGTATTTCTCTCGTTATACATGTGGGCACCTGAAACATGAAATATAAAGACTGAAAAGTATTCCTCTCGTTATGTAGGTGGGCGCCTGAGACATGAAATGTAAAGACTGAAAAGTATTCCTCTCGTTATACAGGTGGGCGACTGACTTCAACAGCAACTTTGAAAAATAAAACGCCTTTCCTCTCTTCAGGCGTGCTCCTGACTTCAATAAACAACTTTGAAAAATAAAACGCCTTTCCTATCTTCAGGCGGCCTCCTGACTTCAACAACTTTGAAAATAAAATGCCATTCCTTTCTTTAGGCTGGCGAGGTTTCAACAACTTTTTAAAAATAAAACGTCTTTCCTCTCTTCAGGCGGGTTCCTGACTTTAACGACAACTTCGAAAAATAAAATGCCTTTTCTCTCTTCAGGCGGGCTCCTGACTTCAACAACTTTGAAAATAAAATGCCATTCCTTTCTTTAGGTTGGCGAGATTTCAACAACTTTTTTTTAAAAAAATAAAATAAAACGCCTTTCCTCTCTTCAGGCGGGCTCCTGACTTCAACGACAACTTTGAAAAATATAACGCCTTTCCTCTTCAGACGGGCTCCTGACTTCAACAACTTTGAAAATAAAATGTCATTCCTTTCTTTAGGTTGGCGAGATTTCAACAACTTTTACAAATAAAACGCCTTTCCTCTCTTCAGGCGGGCTCCTGACTTCAACAACAACTTTGAAAATAAAATGCTATTCCTTTCTTTAGGTTGGCGAGATTTAAACAACTTGAAAAATAAAACGCCTTTCCTCTCTTCAGGCGGGCTCCTGACTTCAACAACTTTGAAAATAAAATGTCATTTCTTTCTTTAGGCTGGCGAGATTTCAACAACTTTTAAAAATAAAACGCCTTTCCTCTCTTCAGGCGGGCTCCTGACTTCAACAACTTTGAAAATAAAATGTCATTCCTTTCTTTAGGCTGGCGAGATTTCAACAACTTTTAAAAATGAAACGACTTTCCTCTCTTCAGGCGGGCTCCTGACTTCAACAACTTTGAAAATAAAATGCCATTCCTTTCTTTAGGCTGGCGAGATTTCAACAACTTTTAAAAATGAAACGCCTTTCCTCTCTTCAGGCGGGCTCTTGATTTCAACAACCCAAAATATCCTATTTTGAGGGTGGATGAACCCAAAATATCCTATTCGAGGGCGGATGAACCCAAAATATCCTATTCGAGGGCGGATGAACCCAAAATATCCTATTCGAGGGCGTATGATTTCAACAACAACTTGGAAAAATAAAATCATATTTGAGGGCGGATGAACCCAACATATCCTATTTTGAGGGCGGATGAACCCAACTAGGAAGTGCGTCTCCTACGAGTAAAACTTGTATGAACCAAAATCAGGAAGTGCGTCTCCTAAAGCAAAATATAACCTGAAAGACCCAGCCTAGGAAGTGCGTCTCCTATGGGTGAAACTTCAATGATTCAAACTAGGAAGTGTGTCTCCTACAAATGAACTTAAATGAACCAGACTAGGAAGTGCGTCTCCTAGGGGTAAAAATAAACTTAGGAAGTGCGTCTCCTATGGGTGAAACTTTAATGATTTTGAACTAGGAAATGCGTCTCCTATTAATGAAAACTTAATTTAGGAAGTGCGTATCCTATTAATGAAAACTTAATTCAGGAAGTGCGTCTCCTATGCATGAAATAAAACTTAGGAAGTGCGTCTCCTAGGGATAAAAATAAACTCAGGAAGTGCGTCTCCTATGGGGTAAAATGAACTTAGGAAGTGCGTCTCCTATGGGGTAAAAATGAACTTAGGAAGTGCGTCTCCTTGGGTAAAAATAAACTTAGGAAGTGCGTCTCCTATGGGGTAAAAATAAACTTAGGAAGTGCGTTTCCTATGAATGAAAATACTTTAGGAAGTGCGTCTCCTATGAATGAAATCTTAATTTAGGAAGTGTGTCTCCTATGCGTGAACCATTTCCTTCTTCCTGAATTATTTACTTACCTATTTTGTCTTCCCTCGAAACTGCTGGGGATAACACTGCTGGGGAATTATTTACTTACCTGTTGGGGAATAATATTATTGGGGAGTCTCCTTTCTTCCCCTTTTCTCCAAAGCTACTTCCTTCAAAACTTTTCTCTCTCAACATTGTTGGGGATAAAATGTTATCAGCCGGGGATAACGCTGTTGAGGATAACACTGCTGGGGGATTTTGATTCCTTAAAAACTAGTGCTTCACTCTTCTGAAGGCTGCTGGAAATGATACTGGCCTTTTGCTTTTTCCGAGCACAAGTTTCATCCTTTTGTTCTGTCCGCTGGGGAACAACTTCCTTTATTAAAACTTGTTATGCTGGGGGTAACACTGGTTCAAAGACCACTTCCCTTGAAACTGGTGTTATCTTTATTCTTCCCCAAATGGGTACCTGACTTCCAGAAAATTTTCTAAATGAAAGGAAAATTTTCTGCCCCAGTGTGATAATCTCCCTTGTGGCATGCATTTCCGTCATCAATGCCATTTCC
Organism: Nicotiana tabacum; assembly: GCF_000715075.1. NCBI lineage: Eukaryota > Viridiplantae > Streptophyta > Magnoliopsida > Solanales > Solanaceae > Nicotiana > Nicotiana tabacum. The sequence goes on along the minus strand of NC_134084.1, from coordinate 18,132,885 downwards.
TTTACCTGTTTCAAATCAAACAAAATTTGTTAGTTTAAAACGCGGTGGTTGGTTGTGATACTCCTACTGGGATGGCTTTTCCCTTTCTCCTTCCTTGCTTTGTGTTCTAAAACTTGTTGGGGATGATATTATTTGCTGGGGATAATCCCTTTCTGCTGGGGATATCCCTCTTCTTTTGTGGCATAGCTCGGAAACTGGCATTTCCCCGACTTTTAGTCTTGTATGAATTTCCCAAATCATGTTCATTGCTCTCCTTGATTTGTCCCCGTGCCTTGGCCTTGAGGTTTACAACCTTTGATTTCGGCAAGGATATCCCTCCTGACATTCGTCAATCCTTTTGTCAATTCCCTTTTGCTGGGGATATCTTTCTTGACATTGGCCTCGCGCTTGTTCCTTGCTGACTATACCACTTGGATGTACTAGTTAGATCTCATCTTGCATAATTGGAAAGCTGATGACATATATTGAAGTCAATTCTCACTTGTTGTGACCAAACAGACTCTATTGGGGAATTTTTCTATGAAAGGAAAAAGATAAAAGGGAACAGAATAAAAAGACAAAGGAAAAAGATGACTCTTTAACAAAAGAAACTATAAATGAAAACCTATCAAACGCAGATACCGACTCTAATGGTCATGACATGCACATGTGGCCTATCCTCCGCCGTCAATCGTCTTTTAAGATCTTCATTTGGCGATTCGCCATCTGATTCTCAATCTTATTCCACTTGCAGTGCCCAAAGGGTTTTCACTATCAAGCCTCTCTCATTTTGTTTTTTCTCTCAGCTTTCATTGCCTTATGGTGCCCGCGAAGGTTTTCACCGATAAGACTCTCTCATTTGTACCACTTTCCAGCTGGGGATTTGGAGTGTTGCCGATATGACTCTTTCTGCTGGGGATTAGAGTCCTTTCTACTGTGGAACAAAGTGTTATGTTCACCGGTAAGACTCTCATTTGTCTGACTTGGCATCTTTTGAAGACTGATCAGAAGGTCTTTCTTTGGACCGTAATGTGGGTTTTTGGATAGGCTAGAAAGAAAGGGTATTAAAGGCTCAAAAAACAAATCAATTTGGGGTTCAAAATTACAACCTTTGGAACCATATTTGTTTACAACAAGCGCAACCTTTGCCCCAGTTTCTTGCTTGGGGATTTTTATTTTTGTTATACTATGTTACACTATGTATATTACGCACATTATGCACCCTATGACCGAGCCGTGAAACGCCTACGTATCCTCTTTGAGGAATCAGGTCAAACGTAGTTCCCATTTCCTCTCTTTTCTTCTGACTTTCTTTTGTTTTCGTTATCATTTTTATTTTCTTTTTTTTTTCATTTCTCCTTTCTCTTTTGTCGTTTTGTTGTTTTCTTTTCTTTCCTTTTTTTTTCTTTCCTTTTTCTTTACCTTCCATGCTCGTATTTTCTAGTCGTTGCTACTGATTCCGAACGAGGGGTACGAAAGAAAAACAAATAAGGCTCAAAGGGGTAACGAAGGATAAAGTGTTTAGGTAGCAGAACAAAATGCCTTCGTCATTCCAGTCTTCAAAACATACCAAGTGTAAATAACACAAAGATTTGTAGCCTCTTCTGAGGGTGCTGGACTTAACAATTATATTCACACATTTGCTTTTTCATTTGTCATTTCTAAGCACCGTCGGGCGACACTCTCACCCTCATTATCATGAACGACCCTCATGCCAATTTGGCGAATCTTTCTTTTAACGGTTTTCTTTGTGTTTTACTTGCCCTAGTTCCACATGACTCGAGCTCCAAATAATCTCAAACCGTCCTTATTTCCTTTAAACGTTCTGATCACCTTTTCGGGGTTTTATGATTAACTTTTAAGATTAGGCCCAAACTGTGTGCGCATGTCATGTCACGAGAATCGGCGCTGAACAAAAATGATAAAAGGACTAAACAAAAAGATGACTGGAAATAATAAAAGACTGGATTTTGCATTAGACTACCGGTGAAATGGTTTGAATAACAAAACAAACAAAAACAAACCAGAATAAAATCCTAAAACAACCTGGACAAAACTTAAACAAACCGCAATGACAAAATGGAAAGATAAGAAAGTTTGACAAAAGATAATATCCGAATTATAACCCTAATAATCCAGACATTAGAAATGACAACAAAATAAGCCACCAAAAGCTTCTCTCTTGCTAACCAAGGAACGGAGCATCCTACCAATTATCGAACCTGGCATCTTAGCCACTGAGCTTTGCATTAATATTGCCAAGACCATTACCAACTTCAATATTATCAACCTCAGTCAACAAATTCCCAATAGGATTCGAGTGCTCCATGTCACTGTCATCGATCACAATCAGATTTTCCTGGATCATCCTTTCTATTTCTCTTTTCAAATTACGACAGCTCTCAATGTTGTGCCCTCTGACATTGGAGTGGTATGCGCATCGTGCAGCAGGATCAAAGCTTCTTGCACGTGGATCTGGAGTATATGCGGGGAGCGGCTCAATCAGGCCAGCATGCCTTAGTCTTTCAAACAGACTTGCATAAGATACTCCGATAGGGGTGAGAGCCTTTCCTCGCTTCAGCAACCTCTCGTTCCTAAATGCTTGATTGGGCCGGAAACCTGATCCAGGGGGCTTCCGGTAGGCTTGTGAGGGAGGATAGGCCTTTTGTAGATCTGGGTATTTGGAAAGTGAAGCATGTCTTTGGGAGTCTCGTGGGGAGAAGTAGTGTTGGGGAGGGGAGTAGCGTTGACGAGTGATGGAGCTACTCGGGTAGCATGGGAAAGCTACCATAAGTGGGTTGGGATGGAGAGTATGGGGGATCATCCGTTATGGTGTTGGGAGCTTGGGTAAGGACAGAGTTTAAGAAGCTTGGCGGTGGCGGGGGTGGTGCTTTCCCAGTCGTCCATGCCTGATACATGTCTGCCACATGCTGTCTCAGCATTTTCACTTCTTCTACCAATCCGTTGTTCCGTTCGACCAGTTGTTGTCGATCATCGGTACCGACCCACTTGGTTCTGAGGTTCTGTGTCATTGTCCTTTTTTTGCTTTGCAGGGAGGAATTACCACAACCAACCACTTTTCTATATATGAACACAACAAAGTGAAGCCATCACGTTAGTGTTAGGGCATTTGACAGATAATCATATATCAGAGATGCAATGCACCTAAGCAATTAAACCGTTCTATCCTGCATTCACTTCAATTACGTGCGTCGTTCCGGCTTCTTGTAATTGTGCCCCTTTGAACGCCTCCCAATCCTTCCTTTATTTTTCTTTCTCTTTTTATTTTTTTTTATTTTTTTATTCCTTTTTTCAGTGGTGGTCGAATCTTATGGAGATTGCCTACGTATCATGACCCCGCATGAATCAGACCTTGCGTAGTTCGGACCAATAAAAGATAAACAATAATAAACATTTTTTTTCAATTTTCATATTAAAACAAACTGGGCTTCAAAGGTTTGAAGATGACCTACAAACTCGAAAATCAAACAACCCACATATTCTAATCAAAAGATTTACAAACTCCAAAAACAAATGGCCAGCTTCCTTTCTCCATTTGACAAATGCAACCGAACGGTTATTTTTTGCAAATGTGGCCCCTTCCAAATTTCACATGAATTTTGAGGCCGGGGAGGATTATTTTATGACACTTTACAAACTTGTCCTTTCTTTTACGAAAATAGCCTTTCGACAACTGAAAGACACTCTAAGGCTATTTCGGCAAGAACGGTTTAAGACACTGCCAAAGATGGCTCAGCTTATTTTGACCAAAAGCGCAAACGGTATTCACTTGACCGCTGACTCTTTGTTTTTTTTTCAAAATAGAACCTGGTGTTGCAAACACGGCCCTTCAGCGCCTCGGGGATGAAGATTTTTAAGGCTGTGTGGGTCAACTGGACCAAATCTAAAACAATGACCCAAAGGTGGTTGTTTATGCAAAGTCAGCCCTCCGGCGTCCCTTTCGGGAACATTCGGTTATTTTTGACAAAAACAGCATCACCCGACTTATTTATGACTCTTTTTATCGTTTTTCAAAATAGAAAACTCAATACTGCAAACACGGCCTTTCAACGCCTCGGGGACGAAGATTTTTAAGGCTGTGTGGGTCAACTGGATCAAATCTTAAACATGACCCAAAAGATGGCTATTTATGCAAAGTCAGTCTTCCGGCGTCCTTTTCGGGAACATTCGGCTATGTTGTTTGTTTATTTGTTTTTTTGTTTTTGTTTATTTATTTGTTTTTGGCTATTTTAGCAAAAGGGGAGGTTGGACCCGATGAGGGTTGCCTATGTATCTCACATCCGGTGAGAATCAAACCCGCGTAGTTCGGGACATCATAAATAAATAAACTGACTTTTTTTTTAATTATTTTTTTATTTTTATTTATTTTTTGAAGGAAAGATTTATAAAGAAGAAATGGAGCAAGACAAATAAATAAGACTCTTTTTCATAACAAATAAATAAAATAAAAAAACATTTTAAAAAACAAGACTCTTTTTCATTTTCATTTTTCATGGCAAGACAAACTATTTTTCTTTTATTTTTTTCATTTTCAAAACAAGACAAAGTGAAGATTTTTTTTCGTTTCAACAAAATGACTAACCTATTCTTCAACCTGAAAATAAGAGACTCTTTTCTATTTTTTTCTTTTGCCATTTTTGAGTGAAACAAACTATAAAAAATATATTTTTTTTCATTTTTTCCAAAATTTCGGCAGAATTTCGCCAGTATTTGGGGCATTGGTTATTTTTTTCTAAAATAGGCAATTAACTCTCTACACAGTTACTTCCTTCTTTTTCGCAATTTTCCAATATTTCCGATTTTTTGAAGCCGGTCAGCCTGCAAGTCTGAAACAAGTAAATGCATAAATCACACAGTATGCAGCAGGATGGTCTTTTCACTTCAGGTTGCTAGTCCTAGACGGACCCAACCCCTGTGTTGAGTCCCCTAAGTCAAATGCGCATGATGCAAATAAGCGTTCCTACTAGGGATCCGGCATGTGGCTTTGTTATACTAGGTTCAGAACCTGGGTGTTTGTTCTAGACCTGGCTTACCCGAGCGGACAGCTCGAGCCGAGGGAAGGCAGCGTACCGGGAATACAGAAGCTTCACCGGCTTAGCAACTTGTCCGAAACCTCGTTCTAAATTGGGATTTGACACTATACAGAAAAGAAGTCGTATGAAGTACACCCTTCTTCATGATTCAGAAGACTCAGAGAGGATATGGGTTTCGACACAGTTTATATACAGTTCACAAAATATCAAAGCGGTAAATGCAGTTAGTTAGCACATTAAAACATGTAAAAATCACATAATAAATAAAGCCAAATAATACAATTATTCTAAGCTTGAATTCTTGAACCCTGAACCAGAGATTCTGGGTTGTTATCCCCAGCAGAGTCGCCAGAGCTGTCACACCTCCTTTTTCCGCCCCCGCGAGGGGTGAAGGAGTTTTTCCAATTAAAGGACAATCAAAACGGGATTTGTTTATTTATTTTAGAGTCGCCACTTGGGAGATTTAGGGTGTCCCAAGTCACCAATTTAATCTCCAATCGAGGAAAAGAATGACTCTGTATTACAGTCCGCGAACCAGAAATCCGGATAAGGAATTCTGTTAACCCGGGAGAAGGTGTTAGGAATTCCCGAGTTCCGTGGTTCTAGCACGGTCGCTCAACTGTTATATTCGGCTTGTTTTTCTGATTTTATACAATTATGCGCTCATATGTAAGTTTTAACTCTTTACCGCTTTTATTATTATATTTTTAAAAGAATGTGAACATCGTTTAAAAAAAACATGTCTTTGGATTGCATCACATGAAATGCACCCGCAATCCGGAAACACATTTTTATTCAATGTTTTGGGATTTGTATTTGGGTCGCATGAAATGCACACCCGAGTTTAAGAAAGTAAGATTATTAAAATGCATGCCTAAAGTGATTAGCGTATTTATTATTTTTGGGTAAGGCCGTGGAGTTCGCTAAGCGGCCGATCCCGAGTTCTAAGTAATTAACACATACATTTTGTGAGGGACCCACAATCTGTGCGTTTTATTTGGCGAGGCTCGTCTCATTTTTATTTAAAAGGATAAACCTATAGTGACTATATTTTTTCTATTAAGTTCGTCTCTAAAATAAAAGAAAATCTCTCAATTAATTACATGCTGAAAAAGACGTAACTTATTAGTTATTAGTTTACGACTAATGCAAATGGAAAATTGCAATCGAGTTTGTACAAAGAGAGATTGCTTTCGTTCTATATTCTATTATTTAATAACACTAGAACATGAGATTGACACATAATAATATCAAAACAAATTAACTATTCTTTGATTAATTTAAACTAACATTATTAGATGAAGGAGTCATTATACATATGCAACCCCATTACTCATTAATCAATCAACTACATTTTTATACAAAGAAAGAAAAATTCTATTCAAACACAAATCTAAACAGGAGGAATTCAACACGAACAATGCCTGGTCAATATTTCATTTCACCTCAAGCCAAGAGTGTACAAATGTGTACCTGGAAATGGCAATACAAGAAGAAGAAAAGTAGGAGTCAGCAACAGTAATAACACAGCAACGCAACAACAATAGCAACCCAACAGCAGCAATTCGAACCAGATTCAAGGCCCAGAAAAATTTGAAGAAAACCAAACAAGCTCAATAGAGAAAACCCAAAAGTTTGTAAACAAACTAAACAGCAACAACCCACGCGTGTATTAAACCCGAAACTAAACTCGTTTCTCACTTTGTTTTTGTTTTCTCTTTTTAAACTCTACCACCCTCTCTTCAGATTTTCAGAATGTATTCCTCTCTCAAAATTGTTCTCCCCAAAAATCCTCTAAGTTCTAGTCTTTCAAGTTCAAGTCTTCAAGTCTCTCTCTCAAGTCTTATATTCAAGTCTTGGTCCCTTAAAATGTGTCAAATGACTCTATTTATAACAAGACTCTTGTCTTGAATCCCCAACCCGAAATATTCCCTCAATTGCATGCTTTGTCCCCACTACTTAATGTTTTCTTTATTTTAAACCCTTGTCCCCATGCTTAACATAAATAATTACATTATTCCCACCCCACTACATTATGTCTTGTCCCCCACTATATTAAACAATTATATCAACCCCAACCCATTACATCTTGTCCACCATGCTTAACATAAATAATTACATTATTCCCACCCCACTACATTATGTCTTGTCCCCCATTATATTAAATATTTGTTCAAATGTTTAATTCCAAAAATACCCCTCTGACCTTACTGTAATTACCATTTTACCCCTGAACATAATGCAATTTACCAAACTACCCCATCAGCTATAACCAATCACCTAATCAATCTCAACCAAAATACAACAAATATGACCAATTTCTAAACAAATTTCAACAACAAATCTCATGAACACAGATGAATCATACAGCTTCAAATTAACGGGAATAAGTTAACCATATTGGGAACCAATCCGGGTTAACTTAGACCAAAAATGAATGAGCAAAGAGACAACAATATCAACAACAAAAATAAACTGAAACAACATGAATCACAATTAACGGAAATGATGCAAACTGAAATCATACCATGAACAACAAAAAGCAGGAATTATTTTGACTGAACAAATTTTTAACAATAATCCTACTTTCAGATTTAACAAAAATAAGAAATTGATCATAACAAACAAATAGATTCAAACTAAACTAAACACTCGCTTGAAAAATTCAAAAAGCAGCAAACTTTAAAAAAAATGCATGAACACAAATTTTCTCCAATACAAACAAAGAACCTGGGTTCGAATGGCAACTTCGATGCGCTGTAACTCAATGAACTCGAACTGTGTATGAATTGTTTCGACAAACCCCGACCAAAGCTCGAACAAACGAGATGGTTGAGTCTCATTGTTGGACTGGGCTGAAAGCGGATGGTTGAGTCTCATTTTTTCTGGACTGGGGGCGCCGGAAAAAGGGTGAAGCAGCAGCAACGCAGCAGAAGCGATGCTGGATGGGGCTAGACATTGACGAAGCAGCCAGTGAAGGCTGGCCAACGACTGTGTGTGTGCGTGCGACACACAGTCGAGCTTGGAGCGAGCTTGGAACTCACATCGTTCATGGGAGGAGCCTGTTTTGTTAGTTCTTTTGTTGTAGAAGACGATGAAGCCACGAGGGGGCTAGCCATGGTAGCCATAGCGATGGGTTGACGACGAAGACGCAGCAGCAGCCATGGATGTCGAGCTCAAGCTTGACGACGATGGGTTCTTGGGCTGTTGGTGGTCGAAGACGAAGCAGTGGCGATGGGGTTTGGTTTCGACCCAGCTGCTCGACGAGGAAGATGAAGAGATCAGCAGCTGATGTTCAAGGTTTTGACTAGTTTTGGCTAACGGGAAGAAGCATGAGCAACGATGGCCATGGTTTTCGCCAATTCTCGGTCCAACGACGACTGTGTATGTGTGTGGTCGTTTTGGAGGTGAACAGTGGCGTGGGAGGGGGGGAGCAACAGCTATGGTGGCTGCTCGTATGGAAGGGGAGGCAGCCATGGTTGGCTAGGGTTTGGGGTGAAGGTTTTGGAGAAGAAGAGAGGGGGTGGCGGATGGGTTTCTGTTTTTGGTTTTAGGTTTTTTTTAGTTTGTTTTGTGAAAATGTAAGATAGGGGGGTGTTGGGTCTTTGGGTTATGGAGCGGACCGGGTCGACCCGTGTTGAGATGGACCGGGTCATGGGGAAGGTTGGGTATTTTTTGGGCCTGTGGCTTGAATTTGAAGAAGAGCCCAATTCCGATTTGCTTTATATTTTTTGCTCTCTTTTCTTCTTTTATTTTTCTAAAACTAAATTCTAAAAATCCTTAAATTATCATATAGAACTAAATTAAGTTATGAAAGCGCAAATTAACTCCCAACAACAATTAACACACAATTAAGTAATAATTAAGCATGAAATTGTACAATTGGACATTAAATGCTAAAAATGCAAAAAATGCCTATTTTTTTTGATTTTCATTTTTTGTAAAACAAAATTAATTACTAACAATTGTAGGATTAAATCCTAAATGCAAATGCGATATATTTTATATTTTTTATTAATTTAACAAATAAACATGCACAGACAAATACAAATGATACAAGAAAATAACACAAAAATTCTCAAAATTGCACACCAAGGAAAATCATTTTATTTTGAATTTTTTGGGAGTAATTCTTTCATACGGCAAAAATCACATGCTTACACGGTTAATAGGTGAGATTTTGATATAGGGGTCGGAATGGAATTTCGAGAGTTGCAGTAGTTCTGTTGTGTCATTTGGGATATGTGTGCAAAATTGCATGTCATTCAGACGTGGTTTGGTTGGGTTTTTTTATTAAAAGAGTGATTTAGAAGATTTTGAAATTCTTAGGCTTGAATCCGATGCGAATTTGGTGTTGTGATGTTGTTTTGAGTGTTCCGAAGGTTGGAACAAATTTGAATGATGTTATGGGATATGTTGGCATATTTGGTTGAGGTCCCAGTGACCTCGGGTGAGTTTCGAGTGGTTAAACGGACTATTTCATCTTTGGAAAAGTTGCAGATTTTTTTTTGAGCTTCAGGTGTGCACCAGAAAATTTCTGGTGCGAGGAGTCCAGTTTGGAAGCTCATATCTTGAAATCTATAAGGAATCAGAAAAATTTCAAAACATGAAAGTTGTATCCCTTGTATTCTAGTTTCCAGAAACTTAAACCATTCAAGATTTGGATATTCTATCAGAAAGTTATAATGGATCGAATATGGCTAGTGGATCAGTTTTGACAAAATTTTCTGATGCATTTTAGAAGCTCATATCTCAGAATATATAAAGAGTTATATGGTGTATAACCTATCAAAAAAAATATCTTCGAGTCTAGTTTTTAAATATTCAAACCGTTTATCATTTGGATATTTCCACAAGGAGTTATAGACGTTTTAACAGAAAGCGTACAACAGGGAAAATGGTAAGAGGATGTATAACCTGTACAGTGCAAGGTACACCTCGATGAAGCCTGGGCAGATTGTTTTAAACCCGAGTTTTAGCCCATTTCTTTCGTTCCTTTCATTTGGTTTGGACGATTTTGGTGATCTCAAGGAGGGATTTTCACCAAGCAACACTAGGTAAGTGATTTCTTCCTATTTTTGAGATAAATATCTGATCTTATATGGATTTAGACATGAAAATCTGTAGAACAAGGTGGAGTTAGGGCTTGAGATTATGAGACATTCTAGGGATGAACTGAGGTGTCAAACAAACTCCAATTTTTGAGTTCTTTATATGTACTGACTCGTGAGATGATGAAGAATATTTTGGTATAAAGTTTGTCCAGTTCCGGGATGCGGGCCTGGGGTCGAGTTTTGACTGATTTCGGATTTTGTGTTTAAAATCGATATTTTTCAATTGGAATTCATTCATTTAGCATATTTGATGATAAAAATCTGAACTTGGTAGATTTGGAGCACTCGGAAGTTGGGTCGAGAGGCAAGCGTGTTGCGGAGTAGCTTTTCGGGTTAGTTCGAGGTGAGTAATGATTGTAAATGATGCTCTGAGGGTTTGAAACCCCGGATTGCACATCGTAGTGCTATATTGATATGAGACACACGTTTGATGACGAGCGTGTGGACGTATACTATTGGGGATTGTGACTTGGTCTATCCCGTATTGATGATTTTACCGCGTATTTGACTGAGACTTATTTGTTTTCTTTATGCTTTGGGCTAATTGCCATATTTGGGCTTCGTGCCAACTATTTGAATCCTTCGGGGATTTTTACTACCATTTCCTCACTGTTTTGACTTATTACTTGAACTCAGTCCTGTTATTTTTCCATTGTTTTACTGCTCAGCCATTTTACTCAGTTTTGAGATTTAAATGATATTCTAAATGATGTTTTGGGCTAAGAAATATTGTTTTACTATTACCTAAGGGGCTTGTGATGATTTTGGACTGATTAAAGGCCGAGGGCCTAGTTGTGAGGATACACTGGTTGTGACGACCCAAATGGTCATCACCTATTTTCTTACCCATTATGTGCTTTCGAGGCCTTGAAAACCTCATTTAGAGCTACTTCGATTTGCGTGCACAGTCCATACGCGTAGCCGCAATGCTTAAATATGAAATTCTATGAAAAATGTTGAGTCTTGACTTTAAAATGAATAAATTTGACTTCGGTCAATATTTTGGGTAAACGGACCTGGACCCGTAATTTGACGGTCCCGAAGGGTCCGTATGAAAATATGGGACTTGGGCATATTCCCGGAATCGGAATCCGAGGTCCCTAGCCCGAGAAATGAATTTTTAAGTGAAATTATTTTCAGAAATTGTTTAAAGGAAATTTGAAGTGAAAACTGATTAGAAAGCAATGGTATCGGGCTCGTATTTTGGTTCTGGCACCCAGTAGAGGTCTTATATACGACTTGAGTCATTCCTGTGAAATTTGGTTAAAAACGGACATCATTTGACGTGATCCGGACCTTAATTGAGAAATTTTATTGATCTCGAGGTTTAATTCAATGCTCGTGATGTTATTTTGGTCATTTGAGTACACGAATATGCCCGTAGTATATTTTTGAGGTGGTGTGTATACTTGGGTTGGAGTTTCGAGGGCTCGGGTGAGTTTCGAGTGGGATCCGGAATGCCTTAGGCTTAGAAAGTCAGATGTTGCAGATTCAGGAAGTTGCAGTCTCTGAACCCTCTAGTGCGGTCCGCGAGAAATTGTGTGTGACCGTGGAGGGGCTAGTGCGGCTGCGGTCGCCATTGTGCAGTCCGCAGTGGAGGCTGTGCGGCCGCAGTCGCCTTTGTGCTGTCCGCCCAGGATGCTGAACTGCAGGTCTTCAGGGAGGGGCCAGCGCGGCCGCGGTCGCTTTTGTGCGGTCCGTGGTGGAGGCTGTGCGGCCGCGGTCCATTTGATGCGGTCCGCACTGGGGGTCTGAGAGGGGTATAAATAAACGAGAATTTCAGTTATTTTTCACTTTTTCAAAACCCGAAAATATAAGAGGCGATTTTTCAAACAATCTTTCTTCTCCAAAATGTTGGTAAGTGATTTCTAACGCATTTTCTTCACTCCTTAACATCTTTTAACATGATTTCAACTTCAAATCAAAGATTTTCATGGGGGGAATTGGGTGTTTTGGGTAGAACCTAGATTTTCTAAAATTGGGGATTTGGACCTCAATTTGAGGTCCGATTTCAAAACAAATTATATATTTGGACTCGTGGGGAATGGGTAATCGGGTTTTGGTCCGAACCTCAGGTTTCGACCACGTAGGCCCAGGGGTAATTTCTGACTTTTGGGTTTGGGGTTAATTCATTTAGCACTTATTGATGTAATTAAGTAACTTATGACTAGATTCGAACGGATTGGTGGTGGAATCAATGGGTAAAGCTATAGTTGAGACCTGAGTGGTGATCAAGGCATCGAGGTAAGTGTTTGGTCTAACCCTAGCTTGAGGGAATAGGAGTTGAGTCATACTTGCTACTTGCTTCTTGTTGAGTACGGAGTATAGGCATGGTGACGAGTATCTATACGTTGGTGTCAAGCATGACTGTGAATCTTAAATTGAAGTTGTTGTATTCTTAAATGACACTTGAGTGCTTTACTTAATGATCTTCTATGATTGAGCATTTTCAGTAATTGAACTGAGTACAAGTTGAGTTGAGGTTGGTTATAGCTAATTCTCCCTTGTCGGGATGACTAATGCAATATTGTTGTCCCTTGCCGGGAAAATTATAATATTGTTGTGTTCCCTTGCCGGGAAGTTATTATATTATTTATGTTCCCTTGTCGGGATTTCTTGTGATTGTGTGATGAAATGTAAAAGGGAGCGGGTGGTATTCCTACCACAATATATAATGAAATGGGAGCGGGTGGTACGCCTACCACAAGATATAATGAAATAGGAGCGGGTGGTACACCTACCACGAGATATAATGAAATGGGAGCGGGTGGTATGCCTACCACAAGATATAATGAAATGGGAGCGGGTGGTACGCCTACCACGAGATATAATGAAATGGGAGCGGGTGGTACGCCTACCACAAGATATATTAAAACGGGAGTGGGTGGTACGCCTATCACAAGATATACTGAAAATGGGAGCGGGTGGTGTGCCTACCACAAGATATGAGAAATGAGATCGGGTTGCACGCCTGCAACAAGATGAAACTGAAAGTGAAAGTTGCCTTATTTCTCTTTATCCGTGTTAGAAGTTAAATTATAGTTTCCTTACTATTCTTTGATATTCTGTTTTATCTGCTACCCCCGGAGCATGTTTCCCCTTTCCCAGCTTTGATTGTTTAGTACCTGTTTACTTTTCCGCCATATAGTATATAATTGCATAGGTTTATCTAGAGTCTAGTCCTAGCCTCGTCACTACCTCACCAGGGTTAAGCCAGACACTTACCAACACATGGGGTCGATTGTGCTGATACTACACTCTGTGCTCTTTTGCACAGATCCAGGTCTTGGACAGCAGCAGTAGCGCGAGAGTCAACTTTCAATCCAGTGAGACACCGAGGTAGCCTTGTAAGCGTCCGCAGGCCTAACGTCTCCTCTATTTTTATTTCATTCTGTTATCTCATGTATTCGAGACAAACAGTTTATATTGTTTTCTTTAAAATGGTTGTATTTAGTACTCTTAGAAGTTCATGAGTAATGTGACACTAGTTCTTGGGTAGAGGCATATGTTGATTTCCGTATTACTGTTCAGTTTCTTTAATTCAAGTCTTCCGTACATTTATTAAATTCCGTTGTTTTCATGCTATTACTGATAATCGTTAAAAGAAGTGATTTGTTAATGAAGTAAGCTGTTAAGGATTGGCTTGCCTAGCTCACATTAGTAGGCACCATCACGACTCCCGAGGGTGGGAAATCCAGGTCGTGACAAGTTGGTATCAGAGCTCTAGGTTACATAGGTCTCACAACTCATGGACAAGCTCAGTAGAGTCTGAGGGATCGGTACGAAGACGTCTGTATTTATCCCCCAGAGGCTACAGAGTTAGGAAAATCTCACATTTGTTCTTTCTTGTCGTGCGGATTTGTTCCTCAAATGCTAATTGAATATCTACTCTCTTCTTTCGCAGATGGAGAGAACACGCGCTTCCTCATTTATCGCTCAGCAGCCTGAGCCCCCAGCAGCAGCTCCCACTAGGGCCAGAGGCCGAGGCAGTGCTAGAGGCCGAGGTAGGGGCAGAGTTCAGCCCCGAGCAGCAGCACCAGTGGCGGAGCCTCAGGTTGATTTTGAGGAGGAGGTTACGGCCCCAGCAGTTCCGGTGGGCCCAACTCAGGTCCTAGAGGGGTTTATTGCTACCCCAGTTCTTCAACATGCTCTGGTCCGATTGGTGGGCCTCATGGAGAGTGTCACCCGAACAAGTTTGATTCCTATAGCCCCAACCACTTCTCAGGCTGGAGGAGGGGCTCAGACTCCTGCTACACGCACTCCGAAGCAGGTAGCTCCTCAGATTTAGACTCCAACGGTTCAACCAGTTAGAGCAGTTTAGCCGGGTGTAGTAGCTCAGACCGGTGATGGCTATGTCTGCCGATGCTTTGTGGAGGCTGGATAGGTTCACCAAGCTCTTCACTACTACTTTCAGCGGTGCTTCTTCTGAGGATCCCCAGGATTTTATATATTGCTGTCACGAGGTTTTTAGGAACATGGGTATTGTTGAGACTAATGGGGTCGATTTTGCTACATTCCGCTTGTCTGGATCCGCCAAGACTTGGTAGAGGGATTATTGCTTAGCTAGGCCAGCCGGGTCGCCATCTTTGACTTGGGAGCAGTTTACAATATTGTTTCTGGAGAAGTTTCTCCCCATTACTCAAAGAGAGGCCTATCGGAGGCTGTTCGAGCACCTCCAGTAGGGTTCCATGACGGTCACCCAGTATGAGACCAGGTTCATCGACTTAGCTCGTCATGCTCTTGTCATACTTCCTTCCGAGAGAGAGAGGGTGAGGAGGTTTATCGATGATCTTATTCAGCCGATTCGTCTTCAGATGGCCAAGGAGGCCGGGAGTGAGATTACTTTTCAGGAGGCGGCATTATGGCCCGCAGAGTTGAGATGGTTCTATTGTAGGGAGGTGGTCAGGGGTCGGATAAGAGGCCCCAACATTCAGGTAGATTCAGTGGTACCTCGTCTGGAGGTAGAGATTCATATGGTAGAGGCCATCCTCCTAGGCCCTTTTAGTCAGCTCTTCAGGCTTTTCATAGTGCTTCGGGTGGCCGTGGTCCTCCGATTCAGTATTCTGATTAGCAGTCCTTTAGTGCACCACCAGTACCTATTAGTGCACCGCCCTTTCAGAGTTTTCAGGGTCATCAGCCCTAGTAGCCGATGGCTTGTTTTAGTTGTGGCGACACGAGGCACATTGCTAGGTATTGCCCTCGGGCTTCGAGCAGTTCTCCGCATCAGGGTTCCCGTGCTATGGTTCAGGCACCAGATGTTCCATAGCCCGCCCAGCTAGCTAGAGGTGGGGGTAAAGGTGTTAGAGGTGGAGGTAGAGGTCCTCGAGGTGGAGCTCTGGCCACCAGAGGTGGAGGCCAGCCAACAGCAGGCCATCCTAGAGAGGTAGTTCAGGGTGGTGGGCCCTAGCCCCGATGTTATGCTCTCCCACCCAGGCCCGAGGCTGAGGCTTCAGATGCAGTTATTACAGGTACGGTTCTAGTTTGTGATAAAGATGCTTCAGTGTTATTTGATCTAGGGTCTACATATTCGTATGTGTCATCTTATTTTGCATCATATTTGGTCATGCCTAGTAATTCTTTGAGTGCTCCTATTTATGTGTCTACGCCGGTGGGTGATTCTATTATGGTAGATCGAGTCTATCACTCTTGTGTAGTTGTGATTGGAGGTCTTGAGACTCATGTGGATTTGTTGCTTCTAGATATGGTCGATTTCGATGTCATATTAGGGATGGACTGGCTATCACCTTACCACGCTATCTTGGACTGTCATGCCAAGGCTATGACCTTAGCTTTATTAGGTATGCCTCGTTTAGAGTGGAGAAGGACTCCTGGTCATTCTACCCGTAGCATCATTTCTTATGTTAAGGCTCGGCGTATGGTCGAGAAGGGGTTCTTGGCCTATTTAGCTTATGTTCGTGATTCTAGTGCGGAGGTTTCCTCTATTGATTCTGTGCTTGTGGTTCGTGAGTTTCCTGAGGTATTCCCTTCAGACCTGCTGGGTATGCCGCCCAACAGGGATATTGACTTTTTCATTGATTTGGCTCCGGGCACTCAACCCATTTCTATTCCGCCGTATCGCATGGCCCCGCCTGAGTTGAAAGAGTTGAAGGAGCAATTGCAGGACTTGCTTGAGAAGGGTTTCATTAGACCTAGTGTTTCACCTTGGGGTGCGCCGGTGTTGTTTGTTAAGAAAAAGGATGGTTCGATGAGAATATGCATTGATTACCGGCAGTTGAACAAGGTCACCATCAAGAATAAGTATCCACTGCCGAGGATCGATGATTTGTTCGATCAGCTTCAGGGTGCCAAGGTATTTTCAAAGATCGACTTGAGATCTGGCTACTATCAGTTGAGGATTAGGGCATCTGATGTCCCTAAGATAGCTTTTCGCACTCGGTACGGGCATTATGAGTTCTTGGTCATGTCATTTGGGTTGACAAATACCACATCGGCTTTATGGATTTGATGAACCGAGTGTTCAGGCCTTATTTAGACTCGTTTGTGATAGTCTTAATTGATGATATTTTGATATACTCCCGTAGCTAGGAGGAGCATGAGCAGCATCTCAGAGTGGTTCTTCAGACTCTAAAGGATAGTCAGTTATATGCTAAGTTCTCGAAGTGTGAGTTCTGGCTGAGTTCAGTTGCATTTCTGGGTCATGTTGTATCAGCAGATGGTATTCAGGTTAATCCGAAGAAGATTGAGGCAGTCAAGATCTGGCCTAGACCAACATCAGCTACAGAGATTCGGAGTTTCTTGGGATTGGTAGGCTACTATCGTCGGTTTGTGGAGGGGTTCTCATCTATTGCAGCCCCGATGACCAGGTTGACCCAGAAGGGTACCCAGTTCAGATGGTCAGACGAGTGTGAGGCGAGCTTTCAGAAGCTCAAGACAACTCTGACTACCACACTGGTGTTGGTTTTGCCCACAGTTTTAGGGCCTTACATAGTTTATTGTGATGCTTCCCATATTAGGCTTGGTGCAGTGTTGATGCAGGATGGCAAGGTCATTGCCTATGCTTCGAGGAAGTTGAAGATTCATGAGAAGAACTATCTGGTCCATGATTTAGAGTTGGCAGCCATTGTTCACGCATTGAAGATTTGGAGGCATTATCTGTATGGCGTGGCATGTGAGATGTTCACTGATCAAAAGAGTCTTCAGTATTTGTTCAAACAAAAGGAGTTGAATTTAAGGCAGAGGAGATGGTTGGAGTTGTTGAAGGATTATGATATCACTATCTTATATCACCCAGGAAAGGCCAATGTGGTGGCCGATGCTCTGAGTAGAAAGTCAGCCAGCATGGGCAGTCTTGCTTATATTCCGGTCGGTGAGAGGCCGCTTGCGTTAGATGTTTAGGCTTTGGCCAATCGATTTGTGAGATTGGATATCTCTGAGCCTAGCCGAGTATTAGCTTGCATGGTCACTTGATCTTCATTATTGGAGCGTATCCGTGATCAACAGTTTGATGATCCCCATTTGTGTGTCCTTAGAGACACGGTGCAGCGTGGAGGTGCCAAGAAGGTTACCTTAGGTGATGATGGAGTTTTGAGATTGCAGGGGCGAGTTTGTGTGCCTAATGTGGATGGGCTTCGAGAGTTGATTTTAGAGGAGGCCCATAGTTCCCGGTACTCTATTCATCCAGGCGCCGCGAAGATGTATCAGGATTTGCGGTAGCATTATTGGTGGCGTAGAATGAAGAAGGATATTGTTGCATATATGGCTCGATGTTTGAATTGTCAGCAGGTTAAGTATGAGCATCAGAGGCCTGGTGGATTGTTTCAGAGGATTGAGCTTCCCAAGTGGAAGTGGGAGCAGATCACTATGGACTTCGTTACTGGACTTCCGTTGACTCGGAAGAAGTTCGACGCAGTTTAGGTCATTGTTGATAGGCTGACCAAGTTAGCGCATTTCATTCCTGTGGCAGTCTCCTATTCATCCGAGAGGTTAGCTGAGATCTATATCCGGGAGATTGTTCGCCTTCATGGTGTGTGTGTGTTTATCATTTTGGACCGAGGTACGCAGTTTACCTCGCGTTTCTGGAGAGCAGTTCAGCGAGAGTTGGGCACTCAGGTGGAGTTGAGTACAACCTTTCATCCCCAGACGGACGGCCAGTCCGAGCGGACTATTCAGATTCTGGAGGATATACTCCGAGCTTGTGTCATTGATTTTGGAGGTTCGTGGGATCAGTTTTTGCCTTTAGCAGAGTTTGCCTACAATATCAGCTACTAGTCGAGTATCCAAATGGCTCCTTATAAGGCTTTGTATGGTAGGCGATATCGATCTCCGGTTGGATGGTTTGAGCCGGGGGAGGCTCGGTTGTTGGGTACGGATCTGGTTAGGAGGCCTTAGACAAGGTCAAGATCATTCAGGAGAGGCTTTGTACGGTTTAGTCCAGGCAAAAGAGTTATGCAGACCGCAAAGTTTGAGATGTGGCTTTTATGGTTGGTGAGCGGGTATTGCTCCGAGTGTCGCCTATGAAGGGCGTAATGAGATTCGGGAATAAGGGCAAGCTTAGCCCTAGGTTCATTGGTCCATTTGGGATTCTTGATTGAGTGGGAGAGGTGGCTTATAGACTTGCATTTCCGCCTAGCTTATCAGCCTTGCATCCAGTATTTCATATGTCCATGCTTCGGAAGTATCATGGCGATCCATCCCACGTGTTAGATTTCAGTACTGTCCAGTTGGACAAGGACTTGTCTTATGAGGAGGAGTCGGTGGCTATTCTAGACTGGCAGGTCTGTCAGTTGAGATCGAAGAGTTTTCCTTCGGTTCGTGTTCAGTGGAGAGGTTAGCCTCCTGAGCCATCGACCTGGGAGTCCGAGTTTGATATGCAGAGCCGTTATCCTCATTTATTTCCCGACTCAGGTACTTCCTTCTTCTGTCCGTTCGAGGACAAACGGTTGTTTTAGAGGTGGAGAATGTGACGACCCAAAGGGTCATCACCTGTTTTCTTAACCATTATGTGCTTTCGAGGCCTTGAAAACCTCATTTAGAGTCGCTTCGATTTTCGTGCGTAGTCTGGGCGCATAGTCGGAAAGCTTAAATATGAAATTCTATGAAAAATGTTGAGTCTTGACTTTAAAATGAATAGATTTGATTTCGATCAAAATTTTGGGTAAACGGACCCGAACCCGTAATTTGACGGTCCCGGAGGGTCCGTATGAAAATATGGGACTTGGGCGTATTCCCGGAATCGGAATCCGAGGTCCCTAGCCCGAGAAATGAATTTTTAAGTGAATTTTTTTTCAGAAATTGTTTAAGGAAATTTGAAGTGAAAACTGATTAGAAAGCAATGGTATCAGGCCCGTATTTTGGTTCCGGCGCTCGGTACAGGTCTTATATACGACTTGAGTCATCCTTGTGAAATTTGGTTAAAAACGAACGTCGTTTGACGTGATCCGGACCTTAATTGAGAAATTTGATGTTTAAAAGAGTTTTGAGAAATTTTATTGATCTCGAGGTTTAATTCGATGCTCGTGATGTTATTTTGGTCATTTGAGAACACGAATATGTCTGTAGGATTTTTGTTAGGTTGTGTGTATACTTAGGTTGGAATTTCGAGGGCTCAGGTGAGTTTCAAGTGGGCTCCGGAATGCCTTAGGATTAGAAAGTCAGATGTTGCAAGTTCAGGAAGTAGCAGTCTCTGAACCCTCTAGTGCGGTCCGCGAGAAATCGCATGCGACCGCGGAGGGGCCAGCGCGTCCGCGGTTGCCTTTGCGCGGTCCGCGGTGGAGGCTATGCGGCCGCAGTCGCCTTTGTGTGGTCCGCCCAGGGTGCTGAACTGCAGGTCTTTAGGGAGGGGCCAGCGCGGCCGCGGTCGCCTTTGTGTGGTTCGCGGTGGAGGCTGTGCAGCCGCGATCCATTTGATGTGGTCCGCACTGGGGGCCTGAGAAGGGTATAAATAAATGGGAATTTCAGTTATTTTTCAGTTTTTCAAAACCCCAAAACATAAGAAGCGATTTTTCAAACAACCTTTCTTCTCCAAAACGTTGGTAAGTGATATCTAACTCATTTTCTTCACTCCTTAACATCTTTTAACATGATTTCAACTTCAAATCAAAGATTTTCATGGGGGAAATTGGGTGTTTTAGGTAGAACCTAGGTTTTCTAAAATTGGGGATTTGGACCTCAATTTGAGGTCCGATTTCAAAACAAATTATATATTTGGACTCGTGGGGGAATGAGTAATCGGGTTTTGAGCCGAACCTCGGGTTTCGACCATGTGGGCCTGGGGGGTGATTTCTGACTTTTGGGTAAAACTTTAGAAAACTCATTTTCATGCATTGGGGTTGATTCATTTAGCACTTATTGATGTAATTAAGTAACTTGTGACTAGATTCAAGCGGATTAATGGTGGAATCAAAGGCTAAAGCTATAGTTGAGACTTGAGTGGTGATCAAGGCATCGAGGTAAGTTTTTGGTCTAACCCTAGATTGAGGGATTAGGAGTTGAGTCATACTTGCTACTTGCTTCTTGTTGAGTACGGCGTATAGGCATGGTGACGAGTATCTATACGTTGCAAGCATGACTGTGAGTCTTAAATTGAAAGTTGTTGTGTTCTTAAATGACACTTGGGTGATTTACTTAATGATCTTCTATTATTGAGCATTTTCAATAATTGAATTGAGTACAAGTTGAGTTGAGGTTGGTTATAGCTGATTCTCCCTTGCCGGGATGACTAATTCAATATTGTTGTCCCTTGCCTGGAAAATTATAATATTGTTGTGTTCTCTTGCCGGAAGTTATTATATTATTTATGTTCCCTTGCCAGGATTTCTTGTGATTGTGTGATGAAATGTAAAAGGGAGCGGGTGGTACACCTACCACAAGATATAATGAAATAGGAGCGGGTGGTAAGCCTACCACAAGATATAATGAAATGGGAGCGGGTGGTACGCCTACCACAGGATATAATGAAATGGAAGCGGGTGGTACGCTTACCACGAGATATAATGAAATGGGAGCGGGTGGTACGCCTACCACAAGATATACTGAAATGGGAGCGGGTGGTACGCCTACCACAAGATATATTTAAAAGTGCAATTTGGAACATGTTGATACCCAATTTTTCCCTATGTATTTCTTTTACATGCAAATACTTTCAAATATCATATACATACATATATAAGTATGCCCAAGTGTTATAGTATATTTCCAATTTTTTAAAAGATTTTTAAATTGATTTATTGCTCAATAATTATTCCCAAAATTATCACTTTGGTGAATAACTTATTTTATTCTCATATTTATACCAAAATATAGGTATGTTACGTTTCATATATTTTTACAAATTAATTTGGTATTTTAAAAGCTAAATTGCATATAATTGCAATTTTAGCCTGCTTTAAGATTTAATAGCATTTAATTATGAAACTGGTTTCAATATTTTTTAATTAATATTTATATACTATTAACGGATCCAGTGCTTTTAATTTGCTTTCAAAATTATTTTTTACTATTTTTATAAAATAAAAAGGGAAAACTAGCTATTTAAATTTTGGCCTCAGTTCATTTCAATTGAAGCCCCATTACATTTCGATTTTAGCCTAAAATTGACCTAATTTCAAACTCAAATTCAGACCAGCCTAATTACCACTCTAACCCGACCCAACACCTATTCAACCGACCCAGATCAACGGCCGCCGTTGCTTTTTACCCTTTTTAATCCAAACGACCCTAAACCATACCTCATTCTTTCAGAGACGCCACCTTTTAATCCCTTCTTTCTCTCAACTCTTTCTCAACTCACCTCAAACCTTAGCCGCTGCCTCTTACTGAAACCCTAATCCATGGCTTCCCAGGCTCATTGGAGGACTATACCAGCCTCTCATGGCTTCTACGTGCTCATTTCTGAGGTCCTATGACCAGATCTTGAAAGGTTTCGACCAAGCCTTTGCTTGATGACTGTTCTCCGGTCATCTTCAACCTTTGTCCGGCCAGCCATGGCTATCCGAGTTCGACCTTCGACTCTCCTACTTAGATCGATGGTTTTCAAAGCCTTCCTCATCACCTGGGTTTTGTAAGAAACCCTAATCTCTAAGGTTCCTCCGATTTTATTCCAGATCTGCTCCGGATCTATGTGTGTTTTGAACTTGCTAAGCATTTTTCTCAAAGTTTCTTTAATTTTGCTTTCAAAACTCTTTATTCTTCAACTAGGGTTTCATGTTAAGTTATTTCGTATCTCTTCTCTAATTCTCGACATGTTTTGCTATGTTTTGCTTGTGTTGTTTTTCTATTTGAGTTAGCATGTTGAAAACCCTAATTTTTGGAATTTTGTTTGAGTTTCTTAGTCTGTTTGTTTGTATTAGTTTGATTTACCTTGTTTACACCTGATTAGCGTTGAAAACCCTAATTTTTGGGGTTTATTTGAGATTCTGAATTCGCTTGTTTGTTTCACTTGTTTATCGCCTCTAAACTCGACTAATTTTTGAAAACCCTAGTTCTTTGGGGCCTATTCGAGTCCTTTGAGTTTATTCGTGCAATTCGTCTGTCTGAAGTTGCTCAGCCCGATTCTTTTTGTTTCAGCATCTCTCTTCCTTATGTGATTCCTTTTTGTTCTTGTGAGCACGTGATTTTTGCCTTACGAAAAACTGCTCCAAAATAAATCAAAATAAATTTCTTTTACTGTGTAATTTCTGAATTTGCGTGGTGTTAAATATTTGTTTATGTCCGTAAAATGTTTGTTTTGTTATAATTAAACAAAATTAAAATAAAAATACATGTTTCATGCATATCTAGGATTTAAGTATGCATTTAATTAAGTTAATTTAAATAAAATCATAAAAAATATGCATTTTGTTCTATTTTTAATGTTCCACTGTGTGATTAATGTTGTCTATGTGTTAATAGTTGTTAAAAGGGTAATTAATATCTTTGTAATGGTAATTTTGTTTTTATAATTTTAATTAAGATTTTTGTTAATTAATAATGAAATTAGAAAATAATAAATAAAAAAATAATAACACAAGTTATACAAAATCGGACCTGGATTAAAATCCAGGCCCAAAGCATTAATTCCCTTCACAGCCCAATCCCCTTTAGCCCAGGTCCGGTCCAGTCCGAAAGGAGTCAATACGACAGCGTTTAGTCATGGCTCAGCATGGACCGTTCGATCAAATCCAATCAACGGACGAGATCTTCTACCCTTACCCGAAACCCGTAACCCGACCCTTTGACCCAATACAGGCCGACCCTGAACTTAGACCAAACGACGTCGTTCGGATTAGTGGATTAATCCTGGCCCTTAATCTTACTTGATCGGACGGATAACATCAGTCCACCCCACCCCTATATAAGTCCCCAAGCCTTACCCGGCCCCTAACTAAACACCCCCCCTCTCCTACACTGTTCATCATCGTCCCCCAAGCCCCACTCCTAACCCTAGCTGCCCTAGGATTCCACCGCCTGAAAC
The DNA here is from genome assembly GCF_000715075.1 of Nicotiana tabacum. Classification (NCBI taxonomy): domain Eukaryota; kingdom Viridiplantae; phylum Streptophyta; class Magnoliopsida; order Solanales; family Solanaceae; genus Nicotiana; species Nicotiana tabacum. Next base: position 18,109,327 of record NC_134084.1, on the reverse strand, counting down.
CCGGCGGCATCAACGCCGCCGGTCACCAAAATAACACCATAGAATCCCCTGAGCCTCCTCTATCCAAATATGTTAGCCGTTGGGCTCGAATCCTCCTGAAGGTTCTCGAATCTTCATTTGAAGATTCGAGCCAAGTTCAGACCTAAACCAAACAACACCTAGTTAACACCATAGCTTCCCCTAGTCATCCTGAGTATGGATCTGTTGGTTGTTTGGCTCGAATCAGTCCCGAGCTTCTCGAATCTTCTTTTGAAGATTCGGACCAAACAAGGACGAACTCAGATCCGTTTCAAATTAACACCAAATAACCCCTAGGCTACCCTCACCATTGTGTCATGTTTGGTTCTTCTCGAATCTGACCAGAAATGGTTAAATCCCAAATCGAGTTTTTAAGAACCCTAAAAATACCAAACTTCTGGATTCTGTGCATATTAAATGAAGATTGAGGTTTAATCGACCTTAGTCGAAGTATTTTCAGTGGAAAATACTTCGACTAAGGTCAGTTTGATTTCAAACAAAAATCCGAAATCCAAGTTGAGTTCGAGTCGGAATAAAATTGAAGATTCAAAGGTATTTTTTCTATTTTTTTGTGTATTATATATGTATTTTTGTGTTTGTTTTAGTCTGTATAATTTTTCAATCTGTTATTATCATACTGTCTCCTACTCGTCTACCTAATTTTAAATGTGAATTGTTTCTGATTGATTGTGCTTAGTTACAATGTGTGTAATCGACTCGATTTAGTTCGTCGATTAGTTATATTATGAATTTTCATTCATAATAATACTGATTGAAACAACCTGTTTTCTATCATTATGTACTGTTTGTTGACAGATATTGTAGATAATCATCAGTTAAATCATCCTGGTTTATATGAATCTGTCAATAAGTGTTGTATATATGTTGTCTGAACATTAAAGTGTCAAGGGCATTGTCAGTATTGGCAATGATCCTGTATGTGTCTGATTTTGGTTCAATGTTAAATCCAGTCTGAATTGTTATGATAACTTCAGTAATGTTGTTATGATGTTAGTTCTGAATTCAGTATAATATTGTTGTAATGTCCAGTTTGAATTCAAGTTTGCAAAAGTTGGTCAAATGCAATTGTGTTAGGAGGTTAATAGGATTGGTTTTAGCTGTAAATCAGGGAGATAACTAAGTTTGTACAGATTTTAGAATCTGTTTTGCTATAGGTTCTGATTTTTCAGTAATAACATCAAGATTTCAGGGGCACTTCTGGGAATGAAACAGTAAAAAATAGGGTGTTAGTGCTAGTATATTATAATGTAATGTTAGTGGTTATTAGTTAATGATACTAATGGGGAACAAGGGATAATGGGCTGCTGAAAATCAGGGAAAAGGTTTTACATAATGGGATTTTCTGTTTTTTATTTTTTTAAAAAAAGAAGGGGGTCCAAGAAGCACTTAAATTGCCTAGGACCAGCCCTGTATAAATACAGGAGCTGGACAGACAGTTATGGGGGGGACAGAATTTTAAGAGAGAATTTTTGAGGGAGAAAAACAGAATTTTCAGAGAGTTTTTTTTTAACAGAGAGAGAATTTTTAAGAGAGAATATTTAAGAGATTTTGAGGGCTGAGATTTTAAAGAAAGGAAACAGAAAATAGAACACTCACATATACACTCACACACAGATACAGCAGCAGAAACAGAAAAATCAGAAACAAACTGAATTTGTAACTGAAGAAAAGCTGAAATCTGAAATGTTGTTCTTTTGTTGAATCTGTTCAACTTTGTGTGATTCCATTGTTCAGTTAAAATCTGAAGTGTCTTTCAAAATACTATACTGTGCATCTATTTTCTTCGGGTCTTATTATTGTTCAAATCTGTGGGAATACTGATATTTGGCTGAGTGTGTTACTGCTGTAACTGCTGAAACTTACTTCTTCTACCTCCATTTTCAGGTATATATCTTTTAAATTTTAAGTTGGAAAGAGATTCAACATGACTAGTCAATGAAGCTTGAACTGAAAGTCTATTTTTATTTGTCCAAGTTCATCAATTTAAATTTCATTTTTTGTTTCATGTTAGTTAATTAGTAGTAAATTCAATTTGATAGCTATGAGCTAATTGTCTTACTTTGAAAGTTTGTATAAAGGTTTGTAATAATATTAGTTCATTATCTCATTAGTTTAATAAATTGTCAAGACAGGGAGTAAGGCATAAAAATGGACCATTGATTACATCCCATAATACCATTAGCTAAATGCAAAGATAAAGAAGTTACATTAGTAGAATATCTTGTAATAAGTATGATTTTGTTTAGATTGGTATAAGTTATTATATGGTATGATGACAGGTATAATCATATGAGTAAAGTAAGTTGGTATAGCTCGTCATGATGATAGAACGTTATGAATGTTTACGCCAAATAGTTGGGTTGCATGTAATGTAACTTTGTTGAATTAACTTGCATAATAATTCTTTTTCTACAAATTCGATGCTTATCTACTTTCATAAAACAGAGTGACCAAATAATTAGGCCTATTAGACTAAAAGTGAGTGTATGAGAATGAAAAGAGATGTACAAGCATAAATTGCCACACTTTACATCATTGATAATTAGAAATAGAATTTGCATTAAGTAAACAATGAAAATTCTCGGAAAATATTTCCTTCCTTTATGAATCATTTATTTTCAGTTTCATATGCCATTTATTCTTTGGCATGTATATATATATTTATGTCATATTTGTTTTTTAAAGATAGTATTAATCATATTCTTATTATGTCCTTTGAATTTGAACAGTTGGAATGAATTATTTATATTCGGAAATTATAATCAATGGTCAACATTTAATAAATTGTGGATTCTTTTCCAAAAATTAAAGATTATCTTAAAACGAAATTTCTCGTGATATAACAAATATTTTTGTGGAAAATCCATGATATCATTACGAATATGTCACGCGATTGGGGATACGTTCGCGTACCCTGATTATATTTTTAAAAGCAAAAAGATTCGGATTATGCGTACGCGCAATTTCGAACGAATATTTAATAAAAAGATTTTTTTAGGCGTTAAGTCAATTTCATAAAAAACCGAGATGTACGGTTCACTATTCAGAAAAAACAAATATTCTTGATTCGACACAATTTCGAAAATGATTACTCAATAAATATATTATCAAAAGTTATTGTGGACACGTACGCGTGACACAATTCCGCATTTTTTAAATTTATAATACGAATATACGTACGCGTAATTCGATTAAAGAAGGGTTCTTAACCACAATAAGTAAAAGCAGTAGAAAAATCACGTAATAAAAAGTATTTAATAAAAATCAAGATAATTAAGCCAATAATAAAAACAGTTAAACGACCGTGCTAGAACCACGGAATTCGGAAATGCCTAACACCTTCTTCCGGATTAACAGAATTCCTTACTCAGGATTTCTGGTTCGCAGAATAATAAACAGAGTCATATTCTCCTCGATTCAGGGATTAAAATTGGTGACTTGGGACGCCTTAAAATTCCCAGGTGGCGACTCTTAAATAATTAAATAAATCCCGTTTCGACTGTCCTTCAATTGGAGAAAACTCCCTTGCACCCTCGCGGGCGCGGTGAAAAGGAGGTGCGACAGCTCTGGCGACTCTGCTGGGGACAAAAGTGTTACTATAATCCAGAACCATTGGTTCAGGGTTTAAAGAATTCGAGCTTAAAATATCTGTGTTAATTGGCTTTATTTACTATGAGATTTTCAAACTGTTTATATGCTAATATGCTAAATGTTGTTGTTTACCGCTTTAATATTATTTGAATTGTGAATATATATACAGCTGCTACGAAACCCCCTTCTTTCTGAGTCTTCTGAATTTATGGTGTACACGTGCGCGTGACCCACCTTTCTGTTAGAGTCGTACCAAATAAGACGGAGTTGGGACAAGTAACTAGGCCGGACAGACTTTCGTGCTCCCGGTACGTTACCCCCGCTTCGGCTCAAACTGTCCGTTTGGGTAAGCCAGGTTTAGAACAATCAACCTAAGGTTTTACACTTAGAATAACTCAGCCATGTACCGGATCCCTAGTAGGAACGAATATTTGCATCATATGCATTTGGCCTTGGAGACTCAACACAGGGGTTGGGTCTGTCTAGGACAGGTGAACCAAAAATTAAAAGACCATCATGATGCATCCTACTTGTTATTTGTGCATTCATTCGCCTCGAACATGCTTGTTGACCAGCTTAAATAAAATCATGGTAAGAAGCAAGGAATAAAATGGGTTGCTTTAAAATTTTCGAAAAAATATAGTTTCAAAATTTTTTTTAAATAAAAGAAAAAATTTCGAAAATGATTTTTTATAAATTTTGACTTTATTAAAATTAAATTTCAGATACAAAATGAGCATTACACAAAGCCCCTCATCCACAAGTACGGAGGAATTTTTATGTCAGCTTCAAATGTGGTGGTATGATTTAGGCGAAGATGGTCAAAGATGGGTCGTCAAGCATTTGGGAAATCTTACGGACATTATGAAAGTTGAGCCTCGGGATGATCTGATTACGGCATTAGTAACGTTCTGGGATCCTGTTCACAATGTTTTTCATTTCTCTGACTTCGAGCTTACTCCTACATTAGAGGAGATAGCTGGCTATGTTGGTTTTGACGGAAGTTTAAGAAATCAAAGCTTGATATTCACAAAGTCTCCTTCAATACATCGATTCTCCGGTCTTCTGAACATCAGCAGTCAAATCAGGAAAAGCAATATCATCAATGGATGTTGTTCCTTCAATTTTTTGTATTCCAGGTTTGGAAAATCAGATGGGTTCGAAATTCATGAGAAAGGCCTTACTAATAAGCAAAACAAAAACACTTGGCAAGTGCACCGTCGATTTGCTTTCTTGGTGGCTTTTCTAGGAGTCATGGTCCTCCCAAATAAAGAGCGAACAATTGATATTCACACCGCAAAAGTTGTGCAAATCCTCACCACTAAAGAAAATCACACCCTTGTCCCCATCATTCTATCAGATATTTATCGGGCTTTGACTTTGTGCAAATCAGGAGCGAAAGTCTTCGAAGGATGCAAGATTTTGTTGCAAATGTGGGTGATTGAACATCTCCAACAACAGCCCAAGATCATACAGTATGGTTCAAACAAAGCTAATTGCATCGAGAGCTATGAGGAAAGAACAAAAAATTATCAGACTCCAGAAGGGATAGAAGCATGGGTATCTCGTCTAAAGGCTTTAACGGCAAATCAAATTGAATGGACTCTGGGATGGCTCCCGATGAGAGAAGTAATACATATGTCAACCTCAAATAGTTATCTACTACTATTGGGATTGAGAAGCATTCAGCCGTATGCACCACAAAGAGTCCTAAGGCAACTAGGGAGATATCAAATAGTTCCTGATGAGGAAGATTTGAGTATGCAAGTAATCGAATTACACCCAGAAGCCACTATTCCCGAAGCTTTACTTCAGCAAATGTGGAATGGGTGCCGATACTTGAAAAGTGATACTCAAGTCCTAGACACTACCAAGGGTGAGATAAATCCTAGATATGCAAGGTGGTTCGAAAAGCGGTCTCGCGTGGATGATGTACCAGAACCTGAGCTAAAAAGGCCAACAAAAAGACCCCATGTTCAAAACTTCAATGATAAAATCCAAGAGCGGTTGATTTGGGGAGAAAAAGAAAAAGGGTACAAAGCCACTATCCATGCCCTAAAAGAAAATCTAAGAAGCCTCAGTTTGGAGAAAGATTTGCAAGAACAAGAAGCCAAAGGCGAGAAAAAGAGTCTAGCTTGTGAGAATGAAAATCTTCATGCTCGGTTCCAAAAAATGAAAAGAGTCTCTGAAATGCCAAAGAGGAGCTGGAAGGATCAAAAAACCATCGCCAACCTCTTCGAAAAAATGCAAGATTATGATTCCATGATTGCGGAAAACGAAAGGGCATTGAGCAAAGCAAAAGAAAGGATCCAACAATTAAACGAAGAAGCCAGATCTAACAAGGAACGCCAAGATAGGCAATCCGAAAAAGACAAGGCTCAATTCAAGATGGAAAAAGACTATTGGATGCGATCAGAAGACCAGCTTCGTGCACAACTAGAAGAGGCAAGAAGATGCAACAGAGAATATCAACAAGCAGACCTCGACAGGGAAAGATCGCAAGCAAGATTAGAGCAGGCCAGACTCCGAGCTCTATTAGAATCAACTTTAGATCGTGAAAACCGTGTCAGAGATATAGCCACCACTCGCCAGCAGCAATTACAAGACCAAGACCAACGTCTCCAAGGTTTCAGGGCACAAATCCACAACCTGGCAGTCTTCACATCTCAAAGTTATGTAAACTGCCAAGGAATGGATTATGAAGCATTTACAGAGCATGCTCCCACTTTTGCTCGTCATCTAGCAATGGAGTTGGAAAGGATGTATCGTACGCTGGGAGGCCATCCAGGTCAAGCCCCACATTGAGCAGATAATCCAATATTAGTGCAAAGTGGGGCATATTGTGAGATGTTATGAATTTGTATCTTTATTTTGATGTGTGTTTCAAGCTATTTCCTTAAAGTTTTCAAATGTAATTCCATCTTTGGGTAATAAATAAACATGATTGACTTTGGTCTGAACTACGCAAGGTCCGATTCATGTTTGGCATGATACGTAGGCAATCTCTAAAAATTCGACCACCACAATAAAGATATATATAGTAAATAAAAGCGAATGACAATTTTTCAAAAAAAGGCTGGGACGACACAAGCAACCGAGCGAATGCATAATAGAAAGGGATTATTTGTCTAGGAGCATTGCATCTCAACGTGTGATCATATATGTGTTAAACTCTCAAAACTAACAAGTTTGTCCATTTTCAGAATTCAGAATTCAACCAGTTAATTTCTCTAAAGAGTATACTGGCATATTATCACTATCACACAAGATCAAAAGGACCAATACCCGAAAGTATGTCTATCCCAGATGTTGACACAGGTATGGAGATAGAAGATATGGATGTCGGGAAAATGAAAGAAGAAATGCTTAAGCTCAAGCAGCAAATGGCTGAAATGTACCAAGCTTGGTCTACGGGACAGTTACCCCCATCTTACCCAAATAACCCTGCTCCATCAATGATCCAAACTCAGGATAATATCACCACTGAATTATCCCCAAGTTTCCCCATTTATCAGCACTACCGAGGCACCACCTCTCAGACACCACAGTCTCCACCTCCAAAACCAGTTCCGTACCTTCCTCCACCTATGACTCCTGTTTTCGTAGCACCTACCCCTGTTACATTTCACAAATCTCCTAGTGAGACTACATTTCAGGCCCAAGACAACCAATATTACCCCCCGGAGCCCACCTTCAAAGCCTCCGAAATCAACTCACCTGCTCCTCGGTTTGATCTCCCAACCGAAATTGACAAGCCAGCCAAAAGTGCTGAACAAGAAGAGATGTTCAGGAAGGTCAAAAGTCTAGAACAATCATTCCGAGACATGCGAGGATTAGGTGGGCAAGTCAGTGTAGCATACAAAGATTTATGCTTATTCCCTAATGTACAATTGCCATTTGGCTTCAAGATGCCCAAATTTGACCTATACAGCGGGCACGGCGACCCAGTAGCCCACTTAAGGGGTTTCTGTAGCAAGATGCGAGGAGCTGGGGGAAAGGATGAATTATTGATGGCTTACTTCAGTCAAAGTCTAAGCGGATCAGCTTTGGAGTGGTATACACGCCAGGACCATGGAAGATGGTACACCTGGGATGACCTCGCACAGGCATTCGCATACCATTTCCAATACAATCTGGAAATCATCCCAGATAGATTATCTTTGACCAAATTTGAGAAGAAACACAATGAAAGTTTCAGAGAGTATGGTTTTCGGTGGAGAGAACAGGCAGCAAGAGTGGATCCTCCTATGAAGGAGAGCGAAATGGTAGACTACTTCCTCAAAGCCTTGGAACCAACTTACTACGCCCACTTGGTTTCAGCGGTTGGAAAATCATTCAACGAGGTAGTGAAGATGGGAGGTATGGTGGAAGAAGGCCTCAAGACAAATAAAATTATGAGCTATTCAGCAATTAAGGCAACTACTCAAGCTATTCAAGGCGGGGTAGGAGGAATCGGAAGAAAGAAAAGGGAGGAAGCAACCGTAGTTGATTCAGGAATTTGGCCGGGACCCAGGGGTTCACCGCTTTACTATAATCAGCAACGACCTCGCCAATCAGCTTACCACCATGATTCATCCCAACATTACTATCACCCTTCAGAGCCTCATTTCGCCATTAACCACGCTCAAGCATACAATCAGCCACCTGTTCACACCAATTTGCGTGCTCCTGTCACACCAAATACCTACCCCCGAGCTTATCCCGGACCAGGTTTCAGGCCTAGGCCAGCATTCAGGGGAGAAAGGGAACAGAAAAAGAAAACTTACACTCCATTGGGAGAGTCTTACACTAGTCTGTTCCACAGGCTAGACAGTTAGACATGTTGAGACCAATGCAATCCAAGCTACCCAATCCTCCACCAAAGAATCTGGATTACACCATTAGCTGTGAATATTGCTCCGGTGCACCAGGCCATGATACGGAGAAATGTTGGCATTTGAAAAATGCAATACAAGAGCTGATTGATACTAATAAAATCGAGGTTCAAACCCCCGAAGCTCCAAATATCAATAGAAATCCAATGCCAGCCCATCAAGAGGCTAATATGATAGAAATCATACAAGCTGATGGGGAGACAAAGAAGCCGTCGCAAACTGTCATGATGATCAAGTCTCATGAAACCAAGCCAGATAAGCAGTTAATGGAGGAGAAGCCGGTGTCTAAACAGAACAAAAATGGTGATGAACCGTCTATGATAGTCGACGAGGGGTCATCGAGCAAAGTTGCCGCAAAACAAGAGAGGCCGAAGGTGATAGTACCAGGGGTTGCTAACAAACCCGTTGTATTCGTGGAAGGAGCACGTACAGATCGGGTTATTATTGCACCTGTAATCCAGCTGCCAATCATCAACAACAAAGCCATCCCATGGAACTATGAACGGGTGACCGTAATGTACAAGGGCAAAGAAATCAAGGAAGAAGTGTGTGAGGTACAAGGCTTGACTCGTTCGGGAAGATGTTTTACTCCCGAAGAGCTGAGAAAAACTAAAAACAATCCAATGCCAACAAAGAAAGTTGTAACGGAAGAAGAGGCGGAGGAGTTTTTAAGAAAAATGAAGCTCCATGATTATTCGGTTGTGGATCAATTAAAGAAGACCCCCGCTCAAATTTCATTGTTGTCATTACTGATCCATTCAGAGGAACACCGTCTGGCGTTGATGAAAATCCTGAATGAAGCTCATGTTCCTGAAATGATCTCTGTAAATCATTTGGGCAAAATAGCCAACAGAATCTTTGAGACAAACAGGATTACATTTGCTGATGATGAATTACTTGTGGAAGGTACCGAGCACAACAGAGCTCTTTACCTCACCGTGAAATGTGAAAACTCCGTAGTAACCCGGGTATTGGTCGACAATGGGTCCAGTGCAAACATATGCCCTCTCTCCACTTTAAACAAATTAAAAATTAAAGAGGAGAGGATCCAAAAGAATAGTATCTGCGTACGAGGATTTGACGGTGGAAGCAGAGATTCATTTGGCGACATAGTGTTGGAACTAACTATAGGGCCAGTTGAATTCACAATGGAATTCCAAGTGTTGGACATGACTGTTTCTTACAACTTGATGTTGGGTCGACCATGGATCCATGCTGCTAAAGCAGTCCCGTCAACACTACATCAGGCTGTCAAGTTTGAATGGGACCATCAAGAAATAGTCGTGCATGGAGAAGAAAGTTTAAATGCTCACAACAACACCATTGTACCAGTCGAGGGAGCAGAAATTGACCAAGGACCATGGGTGTACCAAGTGTCCGACACGGTGTCAGTAGAGAAAATTCCAGAAGGGAAATACCTTCTGAATCCAAAGATATCTTCTGCATCAGTCATGGTAGCTTACAAAATGTTAAAGAATGGCTTTATACCCGGCAAAGGTCTGGGCTTATCTCTACAAGGAATTGTACAACCAGTATCTCTCCCCGAGAACTGGGGAACATTCGGTTTAGGGTTCCTACCCACTGCCAATGACGTGATAAGGGCCAGGAAGCTGAAACGCCAAATATGGGTTCTTCCAAAACCAGTCCCACATCTGTCAAAGTCTTTTGTCAAGACCGACGCTAAAAATCGCCCTGTAACAACAATTCCTAAATCCCGGGTCAATCCTGAGGAGGAATTAATTGAAAGGTTCGAGAAATTGTTTAGTGATGTGAATATGTTGGAAAGCGGAGAAGGGTGTAGCAACGCAGAAGTTCAATTCGTTGGACCAGAAAAAAAGCTCAATAATTGGATAGCCACTCCTCTCCCAATTCGAAAGGAGTCTTGGTAGTTTATTTTGATTTTTCTTTCAGTTTGTTTGGATTATTTCAAGGTTGTAATCCCAAAGTTTATCTTACAGTTGGTTTGAAGTGTGCAAAACCTTGTTATCTTTCATCATCCAATAAAAAGCAATTTCCTTTTTATTATCATTCCTAATAAGCTTTCTTTTCTTTTTCTTCTTTTCTGTACAGTTCTTTTTACGCTGGCTCTAGTGATATGGCATGCATGAGGAATCTTCAGCCCAGTCTTAAAAATCAATCTGGTTCCGAAATATTAATTCAAGAAACATATTGTGATTATGAATCAGAATATGATGAAGATGAGGTTTTTGAAGAGATTAGTAAAGAGTTAATTCACTTTGAGGAAAAAATCAAACCTAACTTGAGTGATACCGAGGACATCAATATAGGGGACACGAGTAATATCCGAGAAACTAAAATAAGTGTCCATCTCGAACCAAAGATCCGAGAAGAGTTAATTAAAGCACTCATAGAATTCAAAGATATTTTTGCATGGTCGTATGACAACATGCCGGGCTTGAGCACTGATTTAGTGGTCCACAAATTGCCCACCGATCCAATGGTGCCTCCTGTCAAGCAGAGGCTGAGAAAATTCAAGCCTGATATGAGTATGAGAATTAAGGAAGAAATCACCAAACAATTGGAAGCAAAGGTCATTCGAGTCACTCGATATCCCGTCTGGTTGGCTAATGTCGTTCCTGTGCCAAAGAAAGACGGCAAAATTAGAGTATGCGTCGACTATCGCAATCTCAACAAAGCAAGTCCAAAGGATAATTTCCCATTACCCAATATCCATATTTTGATCGACAATTGTGCCAAGCATGATATAGGATCTTTCGTGGATTGTTATGCCGGATATCATCAAATTCTAATGGATGAAGAAGATGCAGAAAAGACGGCATTCATCACACCATGGGGAACTTATTGCTACCGGGTAATGCCATTCGGTTTAAAGAACGCCGGAGCAACCTATATGAGAGCAATGACCACAGTGTTTCATGATATGATACACAAGAAGATTGAGGTATACGTGGACGATGTGATCATAAAATCAAAGCATCAGGCCGACCACGTTGGGGATTTGAGGAAGTTCTTCTTAAGACTTCGCAGGTACAACCTCAAGCTTAACCCTGCCAAGTGTGCATTTGGAGTTCCATCCGGAAAGTTGCTGGGATTCATAGTCAGTCGACGAGGCATCGAGCTAGACCCATCAAAGATCAAAGCCATCCAAGAACTACCACCCCCAAGAAACAAAACTGAAGTAATGAGTTTGTTGGGAAGGTTAAATTATATCAGCAGGTTTATTGCTCAGCTCACAACAACTTGTGAACCAATTTTCAAATTGTTGAAAAAGGATGCTGCGGTCAAATGGACTGATGAGTGTCAAGAAGCTTTCGATAAGATAAAAGGGTACTTGTCGAAACCACTCGTGTTGGTCCTACCAGAGCCAGGAAGACCTTTGATTCTTTACTTAACGGTTTTAGAAAATTCATTTGGTTGTGTATTGGGGCAGCATGACCTCACTGGCAGAAAAGAACAGGCCATCTACTACCTTAGCAAGAAGTTCACAGCTTATGAGGTTAAGTATACTCATCTGGAAAAGACATGTTGCGCCCTAACATGGGTAGCTAAAAAATTGAAACACTATTTATCATCCTACACTACTTACCTCATTTCTCGGTTGGATCCATTGAAATACATTTTTCAAAAGCCTATGCCAACGGGAAGACTTGCAAAGTGGCAGATATTGCTCACGGAATTCGACATCATCTATGTGACTCGAACTGCAATGAAGGCTCAAGCACTGGCCGATCATTTAGCCGAAAACCCGGTCGATGAGGAATATGAGCCATTGAAGACTTATTTTCCCGATGAAGAAACAATGCATATCGATGAGGTGGAGCAAATTGAAAAGTATGGCTGGAAACTTTTCTTTGATGGAGCCGCTAACATGAAAGGAGTTGGGATAGGAGCTTTAATCATTTCTGAAACAGGGCATCACAATCCTGTTACGGCTCAATTACGATTTATTGCACCAATAATATGGCTGAATATGAAGCTTGCATTTTGGGGTTAAGACTAGCTGCAGACATGGGTATCCGAGAAATCTTAGTCATGGGAGATTCGGATCTTTTGGTACATCAAATTCAAGGAGAATGGGAGACCCGAGACTTAAAGCTCATCCCGTACCGGCAATGTCTACATGATCTTTGTCAGCGGTTTCAATCAGTAGAATTCCAACATATTCCAAGAATCCATAATGAGGTGGCCGATGCATTGGCTACCTTGGCATCAATGTTGCACCATCCGGATAAAGCTTATGTAGATCCAATACATATTCAAGTCCATGATCAGCACGCTTATTGCAATATGGTTGAAGAAGAATTTGATGGCGAACCATGGTTCCACGACATCAAGGAGTATATCAGAATGGGGATATATCCCGCACAAGCCACAGGAGACCAAAAGAGGACCATTAGGCGATTGGCAAATGGATTCTTTTTAAGCGGAGGAGTTTTGTATAAAAGAACACCAGATCTTGGATTATTAAGATGCATAGATGCCAGACAAGCTACAGCTGTCATGTCTGAAGTACATTCAGGAGTTTGCGGACCCCACATGAGTGGATATGTGTTGGCAAAGAAAATCCTCCGAGCTGGTTACTATTGGCTTACCATGGAGCGAGATTGTATCAGTTTTGTGCGCAAGTGTCATCAATGCCAAATACACGGAGATTTGATTCATTCTCCACCATCCGAGTTGCACACAATGTCGGCACCATGGCCATACGTTGCCTGGGGCATGGATGTGATTGGACCAATTGAGCCGGCAGCATCCAATGGGCACAAGTTCATTCTGGTAGCTATTGATTATTTTACCAAATGGGTTGAGGCCAAGACATTCAAATCAGTGACCAAGAAAGCTGTGGTCGATTTTGTCCACTCAAATATTATATGTCGATTCGGAATCCCGAAGGTGATCATCACAGATAACGGTACTAATCTCAACAGCAACTTAATGAAAGAAGTATGTCAACAGTTTAAGATTACACATCGTAACTCTACCCCATATCGGCCCAAGGCGAATGGAGCAGTAGAAGCAGCCAACAAAAACATAAAGAAGATACTTCGGAAAATGGCAGAAGGTTCAAAACAATGGCATGAAAAATTACCATTTGCATTATTGGGATACCGCACTACTGTTCGCACTTCAGTAGGAGCAACTCCTTATTTGTTGGTATATGGCACCGAAGCAGTAATTCCTGCAGAAATTGAGATTCCTTCCCTTCGGATCATCGCCGAAGCAAAGATTGATGATGATGAATGGGTCAAAACCCGTCTAGAACAGTTAAACTTGATTGACGAAAAACGATTGACCGCAGTATGCCATGGTCAATTATATCAAAGAAGAATAGAAAGAGCATATAACAAAAAGGTGCGTCCCCGGAAGTTTGAAGTAGGTCAGCATGTGCTGAAACGTATTCTTCCACATCAGGTTGAAGCAAAAGGCAAATTTGCTCCGAATTGGCAAGGACCATTCATTGTGACCAGAGTATTATCGAATGGTGCACTATGTCTAACAGATATTGAAGGCAAATGCATAGATATGGCGATCAATTCTGACGCAGTAAAGAGATATTATGCATAACTTTTTGAATGTTTGTATTTAGCACTTTCGAAGATTGAAATGACAAAGGCAATTTATTCTGCTATCCAAACACTATACCATTTGCTTCCCCTTTGAGCCATACTTATTTTTTTTTCCTACCCTCTCTTGGAATCAATAAAAAAAAAGAGATCAAAATCTTCACTATTATGGAGTGAACTACGTTTGACCTGATTCCTCAAAGAAGGATACGTAGGCGCCTCACGGCTCGGTCATAGGGTGCACCATATGCACAATGTGCACGGAAAAGAAACATTAAGAGACCCCAATCAAGAAACTGGGGCAGGAATTGTATTGGAAATGAGAAAAGATTCCAAGAGTTGTAATTTTAAACCCATACCAAAGCTATTTAGCTTTTAATACCTTTTCCATTCCTAACCTTATACCAAAAAGACCTTTCGATCAATCTTAGAAAAATGCTGATGCAAGCAAATGAAGTGGTACAGACAAGGAAAGAAAGTAAAAATGAGAGAGTCTTATAGGTGAAAACCCACACGGGAACCATAAGGCGACGGAAGTTGAGAGAAAAGTAAAATGAGAGAGTCTTATTGGTGAAAACCTTCGCAGGCACCATAAGGCGAAAAGGAAGTGAAGAAGTGAAAAATGAGGAAAATTTATCAATGAAAACTCCTTGAGACAATTGAAAGGAGATTGATTAAAAGACTGGGTTGATTAATCCGAAATGCATACCCTGATAATTGGTGCCAGTAATTCCAATCAGATAAGTCCTTTATTCCTTTTCCAACAGTCATCCAAAAATTGGATTTTTCTTTTCATTCTATAATTGTCGAAATCAGCGTATTTCGCTACTAATAATCTTACTTTCTCCAAGCTTTGAGATAAGTTTTATTCTAAACAAATAAGAAAAAATGTCAAGGTATACTACCAAGATCCAAGGTTACAAAATACGGCCACAAAAGGTGGGAGATAAAATATGGGTGTAAGAAAGAGGAAATCAAAAGTGGATCAGCAAAGTCAGAAGAGGCATATGATTACAGTTAAAAGGTTTTGAAGGAAAACATACAGAGGGAAATCCTATAGTCAAGGATCAATTACAAAGACAAAACAGTCTTTTCAATCATTCCAAGGCAATAAAGAGAGATGAAGAGAAACATCACCATCGGCAAGAATACCACAGCCAGCCACCCTGCTTTAAACTAACAAAGTTTTCTTTGATTTAAAAACAGGGGCAAATACAATATTTGTGTCGGAAATACCTGGTAAAGAAAAGAAGAAGTCAGGCGTCCACCTGGAGAATGAGGATGAGAAAAAGAAGTCAGGCGTCCCCCTGGAGAATGAGGATGAGAATTAAAGAAGTCAGGCGTCCACCTGGAGAATGAGGATGAAAATTAAAGAAGTCAGGCGTCCACCTGGAGAATGAGGATGAAGAATTAAAGAAGTCAGGCGTCCACCTGGAGAATGAGGATGAAAATTAAAGAAGTCAGGCGTCCACCTGGAGAATGAGGATGAAGAATTAAAGAAATCAGGCGTCCACCTGGAGAATGAGGATGAGAATTAAAGAAGTCAGGCGTCCACCTGGAGAATGAGGATGAGAATTAAAGAAGTCAGGCGTCCACCTGGAGAATGAGGATGAGAAAAAGAAGAAGTCAGGCGTCCACCTGGAGAATGAGGATGAGAATTAAAGAAGTCAGGCGTCCACCTGGAGAATGAGGATGAGAAAAAAAGAAATCAGGCGTCCACCTGGAGAATGAGGATGAGAATTAAAGAAGTCAGGCGTCCACCTGGAGAATGAGGATGAGAATTGAAGAAGTCAGGCGTCCACCTGGAGAATGAGGATGAGAAAAAGAAGTCAGGCATCCACCTGGAGAATGAGGATAAGAATTAAAGAAGTCAGGCGTCCACCTGGAGAATGAGGATGAAAATTAAAGAAGTCAGGCGTCCACCTGGAGAATGAGGATGAAGAATTAAAGAAATCAGGCGTCCACCTGGAGAATGAGGATGAGAAAAAGAAGAAGTCAGGCGTCCACCTGGAGAATGAGGATGAGAGAAAAGAAGTCAGGCGTCCACCTGGAGAATGAGGATGAGAAAAAAGAAGTCAGGCGTCCACCTGGAGAATGAGGATGAGAAAAAGAAATCAGGCGTCCACCTGGAGAATGAGGATGAGAATTAAAGAAGTCAGGCGTCCACCTGGAGAATGAGGATGAAAATTAAAGAAGTCAGGCGTCCACCTGGAGAATGAGGATGAGAATTAAAGAAATCAGGCGTCCACCTGGAGAATGAGGATGAGAAAAAGAAGTCAGGCGTCCACCTGGAGAATGAGGATGAGAATTAAAGAAGTCAGGCGTCCACCTGGAGAATGAGGATGAAAATTAAAGAAGTCAGGCGTCCACCTGGAGAATGAGGATGAAGAATTAAAGAAATCAGGCGTCCACCTGGAGAATGAGGATGAGAATTAAAGAAGTCAGGCGTCCACCTGGAGAATGAGGATGAAAATTGAAGAAGTCAGGCGTCCACCTGGAGAATGAGGATGAAAATTAAAGAAGTCAGGCGTCCACCTGGAGAATGAGGATGAAGAATTAAAGAAGTCAGGCGTCCACCTGGAGAATGAGGATGAGAATTAAAGAAGTCAGGCGTCCACCTGGAGAATGAGGATGAGAATTGAAGAAGTCAGGCGTCCACCTGGAGAATGAGGATGAGAAAAAGAAGTCAGGCATCCACCTGGAGAATGAGGATGAGAATTAAAGAAGTCAGGCGTCCACCTGGAGAATGAGGATGAAAATTAAAGAAGTCAGGCGTCCACCTGGAGAATGAGGATGAAGAATTAAAGAAATCAGGCGTCCATCTGGAGAATGAGGATGAGAATTAAAGAAGTCAGGCGTCCACCTGGAGAATGAGGATGAAAATTAAAGAAGTCAGGCGTCCACCTGGAGAATGAGGATGAAGAATTAAAGAAATCAGGCGTCCACCTGGAGAATGAGGATGAGAACTAAAGAAGTCAGACGTCCACCTGGAGAATGAGGATGAGAATTAAAGAAGTCAGGCGTCCACCTGGAGAATGAGGATGAGAAAAAAGAAGTCAGGCATCCACCTGGAGAATGAGGATGAGAGAAAAGAAGTCAGGCGTCCACCTGGAGAATGAGGATGAGAATTGAAGAAGTCAGGCGTCCACCTGGAGAATGAGGATGAAGGAAGAAAAGAAGCAGTCGAGGCACCCACTTGAAGAACGAGGGAATGCAATTGAAGTGTTGAAACCAAAAGCCCACTCATGTGAGAAAGGAGCACACTTAGAATCAATAAAGCAGAGGAGTCCAACAGAATCCCCAGCAAGAAACAACAAGAGTTCCAAAAGGAATACGGAATAAGCCAAATGCCCAAGAGTCACCAAGATATCAAGACAACAAGAAACGCAAGGGCATGATCTAGATAAGATTTTTATAATTCATAGTCTAATTTAGCTTTTGTATTTCCTTTAAAGTAAGGTGTAATAAGGAGGTCAGCAAACAGTAAAAACAGCATAAAGCAGCAGTAACATCACAGTCCCATGGTAGTCCCAGCTACCAAAAATTCCCGAACTACATTGACCTGATTCCTTTATAGCCAAGGATATGTAGGAAACCTTCGAAGCAGAGGTTCGGTCAAATCTTTCAAAAAATGCTTCCCACGGAGTACTCGAACGGGCAAAAATCGCTCGTATCCGCTCACTTTATCTTTGCACAAAAACTCTTCGAGTTTCCGCACAAAGAGGGGCAGCTGTGAGCACGTGATTTTTGCCTTACGAAAAACTGCTCCAAAATAAATCAAAATAAATTTCTTTTACTGTGTAATTTCTGAATTTGCGTGGTGTTAAATATTTGTTTATGTCCGTAAAATGTTTGTTTTGTTATAATTAAACAAAATAAAAATAAAAATACATGTTTCATGCATATCTAGGATTTAAGTATGCATTTAATTAAGTTAATTTAAATAAAATCATAAAAAATATGCATTTTGTTCTATTTTTAATGTTCCACTGTGTGATTAATGTTGTCTATGTGTTAATAGTTGTTAAAAGGGTAATTAATATCTTTGTAATGGTAATTTTGTTTTTATAATTTTAATTAAGATTTTTGTTAATTAATAATGAAATTAGAAAATAATAATAATAAAAAAATAATAACACAAGTTATACAAAATCGGACCTGGATTAAAATCCAGGCCCAAAGCATTAATTCCCTTCACAGCCCAATCCCCTTTAGCCCAGGTCCGGTCCAGTCCGAAAGGAGTTAATACGACAGCGTTTAGTCATGGCTCAGCATGGACCGTTCGATCAAATCCAATCAACGGACGAGATCTTCTACCCTTACCCGAAACCCGTAACCCGACCCTTTGACCCAATACAGGCCGACCCTGAACTTAGACCAAACGACGTCGTTCGGATTAGTGGATTAATCCTGGCCCTTAATCTTACTTGATCGGACGGATAACATCAGTCCACCCCACCCCTATATAAGTCCCCAAGCCTTACCCGGCCCCTAACTAAACACCCCCCCCCTCTCCTACACTGTTCATCATCGTCCCCCAAGCCCCACTCCTAACCCTAGCCGCCCTAGGATTCCACCGCCTGAAACCCGGCGGCATCAACGCCGCCGGTCACCAAAATAACACCATAGAATCCCCTGAGCCTCCTCTATCCAAATATGTTAGCCGTTGGGCTCGAATCCTCCTGAAGGTTCTCGAATCTTCATTTGAAGATTCGAGCCAAGTTCAGACCTAAACCAAACAACACCTAGTTAACACCATAGCTTCCCCTAGTCATCCTGAGTATGGATCTGTTGGTTGTTTGGCTCGAATCAGTCCCGAGCTTCTCGAATCTTCTTTTGAAGATTCGGACCAAACAAGGACGAACTCAGATCCGTTTCAAATTAACACCAAATAACCCCTAGGCTACCCTCACCATTGTGTCATGTTTGGTTCTTCTCGAATCTGACCAGAAATGGTTAAATCCCAAATCGAGTTTTTAAGAACCCTAAAAATACCAAACTTCCGGATTCTGTGCATATTAAATGAAGATTGAGGTTTAATCGACCTTAGTCGAAGTATTTTCAGTGGAAAATACTTCGACTAAGGTCAGTTTGATTTCAAACAAAAATCCGAAATCCAAGTTGAGTTCGAGTCGGAATAAAATTGAAGATTCAAAGGTATTTTTTCTATTTATTTTGTGTATTATATATGTATTTTTGTGTTTGTTTTAGTCTGTATAATTTTTCAATCTGTTATTATCATACTGTCTCCTACTCGTCTACCTAATTTTAAATGTGAATTGTTTCTGATTGATTGTGCTTAGTTACAATGTGTGTAATCGACTCGATTTAGTTCGTCGATTAGTTATATTATGAATTTTCATTCATAATAATACTGATTGAAACAACCTGTTTTCTATCATTATGTACTGTTTGTTGACAGATATTGTAGATAATCATCAGTTAAATCATCCTGGTTTATATGAATCTGTCAATAAGTGTTGTATATATGTTGTCTGAACATTAAAGTGTCAAGGGCATTGTCAGTATTGGCAATGATCCTGTATGTGTCTGATTTTGGTTCAATGTTAAATCCAGTCTGAATTGTTATGATAACTTCAGTAATGTTGTTATGATGTTAGTTCTGAATTCAGTATAATATTGCTGTAATGTCCAGTTTGAATTCAAGTTTGCAAAAGTTGGTCAAATGCAATTGTGTTAGGAGGTTAATAGGATTGGTTTTAGCTGTAAATCAGGGAGATAACTAAGTTTGTACAGATTTTAGAATCTGTTTTGCTATAGGTTCTGATTTTTCAGTAATAACATCAAGATTTCAGGGGCACTTCTGGGAATGAAACAGTAAAAAACAGGGTGTTAGTGCTAGTATATTATAATGTAATGTTAGTGGTTATTAGTTAATGATACTAATGGGGAACAAGGGATAATGGGCTGCTGAAAATCAGGGAAAAGGTTTTACATAATGGGATTTTCTGTTTTTTTTTTTTAAAAAAAAGAAGGGGGTCCAAGAAGCACTTAAATTGCCTAGGACCAGCCCTGTATAAATACAGGAGCTGGACAGACAGTTATGGGGGGGACAGAATTTTAAGAGAGAATTTTTGAGGGAGAAAAACAGAATTTTCAGAGAGTTTTTTTTTAACAGAGAGAGAATTTTTAAGAGAGAATATTTAAGAGATTTTGAGGGCTGAGATTTTAAAGAAAGGACACAGAAAATAGAACACTCACATATACACTCACACACAGATACAGCAGCATAAACAGAAAAATCAGAAACAAACTGAATTTGTAACTGAAGAAAAGCTAAAATCTGAAATGTTGTTCTTTTGTTGAATCTGTTCAACTTTGTGTGATTCCATTGTTCAGTTAAAATCTGAAGTGTCTTTCAAAATACTATACTGTGCATCTATTTTCTTCGGGTCTTATTATTGTTCAAATCTGTGGGAATACTGATATTTGGCTGAGTGTGTTACTGCTGTAACTGCTGAAACTTACTTCTTCTACCTCCATTTTCAGGTATATATCTTTTAAATTTTAAGTTGGAAAGAGATTCAACATGACTAGTCAATGAAGCTTGAACTGAAAGTCTATTTTTATTTGTCCAAGTTCATCAATTTAAATTTCATTTTTTGTTTCATGTTAGTTAATTAGTAGTAAATTCAATTTGATAGCTATGAGCTAATTGTCTTACTTTGAAAGTTTGTATAAAGGTTTGTAATAATATTAGTTCATTATCTCATTAGTTTAATAAATTGTCAAGACAAGGAGTAAGGCATAAAAATGGACCATTGATTACATCCCATAATACCATTAGCTAAATGCAAAGATAAAGAAGTTACATTAGTAGAATATCTTGTAATAAGTATGATTTTGTTTAGATTGGTATAAGTTATTATATGGTATGATGACAGGTATAATCATATGAGTAAAGTAAGTTGGTATAGCTCGTCATGATGATAGAACGTTATGAATGTTTACGCCAAATAGTTGGGTTGCATGTAATGTAACTTTGTTGAATTAACTTGCATAATAATTCCTTTTCTACAAATTCGATGCTTATCTACTTTCATAAAACAGAGTGACCAAATAATTAGGCCTATTAGACTAAAAGTGAGTGTATGAGAATGAAAAGAGATGTACAAGCATAAATTGCCACACTTTACATCATTGATAATTAGAAATAGAATTTGCATTAAGTAAACAATGAAAATTCTCGGAAAATATTTCCTTCCTTTATGAATCATTTATTTTCAGTTTCATATGCCATTTATTCTTTGGCATGTATATATATATTTATGTCATATTTGTTTTTTAAAGATAGTATTAATCATATTCTTATTATGTCCTTTGAATTTGAACAGTTGGAATGAATTATTTATATTCGGAAATTATAATCAATGATCAACATTTAATAAATTGTGGATTCTTTTCCAAAAATTAAAGATTATCTTAAAACGAAATTTCTCGTGATATAACAAATATTTTTGTGGAAAATCCATGATATCATTACGAATATGTCACGCGATTGGGGATACGTTCGCGTACCCTGATTATATTTTTAAAAGCAAAAAGATTCGGATTATGCGTACGCGCAATTTCGAACGAATATTTAATAAAAGGATTTTTTTTAGGCGTTAAGTCAATTTCATAAAAAACCGAGATGTACGGTTCACTATTCAGAAAAAACAAATATTCTTGATTCGACACAATTTCGAAAATGATTACTCAATAAATATATTATCAAAAGTTATTGTGTACACGTACGCGTGACACAATTCCGCATTTTTTAAATTTATAATACGAATATACGTACGCGTAATTCGATTCAAAGAAGGGTTCTTAACCACAATAAGTAAAAGCGGTAGAAAAATCACGTAATAAAAAGTATTTAATAAAAATCAAGATAATTAAGCCAATAATAAAAACAGTTAAACGACCGTGCTAGAACCACGGAATTCGGAAATGCCTAACACCTTCTTCCGGATTAACAGAATTCCTTACTCAGGATTTCTGGTTCGCAGAATAATAAACAGAGTCATATTCTCCTCGATTCAGGGATTAAAATTGGTGACTTGGGACGCCTTAAAATTCCCAGGTGGCGACTCTTAAATAATTAAATAAATCCCGTTTCGACTGTCCTTCAATTGGAGAAAACTCCCTTGCACCCTCGCGGGCGCGGTGAAAAGGAGGTGCGTTTGTTCTGAGTTCCGACTATCTGTCAAACTCGACTGTGTTTTCAGAAAGGTTTTTACTTGATTCTTCGCATGCTTCTGATCTTTTCCTCTACTACTAAATCACTGAAACCTGACCTACGTGACTATCATGCTATGAATGCTTGCTCTATGCTATTACTGTATGTTGTTCCTTCTCGCCATAGCTTGGTCTCACATGCTTATTACTTATGCACTTCATTTATATACTGAGTCCCTTCTGTGATTGATTTTCAAACTCGTGATTGATTTTCAAAACTTTTCCTTATAAAATTTTGATTTTTTACTCGCCCGTTAAGGGTTAATTGATTCTCTCTCTTTGTTTGGCCTTACCAGATCCTTTCCAAAATAAGTACACTCCTGTATTTAGACTTAATCCCTTACTATATGGTTTTACTGCTCCTTTTATGGTAACAATCATTCTGCTTACAAATTGATCTTCTTTCCTTATATTAATCTTGTTAGTGTCCGTTTGAGCAGTAATCCCTTGATTAAAGGGGAATACCTGTGTTAATTGATTCTAACTGTATTTATTTCCATGAAACCTTATTTGTTACCTTATTCTCTACTCGTTTTCAAAACCAAAAATACATGTACCTCTTCTCTTTCAAAAAACAAGTTCGAACACACAGCATAAGTCACCACTTCTTCTCTCAAATACACTTAGGTTTTCTAAAAAAAAAGCATTCGAGTTTTCTCTGAACTCATAAGCTCTCTTCTCTGATTGTGTTTTGGCTGCAAGTATCCTGCTTTTCTTTGTGCTTACTTTTCTGCAACTGGTATGTCTCTTCTTGTTTAAATTTTGCCCCCTCTCTTATGTGTTTATGCTTTAGTCTTTTCTTTGTTTATTTTACTGCTTTCTGCAAGCTTGTTATTCCTGCTCCTATATGAATCCCCATCCTTGAACCCTTTGTCTGCTGAGTTATGGTCCAGAAAACACGACAACCCTTGACATTGTTGTTCATGTATATGGACTGGACTCCCTGAGTCCTAAACTCTTTCAATTCCCATTCCTTTCCCCCCTTATATGTATTCTGAACTTGAGACCTTGGTCTGGAAGTGTCCTAATCACTGCCCAGACCATAGTCTGACCTTCAATAGGTCTGTGCTCTTATTTGTTGGCTGAACAGGCTTGGTTAGGGGTGTGCCAGCCTACCTCGTGGCTAGGCATGACCACCAGCCTGCCATGGCATTCCCCAACTCCCTCTCTTGCACTTACACTCATTCTTAGAACCTAAGTTCTGCCCCTCTCTTGTAAGCCTTGCTTTGGGATCCATGAGCTCCCTCTGAACTTGGACACCTGAGGGCTGGCTCTTCCACACTGCACTGTAACTCTTTCTAATTAACATCTTGGGTGTAAGCACTGCCTAGAGTTCCTGAAACTCCTTGGATCTCTGAAACACCCTAGATAAGAGAAGGCTTTGAAAATCTGGATCTCAGAAGTGGTTCAATCTCATATTGTTAGATACTAAGTCTGAATTAGGCTGCTCGGATGTTGCTGTAATTTCTGATGTATTTTTTATTTCTGTCTTATTTTTTACTGGTCTGTAATAATTTGTATAAACTTACGGGATTTTAGTGAAAAGGGGAGGGGGTTACTTTTCATACGCAAAAGGGTAGAAATCATGTCTATAGGTTTAATTTCTACACTGCGCAATTTCACATGTAGAGACCTTGCCTATAGGATTTAACTTCTAAACTTTCTGCAACTATCCATATAGATACCGTGCTCATAGGGGTTTACATTTCTGCACATAATGATACCATTAGGCAAACTGTAGGCTTAATTATAAAGTTGCATATAGATACCACGTTTGTAAGACTCCTGTTAAAAAGTGTTAAAATCAGTTAACGTATAGAAAGCATGCCTATAGGAACTTCGAGTCAGAACTGTCTCATTTGTTCAAAACAGCACCAACCGTTTAAATTAATATATACTTTGGTAAAACTGGCAGTCTTCTGTGATTTTCTGAACCTCGTAAGTTAACAAAGATTTTCTAAACCAAACTGGCGTTTTCTGAAACTCCCTTTTTTTGATAAGGTTCGTGAAACTCTTTTTTTTCCAACTAGTCTGCATGTCTTTTGAAGCACCTTTCTTTTCTTTTAAATCTTTTTCAAAACAGTACATTCTTTTTCTGAAACTCATTTCACTCTGATAAAAAACTGGTAACTCTTCATAATCAGTTCGCTTTTCGAAATTGTTAGTTCTATCCAACACATAGCTGAAAGTAGACTAGTCCTTAAGAACTGCATTCGAGTGAGCCTAATGCGGACTTCCTGTCTAAAAGTAAATGTTGAACCAGTCCGCTTATCGCTTTAATTTTAAAGACCAAACCAGTACATGCAAGACATGCTAAACTCTATGGCTTATCTGACTTAAGGAGGTTAACTGGAGCCTTACTTGCTTATCTGCTTCCCCTTTTACTTGCATTATGTGTTTTGATTGACGCCTAGTGTTTTGTCCTTTGAAAGCTCTCAAAAGGCCCCAAATCCCTTTCCCTTTAGGATTAGTATTCCTAATGCCTACGGGACTGATAGGATTGGGACGGGTACTAGCATGAAATAAGTAACGAAACCTTCCGCGCTTTAATACCTTAACGGGGTGGGATGGGTAGAATATGAAGATGATGACCGATGAGCTAATATCACGTGCAACCCCTCTTTTTGAGGAGTGATTGCTGGGTATTGCATTGAAGTGATCCATATTAATCATAAACCTAGGATCCCCCTCCCCTTATTTGCTTTCATCTCTTCTCGTGAGACCATTCAAATCTTTTTTTCATAAATCTTTGTCCTCTCTACTTACCTTCAAAAGTTTTCAACCTAATTGCAATGTTGTATGCAAGTCCTTATTTGAGCCTTGATTGTTTACTTGTAAAGTCACAATTGTAACATGGCCGGGACCACACTAGTGGATCTTGAGGGGTGCCTAACACCTTCCCCTCGAGATAATTTCTAGCCCTTACCCGAACTCTGGTTTTTCCAACTCAAACCTTTCTTAAAGTGTCCTAATGCACTATAATCATTAGGTGGCGACTCTTCAAAATTCCAAAACCCAATTCTCGAAAGGGAATAGAGTTGTCCTCCCAAATGTCATATACCCGATTTTGACTCTTAGAAAAAGGGGGCGTCGACAGCATGGCAACTCTGCTGGGGAACTTCTTTAGGCTTTTACCATTGCATGTTGCTTGTGACTTTACCATATCATTAATTGCTTTATTTACTGTCTTTTATTCTTTCACTACGAAACTAACTTGGCTCTTCATGTCTTTTCTTTCCTTTAACTGCTTTCCTTTACTGCTTTATTTCAATACTGTTGTAATTACTACAATTATTGTAATCATTTATCTTATGAACGTGGAAATACATGTCAATTTGTTTCATTCTTGTAAACTGCATCTTCAACATCATATTCCACTTGTGCCAAACAAATATCATAACAACGCTTATAATGAGTGATTGCGCTCTTCCAATATTATCACCCTTTAAATTCGGCAAAGGCGTATTTGCGGTAAAACCAGTCGAAGGTTCCGTGCCTTTCCCTCTTGAGTTGTCCGTTCAAGGGTACCTGTCTAATACCCCAATAGAAACCTTACTATGTTTAACTGTGCATGCATCATGGTCAAACCTAGCCGAGTCAGTTATGTTGTCCACATAATGACTCATTAAGATAGCCTTGTCCGAAGTCCACTGGGTTTCCTTGAAACCCAAACGGACACCACTATATTCTGTACATTTATTTGGAGAACTAAATTCTTTTTATGATGATTATTGGTATTAAATAGTCGAGTCCGGTGGGGGTGAGGTCTTAACCCTTTTGTTTTGCAGAAAATGAATGACAAAGTTCCTGACTTCGGTATGGTAAACATACCTTCACTCTTGCAGACTTGGTGGAGAAACCTCTCATCGAGCAACCAAATCAATGAATGGAAAGAGAGAGTCACCAAGGTTAGTGAGAAGCTAGAATACCTGGAGTACAGCTTGCTAGAATTGGAAGGGAAAGTGAGGAAAAGAGTCATCGACTGTCAAAATGCTGAGGAAGGCAAAGGAGAACGTCTAACAATAGCATTTTTACTGGAAAATCTGCGCGAGCTGGAGGACTTGATCAACGAGAACATTCAACCTGAAGAAGGTCCTTTTGGGACCAAGTAGTTAGGAGTCTTTCTTTTCGCTTTTAATGTAATAAGGCCAATGGCCATTAGTGACATTTTTACTTTCCGCTATTTTAGTGTCGTTTTGGGATTCGTCTTATTTTTGTCAATAAAATGAGGCATTTAGCATTATAAGTTCTCCAAATTAACTTGTCGCTAGGCCTACCTCGGGCACAACGAGGCACCCAAATTAGGACACGATTTATATTCTTGCACAATATGTTTAAATATTGCAACATTTTTTCTTCATAATCCGCACTAACTTGTTACCTTTTTTGTTTTTCTTTTCTTTTATTATTCCCCTCCCCAAAGGTTAGTTCGTGCATTTTGGCACCATCATCATACAGTACGAGATCCAAGGGCCCTCCACCTCCTCCTCCTCCGAGTCCTATCCGGAACAAGAACAAAAGTAGAATGGAAGATTCAAGCGCCAGAAAAGAAAGAACTGAGATTCCTCAGGGTACCCCGATTGCTAAGGAAACTGCTGCCCAACTTGAGCAGAAATTATTGAAGTTTCGAGAAGAACTGGACCAAGTTCGGAACTTGGCAAATTTATCATTCTCTCTCACCGCTCCTGATGTCAACTTTTCAAATGCTCAAAATCCCGCACCTCCATAGAACACCCCACAACCACAGATGCAACCCACTCATGCTCAACACTGCAACACATGCCACACTCCAAACAACACTCCACTACTCATTCCTGAACCACTGAACACCACAAACGACCACCTCCACAACACTCCCATCTACGTAGATACCGTACCCCACTACACTCAACCAATCTCAAGTGCACCTGAGTCTGATAATAAGGACTCTTTTATCAGAAACTTGGCAGCAGAACTCAAGAAGTTGACCAGCCGAGTCCAGGGCATGGAAGGAAACAAAGGTATAGAGGGGCTGAATTATGAGGACCTCTGCATTCAGCCAGATGTTGAACGTCCGAAGGGGTACAAACCTCCCAAGTTCGAAATGTTCGATGGCATGGGATATCCCAGAGTCCATTTGAGGACATATTGTGATAAGTTGGTCGGAGTCGGAAGGAATGAGAAAATCCGTATGAAACTCTTCATGAGAAGTCTGAAGGGGGATGCTTTATCCTGGTACATCAGCCAGGACCCCAAGAAATGGACAAGCTGGGTAGGTATGGCATCAGATTTCATGGATAGGTTCCGATTCAATACAAAGAACACACCGGATGTATTCTACATCCAGAATTTGAAGAAGAAGCCTACCGAGACATTCCGCGAGTATGCTACTCATTGGAGATCAGAGGCTGCTAAGGCCAGGTCAGCCTTAGAAGAGGAATAAATGAACAGATTCTTCGTCCGGGCTCAGGATCCACAATATTATGAGAGGTTGATGCTGATCGAGGGCTAGAAATTCTCCAATATCATCAAGCTGGGAGAAAGAATTGAGGAAGGCATTAAGAATGGTATGGTTACTAATCTTGAAGCATTGCAGGCCACCAACAAGGCTTTATGGTCTGGTGGCACATCCAAGAAGAAGGATGTTAGTGCCGTGATGGTCGCACAGGGAGCCAAATCACCACTAAAATACCACACTTACCCGTCACCTCCACTTACATATCAGCCTATCCCGAATTACCAAGCACCCGCACCCTCTTACAAAAATCCACCACCCGTTTACCAATCATCTCCACCTCCCACATATTAACCCACTTCACCCAGATACTCTCAACCTACACCTATTTACCAAGCTTATAATGCCCAACCCTCTCATTACCAATCACCTCCCACTCGCCAAAATTTCCCTAGACCCAGACCAAATTTTGACTGCAGACCTCCCAGACAATATACAGCCATCGCTGAGCCAATTGACCAGCTGTATGAGAAACTTAAAGCTGCTGGTTACGTCTCCCCTATCCTTGCCATAACTTTAGAAAATCCTTCCCAGTGGGTCACCCCTAATAAGACCTGTGCGTACCACTCCGGCATGAAAGGTCACACCATTGACGAATGCCGCTCATTGAAGGACAAGATTCAAACCCTGATCGACAATAAGGTCATCATAGCAAAGGATCCTACTCCTAATGTCCGCAACAACCCTCTGCCTGACCACAATGATGGAGACATTCACATGATCGAGATCGAAGATGACTGAGACCCAAAGGGGTCGATAGGATTGATTGTTGAGGATGATGAGCCAAAGAAACCGGTAGTCACACTTAACCCGATTGATGTGCAGAATCAGCCCTCCAGGGGAGATGAAGTAAACATGTCTATACCTCTCGAATTTGAAGCACCTTCTTCTGCGAAGGTGGCCGGGCCAATTGAGGTTGAGTTTGGGGATCCAAAAGCACTTGTATCCTTTGAAGTTATTGTGTTACCACCGAGGGTACCTATTCCTGTAGTAATGTTAGACATAACACCGTTCCACTCAAATGCCATACCATGGGATTACACAGCTGAAGCTAGGAGGAAAGGGAAGACCAACACGGGAGAAGCAATTGCTGCGCAGGGTATGACCAGAACAGGCAGGGTTTACACTCCAGAGCACCTAGCTGAGTCCAGTAAGCAAGCCTCTGGACGGACTACTGAAACTAGGCCCGATGATCTTTGGAGGAAAAGACAAGCTAAGGAGTATTCGATCGTTGAGCAGTTGAACAAAATACCAGCGCAGATCTCCGTCCTAGCTCTTCTGCAGAGCTCTGACGCACACAAAAATGCCTTGATAAAGATATTGAGCGAAGCTTATGTGCCCAGCAACATAACTGGAGGCAAAATGGCAAATATGGTAGGGCAAATACTGGAAAGCCACAAAATCACCTTCCACGAAAATGAGCTACCACCAGAAGGACTGAGTCACAACAAGGCCCTGCACATCACCGTGCAATGCGAGGATTACTTCATCACTAGAATCCTGATCGACGGAGGATCCAGCCTCAACATCTGTCCGTTGATCACTCTCAGAACATTGGGAAAGAGCCTGCACGAGATCAAAGATGTAGCCATCAATGTCAAAGCCTTTGATGGGTCCCAAAGGTCTACTATTGGAGAGATTATCCTATGCCTGCAAATGGGACCAACTTGGTTCGACGTTGACTTTCAAGTGATAGATGTTCCAGCATCCTACAACTTGCTGTTGGGACAACCATGGATCCACGCCGCTGGAGCTGTAGCATCAACCCTGCATCAGGCAGTGAAGTTCGAATGGAATCACCAAGAGGTGATTATTCATGGCGATGATAGCAACCCCATATATAGTCGCCAAACCATCCCGATGTTTGGAGGCAGAAGGAGAATAGGCGGAGAAACATACCACCACATTGAAAGGGTCAACGCTATAGACAAGGATAAATGGTGGGATAACAAGATTGAAAGTATCTTGAATTGGTGTGGGTACGAACCTGGAAAGGGACTCGACAAAAACCTCCAGGGAATCACCAAACCCATCAAGCTGAAGAAACATGGTACTACATTTGGTTTGGGGTATGAATACACTTGGAAGGAGTTCAATGACTGGTCGCCACCATGGCGCGGTCCCTAATATCCACTGGAGTATCCGATACCTCGCCTGGAATAGACTTTCCAGTCGGCAAACATCATATATGGATCAGAGGAAGATGAAGCATTGGCAGCCATGAAGAATCTGTTTCTGGAAGACGATGATATGGACTGCTGTGTTATTTTCGAGGAGGAAGGGGAGGAAGACCCTTCTATACAAGCTGTGAACCGAGGAGAACGCCTTAACAATTGGTCAATCAGAACCACCAGGGCCCGGAAAGCTTCGGGGTAGCAAGGCTAAACAAAAGCACCATGCATCACATTTTTACTTTTTACTAGCTGATTTTATTTCCGCATTGTCTTTAATTTTGAAAAGAGCTCTGATATTCAAAACAATTATGAATTTAATCGAAGCATTTCAGTTTATTATATATCTCGCTCTTATTATTTTTTCTATCATTCACTTTATTTTACACAGCATTACTATTACTTGCCTTGACGATGAACCAACGATTGTGACTTGCAACGAGACAACGTAACAAACGAATATGGATTCAGAAGAGGATGATATACCAGAAGAGGTCGTTAGAGAGGTTGAGAATTTTGAGAATAGGTCTAAGTCTAACTTGGACGAAACTGAGGTCGTTAATCTGGGAGATACAGAGAATGTCAAAGAAACGTGCATCAGTGTTCACATGTCACCATCAGAAAAGAAAGTGTACACGGAATTCCTAAAGGAATATGAAGATATATTCGCCTGGTCGTATGATGATATGACTGGTCTCAGTACGTCCATTGTAGCTCACAAACTGCCAACAGATCCAACATGTCCGTCGGTAAAGCAGAAGCTCAAGAAATTCAAACCCGACATGAGTTTGAAAATCAAAGAAGAGGTTATCAAGCAAGTCAAAGACAAGGTTCTCAGGGTAGTAGAGTATCCGACATGGTTAGCCAACATCGTGCCAGTGCCAAAAAAGGATGGAAAAGTTAGAGTTTGTGTTGACTACCGGGATCTTAACCGGGCCAGTCCTAAAGACGACTTCCCCTTGCCGAACATACACATTCTAATTGACAACTGCACCAAGCATGAGTTACAGTCTTTCATTGATTGTTTTGCTGGTATCATCAGATATGGATGGACGAGGAAGATGCAGAGAAAACGGTTTTCATCACGCCATGGGGAATGTACTGTTACAAAATGATGTCATTCGGTTTGAAGAATGCTGGTGCCACCTACATGAGAGCCATGACTACCATCTTTCATGACATGATACACAAGGAGATCGAGGTATATGTGGATGACATCATCATCAAATCCAAGTAATCCAGAGATCACACGGAAGACCTAAGAAAGTTCTTCAACAGACTGAGGAGGTACAATCTGAAACTGAATCCCGCCAAGTGTGCATTTTGGGTTCCTGCTGGTAAATTATTGGGTTTCATTGTGAGTCGTCGAGGAATAGAATTGGATCTGTCAAAGGTCAAAACTATCCAAGAATTGCCGCCGCTGAAGAACAAGAAGGACGTGATGAGTTTCCTGGGGAGACTCAACTATATCAGCCGGTTCATAGCTCATTCCACGGTTATTTATGAACCTATCTTTAAAATGTTGAAAAAGGACGCTTCCACCAAGTGGACTGATGATTGTCAGAAAGCTTTTGACAGAATTAAGGAATACCTGTCAACGCCGTCGGTCTTGGTTTTGCCTGAGCCAGGAAGACCCATATTGCTTTACCTTGTGGTATTTGATGGAGCATTCGGTTGTGTTCTGGGACAACATGATGAAACAGGGAGAAAAGAGCAAGCCATCTACTATCTCAGTAAGAAGTTCACACCGTACGAGGCCTGGTATTCTCTTTTAGAATGCACTTGTTGTGCTCTGACTTGGGTTGCGCAGAAGTTGAGGCATTACTTATGTGCTTACACTACTTATCTCATATCCAGAATGGACCCTTTGAAGTATATCTTCCAGAAACCCATGCCCACTAGCAAGCTCGCCAAGTGGCAAATCCTGCTAAGTGAATTCGACATTGTTTATGTGATCCAGAAAGCAATCAACGGGCAAGCTTTGGTGGATCATCTCACCGAGAATCCCGTGGACGGAGAATACGAGCCCCTAAAATGTATTTTCTCGATTAATAGGTATCTTTCATAGGAGAAGATATTGCAGAATCCTATGATGGTTGGAGGTTTTTTTTCGACGGAGCTGCAAATTTCAAAGGAGTTAGCATAGGAGCAGTCCTAGTATCAGAAACTGGCCAGCACTACCTGGTATCCGTCAAGCTCAAGTTCCCTTGCACCAATAATATGGTCGAATATAAAGCCTGCATCTTGAGGCTCAAAATGGCCATTGACATGAACGTTCAGGAGTTGCTAGTGATCGGGGAATCAGACTTGCTCATACA
Organism: Nicotiana tabacum; assembly: GCF_000715075.1. Taxonomy (NCBI): domain Eukaryota; kingdom Viridiplantae; phylum Streptophyta; class Magnoliopsida; order Solanales; family Solanaceae; genus Nicotiana; species Nicotiana tabacum. The sequence continues at coordinate 18,077,050 of NC_134084.1, read as the reverse complement.
TCAGGTTCGAGAAGAGTGGGCAACCAAGAACTCTAAGATACTTCCCTACTTGCATCACATACAAGAGTTGAGGAAAAGGTTCACAAAGACAGAATTTCAGTACGTCCCCAAAGTCCAGAACGAGTTTGCTGATGCATTAGCTACTTTATCGTCCATGATCCAGCATCCAGATACAAATTTCACTGATCCCATCCCAGTAAAGATTAATGATCAGCCAGCTTATTACGCCCACGTTGAGGAAGAAGCGGATGGAAAACCATGGTTCCATGACATCAAGGAGCACCTGACAATAGGGGAATATCCAGAACTTGCCAACGCTACTCAGAAGTGCACACTTCGTAGGTTATCCAACAACTTCTTTCACGGTGGAGGAATCCTGTACAGGAGGACTCCCGATTTGGGTTTACTAAGGTGTGTCGAAGCAAAAGAAGCATCCAGGCTATTGGACGAAGTGCATGCAGGGAGCTGCGGGCCGCACATGAATGGTTTTGTCTTAGCAAAGAAGATACTCCGAGCAGGGTATTTTTGGATGACTATGGAAACAGACTGTATCCGATATGTTTGCAAATGCCATCGCTGTCAGATACATGCAGATATGATAAAGGTGCCTCCAAACGAGCTTACTGCAAAAAGCTCACTATGGCCATTCGCCGCTTGGGGAATGGATGTTATCGGATCTATCGAGCCTGCCGGATCAAATGGGCACATGTTCACCTTAGTGGCAATCGATTATTTTACCAAATGGGTCGAAGCAGCATTATACAAGGCGGTCATTAAGAAGGTTGTGGCAGATTTCGTCCGCGACCGCATTGTTTATCAGTTCGGAATTTTGGAATCAATCATCACCGATAATGGTTCCAATCTCAATAGCGACTTGATGAAAGCAATGTGTGAAACATTAAAGATCAAACACAAGAACTCTACAGCCTACAGGCCTCATATGAATGGAGATGTGGAGGTAGCCAACAAAAATATCAAGAAGATACTAAGGAAGATGGTCGAAAGGCACAAACAATGGCATGAGAAATTATTCGCCTTATTGGGATACCGTACCATAGTCCGCACATCGACCGGAGCAACTCCCTACATGTTGGTTTATGGTACAGAGGTGGTCATCCCCGTCAAGGTAGAAATTCCCTCCTTAAGGATCATACAAGAAGCAGAGTTGGATGATGCAGAATGGGTAAAAGGACGCTACGAGCAGTTAGCCCTTATAGATGGGAAAAGGATGAATGCAGTTTGCCACGGTCAGTTGTATCAGAACAGAATGTCCAGAGCCTTCAATAAAAGAGTTAAGCCAAGGAAGTTTACACCGGGGCAGCTGGTGTTGAAGAAAATATTCTCACATCATGATGAAGCCAAAGGGAAGTTCTCTCCCGATTGGCAGGGTCCCTATATGGTTCACCGGGTTCTAACTGGAGGAGCCCTTATTCTTGCAAAGATGGATCGAGAGGTTTGGCCGAAGCCAATCAATTCAGATGCAGTGAAACGATATTATGTGTAACCACTTATGATTCCTTTTATAATGTAATTTAAACTACGCCTGACCTGATTCCCGTTTAAGAGGGGATACGTAGGCAGCCCTATGGGTTCGGTCACAATTTAATAAAAATTCCATTTTGCCCCGCTATTGGAACTGGGGCAGAATTTGAGGAGGGCCCTCAAAATTCCGAAGTTGATTTTAGTCCATGCATCGCCAGAAGCGCCAGCCCAATAAACTGGGGCTGAATTTTGAGGAGGACCCTCAAAATTCCGAAGATGATTTTTTTAGTCATTCAGCACAGCTTTCAGAAATGTCCGCTCAGCAAACTGGGGCAGAATTTTGAGGAGGACCCTCAAAATTCCGGAGCGAAAGAGGTTGCAATGTCTTGAACCACGTCGCAATCATTGGTTCATCTAAAGAAAACTATTTTCGATTATATACTTACGTTATATTTACTTATCATGCATAACTATTATCAGAATTGCTGTTGTTTAGAGACGCTACCCCAATGACACACAACGTCAAGAGCCCGGGGAAGACGAACTAACATTTTCCCCTTACAAAACTCATGATTTTCTTTGGATGCAGGCACTCGACTTGCAATATCGTCAGGTATATTTATGTATGCATACTTTCCCAAGAATGCAACTTCTCAGAATCATCACTTGCCCGCAATTGCTATCTGTACACAATCTCCCCAGCAGTCATATTGTCGTAATCGGCTATCAGCTAAGAGATCTTACTACTAATCGTCCTTTTACATTCTTGCACTGCATAAGGCTACTTATCTGCCTTTCGAGACTAAGCTCTGTCTCCATCTGCATTTTGCATAAGGCTACTTTTCTGCCTTCCGAGGTTAAGCTCTACCTCCCTCATCATCTGCATAAGGCTACTTATCTGCCTTTCGAAACTAAGCTCTGTCTCTATCTGCATTTTGCATAAGGCTACTTTTCTGCCTTCCGAGGTTAATCTCTACCTCTATCATCATCTGCATAAGGCTACTTATCTGCCTTTCGAGACTAATACCTGTCTCCATCTGCATTTTGCATAAGGCTACTTTTCTGTCTTCCGAGGTTAAGCTCTACCTCCATCATCATCTGCATAAGGCTACTTATCTGCCTTTCGAGACTAAGCCCTGTCTCCATCTGCATTTTGCATAAGGCTACTTTTCTGCCTTCCGAGGTTAAGCTCTACCTCCATCATCATCTGCATAAGGCTACTCTTTTGCCTTTCGAGACTAAGCACTGTCTCCATCTGCATTTTGCATAAGGCTACTTTTCTGCCTTCCGAGGTTAAGCTCTACCTCCATCATCATCTGCATAAGGCTACTTATCTGCCTTTCGAGACTAAGCCCTGTCTCCATCTGCATAAGGCTACTCTATCTGCCTTTCGAGACTAAGCATTGTCTCCATCCTGCTATCGCCTCTTTAGTTTTCTCGCACGGCTGCAACATCGCCACCTTCATTTAAATTCAGTACCGGCTGAAAGATCGCCACCTTTTGCATTTCATGGGCTGAAAGATCGCCAACCTATTCAAAGACATCATAGTTCGGAGGCACCATCTACATGGCCCGAGAACATCATTTCATGGCCTGCGAATTTTTATTTACGCTCTTCATAGCCCGGGACGTCATCCTAACCGTTAAAACACAACATTCATGGTCCAATGGGAACTTGCATCACGTTTAAATTTATGTACAATCTATGCTGTATTGCCCACTTTCAGGTACACCGGCTAGCAAACAGCCGTCTCAGTAGTAGCGATCCCGCTCCGGTTCTCACAGCCTATCAGACTTTAACTATCCTTCTCAACTTAGGCATCGCGTCTGTTCCTTTCAATAACTCTATCGGCATATTTCGCCGATGGATCCTGAACTACATATGGCCTGATTCTTGTAAGATCAGGGGTATGTAGGCAGATCAAGAGCCAGAGCTCGGTCAGAATTCTTTGCAAATCGTCTCTTTCGGTCAAAATTGGCCATCATATCTTTACCCGACAACTCTTTCATCCTTCCCGGGTAAAGATGGGCAGTTGTTGATACCCAATTTTTCCCTATATATTTCTTTTACATGCAAATAATTTCAAATATCATATACATATATATATAAGTATGCCCAAGTGTTTTAGTATTTTTCCAATTTTTTAAAAGATTTTTAAATTGATTTATTGCTCAATAATTATTCCCAAAATTATCACTTTGGTGAATAACTTATTTTATTCTCATATTTATACCAAAATATAGGTAGGTTACTTTTCATATATTTTTACAAATTAATTTGGTATTTTAAAAGCTAAATTGCATATAATTGCAATTTTAGCCTGCTTTAAGATTTAATAGCATTTTATAATTATGAAACTGGTTCCAATATTTTTTAATTAATATTTATATACTATTAACGGATCCAGTGCTTTTAATTTGCTTTCAAAATTATTTTTTACTATTTTTATAAAATAAAAAGGGAAAACTTGCTATTTAAATTTTGGCCTCGGTTCGTTTCAATTGAAGCCCCATTACATTTCGATTTTAGCCTAAAATTGACCCAATTTCAAACTCAAATTCGGACCAGCCCAATTACCACTCTAACCCGACCCAGCACCTATTCAATCGACCCAGCCCATAACCCCTTTTAATCCCGACCGTTGATCATTTAGATCAACGGCCACCGTTGCTTCTTACCTTTTTTAATCCAAACGACCCTAAACCCTACCTCATTCTTTCAGAGACGCCGCCTTTGAATCCCTTCTTTCTCTCAACTCTCTCTCAACTCACCTCAAACCCTAGCCGCCGCCTCTCACTGAAACCCTAATCCATGGCTTCCCAGGCTTATTGGAGGCCTATACCAGCCTCGCATGGCTTTTACGTGCTCGTTTCTGAGGTCCTATGACCAGATCTTGAAAGGTTTCGACCAAGCCTTTGCTTGATGACTGTTCTCCGGTCATCTTCAATCTTTGTCCGGCCAGCCATGGCTATCCGAGTTTGACCTTCGACTCTCCTGCTTAGATCGATGGTTTTTAAAGCCTTCCTCATCACCTGGGTTTCTTATGAAACCCTAATCTCTAAGGTTCCTCCGATTTTATTCCAGATCTGCTCCGGATCTATGTGTGTTTTAAACTTGCTAATTCTCGAAGTTTCTTTAATTTTGCTTTCAAAACTCTTTATTCTACAACTAGGGTTTCATGTTAAGTTATTTCGAATCTTTTTTCTGATTCTCGACATGTTTTGCTGTGTTTTGCTTGTGTTGTTTTTCTATTTGAGTTAGCATGTTGAAAACCCTAATTTTTGGAATTTTGTTTGAGTTTATTAGTCTGTTTGTTTGTATTAGTTTGATTTACCTTGTTTACACCTGATTAGCGTTGAAAACCCTAATTTTCGGGGTTTATTTGAGATTCTGAATTTGCTTGTTTGTTTCACTTGTTTATCGCCTCTAAACTCGACTAATTTTTGAAAACCCTAGTTCTTTTGGGCCTATTCGAGTCCTTTGAGTTTATTCGTGCAATTCGTCTGTCTGAAGTTGCTCAGCCCGATTCTTTTTGTTTCAGCATCTCTCTTCCTTATGTGATTCCTTTTTGTTCTGCGTTCCGACTATCTGTCAAACTCGACTGTGTTTTCAAAAAGGTTTTTACTTGATTCTTCGCATGCTTCTGATCTTTTCCTCTACTAATAAACCACTGAAACCTGACCTATGTGACTATCATGCTATGAATGCTTGCTCTATGCTATTACTATATGTTGTTCCTTCTCGCCATAGCTTGGCCTCACATGCTTATTACTTGTGCACTTCATTTATATACTGAGTCCCTTCCGTGATTGATTTTCAAACTTTTCCTTATGAAATTTTGATTTTTTACTCGCCCGTGAAGGGTTAATTGATTCTCTCTCTTTGTTTGGCCTTACCAGACCTTTCCAAAATAAGTACATTCCTTTATTTAGACTTAATCCCTTACTATATGGTTTTACTGCTCCTTTTATGGTAACAATCATTCTGCTTACAAATTGATCTTATTTCCTTATATTAATCCTGTTAGTGTCCGTTTGAGCAGTAATCCCTCGATTAAAGGGGAATACCTGTGTTAATTGATTCTGAATGTGTTTATTTCCATGAAACCTTATTTGTTACCTTATTCTCTACTCGTTTTCAAAACTATAAATACATGTACCTCTTCTCTTTCAAAAAACAAGTTCGAACACACAACATAAGTCACCACTTCTTCTCTCAAATACACTTAGGTTTTCTAAAAAAAAGCATTCGAGTTTTCTCTGAACTCATAAGCTCTCTTCTCTGATTGTGTTTTGGTTGCAAGTATCCTGCTTTTCTTTGTGCTTACTTTTCTGCAACTGGTATGTCTCTTCTTGTTTAAATTCTGCCCCTTCTCTTATGTGTTTATGCTTCAGTCTTTTCTTTGTTTATTTTACTGCTTTCTGCAAGCTTGTTATTCCTGCTCCTATATGAATCCCCATCCCTGAACCCTTTGTCTGCTGAGTTATGGTTCATAAAACATGACAACCCTTGACATTGTTGTTCATGTATATGGACTGGACTCCTGAGTCCTAAACTCTTTCAATTCCCATTCCTTTTCCCCCTTATATGTATTCTGAGCTTGAGACCTTGGTCTGGCAGTGTCCTAATCACTGCCCAGACCATAGTCTGACCTTCAATAGGTCTGTGCTGTTATTTGTTGGCTGAACAAGCTTGGTCAGGGGTGTGCCAGCCTACCTCGTGGCTAGGCATGACCACCAGCCTGCCATGGCATTCCCCAACCCCCTCTCTTGCACTTACACTCATTCTTAGAACCTAAGTTTTGCCCCTCTCCTTTGATCCTTGCTTTGGGATCCATGATCTCCCTCTAAACTTAGACACCTGAGGATTGGCTCTTCCACACTGCACTGTAACTCTTTCTAATTAATATCTTGGGTGTAAGCACTGCCTGGAGTTCCTGAAACTCCTTGGATCTCTGAAACACCCTAGATAAGAGAAGGCTTTGGAAATCTGGATCTCGGAAGTGGTTCAGTCTCATATTGTTAGATACTAAGTCTGAATTAGGCTGCTCGGATGTAGCTGTAATTTCTGATGTATTTTTTATTTCTGTCTTATTTTTTACTGGTCTATAATAATTTGTATAAACTCATGGGATTTTGTGAAAAGGGGAGGGGGGTTAATTTTCATGCACAAAAGGGTAGAAATCATGTCTATAGGTTTAATTTCTACACTGCGCAATTTCACACGTAGAGACCATGCCTATAGGATTTAACTTCTAAACTTTCTGCAACTATGCATATAGATACCGTGCTCATAGGGGTTTACATTTCTGCACATAATGATACCATTAGGCAAACTGTAGGCTTAATTATAAAGTTTCATATAGATACCATGTTCGTAAGACTCCTATTAAAAAAAGTGTTAAAATCAGTTATCGTATAGAAAGCATGCCTATAGGAACTTCGAGTCGGAACTGTCTCATTTGTTCAAAACAGCACCAACCGTTTAAATTAGTATATACTTTGGTAAAACTGGCAGCCTTCTGTGATTTTCTGAACCTCATAAGTTAACAAACATTTTCTAAACCAAACTGGCATTTTCTAAAACTCACTTTTTTCTGGTAAGGTTCGTGAAACTCTTTTTTTTCCAACTAGTATGCATGTCTTATTAAGCTCCTTTCTTTTCTTTTAAATCTTTTTCAAAACAATACATTCTTTTTCTGAAACTCGTTTCACTCTGATAAAAAACTGGTAACTCTTCATAACCAGTTCGCTTTTCGAAATCATTAGTTCTATCTAACACATAGTTGAAAGTAGATTAGTCCTTAAGAACTGCATTCGAGCGAGCCTAATGCGGACTTCCTGTCTAAAAGTATGTGTTGAACCAGTCCGCTTATCGCTTTAAAAGTATGTGTTGATTGACGCCTAGTGTTTTGTCCTTTGAAAGCTCTCAAAAGGCCCCAAATCCCTTTCCCTTTAGGATTATTAGTCCTAAATGCCTCCGGGACTGATAGGATTAGGACGGGTACTAGCATGCAATAAGTAACGAAACTTTCTGCGCTTTAATACCTTAACGGGGTGGGATGGGTAGAATATGGAGATGATGACTGATGCGCTAATATCACGTGTGACCCCTCTTTTTTGAGGAGTGATTGTTGGGTATTGTATTGAAGTGATCCATATTAATCGTAAACCTAGGAGCCCCCTCCCCTTATTTGCTTTCATCTCTTCTCGTGAGACCATTCAAATCTTTTTTTCATAAATTTCTGTCCTCTCTACTTACCTTCAAAAGTTTTCAACCTAATTGCAATGTTGTATGCAAGTCCTTATTTGAGCCTTGATTGTTTACTTGTAAAGTCACAATTGTAACATGGCCGGGACCATACTAGTGGATCTTGAGGGGTGCCTAACACCTTCCCCTCAAGATAATTTCTAGCCCTTACCCGAACTCTGGTTTTTCCAACTCAAACCTTTCTTAAAGTGTCCTAATGCACTATAATCATTAGGTGGCGACTCTTCAAAATTTCAAAACCCAATTCTCGAAAGGGAATAGAGTTATCCTCCCAAATGTCGTATACCCGATTTCGACTCTTAGAAAAAGGGGCCGTCGATAGTACGCCTATCACAAGATATGGGAAATGGGATCATGTTGCACTCCTGCAGATGAAACTGAAAGTGAAAGTTGCCTTATTTCTCTTTATCCGTGTTAGAAGTTAAATTGTAGTTTCCTTACTATTCTTTGATATTCTGTTTTATCTGCTACCCTGGAGCATGTTTCCCCTTTCCCAGCTTTGATTGTTTATTACCTATTTACTTTTCCGCCATATAGTATATAACTGCACAGGTTTATCTAGAGTCTAGTCCTAGCCTCATCACTACCTCGCCAGGGTTAGGCCAGACACTTACCAGTACATGAAGTCGGTTGTGCTGCTACTACACTCTATGCTCTTTTGCACAGATCCAGGTCTTGGACAGTAGCAGTAGCGCGAGAGCCAGCTTTCAATCCAGTGAGACACCGAAGTAGCCTTGCAAGCGTCCGCAGGCCCATCGTCTCCTTTATCTTTATTTCAGTCTGTTATCTCATGTATTCGAGACAAACAGTTAATATTTTTTTCTTTCAAATTGTTGTATTTAGTACTCTTAGAAGTTCGTGAGTAATGTGACACCAGTTCTTGGGTAGAGAAATATGTTGATTTCCGTATTACTGTTCAATTTCTTTAATTCAAGTCTTCCGTACATTTATTAAATTCCGCTGTTTTCATGCTATCATTGATAATCGTTAAAAAAAGTGATTTGTTAATGAAGTAAGCTGTTAAGGATTGGTTTGCCTAGCTCACATTAGTAGGCGCCATCATGACTCCCGAGGGTGAAAAATCCGGGTCGTGACACTGGTATTGATATGAGGCCGAGGGCCTGAGATACTTATATATGTCATGAGGTGGCTTGATTGATATGAGGCCTAGGGTCTAGATTTGATGCCACGAGATGGCTTGATGTTGCGCTTGGGCCGTAAGGGGCCCCTCCCGGAGTCTGTACACCCCCAGTAAGCGCAGATACCCATTGTGATCTGATATTGAGCCTGAGGGGTTGTTAATATTCTAATATTGAGCCCGAGGGGCTGGCACTGTCTAATATTGAGCCCGAGGGGCTGGTACTGTTCTGAGATGTTGCCCGAGGGGCGGATTTGTTGATACCATGCCCGAGGGCGAATTTCCATTTTGTTACTCACTCGTAAACTACTTGTTTTAATTGTTGGAAAAAAGAAATTTTCACTTGATTTCTCACTTCTTTACTGTTTAAAGTGATTTTTCTGCTTCAGTATGGAATGCCTTGTGTTTTTACGTGATTTCTTATCTTCAGTCATTATTTATATTTATTACTCACTGGGTCAGAGTACTTACATTACTCCCTGCACCATGTGTGCAGATTCAGGGGTTGCTGGTTCTGCTCCTGAGTGTTGATTCCTCCAGTTTCAGGCGGTTTTCAGGGATTACGAGGTAGCTGTTGACGTCCGCAACCCCGTGTCTCTATTATCTCGTCTTTTATATTCCTTACAAACATGGTACTAGTAATTGGATTTAGCAGACTTGTATTATGACTCATAGATGCTCATGACTTGTGATACCCCGATTAGGGCTGTGTCGGGCTAGATTTTCACATTTTATCTATATTTTACGCTATTTAGTATTATTAAACCATGTTTAGACTATATTTTTGTTAATTAACTGCTTTAAAAGATGATTTGGGTTAGACTAGCTGGCCTTGTCTTCACGAGAGGCGTCATCATGACCGGGTTCAGGGTTAGGGTCGTGACAGATAATTTACAAAAAATCGGACAGAGTTTCCCCTATTTTAGGACTATCCAAAAGTTTTCTTGTCTCATAAATAATTAACAACCAACCAGTATTTACCTAAATCAACCACAATCTTCATGAACTAACAAACGAGTTTTCACCAACACTACCAACCTTATAAATAAGATAATACTAAGCCTATCTCAAAAATACGGAAAGAAAGTGCAATACTAGTAACTAGTCCAATTTAACAAATGAATACTCCTGACACTAATAAAAATAATTATAGAGTGACTCTAAAAGTTCAAAAGAAAAGATAGTAACAATAAATAAACTCTTCAAAAGAAAAGATAGTAACAATAAATAAACTCTTCGCCCATGCGAACAAGTGCGGGGCTCACCAGGAACGGTCAACACGTATAATCTAATTAGTAAAATCCTCGCTCGCGTCAACTGCTTTCTCTGTATAAAAAATAGCGGGGAGTGAGACGCTAGCTCAGTGAGTAATAACACTTAACCATAACCGTTTTTGATTAGGGACAAGTCAAAAATACATGCTTGTATAATAAAATTCAGAAATTATCATAAAAATATAATGCCCTTTCAAAACGGTAAGAATAATCAATCTCATCATGTATTTTCTGTAACAGAAATCAATTTAACAATTCGATAATAAACTTGGTAAGTACTGTATCATATCAAATCTTTATGTTTGGGAGGTTTCCAAGGAAGGATTATGTAATCTGTATCACTGTGTGGACCCCTTCGTAAAACGAGTCAAATATAACTGTAGGTCCCTACTCGAGGAAAAACTGTAACTGTATGCTAGTTCTACCTTCCCACTAGCGAGGGCTATAATTGTAATCGATAATCTGTAAATACAAGGTGCACCAAGTCTAACGAACCCGCCGTTAGCTACGGGATCCTTCAAAGTCTCCTCCCATTAATACTCTTTCTTGTAAATAGTAAATATTCGTACAAAAGCATTTTCAAAATAATAAATGGCATATCATTCCTTATCAAATCTGGTGATTTTCTTTCGATAACAGTAATCATGTCTCAAGTAACAATAAAACATGTCTAATAACAGTGAGAATACTTCAAATAACTGTAGCATCTCAAGTAACAGTAAAACATATCTAGTAACGGTGAAAACATTTAGATTAATCGGTAAACATCTCAAGTAAACTGTTCAGTATCATATCAAGTAAAGGACTTGTCCCACATGCAATTTCAAAGCATCAGTAATACATTTATTTTCAAAATCATATATAAACCATGCAGGTTATGAAACCACAAATTGTGGTAAGATTACTACTCACAATACTCGTGCCGAAATATCAAGTATGTCAATTCGAGCAGTTCGTACAATTTGCTTTGGTCAATCTATATTATCACAAACACTAGTTAAGTATCAACTTCATGAACTACCGACATATTCGGGTTTTATTCTATCAAATTTCCTCCCGATTTCATTGGAAATAACCTCAATTAGGCTACAAAAGGCCTATCAGAGTATTCTCTATCATTCTTTATTTCTCAGTTCATGATTCGAACATCAGGTAATAAACTTATCATAATAAAAACATTAGAACCTAATGTTACCTATTATAATTAAGCACCAACTAAATTCCAATACCAGATTTAAATATCTAAACAATTCAAATTTAACAATCTCAAATACTCTTCAAAACAGGTTATACCCAAATATGTGCATAGCTAAACCCAATAAAAGTTATACATCATCTTTCTCACTAGCATTTAGCTTCAGTTTCTAATGAAAGCTCAGATACTTGGGGAAACAACTCAAATAGAATCAAAGTAACATTAACATGTATAAGCCGATGTGTGGCAGTAACTATGAGCTTCAACTCTGGTCCTTCTTTTGTCTTGTATGGTTTAATGACAAAACTTTATTCTCCTAAACCTTTTTTCACGTTGCTGAAGTATTTCACCTTGGTTTTTAGTTGACTTGTACAGTATCTTGCTCTAGGTAAAGCTATCCTCTCTATTCCCTTTTGATTCTTTAATCTTGGAATATGCCTCCCCCAAAATCCCTAACTCCCGTAGTATAATATTTATGGTGGGCTCGACCCATTTATTGCTCTTAGTATATTCTTTTTCTCTTTTGTCTCTTCTTTTATTTTATTAATTTAGCTAATGACTTAAATGTCCATAGTTAAAAATGGGTTATTACAAATATGCTCGTAAACCATACCAAAAAATATTTTATTATCCTAGACCAATCCCTCAAGATGTCCTAATAGAAGAACAAGACAATGACCACTACCACCAAGGTTATAGTGGGTCAGATATCTATGAATGGAACATAAATGGTCTTGCTGAAAGGCAAATCTATACAACAGTACATAGAATGCTTATGTACAGTACTATCTGTAAAGTTAATAAAAATACGGATAGGGCAATTGCTGAAATGATTATAGCTGGGTTTACTGGTCAGCTAAAAGGCTGGTAGGATAATTATCTGACTCATGACCAACGCTTTCAAATAATGAACGCAACCAAAACTGAAGAAGATAAGACTGTCCAAAACTCAATCTATTCTTTAGTTATGAATATCATCGAACACTTCTCTGCAAGATGGTCGGATAATAGTGAGACCATTAGAACTATGCTCCAAAATCTGAGGTGTAAAACTCTCACATCTTTTCGATGGTATAAAGATGTTTTCTTATCCAGAGTGATGGAATTACCAGAGAGTAATAGTACTCATTGGAAGTCCAAATTCATAGATGGACTCCCTCCTTATTTGTTGAAAGGGTTAGAAAGACCCTTAGAGGCACAGGGATGAGTATCAATTATGATACTTACTTATATGGTAAACTATTTAGCGTATGCACTCAGGAAGGTTTAGCTCTATGTAATGAGATCAAGCTAAACCAACAAATTAAGAAACATCGTCTCAATGAGAGACAACAATTAGGCGAATTTTGTGAGCAATTCGCCATTGACATACCTTCTAATAGAAAGAAATCCCATAAGAAGAAGGATTTCAAGAATAAAAAGGGTTCGACTGAAAAACGTTATGAACGAACCCAAAGAAGAAAGGATTTTCATAAAGCCAGAAAGGGTTTTATTAAATCAAAAAACCCTCACACCTGCTATAAATGTGGAAGAATAGGTCATTATGCAAAGGATTGCAAAATCAAGGACAAAATCAAAGACCTTGATTTAGATGAAATTATTAAAGATTCTTTATATAAGATTCTTTTAAATTCCTCATCAGAAAATTCTGATAGTGATGGATATGATTCATCAACTAGTGAAGACTTCTGATTCCTCCAAGAAGAAGATTATATTTCATCTTCTGGTGATGAGCAAGAATCCTCTAATAGGGGACAATGCTCAAAACAGTGTTGTAACACTGATAATAATCTTTATAATATTTATTCCCAGTTCACAGACTTGAATATCAATGTCTTGACCAATGATAGCATGCTAGAACTGTTAAGAGTCATTAAAGACCCTGAATTGAGGTCCCAAATTATTAATAAACTTCCTACAACTTCAGAGGTAGGAACAGAGGTGGAAGGAATTCCGTCTCAAAAAGGACCTTACACTATGTCTGAAATCAGAAAGCTTATTAAGAATAAGTCACAGCCTGATAGGTCGGCTACTGTCCAAGATTTGTGTACTGAGATAAATTATCTCAAAAAAGAAATCTCGGAATGAAAAGGCTTCAAATATAGCCTTAGATGAAAGAATTTTTAAATTAAAAAAATTCTAATATTGTTATTAATAAAGATTTCAGTACTAATATTACTGAAGCAAATAATTGTGCGAGTACTTCGAAAAAAAATACTGCTAGTACTTTACTAGGTGCTATTGATTTTTCTGAAGACGAATTTTTGCAAAAACTACAATACTTTACCACCCAAAAGTTTTTAATAAAAGTAACTCTTTTAATTGATTACAATTTCAAAAAGGAGTTTACTGCTCTATTTGATAGTGGAGCAGATTTAACTTGTATAAAAGGAGTAATACCCTCCAGATATTATTATAAAAAAGCTCATCGTTTAAACAATGCTAGTGGTGGTCAAATTGGTATTTCATATAAATTACCCAAGGTTTATATTTGCCAACAGGATGTCTGTGTACCAGAAAGTTTTATTTTGGTAAAGGATATTGTTCAGGACGTAATACTAGGTATCCCATTCTTTCATAAATTGATTCCTTTTGCACATTGGGATACAAAAGTTTTACTGGAACTTACAATGGAAGATGAATCACTTTTGAGTTTATAACTCAGCCAATCCAAAGTTTTTTGAACGAAATCATTTATAATAATATTTCTTCAAAGGTCAATCAAATTGCATTTTGAAAAATGAGATTTGTTCTCTTACTATTGAACAGGAATTGAAAAATCCCAAGCTAGTAGAAAAAATTAATTTTCTCAAAAACCATTTTTCTGCTTCTATTTGTGGTGATCATCCAAATCAATTTTGGAGCAGGAAAAAGCATATGATAAGTCTTCCTTATGAAGAAGACTTGTCTGAGGATAATATCCCCACCAAGGTTCGTCCTTGTCAAATGAACTTCGATTATTTGGAATTATGCAAAAAAGATATTGATTCCTTGCAACAGAAAGGTTTAATTAGACCCTCAAAGTCCAAATAGTCCTGTACTACTTTTTATGTTAATAAGCATGCTGAACAGGAACGAGGAATTCCTAGATTAGTTATCAACTACAAGCCCCTTAATAAGGTCTTGAAATTGATTAGATATCCTATTCCTAATAAGAATGACTTATTAGATAGATTACATGATGCAATTATATTATGAAAATTTAACTTGAAATCAGGTTATTGGCAAATTCAGATATCTGAATCAGATAAGTATAAAACTACTTTTAATGTTCCAATGGGTCAATATGAATGGAATGTAATACCCTCTGGTTTGAAGAATGCGTCTTCCAAATTTCAAAAAATTATGAATGATATCTTCTTTCCTTATACAGATTTCATAATTGTTTATATTGATGATATCTTGATATTTTCAAAAAATATTGAGTCACATTTTAAATATTTAGATTTGTTTAAAAAAATTATTATTCAAAATGGTTTAGTTATATCCAAACCAAAAATGATGATTTTTCAAAATAACATTAGATTTCTCGGTCATAATATCAAAAATGATAGAATTATTCCTATTAATAGAAGTATTGAATTTGCTTCTAAGTTCCCTGATGTTATCACCGATAAGACCCAGCTTCAACGATTTCTAGGAAGCTTAAATTATATTTCTCCTTTTATAAAGGATTTAGCCAAATATACTGCTCTTCTTTATGATAGATATATAGTATATATGTACAGTAATTAAGTTTAATACTATAAGTATTTCCCAAATATGCTAGATATATGCGCAAATTTTTTATTAAAAAAATATTATGGTATATTCTAGTATAAATATTTTATATCTTACGCATACCATAAATATACCATTTATTGTATACTAACTATCATAATTTAAATTTTTTGGAATTTAAGATATATATCTTACACATAATTTGCAAGTATGATACATGTTATAATACTGAAATAATTTTGTTACTTTTTTGTGTGTTTTATAGTGGAAAATGCTTTGAGTATATATTTTATAGGTCTTGATTATACCTTGCATATACATTTTATACATATTTAAATTGAAATAAATATAATTTAAAACATATAGGAGTATTATATTAGGTAAAAATACTGGATCCTATATCCTAGGTTATAAAACATGCATACACTGTATATATTTAGGATATGCTTAAATCCATAAATATACACCAAATAAACAACTTGATACACTGTAAGAATACATAAGATAGGCATCAAACACATTTTAGTACACAATAATAATACATAAGATATTGGTCGGTTGTGCATCAATATTCTGAAACAAAAGATTCTCAACTCCACGAGACTTTGAAATGCTTTGTTTTAAAAAGGAATAATAAACAAACCTTCACTTGCACCGGATAGGGTGAAGGAAAATTCATCTCGGATTATTGGGTGTCTTTTGCTTCTTTTTCTTCTTCTGTTTCTTATCTATTCCAGAGACTGCAATGATGGAATCTGTATGCTTAATGAGTTTTACCTTGTTCTTAGCTATGAGATTGGCAGTTTACTTAAAGAAAATAGGCGAATGGAGTTTTACATGAGATTTTGCCTTATCTTATGAGAAAAAGAACCAAATTGGAGGAATTTTTCGGTTTGTGATAATGGAGAAATAATCCCTATAATTTTGAGATTTTGGTTGAATATGGGAGATTTTTAAGCTCTGACACATGATCCCTTAAATCATTGCTCAGTTTTAAGAAATAAAGAATCTGATGGTAACGTATTATTTTTTAAAATATGCTATATATGTAAATGAATCTACTCTTTTTGAAATAAATCAAAAGTACTATTGTTTATATAATATTTGCTTACTAATTGCTCTACAGAGTAAAAATCTACTCGAACTACGCAGTACCCTGCTAACACCAAATATTTTCCTTACTTTCAATTAGATCCTTCTCTAGCCGGCCCTCAATGAAGAGCCAACATATTCCCAATCACGTATCTAACCATTCTGATCATGAACCTCCTGACATAGGAAACATGCAAATTGATGACCCTGTCACACCTATATTAAAGGTAACCTTTCTCCACACACTGTGCTCCACCACACGCTCCTACCTGCATCATTACTACAGAATTTGATCTATCAGATGAAAGCATTACCGGCGAAAATGATGATGAAAATTTCATCTCTCTTGGCACCACAGATAAAGCAAGATTATACTCCCCTTGGCAATTTCCTGTCATTATCAAAGTTTTTGGAAAAAAGATAGGCCACCAGATCCTACGTAACAAAATTACCTCTCTTTGGAATCCTACTGAGGATCTACCATTAATTGATCTAGGGCCTGGCTTCTTCCTAATTAAGTTCAATAAACAAGAAAGTATGCATAAAACATTTTATGGGGACCTTGGTTCATCCTTAACCATTTTCTCTTCGTTCGAAAATGGGAACCAAAATTTATCGCCTCCAACACACAATTAACCTACTCGACACTGTGGGTTTGTCTTCCAGCGTTATCTACTGAGTTTTATGATCTAGAAATCCTCCAACGAGTGGGCTCTAAATTGGGCCAATTATTAAAAATGTATACTTGCACTTCGGCAACCACTCGAGGAAGGTATGCACGTATTTGTATTGAGGTTCCACTACTAGAACTTCGGAAAAAAGCGATCAAAGTTGGTTGCTTACAGGTCAAAAAGCGACCAAAAAGCGTCCAAACTGGCTTGGTCGCTAGTTTGCTGGTCCATTTACCTTAGAGACCAAATATTCCGGGTAAACAATATACCGACCAACTTTGGTCGCTTTAATTTTAATAATATAAATTTAGCAACCAAAGTTGGTCTCTATACTTAAGTTACGTTTTTATTTATTTATTATTAACCAAAATATAGCGACCAACTTTGGTCTGTAAACCAAATATTATATTTTAAAATCTGAAAAATAGCAACCAAAGTTGATCGCTTTTTTTTTATTTTTTTTTAAACATAAGCGACCAAAAGTGGTAGCTAATTGCAAGAATTTAATTATTTTTTAAACATAAGCAACCAAAATTGGTCGCTATTTTTCAGAAATCTTTTTTTTATATAATAGCAACCAAAGTTGGTCGCTTTTTAAGAAATTTGGGTTAATTAGCGACCAATCTTGGTCGCTATTGCCCAAAAAATATTTTTTTTAAATAGAAAAGTGACCAACAAGCGACCAACCTGTGTATAATTTTGCAGAAACTGCCTGTTCTGGCAGCTACACCACCTGCCAGCATACCAAATTCCCTATTACAAGCAACAACAACAATACCAACAACAACACAATAAAAATAACACAACAACAACATTAACAACAACATTAAAACCAACAAAGTATATGTCAATAGAACTAACACATTAAGCTAATCAAACTAAGTTAACTCTTATTACAAGCCCATTCGAAAACCGGTTCTATTTGTCTAGTTCAAAGTGTATAAAAGTCAAGAAGTGTTTTGTACATCATTATCATCACCGTCTGATGAACTTTCATCACCAAGATGGTATACAGAAGGGTCTACTTGTCGAGGACAGGAAGAACGATCACGGGGAGGACGGGAGGAACGAGCACAGGAAAGATGGGAGGAACGAGCACGGGGAAGTCGAGCCTCTGGCGATGACTCACGAAACCGGGGAATTGGAAGACCTTCAGAAGCTAGGAGAGATTTGAGTTGCTCTTGCATGCCCTGGCACTAAGCTTGCATGCCAATGTACTGAGCATCTCTAAGCTTTTCTCTTTCCTTGGCCGCTTCTAGCTCGGATGTGAGCTTTGTCATAGTCTCCCGCATAGCGGAGAGGCTCTCCCCATCAAGTTGCTCGCCTTGCGAGGAAGTCCCTATTCCTTGCATTCCACACTTATAGCAATGGAATTTCTTAGTAGAAAGCCCGTATACCTTCCCCTATTTTGGACCGCCAACAACCTCCATCCATATTCTTTCAGCATCCTCGTCCAAAGGTTGGATTGGCCCGCCCGACTCATTAGGTGGCTGACTGCATATGAATTCCTCCACTTCAGCTGTGAAGCGACCCTATAAGAAAAATTACATTGAATTAGTATTTCAAAATTTATATAAAAGTAAATCAAAATACTTAATGAAAAGTGAAAACTTACATGTACAGCCGAGGCTCGGCCCTCGACCCACCTTTATTGATCCGTCTCTTTCTTCTTCTTTACAATATGAGTCTCCTTTAATAGCACATCTTGGTTCATCAGAAGTCGCAACTTTTTTTCCTGAAAACTCATAAATTTTAGTTAATAAACATAATAGATATACTTTGAAAATTAAAATAAATTAAGCAATTACGTACCATTCTTCTTTTTATTGTCCCTAAGCTGATCGCACCTCCAGTGTGCAAGGATCCTCCATTCTCAGATGCGCGAGCATTCTTTCCTTTTTCGCTCTTCTCTAAGAACTTTGCGGTAAGCCATTGCCTTTGCAAATCTCCCATAAATTCTGAAGCAACCAGTCAGGCTTCTGGTTCAACTTTCTAGCTTTAGAGAAACTATGCAACAACCGCTTGCGAGCTTTGAGATGAAAATTTGCAGCCACTTTCGCTCTATAGCGTTGTTCCCATACACACTTGCTCTATATTTCAAAAGTTAAATATTATATGGAAATATTATAGATATAAATAATTATACTGCTTAAAAGAGCATTTATACCTTAAATTGATTAAAAATTTGCTCCTTCAACGAGAATGGGAATTCACTCCAAGTCGCATAAGGGCCATCATAAAACTTTCTGGTGGATTTGGTGATTATCCTCGTAATAATATTACTTGGGATGAACCTGCAATTTAATAAAAAAACACATTAATATCTTAGTAAAAACTGTACAAAACAATAAATGTAAAAATAACAAACAACTCTTACCCATCACCCTCAGGGACTATGATGATCCTGCCATATTGATCATAATGCACCTCCTCATCAACATTAGTTTCACCGTCCGAATCATGTATATCAGAGGCATGTGTGGAAGGTGTAGGAGGGTCAGAGCTAGTATCTCGCAGGCGAAGGCCTGAAATAGATAGAGTCCCTGATGAAGATGGTTGCGATCCCTGTGACTGCGACATAGCTGGATGGACCGCAAGTGGCTGTGATACTGATTGATGTGACCCGAGTAGCTGTGACACTGATGGCTGTGATCCATGTGAATGTGACATGGATCGATGCGATCCATGCGATGTAGATGGTTGCGATCTACGTGGTCGTGAGGCAGGTGGACTGTATATCGGACATATAGTCCTATGGCCTTGTGACGAAAGGCCTGGTGTCTGCACGAAGGTGTAGGGCTCGTGATGTTGTGGTAGCTCAAAATAGCCCTGGGGTGGAGGAAAAGACATAGGCATAGGCATAGGCATCTCTGAAGAGGGTGGAAAATATTGAGTACTATCTTCTACCCTCCTCTTTGGTTTCCTAGCCTTTTCTTGACCCCGAGAACCAGTAGGGTCATTGTTACCTCGACCATTGCCTGTCATCTGCATAATATAATACATATTTAGATTGAAACATATAAAGAAACTAGCTATAAATGAGAGTTATTAAAGAAACCAACTTTTTAAAGCTCATTGATGTATTGTTCCTCGTCTGAGAATTCTTCTTCATCACTAGTTTGAGCTTCATCAGTTGATTCTTCTTCCTCGTTTTCTATAATTGTTACTTTATTTATATCAACTTCTTCCAATATGTGTTCAGGATGTTCCAAATCATTTTCGAGTCATCCACTATTTGGTGAACACTGGAGATATCGTTTTGATATGCAACATC
The DNA here is from genome assembly GCF_000715075.1 of Nicotiana tabacum. NCBI lineage: Eukaryota > Viridiplantae > Streptophyta > Magnoliopsida > Solanales > Solanaceae > Nicotiana > Nicotiana tabacum. The sequence goes on along the minus strand of NC_134084.1, from coordinate 18,056,933 downwards.
TAACGCATTCTCGACTTCCACCCTACCTACAGGCTTAGTTTTGATTACAACCCACCAATCGGACTTATTCTGCCGCAATGGATAAGGAGCATAATACACTTGCCTAACATTATGTGTAATTATGAAAGGATCATAGCGATCATACTCCCTCGTATGATTAACTTCAGTTATGTTGTATTGATTGTGTACTCTTGTACCTATTGTTGGATTTGGGTCAAACCACTTGCATCTAAAGAGTATTAATTTCTTATATGGCCAACCTGTATATTCTAGTTCTATTATTTCTTTGAGCATACCATAATAATCAATATCTCCAACTTGGTTGCCATTACCACCTTGAACCCACACCCCACTGTTGTTTCTATTTTTATTTTTAGAGCAATCCTCTGTGTGAAACTTATAACCATTCACAACGTACTTAGATATTGTTGTGACCTCAAGCCCAGGTCCCCAAGATATATCTTTCAAAAATTGATTTACACCATTATTTGGATCATTTACCTACATATTGTTAAAAAAATTCATAAGTTAGCATAATTTCCAAACATTGTTTACTTATATAGTGTTAGAATATTTTAAGGATAAACTTACAAATTGTTTGAACCACGTATCAAATGTCATATATACAGCATCATGGCCAAATTGACCCACGAAGTGACTGTGACACATCAAATATTTTTAGTAGTTGCATTGAGATGTAATCACAGTAAATTTTATGTTTTGATAACTACTAAATCAATACTTACTTGATAAATGGTACAACTTTGGGACAATTTAGCAACACATGAAGTGTAGCTGACTTGTACTCCATATCACCCAAACTTCTCTTTCTAATATCCTTAGAACATCGGCCTGGTTGATTGAATATGGACATAGGCGGATATAATGGGTCATTCACACATTCGACTGTGTACCTATTGGGCCTATTCCTAGCACATGGCACATTACTCACAAAATAATAAGAACAAAAATAAGCAGTTTCTTTTGCAAGATACTTCGCATATAGATCCTTCAATCTTATTCCTCTGCTTAACAAATTATTTGCATTTGCCAATTGTCCTACATAATTTTAGGTTAGCCAAGAACATTCAAATAAAACAGAAAATTACATCAAACTTATAATATTACCTCTCAAAGGGATACATCCATCTGCATTGAACAGGCCCTCCAAGTCATGCCTCGTGTACAAGGTGGATTGGAAGGTGTTCCATCACATCAAAAAACCCACATGGAAATATCTTTTCTATCTTACTAGAAGTTACACGAGTGTTCTGATCCATCCTGAGTAGGTTTTCTTCCCTTAATGTGGAAGAACACAAGTTTTTGAAAAACAAACTAATCTCTGTGATGGGTTTCCAGATTCTTTCAGGCAAACCACAAAATGCAATAGGCACTAAGGTCTCCATGAAAACATGACAGTCATGACTTTTCAAATGGCTCAACTTCCCTACCTCCATATCAACTTTTTTCCCAAGATTCGACGCATAACCCTTAGGCATCTTCAATTTTGTTACCCAATCACAAATTTTCCGTCTTTCCTCCAAAGTGAATGTATAACTTGCTTTGGGCTTGAATATCTTACCATTATTTTCTGTCTGCAAATATAATTCAGGCCGCCTGCAATATTCTTGTAAGTCCATTCTAGCCTTCGGGTTATCATTTGTCTTACCTTTAATATCCATCACTGTGTTGAACAAATTGTCAAAATAATTCTTCTCAATATGCATGACATCAAGGTTGTGACGGAGAAAATTATCCTTCCAATAAGACAACTCCCAAAATATACTCAGTTTCGTCCAATTATGAGTAACACTATATCCGGGGAATCTATAATGTGGAGCTTCAATAACTTTACTGAAGTTCTGGACCCTCTCCCAAATTTCTTCACCTGAAAGTATCGTAGGTGGAGAATCATATTCCATTTTATTCTTTTTGAATGCATTTTTCATCCTTCTAAACTCATGATCAGGAGGCAAGAATTGACGATGACAATCAAACCATGATTGCTTTCGGCCATGTTTCAAAGTGAACGCTTTACTATTTTTCATGCAGTAAGGGCAAGCTAGCTTCCCAACAGTCATCCACCCAGACAACATTCCATACGCATGAAAATCGTTAATTGTCCACATTAAATTAGCATGCAAATTGAAATTCTGCTTGGTTGATATGTCATATGTTTCAACACCATCGTACCACAATTGTTTTAGCTCATCAATCAAATGTTGCAAATATACATCTATCAAACTTTTCGGATTACGTGGACCGGGGATAATACAATTTAAGAATATATATGGACTAGTCATGCACAACTCGGGTGGTAGATTATAAGGTGTAAGAAAGACATGCAATATGAATATGGTGTCACAGATACAGAAAAAGGCGTGAATCCATCCGCACACAGAACTAACTAAATGTTCCTTGGTTCACTAGCAAAATCTGGATATGTCCTATCAAAGTGCTTTCAAGCTTCTCTATAATGACCCGACCGGTCGTTTTGAGCTTTTGCACTTGATCGCCAATTCTTGGGCATGACTTGCCCCATGTAATATATTATGACTGATGTAGATCATTGGTTTTGGTTTTTAAGAAAATTGGAATGGATTTGAAAGAACAGTCTCAGATGAAAGCTTTGAATTTGAAAGGTTTGACCAAGAGTTGACTTATTTGTATATGATCTCGAAACGAAATTTTTAGGATTTTGTTAGCTTCATTGGGTGATTTATGACTTAGAAGCGTGATCGGAATTGGTTTTGGAGGACCGGAGTAGAACTAGGCTTGAATTGGCGAAGTTGAGATTTTGGCGATTTTCGGTTGGTAGGTGAAATTTTGATCCGGGAGTTGGAATGGAATTTCGAGAGTTGCAATAGCTCCATTATGTCATTTAGGATGTATGCGCAAAATTTCAGGTCATTCGGACGTGGTTTGGTTGGGTTTTTGTTCGAAAGCGTATTTCGGAAGATTTTTGAAACTTAGGCTTGAATCTGATGTGATTTGGAAGATTTGATGTTGTTTGAGGTGTTTTGACGATTTGAGAAAGTTTGAATAAGGTATTGGATTATGTTTGTGCTTTTGGTTGAGGTCCCGGGGGCCTCGGGATGATTTCGGGTGGTTAACGGAAGAGTTGAGGTGTAATTGCAGCTTCAGATTTTGCTGCTTCTGGTATTTTCGCACCTGCGGTTTGGGGACCGCAGGTGCGCCGTCGCATATGCGTGTTTTTGGCCACAGAAGTGGGAGAGGAGGAGATGGTCTGGGATCGTAGAAGCGGTCAGGTTAGCCGCATCTACGGAGTCGTAGATGCGGAGGTTGTTTCGCAGATGTGGGGCCTGGTCCCTTTAGTGAGTTCCGTAGAAGCGGACGGGTGGCCGCAAATGCGGTACCGCAGAAGCGGGCTTTTGTTCGCAGATGCGAAAAATCCCCGGGCAAAATGTTTTAATTCATTTCATCCGCAATTTGAAGCTCATTTACTCCATTGTTGATCATTTTGAGAGCTGGTTGAAGGAAATTGAAGAGCGATTCGAGGGGAATCACCTAGATGTAAGATTTTTGAACTCAATACTCGATTATTATTGTGAAATCCACCTAGAAATTCATGGCACTAATCTAAAAATAGAAGAACTAGGGCTTGAGATTTTGAACTTTTGAATTAGGATTTGAAGAACCATTTGAGGTCGGAATTAAGAACTTTTGGTATGTATGAACTCGTGGGGTGATAAAGAATCTAATGATGTGAAAATTTTTGAGTTTCGAGAAGTGGGCCGGGGCTCGGGTTTTGGTAATTTCGGGAATTGTGCCCGTTATTGATTTTTTTCGCTTGGGCTTTGTTTCCTTAGCATATTGTGATGTATTCGTTCTGATTTTGGTTAGATTCGACGTGCGTGGAGGCCGATTTGAGGGGCAAAGGCATCGCGAGCTAGAGATTTCACCGGTTCGAGGTGAGTAATGATTGTAAATGACGTCCTGAGGGTTTGAAACCCCGGATTGCACATCATAGAGCTATATTGAGGTGAGACACGCACTGGATGATGAGCATGGTGTCTTTTACTACTGGGGATTGTGACTTGGTCCGTCCTGATTGATGATTTTACCGCGTATTTGACTGAAACTTATTTGTTATCATCCTGATTTGGGCTAATTGCCATATTTGGGCTTTGTGCCAATTATTTGAACCCTTCGGAGATTTTTATCACTATTTCCTCACTGTTTTGACTCATTACTTGAACTCAGTCCTGTTGATATCTACTATTTTACAAACTCAGCCATTTTTACTCAATTTTGAGACTTAAATGATATTTTAAATGATGTTTTGGGCTAAGAACTACTGTTTTACTAATGCCTGAGGGACTTGTGATGATTTTTGGACTGAGTGAGGCCGAGGGCCATATGTGGGATATACTGAGTGATATGAGGCCGAGGGCCTCAGATACTTGTTTACGCCACGAGGTGGCTTGAGCGATGTGAGGCCGAGTGCCGAGTGATGATGCCACGAGGTGGCTTGATATAGCGCTTGGGCTGTAAGGGGCCCCTCCGGAGTCTGCACACCCACAGTGCGTGCAGGTACCCATTATTCTGAGAGTGAGCCCGATGGGCTAATACTATTCTAAGAGTGAGCCCGAGGGGCTGATACGAATGATTGTGAGGTAGCCCAAAGGGTTGGTACTGTTCTGAGATATTGCCCCAGGGGCGAACTTTTATGTGTTCATCTTTTATATTTACTTGTCATTTTACCTGTTATACTGTGGTATTTGTGCCCGAGGGGCGGATTTTCTGTACTTATCGGCACTAACTGTTTTGCAATCATTGCATAATTGTTGAAAAAATCATTTTCAAAAGAGGTTTAAACTGAGCTAAGATATTTCTAAAGATTTCACAGCTTCACTACTTTTCTCAAAGGGTTTTACACTGCTTCTATACAGAATGTTGGTTGCTTTACGTGATTTCTTACTGCTCAGTTATTATTTACCTTTATTACTCACTGAGTTGGAGTATTCACTTTACTCCCTGCACTTCGTGTGCAGATGCAGGTATTTATTCCCCCAGCAGTGGGTTTTGTGCTGATCGGAGGCTGAGTTATCGGAGTTTAGCAAGGTGGCTGCCAGCGTTCACAGCACCGCTTTTCTTCCTTTTCGTTCATTAGTCCTGTTTTGTACATTTCAGACCTTGTAGTTGTATTTATACTCTAATAGATGCTCGTGACTTGTGACACCCGGTATCAGACTTTGTTTGGGTTGTATTCCGCACTTTATAAAGAAATCTTTTGCTTAGTTTGTGGTTATCTAATCATACTAAAATTGTTTATTAATATTAACTATTCTGAAAAGGCGAAATGGGTTAGTTGGCTTGCCTTGTCTTTACGAGAGGCGCCATCATGACCGGATCGGGGTTTGGGTCGTGACATTCTCCATCTGAAGGATGACACATAACACCAGGTGGTCTTCTATTTTCAAAGTGTCATCTCATATGAGGAGCAGAACTCATCGACGCATATAACCTCTTTAACCTAGGTATAAGAGGTAAATAATGCATCGCCTTGATAGCGACCATATTCCCGCTGGAAAGCCTCTTGAAACGAGGTATTTCGCAAAATTTACAACTGCTTAAATTTGCATCATCTTTATAATATAACATGCAACCATCTTCACAACAATCAATTCTCATTGACGAAAGCCCTAAGTTAGAAACTAATCTCTTTGCCTTATAGAAATCACCAGGTAATTTGATATTAGAGTCAACTAGTTCACTCATAAGGTCAATGAAAGAGTCCATGGCTGCTTGAGAAATATTCCAATCAGATTTGATACTTAGTAATATAACTGCAACAGACAGCTCAGAGTGCAGACTTCTATTACGTAGTGGACGACTAGCTTCCTCTAACTGTTCATAAAAATGTTTTGCGTCATCAGTAGGAGTTTGTGCAACATTTTCATTGGGCTCACCCTCTAAGTGCATCCCAAAAGCATCCACAACCATATCATATCATGAATTATAGAATCACGATTTGTATTCTCCACCGACCTAACTTTCACCCACAATCATGTTATGAAATATCTCATGGCTACCATCAATTTCTCTATGATTAGTCCACACAAAATAATTTGCTATAAACCCCTTCCTATAAAGATGATGCTTAACTTCCGCTGGTTTTCCAAACTTCATACAGTCGCACCTAACACAAGGGCACCTAATTACTCCTTCACTTAGGTATGGTGGAAGTGACATTGCATGTCTAATAAAATCATCCACCCCTGCTACAAAATCCTCCCCCAATCCCTGCCGATTAGGATAATTCTTATTGTACATCCAAGTACGATGTTCCATCTATACAAATAAAACAAGAACAAATTAATTTAGTTAATTCATATTCTAATCTTTTTTTAGTTAATTAATTTCATATCCTAAAATTTCAATTCATATCCTAAATTTTCAATTTACAAACTAAAAGTTCAATTTATAAACTAAAAGTTCAATTCATAAACTTAAATTCCAATACATAAACTAAAAGTCCAATTCATATCCAAAAAGTTCAATTCATAAATTAAAAGTTCAAATCATAAACTAAAATTCCTATACATAAACTAAAAGTTCAATTCATATCCTAAAAGTTCAATTCAAATCCTAAAAGTCCAATTCATATCCTAAAAGTTCAATTCATATCCTAAAATTTTAATTTATAAACTAAAAGTTCAATTCATGAACTAAAGGTTCAATTCATATCCAAAAAGTTCAATTCATAATTTATACCTTAAATCAATTTATAAATTAAATAATTTAAATACATTAATTTGAGTTCTATTAAGAACCATAAGTTCATAATTTAAGGTAGTTCATAATTTCTACCTTAAGTTCATAATTTATACATTAAATAATCTAAATGCATTAATTTGAGTTATATACCTTAATTCTAAATCTAATGTAGTTCAAACCAAAAACCCTAAAAATTATAATTTTAGGTAGTTTAAATCTAAATCTAATGCAGTTCAAAAATCCGACTTAGTTACACAAATACTAAATAGACAAAAACTCTAAAAAAATACATAAATTATATTCCAAAAATTAAAAATTAAAAAGCTAATAAGGTAGATTACTAACCTTGAACAACAATGGCAGTGGTGGTGCTGCAAAGGAGGAGAATGGCAGTGGTGGCGCGCGGAACAGTGATAGCAGCGGCTGGGGGCGTAGGCTGAGAAAGAAGAGGCGGGGCGCGGTGGCTCCGGCGGTCACAGTGGTGGCGCGGGGTAGGGGGATTGATTTGTGTGAAGGAAATAGAAAAGGGGAGGGAAATGTGTTGAGAGAGAGTTTGGGGAAATTTTGGGAAGAAAATAAGAGAATGGGAGGCGGAAACCCGTTTTTGAGTCTGGATTTATAAAAAGCGACCAACGATGGTCGTTATTTTTGGTAGCTAATTAAGTTTTGACTGTTTGATCAAAATAGCGACCAAAGTTGGTCGCTATTTTTTGACTGTTTGAACAAAATAGCGACCAAAGTTGGTCGCTATTTTTAAAAACAAAAATAAATAACTTTTTTTTTTTCTATTTTGGTTTTTTAAATATTATAAACTATAAAAAAAATTCTTATTAGCTATAAATATTTATTTTATTTAACTACAATTATTATAAATAATTATAAACTATAAGCATAATCTTTAAAAAAAATTATATTAACTAGGTAATTACTTTTAATAGATTATAATAGCATGTATGTAAAGGAATTTTTTAAGTTATATTTAAGTATATGAGTAATTTCATACACACGCATAAACTATATTGTAATTGATGATCAATCTTATACATTACTACGTACGAATAATTAATGAATTGATAAACCAATATAATATTATTCTATGAATTGTATATATATGTATACACACACTCATACACACATGAAGCGCTCGGAACACAGGGCCGGGTTCTTTTAGGTATTGATACACTTGTAAATTGATTCGTCGACTTATAACCTACTCAGATGCATGTATATATATTAAAAACAAAACGTCTCGACTTATATCAATTAATATGTTATAATTGATTCATCGACTTATAACCTAGTGATGAATGAATGTAATTCATTAACTCTGTTACAATACAAATAATGAATACAGTATCATGTACTATAACATGTTATATGTTATATATGTAGTTAAAGTAGCACGAAGTGTGTGTGTTATATATATACACACACACTAACATATACTATAACAAGTTATATATACGTTATAGTATTACACATACACACACACGCACACACAGATACTTCACTGTAATACTATAACGTATATATAACTTGTTATAGTATATGTTAGTGTGTGTGTGTATATATAATACACACACACACTTCGTGCTACTTTAACTACATATATAGCATGTTATAGTACATGATATTGTATTTATTATTTGTATTGTAACAGAGTTAATGAATTACATTCATTCATCACTAGGTTATAAGTCGATGAATCAATTATAACAGATTAATTGATATAAGTCGAGACGTTTTGTTTTTAATATTCAATGATGCATCTGAGTAGGTTATAAGTCGATGAATCAATTTACAAGTGTATAAATCCCTAAAATAACCCGACCCTGTGTTACTAGCGCTTCATGTTCTTATATATATATATATATATATAGACACACACACACACACACACAGACACTTCACTGTAATATTATAACGTATATATAACTTATTATAGTATATGTTATCTTATACATTACTACGTACGAATAATTAATGAATTGATAAACCAATATAATACTATTCTATTAATTGATATAATTGTATTCATTATTTGTATTATAACAGAGTTAATGAATTACATTCATTCATCACTAGGTTATAAGTCGATGAATCAATTATAATAGATTAATTGATATAAGTCGAGACGTTTTGTTTTTAATATTCAACGGTGCATCTAAGTAGGTTATAAGTCGATGAATCAATTTACAAGTGTATCAATACCTATATATATATATATATATATATATATATATATATATATATATATATATAACATGCTTCGTTGTACTACTTTAACTACATATATAGCATGTTAGAGTATATTTTAGTCTATTCATCCTTTGTATTACAAAAGTGTTAGCGGGTTACATTTATATTATTTAGATAGTAAATACAAAAGTGATTTTTAATTTTGACCATTGTTGACCTGAAAAGAGACCAACTTTGGTCGCTAAATATACATAAATTTAAATTAGCGACCAAAGTTGGTCGCTAAATTTAAATCAAATTTATTTATATTTTATATAATATTTAAAATAATAATATAATTGTTAAACGTTAGAACTCGGTCCCAGATTAGCGACCAAAGTTGGTCTCTATTTTTTTCCCCTTTTCATAAACGACCAACTTTGGTCGCTAACTTTGAATTATATTTATTTATATTTTATAATTTTTTTTAAATAATAATATAATTATTAAAATTTTATAACTGGGTCCCAGATTAGCGACCAAAGTTGGTCTCTATCTGCTTCCCCTTTCGTAAGCGACCAACTTTGGTCGCTAATTTTAAATTATATTTATTTATATTTTATAATTTTTTTAAAATAATAATATAATTATTAAAATTTTATATAACTGGGTCTCACATTAGCGACCAAAGTTGGTTTCTAATTTCAGTATTTCTTTGACCAAGCAAGTCTGATCAGTCTGGTCAATATTTTGACAACATTATCGACCAACCTTGGTCGCTAATGTATTTAGTATAATTATTTAATTATTTTCTCCAATTTGGCGATCAACTTTGATTGCTTTTCATGACAGACCAATTTTGGTCATCAAATTTTGGACGTTTTTTTCCGGATTTCTAGTAGTGTTCCCTTTGAAAATCCCCTTAAAACACATATATACATAGGCAGAGGTGGAGCTAGGATTTAATATGTATGGGTTCTAAATTACAAATCCAGGGTCTCGGAAAAAGTCACTAAGTTTTCTACCACTGTAGCAGTAGCTCTACTATAGCTCCGCCCCTGACTACATATGAATGGTTTCTTCTTAATAAGGGCATACGACCACTCCATGTGAATGCAAGTTAGTCTCACTAAGAAACTAAAAACAAGAAAGTAGGACAACAACCACATACCTTGTCTGTCGACAGACTTCGAGTTTGAAATTTTGGAAAGAACCAAAGCACAAATTGACAAAGAGAATGAAGTTCAAATTTTGGGGCAACCCTAGAATCAAAGATTAAAAATCAGATTTCGTATAAATTGTCAAATATAAAATATAAGAGGAAAACATGAAGAAAAAAATCCGAAAATAAGAGTTGAAGAAGAAAAATAGGGTATAACTTCTAAGGGAGAAAGAGCATACACTGCAAGAGTTGGAAGGCGTCCGGCTCCGACTGATTGTGGTAGCAGCGCCGGCAATCAACAGAGGCAGAACCCTAGCTTTTTTGATTTTGGAGTTAAGAAGATTAGAAGAGACAACCTTATGGTTTATTTATTCCCTAAAAAAAATAGAGTAGTTTAAAGGAAGGCAAAGCGTGATTTAGACTTTGAAGTTGTGTGGGGATTACGGCATAAAATAGCACACTGCTTTTGAAGGGATTCGAACCCACGTGCTCTCCAAGCGAACCCAAAACTCTTACCATTGAACCCAAACCTCTTTTGTTATTGGGTTCGGTATGATATATTTATGTATAAACAATAAATTTTTCAATACAAATACAGGGTCTCGGAGAAAGTCACTGGTTCGCCACCCACACCCTCTAGTGTGGCTCCGCCCCTGTACATAGGCAACCACAAACAAATGTGGATGGGACATCCACTGGTTCTTTTCTGGATGGGACAACACCTCCTTAAGACTTTCTGGCTCCCCCCATTACTGATGAGGACATACTCTGTGGAAGGGTACCTGCATGACTCTACCCTTGGCCTCTCTGATCTCCTCAGAGGTTGAGGTTGTTCTTCTCCCTGAGTGGGGTGCTCCACTTCCTCGACACCCCTTCATCAAGTTGCTCCCCCTGCTCAATAACCTCACCAGGTTGCTCCCCCTGCTCGGCAACCTCGTCGGTCGTACTTTCTGCACTTGTGGGATTGTTAGAAGTAGAAGGAATAGTAACAAAGTTAGGAATTATACCATTCTTCGCCTTTTCTGACATATCAGCAGCAGTTCCAACTTCACTTTCTCGGAAGACTACATCTCTACTTCTGATGACCTTCTTCTTTACAGGATCCCACAGTCTGTACCCGAACTCTTCATCTCTATATCCGATAAATATGCAAGGAACGGATTTATCATCCAGCTTTGTTCTCTGCTCTTTTGGTACATGTGCAAAAGCTCCGCAACCAAACATCTTCAGAGCGAGTAGGACACCTCCTTATTGGTCCAAACTCTCTCTGGGATTTCAAACGCCAACGGAACTGATGGACTCCTATTGATCAGGTAACAGGCTGTCTGAACTGCTTCACCTCAGAATGACTTAGGCAGTTTAGCCATTCTGAGCATGCTTCTCACCTTCTCCACAATGGTGCGGTTCATCCTCTCGGCTTCGCCATTGTGCTGTGGGGTTCCAGGAACTGTCTTTTCATGTCTGATCCCATGACTTGAACAATACTCTTCAAATTCCCTTGAAGTGTACTCACCTCCATTGTCACTTCGGAGGCTCTTTAGCTTTCGACCCGTCTCCCTTTCTACTAGAGCATGAAATTTCTGGAAAACTTGAAACACCTGATCTTTGGTTTTCAAAATATAAACCCATAATTTTCGTGAAGCATCATCAATAAAAGTAACAAAATATTTGTTACCGCCCTTTGATTCAATTTCCATTGGGCCGCAAACATCAGAATATACTAAATCAAGTATATTCAATTTTCTTTCAGACGATGTCTGAAATGAGACTCTATGCTGCTTACCAAATAAACAGTAGTCACAAGGTTTTACCGTTGTACCTTTGACATAAGAAATGAGTGATTTCTTGGCAAGAATCTGCAATCCCTTCTCGCTCATATGACCCATTCTTTTATGCCACAAATCTACAGAAATCTCATCTTGTGCCGCGTTCAATTCACCTTGGCATATTTCTGCATTTGTCCTGTACAACGTGCCACGAGCAACTCCCTTTGCAATCACCAATGATCCCTTAGTGAGTCTCCACTTTTGATTTGCAAAATAACTCTCGTATCTATCTTGGTCTAAAGCAATTCCCGATATCAAGTTCATCCGCAAATCAGGTACATGCCGCACATCCTTTAGAACCAATGTGCATCCGACATTTGTCTTGATACAAATGTCACCAATCCCCGCAAATCATCTGCAAAAAAGATCTCTTACCGATGTGGCATGGTAAGATGCCGCTGTGTCAACCACCCATTCCGACTCTGGACCTGACAGGTGCATGCATTCATCTTCCTCATTTATAAAGAGGACAACATTATCATTGTTTTGCACCATGGCGGTTGTGTTGTCGTCATTCTTCTGGCCACTGGTTTCACCTTTGCCCTTCCTTGGATTTGGGCAATCTCTTTTGAAGTGACCTGGTTGATCACAGTTGTAGCAATTTCTGACTCTTGATTTGGATCGGTTCTCTGACTTCCCACGAGTTCCGGATCTACCATAGTTGTTCGAACTCCTTTGATAACTCCTGCCTCTACCTTCTGTGATGAGAGCCTGTCCTTGATTTTCAGGCTTCTTTCTCATCTTCTCATTGGGTAGAAGAGCCGATGTGACGTCTTTCAACTCAATAGTAGTCTTACCGTGCAGGATGGTTGTTGCCAAATTATCGTACGAAGAAGACAACGAGTTCAATAGCAAGATGGCTTTATCTTCTTCCTCGATTTTCACTTCGAGGTTGGCAAGCTGTGTGATTAGTCCGTTAAACACATTTAAATGTGACAAAAATTCGTACCTTCACTCATGTGTAGGGCGTATAACTGCTTCTTCAGGTACAATTTATTTGTCAGCGTTTTGGACATGTATAGGCTTTCCAACCTTGTCCAAATTCCACGTGCAGTGTCTTCATCAATGATGTTATTTACCACATCATCTGATAAGTGCAACCTGATTGCACTAGCAGCTCTTTCATCCAAGTCAGCCCAATCCTCAGCTTTCATGGTATCGGGCTTTTTGGAATCAACATCTAGAACCTTGTGTAATCCTTGTTGGATGAGCAGATCTCTCATCCTTCTTTTCCATGTTGAGAAACCGTTATCTCCGTTGAATTTTGCTACCTCGTACTTTACTCTTGACATTTATTTTTCACCGAGTATAATACTACCGATAGAGAATAGTATTTCAGTGAACGAGCAGAACCTGTGCTCTGATACTAGTTGTTGGGAAAAAACCCCTTGCCAAAATAATATTCACGGTAATAAAAGTGGAATAATAATGTAGCACCGAGATACGGTAATTAACAAGAATAAAAGAGTAACAACGACACCAAGATTTTTACGTGGAAAATACTTTTAATAAGGGAAAAAACCTGCGGCCCCGAGAGGAGCAACTGATATCACTATAGTAAGGAATTTTACACTTTGTAGGTCGGAGATAAATACTCCAAAGACCACTATAACACTCAAAAGAAATAACCCTCTTTTGATATTCCCACCTCACTACAATATCGCTCACTCTCTATTTTCCTCACAGACTATTTTCTTATACCTTGTCTGTGAAACCTCACTCTTTCTTTCTCTCTTTGTTGGTGTGTAGAAATGAGAGTTGAAGCTCTCCTTTTATAGCCAAAGCTTCACTCTCTAAAGCCTACCATATTTGACAATTTACACACACTTTTCACAATTCAACAAAGTTGGCTACCAAACCAAAGAAATTCAACAAGGTTGGCTACCAAACCAAACTAATTCAACAAGGTTGGCTACCTAACCAAACCAAGTCAACAAGGTTGATTACCAAACCAAAGAAACTTTTATTAGGCACATGCCTAATACTTCTTCAATGAGTTGGACATCATCACTAACATGTCCCGGGTGGTTGCTAGTCCTTTGAAACAATAATTTAATCAATGTGGAGGAACTTTGAACAGGAAATTCACTGCCTTATCCAAGTATGGCCAAACACTTCCAAATGGTTGTTTTCTGATATTTACGCAAGCAATAGTTTTTAATACTGTAATATATTATGGGATAACTTAATGCATATTTACGACACTTATAAAGTGTCCTTGGTTAGTTGGTGTTGATTTTAACGAACTTCTTAGATCAAGTGAAAAATTTGGAGGTGGACCTCTCAGCAACAATAGAGCAGACACCTTTAGTCGTTACCTCAACTATTGTAATTTAATTGACTTAGGATTTAGAGGTAGCCAATTTACGTCGACATGGTCACACCATATTAGAAAGGCTTGACCGTATGCTTATAAATTATGATTGGATAAGTAGTTATCCAGAGGCAACAGTACAACACTTGCCACACATTTATTCGGATCACTGTCCTCTATTACTCACACTAGAAACTAGGTGGCCTTCCACTCAAAAAATATTTAGGTTTGAAACAATTTGGACTTCGCACCCGGAATTCAAGGAATTAGTACACACAGTCTGGGAGGCAAATTCTACTCTTCTTCAACCTACTGATACCTTTCAAAATGTTGTCATGCACCGAAATAAAAATACTTTTGACAACATCTTTGAGAACAAATGCAAAATCCTAGCTAGACTAGCAGGTATTCAATCTTTTGTTCACTATCCCACTAGCTTATTCCTCCACACTCTAGAACAACTCACGAAGGACTATAGTAATATACTTAGATTAGAAGAAGGCTTTTGGAAACTAAAATCGCATATAACGTGGCTTAATGAAGGTGATGCTAACACCAAATTCTTTCATATGTCAACTCTTCAGCGACAAAGGAGGAATAGGATAATTGACTTGAAAAATTCAGTTGGTAATTGGTGTTTTAACCCTAGTGATATACATAATTCTATTCAAGCCTATTATCAATATTTGTTCACCACAGAACACACTCATTCAGCGTACCTACACCAAGACTAACACATATAAACTCAATAATGACAATTTTCAATCCTTAATGGAACCCCTTCATGACTCCGAAATTATTAAATGACTCTTTACTTTTAAACCGCTTAAAGCCCAGGACCGGACAACCTACATCCCTATTTCTACCAAACTTATTGGAATGAGGTTGGCCCTAAGGTTAAACCCTTTTTTCATCAAGTTTTTAGGAATATAATCATCCCATCGGAAATTAACAAAACTTATATATGCCTAATTCCTAAGGTGAAAAATGCGCAAACTATAAACCAATATAGGCCCATCACCCTTTGTAATACTATTTATAAAATCATTTCAAAGATTATCGCTAATAGGATTAAACACATCATCTCCAAAATCATAGGACCCACCCAAATTATTTTCCAACAAGGTAAGCGAGCTTCAGATAATGCCATCATTGTTCAAGAAACTCTAACTTACTTCCAAAAAAGAAGGGTAAAATTAGTAACATGTTTTTAAAGTTAGACCTCGAAAATGCTTTTGATCTGATCGAATGGTCCTTCTTCAGGAAAACCTTTCTCTTTTTTAATTTCCCTACTCAATTAATTAAGCTAATTATGTCCTGTATTACCACCTCTTCAGCCTCTATTTTAATCAACGGCACACACAACTCCTATTTCTACCATTCCAGAGGAATTTGCCAAGGGGATCCTTTGTCACCCTATCTGTTTATAATGTGCATGAAAATGATTTCACGCAATATATCTCTGTATGTGGATTACGTTCAATGGCAACCAATAAAATTGTCCAAATCAGGACCACTTCTATCACATCTATTCTTCGCGAATGTCATTATTTTATTAGCAAAAGTTAGTACAAAAAGCTGCCATACCATTATAGATACCCTAAATCACTTTATCAAACAATGTAGACAAAAAATAAACTTCTAGAAATCAAAGATCTTTTTTTTTCATAAAATTGCTCCCAAGCAAATAAGAATTTTATTCTTAGCTCCTTCCAAATGTCAGAAGGAAATACTTTTGGAAAATACATGAGATTCCCTATATTCAATTCTTGTCCAAAAAAGAGTGATTTCCAATTCCTTCTAGATAACTTTAAACATAGACTAGCCAGATGGAATACTAGTTTCATGACCATGGCAGGGCACACTACTCTCATCAAATCAATCCTTAATGCTCTTCTGAACCATGTCATGCAATATATATCTATCCCACAATCCATTATTAATAAAATAGAACAATACCAGTGCAAATTCCTATGGGGATCTACTGGTACAAGGAAAAAGTTACATCTTCTCAAATGGAAAAAAATTACATCACCAAAAGAAATAAGAGGCTTAGATATTCAACAACTTTGCCGAAAGAATAATGCTTTACTTGCAAGCCTTTCGTGGAGACTTTTTCAATCTCTTCAAAATCATTGGGCTAGGACACTAATTAATTAGTACTTAACCATGTCCTCCACATTAAATCACTCCCCAATTTGGCATAATATTCTCAAAGGATGGCAGAACTGTCAACTTGGTTTACAATGGAAAATAGGGACAGGCGCAGACATTAGTTCTGATACGACCCATTGGTTAAAGCAGGCACACCTCTTCGTTCTCTTATTCACGGACCGTTACCAAAACAACACCAAGAAGTAAAAATCGCATCCCTTCTTAATTCACAGGGCTGGGATTGGGCAAATATCCCGTTTGAGTTACCTTGAGACATACAAAATAAAATTCAAACACCATACATCTCTTTATACAAGAAAGGAGCAGACCGCACATTTTGGGTAAGAAGCAGACGAGACTCTAAACCATATCTTTCTAACATGTACCAATGCCAAAACATATCGGGCATCACTAGGACTCCAGGGCCATATAACTGTACTCACTTATATGGATCACCCACAACAATGGCTCTATTATTTAATCAATTTAATAACCTCTAAGTTACCTCATATGATTAATCCTCGTACGTTTCTACCATTAAGCCTTTGGAACATTTGGCTAACTCATAGCCGAAATCTTTATGAACAAGCCCATGCCACTGTTAGCATAACTTATACAATACATCAAACCATTGAGTTTTCTTACCTGGCGGCGTCACATCACAAAAAACCTATGCGAGTTAAGATTGCTCTTAAATGGATACCTCCTAAACCAAATACTTATAAATTAAATATGGATGGAGCTAATTCCTCCACATCGAATACTGATGGCATTGGTGGAGTAATTCGTAATCATCTCGGAGACTGGATAGTGGGCAGCAGAACTCCAGGCTTTGATCCAATGGCTTAAAATAGCTATTCAACTAAGTCTAACACCCCTTCAAGTGGAAATAGATGCCAAGGAGGTAATCACCCCACTAGATTGTGACAATATTATATATGCTAACATGCTTCTTGATTGCAGGCACCTTCTCCAGCAGCTACATAATCCAACAATCCAACATGCGTACAGAGAACAAAATAGGGTAGCGGATCAACTAGCCAAAAAAGGCAGCAGTTTGGAAAGTAATATTAGTCTGCAACTTTTTGAAGTACCGCCACTTTTTGTGATCCAACAATTTGAAGGAGATAAACAAGGAACAACTCTTACACGATCAATCCCACCTACAGCAAGACAGGCAGTAGAAGACCTTGCTGCAGTACCAGTTTTGAGGACTATCCTGGCATCGAACTATGGAAATAGTGGTGTACAAACTACAAACTTTTGGTGTTGTGATGACAGTTCCATTAGGAACACCACACACGATGTAGCTACTACTAGTAACAGTTTAGTCTGTAATATGGTGCAACCTGAGCACCACATCTCTGTACGCATATGCTTTAATTAATGAAAATTTATCTTTCA
Source organism: Nicotiana tabacum (assembly GCF_000715075.1). Lineage (NCBI taxonomy): Eukaryota > Viridiplantae > Streptophyta > Magnoliopsida > Solanales > Solanaceae > Nicotiana > Nicotiana tabacum. The sequence continues at coordinate 18,039,154 of NC_134084.1, read as the reverse complement.
AACCCAAAAGAAACCGTGTTAAAAGTGTGATTGTTATTTTTTGAGTCAAAAGACTATAGTAGGTAATTTTATTATCCTTAATTTGATCGGATATTTTTATAAAATTGAGTGACCATTTAAAGAATTTAATGAATGTTAAAATATGACTTCTTAGCGGTCGTTTGGTATGAGGGATAAGTAAAAATAGTGCTGCGATAAAAATTTAATATTGCTTTATACCTTGTTTGGTTACCAAACCTGGAATAAGTTATCCAGAGATTAAAATTAGTACCGGGATAACTTATACCTTGTAGGGGATGGGATAATTAGTGCTGAAATTATTATCCTTGAACAAAATAGTGAAATTCACAAAAATAGCCCTAAGGTCCTCTTTCCAAATATTCGTTGGGTCCATTTGTTTCTCTTTATATGCTTGAAAATTATAAACTTTTGCTCCTAGATTCCTTTTTCTAATTAAAATTTTGTGTATATTAATTCTTTTCATTTTTCTTATTGCAAAATTAGTATTTCTTATGGATCATCAACTATTGTCCAATATCAGCAAGAAGATTTAGAGGAAGAAATCAACAAATATATTTCAAAGAATTGAAAACTAGAGCCTCAAAAAATTATTTAATACTTGTTGAAGTAAGAATTAGAAATTGATGTGTTAACTGCATAAAGAAGCAAGAAGATAGAGGCTAAATAAGATGGAGGGTATTTTTTTAAACAAACAACTTCTTCTTAGAAATTATGTAATGCATGTCATTTTTAATACAACATATCAAACAGTAGAAAAAAATAATATCAAGATAACTAATCTCAATATAACTTATCCCAACATAGGTTTCTAATCCTTACTTTTCTTAACTTTAGCCTTTTTTTGTTAATGAGGTTGGGAATGGAAGCTTACAATCAAAATCAATGGTACACGACCCACCTCTCCCAATAGATCACCAGGCTTCCAGCTCCACCCATCAACCAGGGCCATATCAGATAGCCCAGATGAGTCCAACTTGGGATCAAACAGTCAGTCTACAACCCTTTTACCTGCCTCATCATATGAGTCAGGTGTATGCTCCTTGGTTTCAGCCTCTAGACTCTTTCAATCCACTCTTCTCTTATTCAAGCTCATTGAGTCCACTAGAGAGTCTCACCCCACCAAACAGTCCAGTGTAATCACATCCTCCATCTCCACAAGAACTAGACAGAGATACAAGAGAGGAACTGATAGCATTTCTTGCGGAGATGAGGGAGACATGAACATAATTTTGGTGGTTAAAAGGGATCCAATTTTACAACCTCAAAGAACAATTTGAAAAAAAATTCATTATAAAGTGTCCACCGGAAATGATAACATGCAGTCTCAATTTCCGTCAAACCACCAACCCAGAGGTTGGGAAATATTCCTTGGTGATCATTCTGACACTTCTTCAACTTCCACTAAGTCTGGATTCGATGACACCCTCAGTTGTCCGTCCAACGACTCAGGCTCCTACGACCCAGCCCAGAAACCCTAATTCATACATGAATTTCTTAGTTTGGAACTGTAGAGGCTCTCATAATCCAGAATTTAGGAGGCATTTTAGGTCTCTACTAGATAATCATAGGCCCACTCTTGCTATCCTACTTGAAACCCACATGCAAGATCATACAAGCTTGCGTGAGGACTTTAATTTTACAAATATGGCACAAACTTCTGCAAATGGACTCATAGGGGGTTTGGTGGTGCTGTGGAATGAGGATATCTGATCAGAAAATTGTCACGACCTAAAATCCCAACATATGAGTCGTGATGGCACTTAGTATCTAAGACTAAGTAAGCCGGTTATAATAACAATTCAAGCCATTTTTTTTATAAAAAAAAGATAATCGAAACCAACAACAAAAATAAAGATACAACCTCCTAATACTGGTAGTACTGAGTCACGAACTCTAACTAAATACATGAAATGATATGAATGAAATTAAATATACAATACTGCTCGAATAATATATGATAGTACGATAAAAGGGACTGCGACGACCAAGCAGCTCTACCTTAAATCCTTGCGATCACTCTATAACTCTGTCCGAGTCCTATATCTCCAATACCTGGCTCTGTACATAAAACAATGTATAGAAGTGTAGTATGAGTACACCACAACGGTACCCAGTAAGTATCAAGACTAATCTCGCTGGAGTAGTGACGAGGTACAGTCAAGACACATCTAATAACCTGTGCAATATAGCATACCAAAATAATAGGAAACAAATAGCAATGATAGCAACAATTATCAACTAGTGATATAAACAGCAGGACAACAGGAACACCAAAAATATTGCTCAATACATAATGAGTACAAATATAACCATTTAATCAAGACCTTCAATTACAAATCTTTCATAATCAACAAGTGACATACATAACAGGACAACAAGAACACCATAAATATCGCTCAACAAATTATGATTGCAAGTACAACCATTTAATCAAGTCCTTCAATTACACATCTTTCATCTAAAAGTTTTCCAAATAATAATCTTTAGAATATAATACTTACCAATAAATATATTTCGAATATACTTCCTTCAAACAAATATCCTTCGAATCTAATTCTTTGAAATAATATTTTGAATATAATTCTTTCAAATAAAAGTCACATTGTGACACCTCATTTCACGATCATAAAAATACGGGTCTCAACCCACCTTCATATTTTTCGTAATACGGGCCTCAGCCCAATTTCATATTTCCATGGCACCTCGTGCCCATATTTCTATCACAACTTCACGGACAACTCACGTGCCAAAAATATCAATATATAAAAAAATATGCACGACCAATTTACTTTACAAATAGTTTGAGTGAAGAAAATGACATTGCACTTAAATTAAACATATAAAGTATTGATTTGGATGTAAACCTTATTAATTTAAAACATAATAATAATAATAATAATAATAATAATAATAATAATAATAATAATAATAATAATAATAATAATAATAATAATAATAATAATAATAATAATAATAATAATAATAATAATAATAATAATAATAATAATAATAATAATAATAATAATAATAATAATAATAATAATAATAATAATAATAATAATAATAATAATAATAATAATAATAATAATAATAATAATAATAATAATAATAATAATAATAATAATAATAATAATAATAATAATAATAATATCAACTAGTACATCACAGAAGAAGATATGAATTTACATATTAATGAAACAAAATCACCAAAGACAAGAACATAAACAAAAATATATCAACAGGGCACTCCCGAGGTACCGCCTCGTAGTCCCAAATCATAAATAAATTCATAATATCTCATTTCCTTATATCACCGCGGGAGACTTCACATATAATTTTAAACAAAACAATCTTCCCCGAAATAGCATCCCGCGTTTTAGCCACCCTTATCACACCGCATGACTTCTAGTAGTTCCCCTACTAGCCACGCGTTTCAAGCCACCCTTATCTCACCGCATGCGTTTCAACACCCTGACCTTATATCACCGCATGACTTCAACACCCTGGACTTATATCACCGCATGCGTATCAATATCACAATATTTCACAAACGCACCTCACGTGCCCAAATATCACAGCATAATACAACTTGCACCTCAAGTGCCCAATTATCGCAGCATAATACAACTTGCACCTCAAGTGATCACATATCAAAACATATCACAAATTGCACTCAAGTGCTCAAATATTACAACATATCACAAATTGCACATCAGGTGCCCAAATATTACAACTTGCCACATAAATCAACAATACATTATTTTCCCACAATAAGAAGCCTACGGCTTGGTCATAATGCACACAAAAATTCTAAAAAAATATCTGGAAGTGAAAACTCAACAAAATAATATTTCACAATTTAAAACTTCACCTCAATATGATTTACAGCCTTTATAACTCAATATCAATTTCATCAACATGAATTGAAAAGAAATTCATCAAGGGACAACATTTTTTTTTAATTCACAACTTCATGAAATAAATAGATTTATTCATCTTATTAACTAAATTTCTCATTTAAATTGTATGTAGATAAAATCAATAATGAAAATTATTTCCATAAAAATAGCAACTCAAACAAATACAGAGTTCAGATAAAAGTCAAGTAGCAATCGCACCAAATTATCATATAAAAATAACCTAGACAAATAAGGAATGAGACATGACAAATAAGAGATTTAATAAGTCCCAACAATTTTCCAATTTAATACATAAGGTTGTCTCCGAATTTTAACCGGCATAATTTGCACATATAAACCAAGTACGTACTCGTCACCTCGTGTACATGGTTTTCAATCACACAATTTTCACATAAGACTCAATGCCTAAGGGGAATTCCCCTACACGAGATTAGGCAAGATACTTACCTCAAATTACACTATCACAATCCAATAGTAGACTTTTTCCTCGATTATCCAACTCTAAATGGTTCGAATCTAGCCAAAAATAATACAATACAATCAACACAAATTATCGGAATCAATCCCATATGAAAATACCAAATTTTTCCAATAAAATCCGAAATTATCAAAAATCGCCCGTGGGGCCCACGTCTCGGAATCCGACGAAAGTTACAAAATATGAACGTCCTTTCAACCACGAGTCCAACCATACCAAAATTACTAAATTCCAACAACAAATCGACCTCCAAATCTAAAGTATAGAGAATTTCTACCATTTTCAACCCAATTCACTAATTACATGATAAAAACAACAATAGATTCATGTACTTTAACCAAAATCGAGTTAGAATCACTTACCCCAATCCATATGGTGAAAATCGTCTTAAAAATCGCTTCAATCCGAGCCCCATAGCTCCAAATGTATTAAAATGGCTGAAACTCGCGTTCTGTAATCTGTCCAGGTAAGTCGCAGGTGTCGAATACGACTTATAAATCACATTTGGTAACAGCGATTTGCCTCTACCCCAGAACACAGCATTACCCGCTTTCAGTAAATCAATTATAACATTTTGTACAAATGTCCAAATGATGAACGGTTTAAAGTGTTAGAAACTAGACTCAAAGATCTTTAATTTGATAGGTTGTGCATCACATAATACCTTATATATATATATATGTAAATATGCTCGTCCAAAGTGTGATCTTGTGCGTGCTCATTTAGAATTTTAGTCTATCTTGAAATTTTCTAACTTGGCGTAGACTTAGGCTTCTTCTTAGACCCCAGATCACTTATAATATACTTCGTATACTTATTATCATATCCAATTGATATCCATCATATTAATAGTCCGTCTTTGCACACAAAATAATACAATTAGCGCACATCAACTTTCTTAATAGCTTAAGTACTTCAAATAAATTCTGGGGTGTTACATTCTCCCCTTCTTATGATCATTTGTCCTCGAATGAGAAGTAGAGTCGACCTCAATTCTGCACATAGCTTCACTCTTTTCTCACACACCTCAAGTTCCCAAAATTTTGACTAACTCTCAAATTTTTTAGAAATTTCGGAAGAGTCTCCCTAGTAATTGGGCCTATCCACCTGTTAGAGTAACACCAAAATAACTCCTAACAACACATCCACAACCCAAATCAATAACACTAATCTCAGTATTACAAGAATTGCATCATCATAATGATATTTGAATATAAAGCACATCATATATATGTCCATAACTACATCTCTGGTCTTAATAATTATCCATAATTGATTATAACATCGCCAATTAACTTGCTGAAACAAAATCTTGTTTCGAACCTCCACTTTACTAACAACAAGGCACGAGGCATGAAGACCTCATAATTATTTACCTGAATTAATGAATCACATTTTACGCCACTTGGCACTCACCTCATAGGATGAAACTAAATAATTACAACACGAATTTAGCAGAAATATGCACAATAACACATAAAAGAATTATCAAATAAGCCTAACAGGCATGACTCTTTGTTAATACTATAGTACAAATTATAATTTCACAAAAAGGATAATTTAAACACATAAATTTTCATCACAAGGATCTCGTCCTCATATAACTTCAATAGTAGCACATAGCCCGTTTTAAATATTTCACATCCTCTAAAAATTGTGAGAACCTCGTCCTCAACTCTGAATCATAAGTATTTTGCACATTGTGCCAACTGAATTCTTTTCATTTCCTTTCTTTCTTCTTTTAAATAATTTTCGTTAAATAAAATCACAACATATAATGAACCCTCATACCGATAGAAAATATAATTCACAATTGAAATTAATTATTTGGAAATTACATCAAACTTACCGAAATGATTAACAAAAGTCACTTTTAGCCTCAACACTATTCTTAGTGACCAACACATAATGATGGACATAGTTATCTCCATAACATCTCTCAACAGGAGTATTCATATAAGTAGATTTTAGGATTAAGAAACTCACTCATGAGTGGAGAATATTAGGAGGATTTGCCTCACTACTCAGAACCGAATCAAGTTAATGAAATTGTTACTTTGTAATAACTCGAGATCGTATTTGTAATGACACTATATGGTGTAGCGACCTCTGCCATACCCTAGCAAATATATCAATGGGCTGGGCCCCCACCTCTTAGGTTCCCTCTACCCGCTTGTCCTCCACCCCTAACTGATAGTGTAGGTAGAGTAGTATTTGTAATGGAGTACGTGGCCTATGTGTTCTGATGAAATAGGTTTCTCCCAAGTCTCAGATAATTTCTCATGATGTGCCTAGTATCACCACACTCAAAACAACCCACTTGCGGTTCGGCTGCTCATACTGAGTCTGTGCCAGATAACTGAATAACTATTATAGCAAATCCCGTGCCAGCGGTGCATTAAAAGATGATTGTCCCACATGGGTGCCCTGATTAATTGGAGCACAACGAGTATTCGAAAATGCGGTCTTACGGTCTGGGCTGGCCGACTGCCCAAACCTCTGCCATAATGAGTTATAACTGCAAAGAAGAATCTGCCGAATTCTACAGAACCTCGAGACCTTTTGGTCTCCTTAGTTTCCTTTTTTTTCCTCGCTCCGAACACGTTCTAACATCTTAGCAATTTTTTTTACCACTAGTCGAAATGAAGTATCAGCCTGTAGTTCCCGAGTCATACAAAATTTTTATGATCTTAATAGAGTCTTTTAATGAATCCATGGACTCGTTCTCTTGCTGTAGGAACGAATGTAGGGATATGATGGGCTAATGCACTGAACCTGATGGCATATTCTGAAATTGTCGTGGTGTCCTTACACAACCGTTGAAACTCTGTGCGCCACACATTACGGAGAGTCTGGGGAACAAACTCTTTCAAAGCATTTCTGAAGACTGAGCCCAAGTAGGTGGTGTTGCATTGGTTGGTCTGCCCTCTCTATATGCTTTCCACAAACACCGATGGAGAATTATCTCTCCCAAGGCCAATTTCTTCTTTTACTATGCTCACTTAACATTGTTAATTTGATCCATTTCTTTACATACTCTTCGATTCTTGCTTGGGTTAACTCTTCCCCCTATTTATACACAACAATAAGTAAAGATCCATACAGACAAATCTTGGAATGAACCACATAGTCTAGAAGCTCATCAACCAACGTACTTCCTCTGAATCACCCCATAATCCGCAACTGAGACGTCCGCGCTGAGTAGACCTTCTGTAAATTTAAATTGGTTTATCTAACTCCTTTGGCACTGATGTATAGGATTATTAAGGACGCAAATATACCGTAAGTCCCAAATTTATCCCTTGCAAAAATCTCACGCCTTAAACATGTGCAAATTTTGGGGAACCTTATAGTACCACAAATATACATTTCAGGCCAAGTCTAATATAACATGTGACCCCACAATCCGTCCATTGATAGTGGACTACCCCACTTGGCGCGAAGTCATAGGCCACAACGTCCGATGATCCACAATATTAACCTTCACAACTCGTATAAATCAACCAGATGCCAAGGTCTGTTCTACCCTCACATGATTCATGAGTGACTTCAATACATCCGCATCTCCAGTTGGGACCACAAGTTGAGACAATGTTGAGCATTTCTAGCTCCCTTATAACCCCTCTTTAATATCACGAACTGTTGGCGTATAGTTGATACCGAGTGCTTAATTTCATACACGAGTGGATGCAAAAGAACATAAGATATATACTTCAAGCTGAATAAATGGCTCACGATAAGAAATGAAAGAAGTGAAAATTTTCCTAATAGCTCTGTAGCCTCTCGAAGATAAGTACAGACGTCTTCGTACTGATCCGCAAGACTCTACTAAACTCGTTCATGACTCGTAGAACCTCTGAACCTAGAGCTCTGATACCAACTTGTCACGATCCAAAATCCTACCATATAAGTCATTATGGCACTTAGTATCTAAGACTAAGTAAGCCGGTTATAATAACAATTCAAGCCATTTATTTTAAAAAACGATAATCGAAACCAATAGCAAAAATAAAGATACAACCTCCCAAGACTAGTAGTACAGAGTCACGAACTCTAACTGAATACATGTGTGAGCACGTGATTTTTGCCTCACCTGAATTGCTCCTACATAATCCCAAGAATTAGATTTTTCCTTTTAATTATTTGTTATTTTAGAAATTATTGTAGAATTTTTCTTTTTTGTTTGCATTTTTTGTGCGCATGTCTAATTTTTGTTTAAGTCATAAAAATACAAAAATATATTGCATTTGCATTTAGGACTTAATTTTATATTTTTTTCTTGATTAATTAGTAAATTAATGTTTTACAAAAATGAAAATCACAAAAAAAAAAAATAATAACTCATTTTTGCATTTTTAATTCTAGCTTCGAATTTTGTAGTTTTCCTTGAATTTGGTAATTAATTAGTTGTTGTAAATATAATTTGAGTAATTAACCTAATTTGGTAGCATAATTTGGGTTAGGAATTAATTTAGGTTTTATTTTTATGTTTGAAAAGAAAAAGAATTTTGAAATGAAAAGAAAAGGAAAAGAAATGAAAGGAGTCGGATTTTTGGGCCAATTTAATTCAAATTCCCTCGGGCCTAAATCGTTTTCCTCCATTACCCATCCAGACTCGACCAAATCAGACCCAAACCCGTTGTCTCTACCCGGTCCAAGACTTCAGCCTCAAGTCTATTGAAAACGACGTAGTATGGGTGTGAGACTATGCCGTTTTGAGTTTGAATTTTTAAAAATCAATTGAGGCCCTTCATTTCATCAGATCCAACGGCCCAGATTACTTATCCCAATTACATAAAAATGTCTAAAACGCTTTTCATTAACCTAGTACAGATCCTGTCTCTCATCTCCCTCATCAAACCAGTGTCGCCTTCACGTCCTCTTCGCCATTTTTACCGGTGAGATAGCTTCCAATCACCACCAAACTTCAACCCCATAATCATCATAGTCCCTTAAACTCTAAACCACAACCAATTTCCCCTAAATCCTTTCCACTTCTCCTTAATTTCATATAGTAAAACGGAGCCCTAGACTTGTGCCTGCCTTCGATGCCTCATTTAAAGGGTCTAGTTCCGTTATTTCGACGATGATTTTGGCTAAAATGAGTGCTAGACGTTTGTTCTCGCAAGAACAAACCGACTGACACTTTTTTGTTTTTTGCTTCAAATCGGAAAGCACCAGAAGTCCGTTCGAGCCATTTTCCTTTTTCTACTACTCTAGGTATTTCTTTGCTTCTCGTCATTTTTTGTGTGTTGTTTTTCTCATGTTCATCTTCTTCTGTCTTCTTCCTCTTTTATCTCCTATCTTTTCTGTCATTCTTTGTATGCATTTCAAGTCGCGTATTGTTGTTTCTTCTTATTTCTTTCTTCTTTTGTTATTTCGAATTGATCTCTGTTATTTCGGTATTTTTGATTTCGTGTTTGCCTATTGCCTCATTTGCATTTTTTTGTTTTGCTCTGTTAGTTTTTCTCTTTCGATGCTGGAATGGCAGAACTTATGGGCTTACCTATTCGCGGCATATGGTCTTTTGGATCACAATTTGGGCTTCAAGGGTTCAGGAGCCCAAAGGCCGTAGAACCTGCTAGTGCAGTAACCCAAGACCTTTGGGCCATTTGTCTGAAGTTTTGGTTTACTGAAGTAAATAGCATGGGTTTAAAGGGTATTTTGGGTAGTTTACCTTAGAGAATCTTGCATAACTGAATTAGGAAGCTGCTAGGAAGGCGTCATTGGGACTTAACTAAAAATTTGATTTTTTAAGTGAGGGTACTTGAGCAAAAACCAAAATTGCAAAAGGTCTTAAGTTCAAAAATGAGCTTGTTTCTGCAGCCCTAAAACCTTGCCTATAAAGGCATACTTACTTGAGGTTCAAGTCAGAGATTAGAGACAAAAAATCACTGAAAAAACTGAAACGACTGAGTTCTTTTAAAAAAGATTTGAATTTTTGCATTCCATGGTTGAAGACTACCAAGATTCTGCTTGTTTGGATTTTTGATCTCTCTTTGTTAGCTAAAACACTTGAAAATTTCCCTAGTTACACTTCTGGTTTGAGAAATGGCTTGAATTTTGGTTTGAATCTGGGTTTGGATTTGTTATTCCTCCAATGTTTCATTGATTGTTCTTGAGCTGATTTCATTGTTCTACTGCTGAATCTGGGATTCTGTTCTGTTGCTGCTGCCTACTGATCCCTACTTCTTCTTGCTTTCCTCTTATTCCCAGGTACATGACCTCTGAATTCTACCTCATGTGAGGCTTGACTTGAAGAATGAAATGAAAAGCAAAAGTTTAAAGCATATCATCAGTTATTTTGTGATTCAGTCGTATTTCTTTGATATTTTTTAGTAACCTGATGTGTACATCGTCTAGTTGAGTTCTGGTTTGGATAGTGAACTTTTACTATTGTATCTAACTTGGGACTATTATGAAAACTTGAGGAACAATTAGTTTTTTTGTTGAACTAGTAGTTAGACCCTATATTCAATCATGCTAAATCCTATAATGTGGACTGCATTGGAGTCTTTTCTGCTATGATAGTTCGTTTAAGTTGTTGTAACATATTAGTTGTGTTTGGATGGTGCTGCATTCATGTAGTTTGGTAGCTGAATGTGTTCTTAACTTTAGTGGGTATGAAATCATGCTTAAAAGGAGGGAAATAGTCCAGAATACTCTAAGAATTGAACTATGCGTTGATTTGATCCTGATTTACTTGTGAGCATGTTTAAGTGTGAATATTAAAAACGCAGAATGATCATTTAGTTGGTTAGTGTTTCAATAGTAAAAATTCAGAAGTAAATGTCAGTTGATTTCGTGTTTGTATGGTCCTATTTGGTTGGCGTTTAATTGAATTTGCACAAGTGTTTGGTTCTGAAGATTGGGCCTAATACTGGACCAACTGATAAAAGTCCAATTTCAAATGAATGTGTTGTGTCATGGACGCCTTTTTACCAAGAGTCGGGCTCATTTTTTGGGCTTAAGCTTGAAAGCATTTGCTTATTGGGATGCTTATCTTTTGTTGTTCGAGCCTATTTTATTTTCATCAAATCCAGCGCCCTATTCATATTGCTATTTTCTGGGACGATTTCCCTAAGTAATTGATTATTTGAACAAGGTTCATTAGTTTGTTAAATAAGTTCGAACTTTTAGTGTAAAAATCAGAATCTCTTAAAAGCTTTCCTTTATTAATTGGCCTTTTGAAAATAGTTTGAGGTATGCCATATTAGCCAAACACATAATTTACGCCCCCCCCCCCAATCTAAGTTTAGAAGCCCTTTTAAAAATTGGAATCGAGGTGTGTTGTGCCAAATAAAATCTCAAAATGCATGGCCCTCGCTTAATTAATATTTAAATCCTTAGAAATCGAGGCGTTCTATTTAGTCGAATTTTTCATGGCCCTCACAAATTTGAAAGTGCGTAGTTGCTTTAGGCGCGCTATTTAAAGATTACTTTCTAAACTCGGGTGTGCATTTCATGTGACCCAAATCCAAATCTCAATAACGTTAAATAAAATGTGTCTCGGACTGCGGTGCATTTCATGTGGTGTGGTCCAAAGACGTGTTTTAGATGACGTTGAAACCTTCCTTAAAATAATTGGCGGATAATAAGTTAAAAATGCATCATAGGTTAAAACATGTATTAAAATCGTATAATGGGCTAATTATAATAGTTTAAGCGACCGTGCTAGAACCACGGAGTCCGGGGGTGCCTAACACCTTCCCTCGAGTTAACAGAATTCCTTACTTAGAATTTTTGGTTCGCAGAATTCAAAAGGAAAGTCAAATTTCCTCGATTTGGGATTTAAAATAAACCGGTGACTTGGGACACCAAAAACAAACCATCCCAAGTGGCGACTCTGAACAAAAAATAGATAAATAATCTCATTTCGAGTAATGTCACTTAAATTGGAAAAACTCCCTTGTACTACTTTCGGGTAGTGTAAACAGGAGGTGTGACAGCTCTGCCGACTCTGCTAGGGATCGAAATCCAGAACTCCGGTTTAGGATTTAAGAATTCGAGCTTAGAATAGCTGTTGTAGTCGGCTTTATCTATTATCTAATTTTTGTACATGTTTGAGCCTAATGTGCTAAATGCTTTTACCGGTTTGATATTTTGTGAATTATATATAAACTGCTATGAAACCCTTCCTCTCTCTGAGTCTTCTAAATCATGGAGAAGGGTGCACTTCGTGTGACTTCTCTTCTGTCTAGAGTCTTATCCCATTTTAGAATGAGGTTCAGACAAGTTGCAAAGCCGGTGAAGCTTCTGTATTTCCGGTACGCTGCCCCCCCCCCCCGGCTAGAGCTGTCCGCTCGGGTAAACCAGGTCTAGAACAATAAACCCAGATTTTAAACCTAGTATAACAAAACCTCATGCCGGATCCCCAGCAGGAACATTTGTTTGCATCACGTGCATTTGACTTAGGAGACTCAATACAGGGGTTGGGTCTGTCTAGGACAGGTGTACCCGAAATGAAAAGACCATCCTGATGCATCTTACTTGCTACTTGTGCATTTATTTGCTTCGGATTTGCATGTTGTGTTATGAATAATAGGAGAAAAGTTGGGAAAAAGAAAAGTCAATGTGAGGGCTAAGAGAGATAATTGCTTGTTTTGAAAAAAAAACAATGTCCAAAAGGTACTGAAACACTGCCGAAATTTTGAAGAAAAAAAAGAAAGGAAAAGAAAATCTTGTTTTCCAACAAAATGTTGGTTCTATTTTTCGACAAATTTGCCCGAACTAAGCTAGTTTGATTCTCACCGGATGTGGGATACGTAGGCAATCCCCATCGGGTCCAACTTCCCTTTTTGCAAAAACAGCCCAAAAACAACAAAATTTTATTTTTTGTCACAAATAAGCTAGGTGATGTCATTCTTGTTTAAAATAAGCCGAATGTCCCCAAAAGGGCGCTGGAAGGCTGTTTTTGCAAGAACGACCACCTTTGGTCATTTCTTCTCGACCGATTAGCAAGCACAGCCTTAAAATCTTCTTCCCCGAAGTGCTGAAAGGCTGTATTTGCAAAGCCGAATTTTTGTTTTTGGAATGAAAACTTTTGAAAAAAAAAAGTGTTAATCTTTTCTTGAGTCAAAAATGAGTTATTAAATCACCCTAATAAATGTGCAGGATGAGCACAAACGAAAATGAACCCTTCGCAGCTCTTGAGGAAATCCCCTTACAACTTCATATGTGGTGGAATGACTTGGGAAAAGGCAGTAGAGGAATTGTGATTAAAGTATTGGGTGGTCTTGTCAGACTGTTGAACATCAAGCCAAGATTTGACATAATTGAAGTCTTGATACCTTTTTGGGATCCGACTCGAAATGTGTTTCGCTTTTCTGATTTTGAGCGCACACCCACACTAGAAGAAATTGTGGGTTACGCCGGCCTTAATGGAAATCTTAGAAGTGGGTATCCGGTGTCACCAAGGCCGGTATCTCCCCACAAGTTTCTGGATATGTTGAGTATTAGCCGGGATATCCGGGATATCCAGGATAAGAATTTATCTGAAGGGTCATGCACTTTCTAGTTCTTGTACCAACGTTATGGTAACCCCCAAGGCTTTGAAGCACCGAATACTGGTTTGACTCATGCTGGAAATATAGATAAATGGGAGGCAAGGTGAGGCTTGGTCTTTATAGTAGCATTCTTGGGAGTTATAATATGTCCACGAAAAGACCGCAACATAGAACTCGGCCTAGTGGGAATGGCTGACATCGCAATCAAGAAAGCTAATGACATTATGGTTCCCCTGATCTTATCTGAAATCTACCGAGCCTTGACTATCTGTCGGAAAGGGGGAAAGTTCTTCCAAGGCTGCAATCTGTTACTACAATCATGGATGCAGGAATATCTCTGCCACCGGGTTGGGTATATGTATTACGGTATGACCGATTTGAGTTGCATTGAAGAATTTGAAAGCTGAGTATTAGGTACTGAATTCCCCGAGGGTACTAAAGCTTGGCTTGCACATTTAAGCTCCTTGGCTGCCGATAAAATTGAGTGGGCATTCGGATGGCTTCCTGTCACTGAAGCAGTATACATGTCAGCTGAAGTGTGTTATCTCCTCCTGATGGGCATCCGGAGCATCCAGCCGTATGCTCCCCACAGGGTTTTGCGCCAATTAGGAAGATTTCAAACCATCCCCCATGACGAATATTTGAGTAAATATGTCATTGAATTGGGCCCAAAAGTCGTATTTCCGGAAGGAAGACTTCGCCAAGTGTGGAATGAATGTAGATTACTTTAACCTAAGACTATGGTGCGGGATCTAGCTAGAGGTGAAGTAGACCCCAAGTACATTATTTGGTTTGGTAAAAGGTTCCAGATTCCTGAGATACATGCTAAGAGAGCTCATATTCAACAATTCACTAATGACTCGCAAGAGCAGTGGGGCTTGTTGGCAAAAGAAGAAAGCTATAGGGCCAAAATAAGTAAATTAGAGGGACAAATCAGGGACCTCAAGTTTGGCAACAGTATCCAGGCTGCCACAGATGAAGGGGAAAAGAAAAGGCTAACTCAGGAAAACGAAGCCCTCAAAGCTCAAATCCAGAAAATGAGAATAGCTGCTAGAAACCCGGAAAGAAGCCGAGCGGACGAAAGGCTTATAAGTAGTCTGAGAAAGGAAGCACTTGAGTGTCAAGATGACCTAGAAAAGTCTGAAGCTAGTCTAGCAAAAGTCAGGGCCCAATTGGCAAATAACGCAGAAGGGCAGGCACAGTTTATGCATTAAATGAAAAGAAAATATGAAAGGACAATCACCAATCTGAAGAAAAAGTTAACTACCCTTGAGAATGAGGCAGCCAAGCAGGTCAAGGACTTTAAAGCTTATAGGGAACATTGTTATACTTTGATGGCTCAGATGGAGGAAGAAATGCAACAATTGCAAAATCAAAACCATCACGACACTCAGGTATTAGAAGCCAGGAATCAGCAGGTCGGGCGTCTGCTTCAGGAAAAGGGTAGAATCCGAGAGAGGGTTAGAGCCATTGCCGACTACATTGTCATGAAATGCCAAGCATGTGAGGACATGACTCGAACCACTTTCTTCGCTGCAGTGATGACATTTGTCCGCCAAATAGAAAGTTTAGGAGTTTTTATTAATGAAAATCGAAAATTCCCAAAAAAAAATCTTTATTTTCGCATTTATTTCTTGAACTACGTAATAATCTGATTCACGCGGCATCGTGGTATGTAGGCAATCCTCATTGGATCTGGTCATGATTTTGTAAATAATTCCAATAAGAGAGGGATATGAAAAGAAAGACCCAGAAGAAAAACCCCAAAAGAAAGAAAAGAGAGTCGAAGAAAAGTCAAAGGAAAAATGAGAAAAGAGAGCGAGAAAAGAGACAAAAAAAAGTGGAAGATTGGAAGTGGAAAGAAGAGAAAATCGGGGAAAAATAAGTAAAGCCGGGATGAAACATGCAACCGTTGTGAAACACGTAGAAGCACATTTTGACTGTATAGGTGCATCACACCCCAACGTGAGATTACCTATGTGTTATTTGCTTCAAACTGATCGGTTTGTTGTCTACTGTTAAGAGCAGGTTTTATAGAAAGGTGGTTGGTTTTGTGGTAGTCTGGCTTCACATCCATACTTCATGAGGTCGAATGGAAGCATTGAAATGTCTTCAGAAATAACTCTGCCAACAGTTCCTATTGTGGATGAGAGTCCGATCTCGGGCATCCCAACTTCAGAATCAGCAGCTGCCAAAGAAAACAGGTTACTGCGTCTCCGCATGATGGAAATCTGGGATGCCTGGGCAAACAGAAGAGAACCACCAAGTGCAATCCCTAGATTTCCCGAGCTTTTTCCCAGGGCAAGTGGGACCTCCAACATCACCATAAACTATCCAAATACCCCACTAGGATACCCTACTATTTCCGCCAACTTTGTGGGAACACCTTCTGAGGCTCGTCCCCAGGTGTTAGCTTCAGGTGCAGCTTCGAATATCTTCACTGCTCCGCCTTGCTCGGCTACGTCACAACCTATACTGCCCAGGCCCAGCTTTGACCTATCATTTTTCACCTTCCAAACACCATCTTTCCCATTGGAACCTACACAGTTTTCCACCTATACTTACTCCCAACCACCACGACATGAGTTCACTGTAGGATAAGAGAAAGCCACCAAAACCCCTGAGCAAGAGGAGATTGCGAGAAAAATGAGAAGCATGGAGCAGAGTCTAAAAACATATAGGGTTTGAGTGGACAAAAAAGTGTATCCTATGCCGACTTATGTATGTTATCTCACGTGCATCTACCATTGGGATTTAAAACCCTGAAGTTAGAGAAATATGACGGGCACGGAGATCCCATTGCCCACCTCAAAATATATTGCAACCAGTTGCGGGGAGCGGGCAGAAAAGAGGAGCTCCTCATGGCCTACTTTGGAGAGAGTTTGGTCGAAATCACGTCTGAATGGTATATGGATCAAGATATATCCTATTGGCATATCTGGGATGACCTTGCTCGAGACGTAGTCAGGCAGTTTCAGTACAACATTGATATTGCCCCTGATAGGAACTCATTGACAAATCTAAAGAAGAAATCCTCGGAAAGCTTTTGAGAGTATGCTGTCAAATGGCGTGAGCAAGACTCTAGGGCAAAGCCTCTAATGGACGAGATTGAAATGGTCACGGTCTTCCTCCAACCCTAAGAGGCTGATTATTTTCAAAACATGATGTCCGCAATGGGTAAGTCATTCGCCGAAGCCATCAAAATTGGCAAAATGGTTGAAAACGGGTTGAAAACAGGGCGAATCATTAGCCAATCCGCCATCGGAGCTACTCCCAAGCCATTCAGGGTGGGTCTGGAGGAGTAGCGAAGGGCAATAAAAAGGAATAAACATCCATGGCAGCGTCGGGTGCAAGAAAACACCATACTCCCCGATCCCTTTTCTCAAAAAGGACCCCGCAGCACTATTACCCCCACCAAGACGTAGCCTATGCTCCTCATCCATACACGGTCATGAATGCTCAGCCTTATGTTCGGCCACAAAAACAAGCCAACCGAAACCAAGCTCCATTTTCTGGAAACCAGCCTCCTTACCGAAACCACTACAACCCCCGGCCTCCACAAAATAATTTCCACCCTCGTGAACTACCCAAGAGGCCAAATTTTACACTAATTGGCGAACCCTACTCCAGCCTGTTACCAAAGCTTGTTCAAATGGTCTGCTACAGCCTGTTCCTCAAACCAGGCAAAACCCAGCATCACCCGCTTACAGAGCCGGTACCCGATGCGCCTATCACTCAAAGGCAGAAGGGCACGACACGGATGATTGCTGGAATCTGAAGAGAGCCTTGGAGAACTTGATAGAACAAAGGAAGATAGTGCTAAGGGATGAAGATATTCCCAATGTGACTAACAACCCATTGTCGACCCACAACAACGGGCCGGTAAACGGAATAATTTGTGAGGACAAGGAATTTGACCCAACGTTGAAGGCCATAATTGCCATCGTTGATGTAGAAAAGAAACCAAAGGCTTCCCCAAAGCAAGACAAAGGGGAGAAAAAGAACAAAAGCACCCCTCCAAAGTGAGAAGAAAGTTGAAATTGAAATTGGGCAACGCCTCCCAAAAATGTTGTCCTCTATGTCCGTCGAGGCCGCAAAGAAAAGCAGATGACTTTGAGTCCTCCCAAGAGATTCGAGCTGAATAAGATAACCCAAATGTATGTGCCCAATGGAGCTTATATGATACAGGGGTCAATTAATCCACCAAGGCTGAATAAGCCCGTGGTTATTGGTCGCACACCACAAAAGCCCATGACGGATCCTACCGCTGTGCCTTGGAACTACAACAAATCAGTGGTGACTTACAAAGGCAAAGAAATCTCGGAAAAGGTTCAAGAAAATAACCTGGCTGAAAAATATTTCAATTTGGAAGAGGTAAACAACACCGCTAGAAAGCACTTCCCATCTAAGAAGCCCGTGAGTGCCGAAGAATCAGAGGCCTTCTTTCAAAAGATGAAAATTGCGGATTATGAGGTGATCGACCAGCTTCGAAAATTTCCCGCACAAGTCTCCTTGTTATATCTGTTGATGAACTCCACTGAACATTAAAAGGTATTGATCAAGACCCTTAACGAAGCATATGTGCATGTTGAGACTTCTGTAGAGCAGTTGGAGAGAATGGCCGAAAGATTTTTCGCAATCAACCAGATCTCTTTCAGCAAAAATGACTTGCCCCCAAAAGGGGTCGCACGTAACAAAGCTCTGCACCTGACAGTCAAATGCGAAGGGTACTACGTGAAAAGGGTTATGTTGGACGGAGGCTCTAGGGTAGACATTTGCCCACTCTCAACTCTGTAGCCTATGGAAATCGGTACCGAGAGAATCTGACCCAACAACTTCTGTGTACGTGCCTTCGATGGTATCAAAAGGGACACAATTGGAGAGATTGATCTGATTCTGACCGTCAGCCCAGTAGACTTTGAAGTACCTTCCAGGTTCTGGACATGGACACATCCTACAACTTTCTTTTGGGGAGGCCATAGATCCATGCAACGGGGGCTGTACCCTTTACTATTCACCAAACGGTGAAGTTCGAGCACGAGGATCAAGAGATTGTGGTCCATGGGGAAGATGAGCAATCAATTTATCGGGACCCATCAGTCCCGTGTCTTGAAGCAAGAGAGGGGAGTGAGCATATAGTCTGTCAGGCCTTTGAAATCGTGGTCGCTGATCAGTGCGAAGAAGGAAAACCTTGCCATTAACCTTTCCTTTCTAATGCATCAATCATAGTGGCCAAAGAAATGATCAGGCATGGTTACAAACCTAGGAAAGGGCTTGGAAAATCATTGCAAGGAATAACTGAACCTATTACTCTGACCGCTAGTGAAAAGTTCTTTGGGGTAGGCTTCCGACCTACTCCAGCTGATGTAAAATGGGCAGATGATAGAAAGAATGATGGTTGGGTCTTGCCTCAGCCGGTACCGCATCTGTACAGAACATTTGTCAAGCCGAAATACAATGAGGAAGAGGAAGATAATGCCTTTGCGGCTGAAGAAATTTGTGGGGCCATGAGGAAGATATTGTATGAAGCCCACATGGTTCAACCAGGGGAAGGCTCAAGCACCGCTGAGGTGCTGTATATGGGACCTAATGCCAAACTGCAGAATTGGAAGGCTACGCCATTCCCAATCAGGCGGGAGTCCTGGTAGACCAGTCCTGCCACTTTTTCTGCATCACGAGTTATTCCAGGGTGTAACTCGGATGTTTTCTTTAGTTTCTTGTCTTTTAATTTCCAATGTAAACTCTGTTATCTTCAAATTCAATGAAATGAAATCAATATTTCATCGTGCATTTTCCTCTATTCCTTCTGATCTTTGTTATTTTCTCTTTTATTTCTTCTTTCAGTTCTAATAATACGGCTTTAAATAACATGACATGCTTGCGGACTTTATGCCCAGATTCAAACATGCTGTCTAACTGTGAGATAATGAACCAAGAACCGGAATACGATGAAGAGGAGGCTTTTAGGAAAATAAATCGAGAATTGGAACAATTTGAGAATAAACCTAAGCCGAACATAAATGATACCGAGCCGGTTAATTTGGGTAGTTCTGAAGAAATCAGGGAAACCAAGATAAGCATTCACACAGATGGAAAAACCCGGGACATATTAATCCAACTCCTGTTTGAGTTCAAAGATGTGTTTGCATGGTCATATGACGGCATGCCAGGACTAAGTGTTGATTTGGTGGTTCATAAGTTGTCGACTTACCCCGACTACCCCCCTGTCCAACAAAAGCAAAGAAAGTTTAAAACTGATATCAGTGACCAGATCAAAGAAGAAGTCACGAAACTGTTGAAAACGGGGGTGATCTGAGTAGTTCGGTATACCACATGGCTTGCTAATGTAGTTCCAGTGCCAAAGAAAGACGGGAAGACCCGGGTGTGTGTGGATTACAGGGATCTAAACAAGTCAAGTCCAAAGATAACTTCCCTTTGCCGAATATCCACATCCTTGTCGATAACTGCGCCAAATATGAGATACAATCCTTCGTGGATTGTTACGCAGGATATCACCAGGTGTTGATGGATGAAGAAGATGCAGAAAAGACAGCTTTTACCACACCTTGGGGTACATACTATTACAAAGTCATGCCATTTGGTCTGAAGAACGCCGGGGCAACCTACATGAGGGTCATGACTACCATTTTTCATGATATGATGCACCAAGAGATAGAGGTGTATGTGGACGATGTAATCATCAAATCCAAAACCCAGGACGACCACGTTCGGGACTTGAGAAAATTCTTTAAGCGGTTGCGCAAATATGATTTGAAGCTGAACCCAGCCAAATGTGCATTTGGGGTACCATCCGACAAACTCTTGGGATTCATAGTCAGTCGGAGGGGCATCGAGTTGGACCCAACAAAGATAAAGTCTATTCGAGATTTGCCTCCTCCAAGAACCAAAAAGATGTTATGAGTTTGTTGGGAAGATTGAACTACATCAGCCGATTCATTGCTCAGTTGACATCCACGTGTGAACCCATATTCAAATTGCTGAAGAAAGATGCGGCAATCAAATGGACAAACGAGTTCCAAGTGTCACACCTCCTTTTTCCGCCCCCTCCAGGGTACAAGGAGTTTTTTCCAATTGAAGGACAATCGAAACGAGATTTATTTATTTATTTTAGAGTCGCCACTTGGGAGATTTAGGGTGTCCCAAGTCACCAATTTTAATCTCGAATCGAGGAAAAGAATGACTCCATATTACAGTCTGCGTACCAGAAATCTGGATAAGGAATTCTGTTAACCCGGGAGAAGGTGTTAGGCATTCCCAAGTTCCGTGGTTCTAGCACGGTCGCTCAACTGTCATATTCGGCTTGATTAACTGATTTAATACATGTTGAACCTATGTGCAAAATTTAACTTTTAACCGCTTTTATCATTATATTTTACGAGAATTGCAACATTGTGAAAACATATCTCGAACCACGTTACATCAATGCACCCGTGGTTATTGACATATCTCGACTCGGTTGAGATTTGGATTTGGGTCACATAAATGTGCACCCGAGTTAAGGAAAATAAATTATTAAAGACGCGCCTAAAGCAACTAGCGAATTGTTATTTTGGGGAAGGCCGTGGAATTTTCCTAAACGGTCCATCCCGAAGTCTAAGCAATTTTAAAGCAAATATTTACTGAGGGCCCCGCGATTTTTGTATTTTTCGGCGAGGCTCATCTCATTTTATTTTTTTAGGATAAACCTACAGTGACTACATTTTTTCTATTAAGTTTGTCTCTAAAAATAAAAGAAAATACCTCAATTAATTACATGGTGAAAAGATGTAACTTATAAGTTATTAGTTTACGGTTGATACAAATGGAAATTGTAATCGAGTTTGTACAAAGGAAAACTGCTTTCATTCTATATTTTATTATTCAATAATACTAGAACATGAGATAGATAATAATATCGAAACAACTTTGATTAATTTGAACTAATATTATTAGATGAAGAAGTTATACATATGCAACCCCATTACTCATTAATCAGTCAACTACATTTTTATACAAAGAAAGGAAAATTTTATTCAAACACAAATCTAAACAAAAGGAATTCAACAGGAAACAAGAGCCTGATTAATATTTCATTTCGCTTCAAGCCTAGAGTGTACAAATGTGTACCTGGAAATGGCAGTACAAGAACGAAAGAAGGAGAAGTCAGCAGCAATAATAACACAGCAACAGTAGGCTTAGCAACACCGCAAACCAGTAACAACCAGTAGAATAACCCAGCAACGGATTGAAAAATCAGCAATACCAAAGTGCAATCATAGTCAAAGCAGAAGAGAGACAGATAAAAGATGCAGTAGCTTACTGATTTTGAATAACACTCGAGAAAAGCAAACGGAAATTATTCGAGTGAAAGTTCAAATTGCATTTCTCTTTTACTCTCAAAATGTTTCAAGTCTGTCCGCTCTCAAGTGTAAAAATCTGTTTAATGTTCGAGTCCTAAGTCTTCTTCAAGTTCTTTTATCTTCTCACTCTCTATCTCAAATCTTCCTCTCTAATTTTCCGGTGCTAAAATGTGTCAAATGACCATATATATATAGCAAGACAAGTCTTGAAACCCCAACCCGAAATTATTCCCCCAAGGGCATGCTTTGTCCCCACTACTCAATGTTTTTCTTTATTTTAAACCTTTTCCCACATGCCTACATTAAATAAATACAACAAACCCAACCCATTACAATATGTCCCTCATGCCTAACATAAACAAATGCAATATTCCCCTCCACTACATTATGTTTTGTCCCCCATTATGTTAAATAATTATATCAAACACCACCCATTATATTATGTCCCTCATGCCTACATAAACAATTATAATAATGTTCAATTACCAAACTACCCCTCCGACCTTATTGCAATTACCATTCTACCCCTGAATGTAATGCAATTTACCAAACTACTCCCATTAGCTCTAAACAATCAATTAATCATAACTTAACCAAAATATAGCCAAGATGACCAATTTCTCAACAATCTTCAACAACAAATTACATGAACACGATGAACAACACAACTCCAAATTAATGGAAATAAATTAACCATATCGGGAACCAATCCTGGTTAACTTAGACCAAAAATGGATGAACAAAGAGACAACAATACAAACAACAAAATACATGATTCAAACTAAATCAACAACTCAAAAACATAAACTCACATTAAATTACCGGATTAAAAATGAACTTCAAACAAAGATGAACATGAACTAAATATATTTTTAAACAACAAACATGACGGATTAAATGATTTAAACAACATTAATAATTTCTGAAAAAATACATAACACTTGAAACAAATTGAAGAAATAATTAATTAGATTTCAATTTGAATCTAACAAACATTAAACTAACAAATTTTTACCTAAACAAATAAAAAAAACAATAAAACAAACATGAAACAAACTGAAAAAATTCACAAAATAATGAACAAAACAAACATTTGCCGATTTTAGATTCGAGAATATCAAAATAAAATACGGACAAAATAAAACTCAAAATCTACTAACCGGATCGACACGAAATATGTACGGACTGTTTTGACGACCCCAACCAAAACTTGAACAAACGACGACGAACACGAACCTAATTAGCAACTGAAAGGACAATGAAACACATGTGAAGCAGTGGCGACTGGTTGTGTACGCGAAGCAGAAGTGAAGAAAACGAAGGTGAGGCAACAGTAATGGCAGCAGGAGGAGTTGCCACTGCCTCCTCGGTGATTCGTGCAGATCCTTCTACAGTGACACCGGCACTTTTGCCGGATACACAAGAGATTCTCAAAAGTGCATCGATGCACTTATACCACCTAGATGCATTCACATATTCAGCTGGTGGGGCTTTTGCTAGATATGAACAAAGTGATATCATCCTTCGAGGCTTGGTACCCGGAGCTTTTGGTTGAGGTCGTGGAATGCAACAAACATTGCTTGATGATAATAGTCTTTCACGATCCGGTGATGACAGAAGACTGTAGAGAGAACGAAGAAGCTGAAACAGACGCGTAACAGAAGTAGCGATGGCGATGATGCAGTGGAAACGCAGCAGCAATGGCGTATGTTTGAACGCAGCCGAGCTACTAGGAAACTTGAAGACGATAAAGCAACGGCGTGTTTGGATGGTGAAACAGAAGAGGCTACAACCGTGGAGCTAGGCGGACATGGCTGGAGCTCGTCTGGACGTGGAGGAGATGGTTATTCCGACGAAAGCAAAGCATGGAACGGGCAGCCATGGTCGCCGGAAGTGAAGGACGTCGCGAAGAAGATGGGTCAGCAGCGACGGGGCTGGACGATGGTGGTGGTTGTGAGCCGGAGGAGACGGAAGGGCTGCCATGGATGCTTGGGGTGTTTGGTATTTTGGAGAAGAAGAAGAGAGGGTGGGGGCGGATAGTTTAGTTTAGGTTTTTAGGGTTTTTGTTTTGTTTTGTTTTGTTTTTGTTTTTGTTTTGTGTTTTGAAAAATGAAGAAGGGTGTTGGGTATTTGGGTTAATGGGACGGACCGGGTCGACCAGGTTTGAAGTGGACCGGGTCATGGGGAAGGTTGGGCAATTATTTGGGCATGTGGTTTGAAAATTGAAGAAGTGGCCCAATCCGATTTTTCTTTGTATTTTTGTTCTCTTTTCTTCTTTTATTTTTCTAAAACTAAATTATGAAAATACTTAAATTATTATTAAGAACTAAATTAAGTTATAAAAGCGCAAATTAACTCCCAATAACAATTAACGCACAATTAAGTAATAATTAAGCATAAAATTGTACATTTGGACATTAAATGCTAAAAATGCAAAAGATGCCTATTTTTGTAGTTTTTAATTTTTGCAAAACAAAATTAATTACTAACAATTGTATAATTAAATCCTACATGCAAAATGCGACATATTTTTGTATTGTTTTTATTAATTTAACAAATAAACATGCAAGGAAAAATACAAATAATCATCCGAAAAATGTCACAAAAATACTCAAAATTGCACACCAAGGAAAATCATTTTATTTTGAATTTTTGGGAGTAATTCTCATATAGGGCAAAAATCACGTGCTTACAGCTGCCCCTCTTTTTTGCCCGAAGACACGAAGGGTTTTCGCGCAAAGATAAAGTGAGCGATTTTTGCCCATCCGAGTACTCCGTGTGAAGCATTTTTTGAAAACGATTTAACCGAACCTTTGCTTCAAAGGTTTCCTACATATCCCTAGCTAAAAGGGGAATCAGGTTAATGTAGTTCGGGAAGTTTTGGTAGCTGGGACTACCGTGGGACTGCAATGTTACTGCTGTTGCATGCTGTTATCACTGCTTACCGATCTCCTTGTTACACCGTGTTTAAAAGAAAACAAGAAGCTAGGCTAGACTGTAACTTGTTCTTGTTGCCTTGCTTTCTTGTCGACTTGTGTTTCCTCCGGTGCTTTTTTTTTCGTGAATTTGGGAATGATACTGGCCCTTCGCTTTTCTGAATACCAGTTTTCATCATTTTGCTCGGTCCGCTAGGGACATGGCTTTCTTCATTTAGCTTTTCGGCGGTTCCTCTGGGGGGTACGGCTCTCTTCATCAGATTTGTTATGCTGGGCATGATTTAATGTTCACAAGCCGCTTCTTTCAAGACGCATCTTTTCTTCCTTTTGACACATGCACTTGAGTTTGCAACCTTTTGCTTCCCGGTGCTGGGGATTTTTATTGTTTCCTGCTGGGGATTCCTGTTGTAACCTTCTGCCTTCCGGTGGGGTTACTGTTTTCAAAATCTGCAGTATAAGACTAAAAAGTATTCCTCTTGTTATACAGGTGGGCGCCTGAAACATGAAATGTAAAGACTGAAATGTATTCCTCTCGTTATGTAGGTGGGCGCCTGACATGAAATGTAAAGACTGAAAAGTATTCCTCTCGTTATGTAGGTGGGCGCCTGACATGAAATTTAAAGACTGAAATGTATTCCTCTCGTTATGTAGGTGGGCGCCTGACATGAAATTTAAAGACTGAAAAGTATTCCTCTCGTTATGTAGGTGGGCGCCTGACTTTAGAAAACTAACATTGATAATCTTAAGAAAACTAAAAATGACTCCCTTTTTTTTCAAATTCCAACGTTTTTTCTTTTTCAAATTATCCTAGGAGAAAATTCGTCAGACTAGGTTTTCTATCTTAGAAGAAAGATTCATCCGACTAAGATTTTGATCCTAGGAGAAAGTTCATCGGACTAGGTTCCCTTCTTTGTTATCTTAGGAGAAAGATTCATCAGACTAAGATTTTGATCCTAGGAGAAGGCTCATCAGACTAGGTTTTTTTTTGTTATCTTAGGAGAAAGATTCATCAGACTAAGATTTTGATCCTAGAAGAAGGTTCATCAGACTAGGTCTTTTTGTTATCTTAGGAGAAAGATTCATCAGACTAAGATTTTGATCCTAGGAGAAAGTTCATCAGACTAGGTCTTTTTTGTTATCTTAGGAGAAAGATTCATCAGACTAAGATTTTGATCCTAGGAGAAGGTTCATCAGACTAGGTCTTTTTTTGTTATCTTAGGAGAAAGATTCATCAGACTAAGATTTTGATCCTAGGAGAAGGTTCATCAGACTAGGTCTTTTTGTTATCTTAGGAGAAAGATTCATCAGACTAAGATTTTGATCCTAGGAGAAAAATTCATCAGATTAGGTTTTCTATCTTAGGAGAAACATTCATTAGACTAAGACTTCAACAACAACTTAGGAGGAAATGCCTCTCCTATGGGAAAAACAAACTTAGGAGGAAATGCATCTCCTATGGGTGAAACAAACTTAGGAGGAAATGTCTCTCCTATGGGTGAAACTAAACTTAGGAGGAAATGCATCTCCTATGGGTGAAACTAAACTTAGGAGGAAATGCATCTCCTATGGGTAAAAACTAAACTTAGGAGGAAATGCATCTCCTATGGGTAAAACAAACTTAGGAGGAAATGCATCTCCTATGGGTAAAAACTAAACTTAGGAGGAAATGCATCTCCTATGGGTAAAACTCTAATGATTTCAAACTAGGAAGTGCGTCTCTTATTAATGAAATCTTCGCTTAGGAAGTGCATCTTCTATGCGTGAACCATTTCCTTCTTCCTGAATTATTTACTTACCTGTGTTGTCTTCCCTTGAAACTGCTGGGGATAACACTGTTGGGGAATTATTTACTTACCTATTGGGGGGTAAAATGTTATCCGCTGGGGATAACGCTGTCGAAAATAACACTGCTGGGGGATTCTGATTCCTTCAGAACTAGTGCTTCACTCTTCGGAAGGCTGTTGGGAATGATACTGGCCTTCTGCTTTTTCTGAGCTCAAGTTTCATCCCTTTGCTGGGGAACAGCTTCCTCCATCAAAACTTATTATGTTGGGGACAACACTGGTTCTAAGACCACTTCCCTTGAGACTGGCATTATCTTTATTCTTCCCCGAATGGGTACCTGAATTCCAGAAAATTTTCTACATTGAAGGAAAATTTTCTGCCCCAGTTTGATAATATCCCTTGTGGCATGCATTTCTGGCATCAATGCCATTTCCTTTACCTGTTTCAAATCAAACAAAATTTGTTAGTTTAAAACATGGTGATTGGTTGTGATACTCCTACTGGGATGGCTTTTCCTTTTCTCCTTCCTTGCTCTGCGCTCCACAACTTGTTGGGGATGATATTATTTGCTGGGGATAATCCCTTTCTGCTAGGGATATCCCTCTTCTTTTGTGGCATAGCTCGGAAATTGGCATTTCCCCGACCTTTTAGTCTAGTATGAATTTCCCCCAAATCATGCTCACTGCTCTCCTTGCTTTGTTCACGAGCCTTGGCCTTGAGGTTTATAACCTTTGATTTCGACAAGGGTATCCTCTTGACACTCGTCAATCCTTTTGTCAATTCCCTTTGCTAGGGATATCCTTTTTTGACACTGGCCTCGCGCTTGGTCCTTGCTGACTATACCACTTGGACGTACTAGTCAGATCTCATCTTGCATGATTGGAAAGTTGATGGCCTATTTGAAGTCATTTCTCACTTGTTCTGACCAAACAGACTCTATTGGGGATTTTTCTATGAAAGGAAAAAGATAAAAGGGAATAGAATAAAAAGATAAAAGGAAAAATGACTCTTTAACAAAAGAAACTATAAATAAAAAACTTATCAAATGCAGATACCGACTCTAATGGTCATGACATGCATATGTGGTCTATCCTCCGCCGTCAATCACCTTTCAAGACCCTCAATTGGCGATTCCCCATCTGATTCTCCAATCTTATTCGACTTGTAGTGCCCAAAGGGTTTTCACTATCAAGCCTCTCTCATTTTGGTTTTTCTCTCAACTTTCATCGCCTTATGGTGCCTGTGAAGGTTTTCACCAATAAGACTCTCTCGTTTTATATCCCTCTCCAGCTGGGGATTTGGAGTGTTGCCGGTATGACTCTTTCTGTTGGAGATTAGAGTCCTTTCTGCTGTGGAACAGAATGTTATGTTCGTCGGTAAGACTCTTCATTTGTCTGACTTGGCATCTTTTGAAGACTGATCAGAAGGTCTTTCTTTGGACCGTAATGTGGGTTTTGGATCGGGCTATAAAGAAAGGGTATTAAAGGCTCAAAAGTGCATCGATTCTGGGTTATTAATTACAACCTTCTGAACCAGATTTATTTACAACGAACGCAACCTCTGCCCCAGTTTCTTGCTTGGGGATATCTTAATTGATTGATTTTTTTTTCATTTTTCAAAACTATGACCGAGCCGTGAAGCGCCTACGTATCCTCTTTGAGGAATCAGGTCAAACGTAGTTCTCAATTCCTCTTTTTCATTTGACTTTCCTTTATTTATTTATTTTTGTTTTTTTTTGTTATCATTTTTCTTTTCTTTTCTTTTCTTTTTTTCTCTTTTTTTTCGTTTTGTTGTTTTCTTTCTTTCTCTTTTTTTTTCTTTGTTGCTACTGATTCCGAACGAGGGGTATGAAAGAAAATAAATAAGGCTCAAAAAGGGGTAACGAAGGATAAAGTGTTTAGGTAGCAGAACAAAATGCCTTCGTCATTCCAGTCTTCAAAACATGCCAAGTGCAAACAACACAATTAAACAATAGATTTATAGTCTCTTCCGATGGTGTTGGACTTGACAATTATGTTAAACATTTGCTTTTTCCTTTGTCATTTCTAAAGCACCGTTGGGCGACACTCTCATTATCATGAATGACCCTCATGCCAATTTGGCGAATCTTGCTTTTAACGGTTTTATTTGTGTTTTACTTGCCCTAGTTCCACATGATTCGGGCTCCAAATAATCTCAAACCGTTCTTATTTCCTTTAAATGCTTTGATCACCTTCCTAGGGTTTTATGATTAACTTTTAAGATTAGGCCCAAACTGTGTGCGCATGTCATGTCACTAGAATCGGCGTTGAATAAAAAGGACTAAACAAAAGAAATTGGAAATAATAAAAGACCGGATTTTGCATTAGACTACCGGTGAAATGGTTTGAATAACAAAACAAAACAAACCAGAACAAAACCCAAAAAAAACAAACGGGACAAAACTTAAACAAACCGCTATGACAAAATAGAAAGATAAGAAGGTTTGACACAAGACAATATTCGGATTACAACCCTAAGAATAATCCGGACAACAGAAATGACAACCAAATAAGCCACCACAAGCTTCTCTCTTGCTAACCAAGGAACGGAGCGGCCTCCCACTTTATCAAAAACTGGCATCTTAGCCACTGAGCTTTGCATCAATACTGCCAAGACCATTACCAGCTTCAACATCATCAACCTCTATCAACAAGTTCTCGATAGGGTTCGAGTGCTCCATGTCACTGTTATTGATCACAATCAAATTTTCCTGGATCATCCTTTCTATTTCTCTTTTCAAATCCCGACAACTTTCAACATTGTGCCTCTGGGCATTGGAATGGTATTCACACCTTTTAGAAGGGTCAAAGCTTCTTGCACGTGGGTCCACATGATTTGGAGGAATAGGTGCAATCATGTCATGATACTTTAACTTCTCAAATAAGCTTTCATAGGACTCTCCTATTGGTGTAAAATTATCTTTCAACCTTTGTTCCCCTTTATACCTCTGGCTTGGATGTGGATTATAGGGCACCTGAAAATTTTGTGGAGGCTTCTGGAGATTTTGTGATGCTCGTGCTCGCCTCCTGGGGTGTTTTGGTGGCTGGACAACATACTGAGGTGGAGAGACAGAGTATTGAGGGTTCTGAGGTGGATAATACTGCTCAGGGGAGCCATAGAAAACCTGAGGAGGCTGCTCATACCTTTGAGATGTTCTCCTGGGACCTCTTCTCGACCCTGATGTCATCATGATTTCTTCAATTTTCTCATTTGTGTCGCTAAAATTATCAGACTCAGCCCGGACAGCCTGAGTTGCGGCTTTAAAAACTGCTTGACTTATAATTTTGCCTGTCTTAAGACCATTCTCTACCATTTCTTCAATTTTGATTGCTTCCGAGAAGGTTTTGCCAACTGCGGACGCCATGTTTTGAAAGTAATCTGGCTCTTGCGCTTGAAGGAAGACAGTAATTAGCTCGTGGTCATCCATGGGTGGCTTAACTCGAGCTGCTTGCTCTCTCCATTTGATGGCATATTCCCTGAAACTTTCACTTGGTTTCTTCTTCAGGTTTGAAAGGGAAATGTGGTCTGGGGCAATGTCGATGCTGTATTGGAACTGTCTGACAAAGGCCTGTGCCATGTCATCCCAGACATACCAGCGAGACGTGTCTTGATCCATAAACCATTCGGAGGCTACTCCCGTAAGGCTTTCCACAAAATAAGCCATCAACAACTCTTCATTTCTTCCCGCACCTCTCAACTGATTGCAATACCTTTTCAGGTGGGCTATGGGATCTCCATGTCCATCGTACTTTTCAAATTTGGGAGTCTTGAAACCAGGCGGCAAGTGGACATCGGGGAACATACATAGATCTTTGAAGGCAACACTCTTTTGACCTGCCAACCCTTGCATGTTTTTCAACCATTGTTCTAAGCTTTTCACTCTTTGGGTCATTTCTTTCTGTACCATCTTTCGGGCAGGCTTCTCAATCTTTGCAGGAAGATCAAACGAGTACGAGTGGTACTCAGGAGAGTGGTACTGCTCTTGTTGTGTCGCGAATTGTGACTCATGACGAGGCTGTCCTTGACCACTGGCCCATGCTTGACACATTTCGGTCATTTGCTGTTTCAATATTCTATTTTCCTCAACCATAGTAGACTCTTGTTGAACCCTCCGACCCTGAGTCTTTGGAGCACTTGTAACAGCTTCGACGTCAGTTGTCATTTTTCCTTAGACCTTATGTTGGCCGCTTACCACAAACCGACCACCTCAACTTTCTTCACAATTCAAAACAGAACATGTTAGAATGGACTCAGTCGGTCCTTATTATTATCAATATATTTTTTTCATCATTTTTTTTTCGATTTTTTTTTCATTTTCTTCTCTCTCTTTTTTCCATTTTTCTATTCTTTTTCCATTTTTTTTTTGTCGTGGTCGAATCTTATGGAGATTGCCTACGTATCATGACCCCGCATGAATCAGACCGAGCGTAGTTCGTGCAATTAAGAGATAAACAATAATAAACATTTTTTTTTCAATTTTCATAGTAAAACAGACCGGGTTTCAAAGGTTTGAAGATGACCTACAAACTCGAAAATCAAATAACCCACATATTCTAATCAAAAGATTTAAAAACGGCCAGTTTCTTTCCCCGTTTGACAAATGCAACCAAACGGCTATTTTTGCAAATGTGGCCCCTTCCAAATCTCACATGAATTTTGAGGTCGGGGAGGATTATTTTGACACTTTACAAACTTGTCCATTCTTTTACGAAAATAACCTTTTGACAATTGAAAGATACTCTAAGGCTATTTCGGCAAGAACGGTTTAAAACGCGGCTGAAGCTGGCTCGGCTTATTTTGACCAAAAATCCAAACGGCATTCACCTGACCGTTGACTCTTTGTTTTTTTTTCTTTCAAATTACAATAAAAACCGGGTGTTGCAAACACGACCCTTCAGCTCCTCGGGGACGAAGATTTTTTAAGGCTGTGTGGGTCAACTGGACCAAAAATCCTAAACATGACCCAAAAGTGACTGTTTATGCAAAGTCAGCCTTCCGGCATCCCTTTCGGGAAAATTTGGCTATTTATGACAAAACAACATCACCTGACTTATTCATGATTCTTTTTATCGTTTTTCAAAAATAGAAAACTCAACATTGCAAACACGGCCTTTCAACGCCTCGGGGACGAAGATTTTTTAAGGCTGTGGGGGTCAACTGGACCAAATCTTAAACATGACCCAAAAAGCAGCTGTTTATGCAAAGTCAGCCTTCCGGCGTCCTTTTCGGGAATATTCGGCTATGTCTTGACAAAACAGCGTCACCCGATTTCTTTATGACAAAATTAAAATTTGACATATTTTTTTTTATTTATTTATTTATTTTGGCTATTTTTTAGCAAAAGGGGAGGCTGGACATCGCCTGACTTGTTTATGACAAAATTAAAATTTTGACACGTTTTTTATTTATTTATTGGTTTTTGGCTATTTTAGCAAAAAGGGGGGTTGGACCCGATGAGGGTTGCCTACGTATCTCACATCCGGTGAGAATCAAACTCGCGTAGTTCGGGCAGATCATGAATAAGTAAATGAACTAACATTTTTTTTAATTGGAATTTCTGAAAGAACTGCTTCAAAAGAAGAAAGGAAGTATTTTTTTTGATTGGTTTTCTTTTTGAAAGAAAGACTTGTAAGAATTCCTTTTCTTTTGATTTGAACTTTGAGAATTGAAAAAGTAAAAGGAAGATATTTTTTGTTTGAATTTTCATTTGTTTTCTCTTATTCTAAAGAAGAAAGAAAATATTTTTTTGGAATTTTACCTTTAATAAAAGAAATACTTCTAAAAAAATATTTTTTTGAATTTTGAATTTTCTTTTCAATTTTGAAAGAAGAATCAAAATATTTTCGGATTTTTTTTTAAACGAAAATATTTTTATTTTTATTTTTATATTTTTTTTAAAAAAAATAAAACAATTAAAAAGACTTTCTAAAGAAATCAATAATGGAAAATAAAGATATATATATATATATATATATATATATCTATTTTTTGCAAGACATATCTTTTTGAAATTTTACTTTGAATTTTCTTGGTAAGACACTCTTTGCAACAAATAAAGATATATATATATATATATATTTTGGAAGTAAAGAAAAATACTTTTGGATTTTATATATATATATATATATATATATATATTGGAACAAATAATAAAACCACGTTCAACGCACGACTCATTTTATTTTTATTTTTTGGCATTTTCATAAACAAATAAAAAACTATTTTAAAAATAAGACTCTTTTTCATTTTCATTTTCATGACAAACTATTTTTTTTTTTGAAAAACAAACAGAACAACGACTTTTTTTCTTCTATTTTTCCTTTGCTTTTAATAAAACAGACTAATAAGACATTTTTTCATTTTCTCAAAATTTCGGCAGAGTTTTGACAGTATTTGGGTATTGTTTTTTTTCAAAAATAAACAATCAATTCCCTAACCGCTATTTCTTTTTTTTTTCAATTTCAAAATATTATTCATGATATTCACAAGTCAGTCAACACACAAGTCCGAATCAAATAAATGTGCAAGTAGTAGCAAGTAAGATGCATCAGGATGGTCATTTTCATTTTTTGGTACACCTGTCCTAGACAGACCCAACCCCTGTGTTGAGCCTCCAAAGTCAAATGCATGTGATGCAAACAAACGTTCCTACTAGGGATCCAGCATGAAGCTGAGTTATTCTAGGTTCATAACCTGGGTATTTGTTCTAGACTGTGTACCCGAGCGGACAACTCGAGTCGAGGAGGGGGCTACGTACCGGGGACCCGCGGGGTCGTCCGGCTTTGTAACTTGTCCGGCCTCTTTCTTATTTCAAGGTATGACACTAACAGAATAGGGAGTCTCGACCAGCGAGCTTCTCCCCGGAGGTAAGAAGAGAAGGGTTTCGGCACAGTTTATATACAGTTCAAATAATATCAAAGCGGTAAAAGCATCATTTAGCACATTAGGCATGTATCATGTAACAAAATCAGATAAAACCAAATATAACAATTCATCTAAGCTCGAATTTCTAACCCTGAACTAGTGGTTCTGGGTCTTACTCCCCAGCAGAGTCGCCAGAGCTGTCACACCTCCTTTTTCCGCCCCCTCCAGGGTACAAGGAGTTTTTTCCAGTTAAAGGACAATCGAAACGGGATTTATTTATTTATTTCAGAGTCGCCACTTGGGAGATTTAGGGTGTCCCAAGTCACCAATTTTAATCCCGAATCGAGGAAAAGAATAGCTCCACATTACAGTCTGCGTACCAGAAATCTGGATAAGGAATTCTGTTAACCCGGGAGAAGGTGTTAGGCATTTTCGAGTTCCGTGGTTCTAGCACGGTCGCTCAACTGTCATATTCGGCTTGATTATCTGATTTAATACATGTTGAACCTATGTGCAAAATTTAACTTTTAACCGCTTTTATCATTATATTTTACGAGAATTGCAACGTTGTGAAAACATATCTCGAACTACATTACATCAATGCACCCGTGGTTATTGACATATCTCGACTCGGTTGAGATTTGGATTTGGGTCACATAAATGTGCACCCGAGTTAAGGAAAGTAAATTATTAAAGACGCGCCTAAAGCAACTAGTGTATTGTTATTTTGGGGAAGGCCGTGAAATTTTGCTAAACGGTCCATCCCGAAGTCTAAGCATTTAAAGCAAATATTTACTGAGGGCCCCGCGATTTTTGTATTTTTCGGCGAGGCTCATCTCATTTTTATTTTTTTAGGATAAACCTACAGTGACTACATTTTTTCTATTAAGTTTGTCTCTAAAAATAAAAGAAAATACCTCAATTAATTACATGCTGAAAAAATGTAACTTATTAGTTATTAGTTTACGGTTGATACAAATGGAAAATTGCAATCGAGTTTGTACAAAGGAAAACTACTTTCATTCTATATTCTATTATTCAATAATACTAGAACATGAGATAGATAATAATATCGAAACAACTTTGATTAATTTGAACTAATATTATTAGATGAAGAAGTTATACATATGCAACCCCATTACTCATTAATCAGTCAACTACATTTTTATACAAAGAAAGGAAAATTTTATTCAAACACAAATCTAAACAAAAGGAATTCAACAGGAAACAAGAGCCTGATTAATATTTCATTTCGCTTCAAGCCGAGAGTGTACAAATGTGTACCTGGAAATGGCAGTACAAGAACGAAAGAAGGAGAAGTCAGCAGCAATAATAACACAGCAACAGTAGGTTCAGCAACACCGCAAACCAGTAACAACCAGTAGAATAACCCAGCAACGGATTGAAAAATCAGCAATACCAAAGTGCAATCGCAGTCAAAGCAGAAGAGAGACAGATACAAGATGCAGTAGCTTACTGATTTTGAATAACACTCGAGAAAAGCAAACGGAAATTATTCGAGTGAAAGTTCAAATTGCATTTCTCTTTTACTCTCAAAATGTTTCAAGTCTGTCCGCTCTCAAGTGTAAAAATCTGTTTAATGTTCGAGTCCTAAGTCTTCTTCAAGTTCTTTTATCTTCTCACTCTCTATCTCAAATCTTCCTCTCTAATTTTCCGGTGCTAAAATGTGTCAAATGACCATATATATATAGCAAGACAAGTCTTGAAACCCCAACCCGAAATTATTCCCCCAATGGCATGCTTTGTCCCCACTACTCAATGTTTTTCTTTATTTTAAACCTTGTCCCCCATGCCTACATTAAATAAATACAACAAACCCAACCCATTACAATTTGTCCCTCATGCCTACATTAAACAAATACATCATCCCCAACCCATTACAATTTGTCCCTCATGCCTAACATAAAAAAATGCAATATTCCCCTCCACTACATTATGTTTTGTCCCCATTATGTTAAACAATTATATCAAACACCACCCCATTATATTATGTCCCCCATGCCTACATAAACAATTATAATAATGTTCAATTACCAAACTACCCCTCCGACCTTATTGCAATTACCATTCTACTCCTGAATGTAATGCAATTTACCAAACTACTCCCATTAGCTCTAAACAATCAATTAATCATAACTTAACCAAAATATAGCCAAGATGACCAATTTCTCAACAATCTTCAACAACAAATTACATGAACACGATGAACAACACAACTCCAAATTAATGGAAATAAATTAACCATATCGGGAACCAATCCTGGTTAACTTAGACCAAAAATGGATGAACAAAGAGACAACAATACAAACAACAAAATACATGATTCAAACTAAATCAACAACTCAAAAACATAAACTCACATTAAATTACCGAATTAAAAATGAACTTCAAACAAAGATGAACATGAACTAAATATATTTTTAAACAACAAACATGACGGATTAAATGATTTAAACAACATTAATAATTTCTGGAAAAATACATAACACTTGAAACAAATTGAAGAAATAATTAATTAGATTTCAATTTGAATCTAACAAACATTAAACTAACAAATTTTTACCTAAACAAATAAAAAAAACAATAAAACAAACATGAAACAAACTGAAAAAATTCACAAAATAATGAACAAAAACAAACATTTGCCGATTTTAGATTCAAGAATATCAAAACAAAATACGGACAAAATAAAACTCAAAATCTACTAACCGGATCGACACGAAATATGTACGGACTGTTTTGACGACCCCAACCAAAACTCGAACAAACGACGACGAACACGAACCTAATTAGCAACTGAAGGGACGATGAAACACATGTGAAGCAGTGGTGACTGGTTGTGTACGCGAAGCAGAAGTGAAGAAAACGAAGGTGAGGCAACAGTAACGGCAGCAGGAGGAGTTGCCACTGCCTCCTCGGTGATTCGTGCAGATCCTTCTACAGTGACACCGGCACCTTCACCGGATACACAAGAGATTCTCAAAAGTGCATCGATGCACTTATACCACCTAGATGCATTCACATATTCAGCTGGTGGGGCTTTTGCTAGATATGAACACAGTGATATCATCCTTCGAGGCTTGGTACCCGGAGCTTTTGGTTGAGGTCGTGGAATGCAACAAACATTGCTTGATGATAATAGTCTTTCACGATCCGGCGATGACAGAAGAATGTAGAGAGAACAAAGAAGCTGAAACAGACACGTAACAGAAGCAGTGATGGCGATGATGCAGTGGAAACGCAGCTGCAATGGCGTATGTTTGGACGCAGCCGAGCTGCTAGAAAACTTGAAGACGATGAAGCAACGGCGTGTTTGGATGGTGAAACAGAAGAGGCTACAACCGTGGAGCTAGGCGGACATGGCTGGAGCTCGTCTGGACGTGAAGGAGATGGCTATTCCGACGAAAGCAAAGCATGGAACGGGCAGCCATGGTCGCCGGAGGTTAAGGACGTCGCGAAGAAGATGGGGCAGCAACGACGGGGCTGGACGATGGTGGTGGTTGTGAGCCGGAGGAGACGGAAGGGCTGCCATGGATGCTTGGGGTGTTTGGTATTTTGGAGAAGAAGAAGAGAGGGTGGGGGCGGATAGTTTAGTTTAGGTTTTTAGGGTTTTTGTTTTGTATTTTGAATTTTGTGTTTTGAAAAATGAAGAAGGGTGTTGGGTATTTGTGTTAATGGGGCGGATCGGGTCGACCCGGTTTGAAGTGGACCGGGTCATGGGGAAGGTTGGGCAATTATTTGGGCCTGTGGTTTGAAAATTGAAGAAGTGGCCCAATCCGATTTTTCTTTGTATTTTTGTTCTCTTTTCTTCTTTTATTTTCTAAAACTAAATTATGAAAATACTTAAATTATTATTAAGAACTAAATTAAGTTATAAAAGCGCAAATTAACTCCCAATAACAATTAACGCACAATTAAGTAATAATTAAGCATAAAATTGTACATTTGGACATTAAATGCTAAAAATGCAAAAGATGCCTATTTTGTAATTTTTAATTTTTGTAAAACAAAATTAGTTACTAACAATTGTATAATTAAATCCTACATGCAAAATGCGACATATTTTTGTATTGTTTTTATTAATTTAACAAATAAACATGCAAGGAAAAATACAAATAATCATCCGAAAAATGTCACAAAAATACTCAAAATTGCACACCAAGGAAAATCATTTTATTTTGAATTTTTGGGAGTAATTCTCATATAGGGCAAAAATCACGTGCTTACACCAAGAGGCTTTTGATAAAATCAAAGAATATCTGTCGAATCTGCCAGTATTGGTCCCACCTCAGCCAGGGAGGCCTCTGTTCTTGTATCTGACAGTCTTG
This sequence comes from Nicotiana tabacum, assembly GCF_000715075.1. Taxonomy (NCBI): domain Eukaryota; kingdom Viridiplantae; phylum Streptophyta; class Magnoliopsida; order Solanales; family Solanaceae; genus Nicotiana; species Nicotiana tabacum. The sequence goes on along the minus strand of NC_134084.1, from coordinate 18,000,914 downwards.
AAAAATTCTTTTAGCTGTGTCCTCGGGCAACATGATGTGACTGAAAAGAAAAGGCAGATCATTTACTATCTGAGCAAGAAGTTTACCAGTTATGAAGTCAAGTACACTTTAGTGGAAAGAACTTGTTGCACTTTAACATGGGTCGCTCAGAAGCTTGGGCATTATTTACAAGCTTACACCACTTACCTCATAACCAGGTTGGATCCTTTAAAATACATATTTCAGAAACCAATTCCCACTGGGAGATTAGCAAAGTGGCAAATCTTGCTCACGGAGTTTGACATAGTTTATGTCACTCGCACGGTAATGAAAGCCCAGGCGTTAGCAGATCATTTGGCTGAGAACCCGGTTGATGATGAATACCAACCTTTGAGTACTTACTTCCCAGATGAAGAGGTAAATTCAGTTGAGGCAATATCTGAAGATACCCATGCTTGGAAAATGTTCTTTGATGGGGCGGTAAATGCAAAAGGCGTTGGAATTAGGGCAATCTTGATCTCACCCACCGGCCAGCATTATCCAGCCACAGCTCAACTTTGGTTTTTCTGCACAAACAACACCACCGAGTATGAAGCTTGCATTATGGGTATGAACATGGCAATCGACCAAGATGTCCAAGAATTGATAATCATGGGAGACTCAGATTTAATTATCCGACAAGCTCAAGGAGAATGGGAAACCCGAGATGTCAAGCTTATTCCTTATAGGCAACATGTGGAAGATCTTGGCAAGCGATTTAGGTCAATAGAGTTCATGTACATCCCTCGCTGTCAAAATGAATTAGCTGATGCACTTGCTACTTTAGACTCGATGTTGCCATACCCAGGCAATGCCCATATTGATCCTTTGGAAATCCAAATCCGGGAAAGGCACGGTTACTGTAATACGGTTGAGGCAGAACCAAATATTCAGCCATGGTATCATGACATCAAGAGATTTTTGAAAACTAAAGAATACCCTGAGCAAGCCAGCAGAGACCAAAAGAGAACCATTAGACGACACGCAAGTGGTTTCTTCTTGAGCGGTGATGTTTTGTACAAAAGGACTCTGGATCTCAATTTGTTGAGATGTGTTGATGATGAAGAGGCCGGAAGAATCATGTATGAAGTACACGCAGGAGTGTGCGGCCCCCACATGAACGAGTATGTTTTGGCAAAGAAAATCCTTCGAGCGGGCTATTATTGGATGACCCTGGAAAAAGACTGTTTTAGCTTTGTTCAGAAGTGTCATCAATGTTAGGTGCACGAGGATTTGATTCATGCACCGCCCACAGAACTGCATCACATGTCAGTACCTTGGCCATTCGTTGCTTGGGCCATGGACGTCATTGGGCCAATCGAGCCAAAAGCCTCAAATGGGCATAGATTCATATTGGTCGCCATCGACTATTTCACGAAGTGGGTTGAAGCAATTACTCTCAAATCTGTCACCAAGAAAGCTGTGGTAGACTTCGTGCACTCTAACCTCATCTGTCGTTTTGGTATTCCTGCAACTATCATTACGGATAATGCTGCAAATTTGAATAGTCATTTTAGAGATATGCGAACAGTTCAAGATAACACATCGGAACTCTACCCCTTATCGTCCCAAAGCCAATGGTGTCGTCGAAGCAGCAAACAAGAACATCAAAAAGATTTTGAGAAAGATGATTCAAAGTTCTAGGCAGTGGCATGAAAAGTTGCCTTTTGCATTGTTGGGGTATCACACTACTGTGCACACGTCGGTCGGAGCAACCCCGTACCTTTTGGTTTATGGCACTGAAACTGTAATACCCACGGAAGTTGAAATTCCTTCTCTCCGGATCATTGTTGAAGCTAAAATTGAAGACAGTGAGTGGGTCAAAGCCCGTCTAGAACAGTTAACCCTGATTGATGAAAAGCGAATGGCCGCAGTCTACCACAGGTAGTTGTACCAATAAAGAACGACCCGTGCTTACAACAAGAAAGTACAGCCTAGAAATTTTAAAGTGGGACAACTTGTTTTAAGGCGTATTCTTCCTCATCATTAGGAAGCAAAGGGAAATTTGCTCCTAACTGGAAAGGCTAGTACATTATCCAAAAGATACTACCAAGAGGAGCGTTATATCTGGGAGATATCGAAGGAAACGACCCCGAGGCAGCCGTGAACGTAGACGCAGTCAAAAGGTACTATGTCTAGTCCTTCTGCAGCAATAGCACTATCTGATTGGGATGATGAAAGCTTTCATTCTCGCTACCCCAAACACTCCAATCCTTTTGCTAACCCTTTGAGTCTGTTACTTTTCTTTCATTACCCTCTTGGAACTCGAAATAATAATAATAGTAATAATAACAAAAAAAACAAAAACAAAATGTTTCCCTGAACTACGTTCGACTTGATTCCGAAAGGATACGTAGGCAGCCTCTCTCTAGGGTTCAGTCACACCAAAACAAAAATCCAACTTTCCCCAAAAAGTGAAACAGGGGCAGATGATATAATGTTTCGGCAATGATCCCACCCGAACGGTTCCAAAGTTGTAATGCGATCCAATTCTCTTTTACCCGAACCTTGTCCAAGTCCTTCTGATTAGTCGGCAAAGGTGTCGGAATTAGAAAATACAGTTTCTTGGATCTGATACAATCAAAATGAGAGAAATAAAATGAGAGAATCTTATCGGTGAAAACCTATAGGTACCATAAGGCGACAGTGAGGAGAGAAATTGGAAATGAGAGAGCCTGGTTAGTGAAAACTCGTAAAGAGAACTATCAGGCGACAGTGAGAAGAGAAATGAGAGAGGTCAATTGGTGAAAACCCGCAAAGGGCGCCGTCGATCGAGAAGAAGACACCCATCACCACCATTAGAGTTTTGGCCAGGTTTTTTGATTTGGAAATATGGCTCACAATGAGTTTATGAGAAGTTGGGAAAGTTTGTGCGGGTCGGGCATCCAGTTCAAGAAGCATGTCATGTCTATTGAAGCCCGCATGCACCCCAAATAAGTTCTTCCTCCCTTTCCGAAAGGGACACTTCTCTCTAAATTCATTTTCTTGCCTTTTGCTTACTTTTCCTTGAATCCCTTTTGGTCTAACTATGTTTCCGAAACTAATACAAAGAAAAGGTGGCAAGATTTGCTTTACAGGGTTCTGCCTAACAAAAGCTAAAGAAAAGTACCCAGCCTCAGCGGGTGCATCAAGTCGATCTCGACTGGGCATGATGGCTGATGCTCTGAAATCAAAGTTATTGAAAAGAAAAGAAATCCAAAGGCAAAAGCCCTAAAGGCGGAATAAAGTGAAAGGGTCGAAGCCCCACGCGGGTGAGCCGTCATAAAATCTTAAAAGTTGAGTCCCTTGGTTTGAAAGATAGATCAATCTTCAGAAAACCACCAAGCAGTAGAGGTTCTCAACAAAGGTTCGGGCCGAGATCGAGTAATCAAGAAAATTAAGGCCACAAAACCAACCACCGTTTCAAACTAACAATTGTTCTTTGTTTAAAATCGAAACAGGTGCAGCCCAAGGCAACCGTGCAAAAGCAAGTGCGGCCAAAAGAAAAGCTGTGTGAAAGCTAGAAACAGCTTCGCAGTAACAATCAACCCAAAAGGGAGGTTTTTCTCCAAAATTCTTTCCCGCATTTTATTGAAATAAATGAAATTAAAAAGGAAAATGAAAAAAAGAGAAGAAAAAGAAGAAAATCCAAACAAAATGATAGTTCAGAATCCCCAATCTCAATCTTTTACGCTTTTGCCAACATTAGGGCTCCAATCCCTGAGTTGAGATTTTTAGACATAGGGTCTCCATTCCCTAGTCGCCTTTTTGTCAACAATAGGGCTCTAATCCCTGAGTTGAGATTTTAGACATAGGGCCTCCATTCCCTAGTCGCCTTTTGCCAACATTAGGGCTCCAATCCCTAAGTTGAGATTTTATTAGACATAGGGCCTCCATTCCCTAGTCGCCTTTTTGCTAACATTAGGGCTCCAATCCCTGAGTTGAGATTTTTAGACATAGGGCCTCCATTCCCTAGTCGCTTTTTTGCCAACATTAGGGCTCCAATCCCTGAGTTTAGATTTTTAGACATAGGGCCTCCATTCCCTAGTCGCCTTTTGCCAACATTAGGGCTCCAATCCCTAAGTTGAGATTTTTTTAGACATAGGGCCTCCGTTCCCTAGTCGCCTTTTGCCAACACCAGGGCTCCAATGCCTGAGTTGAGATTTTTAGACATAGGGCCCCCATTCCCTAGTCGCCTTTTTACCAACATTAGGTCTCAAATCCCTAAGTTGAGAATTTTAGACATAGGGCCTTCATTCCCTAGTCGCTTTTGCCAACATTAGGGCTCCAATCTTTGAGTTGAGTTTTTTTAGACATAGGGCCTCCATTCCCTAGTCGCTTTTGCCAACATTAGGGCTCCAATCCCTAAGTTGAGATTTTTAGACATAGGGTCTCCATTCCCTAGTCACCTTTTGCCAACATTAGGACTCCAATACCTAAGTTTAGATTTTTTAGACATAGGGCCTCCATTCCCTAGTCGCCTTTTTGGCCAACATTAGGGCTCCAATCCCTAAGTTGAGATTTTAGACATAGGGCCTCCATTCCCTAGTCGCATTTCTTTACCAATATTAAGACTCCAATCCCTGAGTTGAGATTTTAGACATAGGGTCCCCATTCCCTAGTCGCCTTTTTACCAACATTAGGGCTCTAATCCCTGAGTTGAGATTTTTTAGATATAGGGCTCCATTCCCTAATCTTTTTCTCCTGAAGGCACACAATCCTTATGTTATCGCTTTCCAAAAAAAATGGATTTTAGTTACAATTAACTCACGAAATTTTTCTAGTGAAAATTGGGGCAGAAAATTTTGTTCGTTTGTTTGTTTTGGTGTCTGAGCAGGTTTGACCTCAAGGCACAGGATTTGAGATGACCAAAAGAATGAGTCTCAATCCAGAATAAAGAAAAAAAAAGAACAAAAGAAGTGAATTTAAAAGGTTGAAGCGGGGAAAGATGCAGACTGCTTAAGATATGATTGAAGTCACAAGCTTCGCATGTCCGGCATTGATCCAAAGCTGAAGAAAAAACTAGCACCTACAGCTGACGAGCATCAAGATTCAGATCGGAGTCCACATCAAGAACCAGCTAAGACTCAAGATCAAGCTTCAAGAGATTTATAGATATAAATCTTGTAACTCGTAGTTGATAGGCTTAGCTAGTTTAGCCTTTTATTTTCTATTTTTTGGTGTAATAAGGAGTTCAGCAAACAGTAGCAGCAGCAGTAGTGAAATCACAGCTTCCCGATAGTCCCATCTTCCAAAATTTCCAGAAATGCACTTACCTAATTCCTTTATAGCCAAGGATATGTAGGCAACCTTTGAAGCAAGGTTCGGTCAGACTCTTCAAAAAATGCTTCTCATGGAGTGTCAAGTGGGCAAAAATCCCTCATAATTGCTCATTTTATCTTTTCCCGAAAACCCTTCATGTCTCCGAGCAAAGAGGAGCAGCTGTGAGTACGTGATTTTTGCCTCACCTGAATTGCTCCTACATAATCCCAAGAATTAGATTTTCCTTTTAATTATTTGTTATTTTAGAAATTATTGTAGAATTTTTCTTTTTTGTTTGCATTTTTTTGCACATGTCTAATTTTTGTTTAAGCCATAAAAATACAAAATATATTGCATTTTCATTTAGGACTTAATTTTATATTTTTTCTTGATTAATTAGTAAATTAGAGTTTTACAAAAATGAAAAATCAAAAAGAAAATAATAACTCCTTTTTGCATTTTTAATTTTAGCTTCGAATTTTGTAGTTTTCCTTTAAGTTGGTAATTAATTAGTTGTTGTAAATATTATTTGAGCAATTAACCTAATTTGGCAGCATTATTTGGGTTAGAAATTAATTTAGGTTTTATTTTTATGTTTGAAAAGAAAAAGAATTTTGAAATGAAAAGAAAAGGAAAAGAAATGAAAAGAGTCGGATTTTTGGGCCAATTTAATTCAAATTCCCTTAGGCCCAAATCGTTTTCCTCCATTACCCATCCAGACCCGACAAAATCAGACCCAAACCCGTTGTCTCTACCCGGTCCAAGACTTCAGCCTCAAGACTATTGAAAACGACGTAGTATGGGCGTGGGACTACGTCGTTTTGAGTTTGAATTTTTAAAATCAATCAAGGCCCTTCATTTCATCAGATCCAACGGCCCAGATTACTTATCCCAATTACATAAAATATCTGAAACCCTTTTCATTAACCTAGTACAGATCGTGTCTCTCATCTCCCTCAAACACCATCTCCCTCATCAAACCAGCGCCGCCCTCACATCCTCTTCGCCATTTTTACCGGTGAGACAGCTTCCAATCACCACCAAACTTCAACCCCATAATCCCCATAGTCCCTTAAACATTAAACCACAACCAATTTTCCCTAAATCCTTTCCACTTCTCCTTAATTTCAGATTGTAAAACGGAGCCCTAGACTTGTTCCCGCCTTTGATGTCTCATTTAAAGGGTCTGGTTCCGTTATTTCGACGATGATTTTGGCTAAAATGAGTGCTAGATGTTTGTTCTCGCAAGAATCAACCAATTGACACTTTTTTTTTGCTTCAAATCGGAAAGCACCAGAAGTCCATTCAAGCCATTTTCCTTTTTCTACTATTCTGGGTATTTCTTTGCTTCTCGTCATTTTTTGTGTGTTGTTTTTCTCATGTTCATCTTCTTCTGTCTTCTTCCTCTTTTATCTCCTATCTTTTCTGTCATTTTTTGTATGCATTTCAAATCGCGTATTATTGTTTCTTCTTATTTCTTTCTTCTTTTGTTATTTCGAATTGATCTCTGTTGCATGTTTAGAATTGGGTCGTGTTAGTAATTACCAGCATATTAGTGTAATATTCTTTTCTTCAGTATTTCTGATTTCTGATTTCGTGTTTGCCTGTTGCCTTATTCGTATTTTTTTTTGTTTTGCTCCGTTAGTTTTTCTCTTTCGATGCCGGAATGGCAAAACTTATGGGCTTACCTATTCGCGGCCTATGGTCTTTTGGATCACAATTTGGGCTTCAAGGATTCAGGAGCCCAAAGGCCGTAGAACCTGCTAGTGCAGTAGCCCAAGACCTTTGGGCCATTTGTCAGAAGTTTTAGTTTACTGAAGTAAATAACAGGGGTTTAAAAGGTATTTTGGGTAGTTTACCTTAGAGAATCTTGCACACCTGAATTAGGAAGCTGCTAGGAAGGTGTCATTGGGACTTAACTGAAAATTTAATTTTTTTAAGTGAGGGTACTTGAACAAAAACCAAAATTGCAAAAGGTCTTAAGTTCAAAAATGAGCTTGTTTCTGCAGCCCTAAAACCTTGCCTATAAAGGCATCCATACTTGAGGTTCAAGTCGGAGACTAGAGACAAAAAAATCCCTGAAAAAAAACTGAAACGACTGAGTTCTTTTAAAAAAAATTTGAATTCTTGCATTCCATGGTTGAAGACTACCAAGATTCTGCTTGTTTGGATTTTTGATCTCTCTTTGTTAGCTAAAACACTTGAAAATTTCCCTAGTTACACTTCTGGTTTGAGAAATGGCTTGAATTTTGGTTTGAATCTGGGTTTGGATTTGTTATTCCTCCACTGTTTCATTGATTGTTCTTGAGCTGATCTCATTGTTCTACTGCTGAATCTGGGACTCTGTTCTGTTGCTGCTGCCTACTGATCCCTACTTCTTCTTGCTTTCCTCTTATTCCCAGGTACATGACCTCTGAATTCTACCTCATGTGAGGCTTGACTTGAAGAATGAAATGAAAAGCAAAAGTTTAAAGCATATCATCAGTTATTTTGTGATTCAGTCGTATTTCTTTTGATATTTTTTAGTAACCTGATGTGTACATCGTCTAGTTGAGTTCTGGTTTGGATAGTGAACTTTTACTATTGTATCTAACTTGGGACTATTATGAAAACTTTGGGAACAATTTGTTTTTTTTGTTGAACTAGTAGTTAGACCCTATATTCAATCATGCTAAATCCTATAATGTGGACTGCATTGGAGTCTTTTCTGCTATGATAGTTCGTTTAAGTTGTTGCAACATATTAGTTGTGTTTGGATGGTGATGTTTTCATGTAGTTTGGTAGCTGAATGTGTTCTTAACTTTAGTGGGTATGAAATCATGCTTAAAAGGAGGGAAATGGTCCAGAATACTCTAAGAATTGAACTATGCGTTGATTTGATCCTGATTTACTTGTGGGCATGTTTAAGTGTGAATATTAAAAATGCAGAATGATCATTTAGTTGGTTAGTGTTTCAATAGTAAAAATTCAGAAGTAAATGTCAGTTGATTTCGTGTTTGTATGGTCCTAGTTGGTTGGCATTTAATTGAATTTGCACAAGTGTTTGGTTCTGAAGATTGGGCCTAATACTGGACCAACTGATAAAAGTCCAATTTCAAATGCATGTGTTGTGTCATGGACGCCTTTTCTTCTACCAAGAATCGGGCTCATTTTTGGGCTTAAGCTTGTAAGCATTTGCTCATTGGGTTGCTTATCTTTTGTTGTTCGAGCCTATTTTATTTTCATCAAATCCAACGCCATGTTCATATTGCTGTTGTCTGGGACGATTTCCCTAAGTAATTGATTATTTGAACAAGGTTCATTAGTTTGTTAAATAAGTTCGAACTTTTAGTGTAAAAATCAGAATCCCTTAAAAGCTTTCCTTTATTAATTGGCCTTCTGGAAATAGTTTGAGGTATACCATATTAGCCAAACAAATAATTTACGCCCCCCCAAATTCTAAGTTTAGAAGCCCTTTTAAAAATTGGAATCGAGGTGTGTTGTGCCAAATAAAATCTCAAAATGCATGGCCCTCACTTAATTAATATTTAAATCCTTAGAAATCGAGGCGTGCCAAGTCGAATTTTTCATGGCCCTCGCAAATTTGAAAGTGCGTAGTTGCTTTAGGCGCGCTATTTAAAGATAACTTTCCTAAACTCGGGTGTACATTTCATGTGATCCAAATCCAAATCTCAACAATGTTAAATAAAATGTGTCTCGGACTGCGGGTGCATTTCATGTGGCGTGGTCCAAAGACGTATTTTAGATGACGTTGAAATCTTCCTTAAATTAAAAGCGGTTAATAAGTTAAAAATGCACCATAGGTTAAAACATGTATTAAAATCGGATAATAGGCCAATTATAATAGTTTAAGCGACCGTGCTAGAACCACGGAGTCCGGTGGTGCCTAACACCTTCCCTCGGGTTAACAGAATTCCTTACTTAGAATTTCTGGTTCGCAGACTTCAAAAAGAAAGTCGAATTTCCTCGATTTGGGATTTAAAATAAACCGGTGACTTGGGACACCAAAAACAAACCATCCCAAGTGGCGACTCTGAACGAAAAATAGATAAATAATTCCATTTCGAATAATGTCACTTAAATTGGAAAAACTCCCTTGTACTACTTTCGGGTAGTGTAAACAGGAGGTGTGACAACATGAAATGATCTGAAGGAAATTAAATATACAATACTGCTCGAATAATATATGATAGTACGATAAAAGGGAAAGACTCCAAGGGACTGCGACGACCAAGAAGCTCTACCTTAAATCCTTGTGATCACTCTCTAACTCTGTCCGAGTCCTATATCTCCAATACCTGGCTCTGTACATAAAAAAATGTACAGAAGTGTAGTATGAGTACACCACAGTGGTACTCAGTAAGTATCAAGACTAACCTCGCTGGAGTAGTGACGAGGTACAGTCAAGACACATCTAATAACCTGTACAATATAGCATACCAAAATAATAGGAAACAAATAGCAATGATAGCAACAATTATCAACTAGTGATATAAACAGCAGGACAACATGAACACCAAAAATATTGCTCAATAAATCATGAGTACAAGTACAACCATTTAATCAAGTCCTTCAATTACAAATCTTTAATAATCAACAAGTGACATACATAGCAGGACAACAAGAACACCATAAATATCGCTCAACAAATTATGATTACAAATACAACCATTTAATCAAATCCTTCAATTACACATCTTTCATCTAAAAGTTTTCCAAATAATAATCTTTAGAATATAAGACTTACCAATAAATATATTTCGAATATACTTCCTTCAAACAAATATCCTTCGAATCTAATTTTTTGAAATAATATTTTGAATATAATTCCTTCAACTAAAAGTCACATTGTGACACCTCATTTCACAATCATAAAAATACGGGTCTCAGTCCACCTTCATATTTTTCGTAATACGGGCCTTAGCCTTCTTTCATATTTCCACGGCACCTCGTGTCCATATTTCTATCACAACTGCACGGACAACTCACGTGCCAAAAATATCAATATATAAAAAATATGCACGACCAATTTACTTTACAAATAGTTTGAGTGAAGAAAATGACATTGCACTTAAATTAAAGCATCATATAAAGTATTGATTTGGATGTAAAACTTATTAATTTAAAACATAATAGTAATTTCTTTTATTTAAAACAACTCAATCATTGAAAATTACTAAAAACCAAAAATATAAATCTTCAAAGTCTCGTACTAAAAAGTCAAAGCCAACACAATGCAACAAGGAGAACAAAACACATAATAATAATAATGTCAACTAGTACATCACGGAAGAAGATAAGAATTTACATATTAATGAAACAAAATCACCAAAGACAAAAACATAAACAAAGAAATAACAACAGGGCACTCTCGAGGTACCGCCTTGTAGTCCCAAATCATAAATAAATTCACAATATCTCATTTTATTATATCACCGCGGGAGCCTTCACATATAATTTTAAATAAAATAATTTTTCCCGAAATAGCATCCCGCATTTTAGCCACCCATATCTCACCGCATGCGTTTCAACACCCTGGCCTTATATCACTGCATGCGTATCAATATCACAATATTTCACAAATCGCACCTCAAGTGCCCAAATATCACAACATAATACAACGTGCACCTCAAGTGCCCAATTATCGCAGCATAATACAACTGCACCTCAAGCGATCACATATCAAAACATATCACAAATTGCACGTCAAGTGCTCAAATATTACAACATATCACAAATCGCACATCAGGTGCCCAAATATTACAACTTACTACATAAATCAACAATACATTATTTTTCCACAATAAGAAGCTCACGGTTCGGTCATAATGCGCACAAAAATTCTAACAAAATATCTGGGAGTGAAAACTCAATAAAATAATATTTCACAATTTAACACTTCGCCTCAATATGATTTACAACCTTTATTAACTCAATATCAATTTCAACAACATGAATTGAAAAGAAATTCATCAAGGGACAACCTTTTTTTTTAATTCACAACTTCATGAAATAAATAGATTTATTCATCTTATTAACTAAATTTCTCATTTAAATTGTATGTAGATAAAATTAATAATGAAAATTATTTCCATAAAAATTGCAACTCAAACAAATACAGAGTTCACATAAAAGTCAAGTAGCAATCGCACCAAATTATCATATAAAAATAATCTAGACAAATAAGGAATGCGATATGACAAATAAGAGATTTAATAAGTCCCAACAATTTTTCAATTTAATACATAAGGTTGTCTACGAATTTTAACCGATATAATTTGCGTATATAAACCAAGTACGTACTCGTCACCTCGCGTACATGATTTTCAATCACACAATTTACACATAAGACTCAATGCCTAAGGGGAAATTTCCTCACACGAGGTTAGGCAAGATACTTACCTCAAATCACACTATCTCAATCCAATAGTAGACTTTTTCCTCGATTATCCAACTCTGAATGGTTCGAATCTAGCCAAAAATAATTCAATACAATCAACACAAATTATCGGATTCAATCCCATATGAAAATACCAAATTTTTTCAATAAAATCCGAAATTAAATCAAAAATTGCTCCACGTCTCGGAATCTGACGAAAGTTGCAAAATATGAACGCCCATTCAACCACGAGTCCAACCATACCAAAATTACTAAATTCCAACAACAAATCGACCTCCAAATCTTAAATCTAAAGTATAGACAATTTCTACCATTTTCAACCCAATTCACTAATTTCATGATAAAAACAACAATAGATTCATGTATTTTAACCAAAATCGAGTTAGAATCACTTCCTCCAATCCATATGGTGAAAATCGCCTCAAAAATCACTTTAATCCGAGCCCCATAGCTCCAAATGTGTTAAAAATGGCCGAAAGTCGTGGTTTGTAATTTGTCCAGGTAAGTCGCTGGTGTCGAATACGACTTATAAATCGTATTTGGTAACAGCGATTTGCCTCTGCCCTAGAACACATCATTACCCGCCTTCAGTAAATCAATCATAACTTTTTGTACAAATGTCCAAATGATGAACGGTTTGAAGAGTTAGAAACTAGACTCAAACACCTTTAATTTGATAGGTTTTGAATCACATAACACCTTATATATATGTGTAGATATGCATGTCCAACGTGTGATCTTGTGCGTGCTCATTTAGAATTTTAGTCTATCTTGAAATTTTCCAACTTGGCATAGACTTAGGCTTCTCCTTAGACCCCCAAATCACTTATAATATACTTCGTACACTTATTATTATATCCAATTGATATCCATCATATTAATAGTCCATCTTTTCACACAAAATAATACAATTAGCGTACATCAACTTTCTTAATAGCTTAAGGACTTCAAAACTTTTCTGGGGTGTTACAAAAATACATTGCATGGTCCAGGTTAGTCCCACAAAACCTCCTTGGATATTATCTGCTATATATGCTAGTCGACATTATCAGTTACGTGATGTTATTTGGAATAGCCTAATTAACTTGCATGATAATACTTCTTTGCCTTGGCTAATATGGGGGACTTTAATGAAATTCTGGAATCTAGGGATAAGTTTGGGGGTCTCCCTATAACTAATAATAGGGCTGATAAATTTGCTAACTTCATGCATAACTGTAGCCTTATTGATTTAGGATTCTAGGGTAATCGTTTTACTTGGACTAATAAACAAAGAAATGCGCGTATCATATTATAAAGGCTAGATCATTTTTTGTCTAATTATGATTGGTTAAACTTATTTCCAAATACAACGGTGACGCACCTTCCTCGTACTCACTCTGATCATTATCCTCTATTAATTAACTTTGAACCTCCTTAACCTATACAAAATAAGATATTTAGATTTGAGACAATGTGGGCATCTCACCCACAATTTCAACAGCTTGTTCATACAACCTGGTCGAATGATATGCCCTTATTAACTACTACTAATAATTTTAAAAGAGTGGTCACACGTTGGAATCAAAATATTTTTGGTAATTTTCCAACAAAAAAGAAAACTGCTTGTTAGATTAGCAGGGTTACAATCCTCCTCCCATTATCCTATTAGTATTTTCTTACAAAATTTGGAAACACAATTGACATTGGAATACAGTCACATTCTTCGTATAGAAGAGAAATTTTGGTAGTTAAAATCTCGAATAAATTGGCTAAATGAAGGGGATGCGAATACTAGGTTTTATCATCTCTCCACACTCCATAGACGTCGTAGAAATAGAATTAATGCTTTATAAGATAATGTAGGGAATTGGGTATCTACCTCTACTGAAATCCATGGCTTAATTATTAATTATTTCACTTACCTCTTTCAAACTAATCACTTAATCTCGGAAAAAATGAGAGTGAATACTTATAACTGTGAGATCTCTTCTGATGATATTCTTAAGCTTGAATCGCCTCTTCATCAAGATGAGATTTTAACTGCTTTAAACAGTTTTAAGGCCTACAAAGCCCCAGGACCAGATGGGTTACATCCATTTTTCTACCAAAAATACTGGAAGGATGCAGGTGATAAAGTTAGCTCATTTTGTCATGATGTTTTCTGTTCAAATATTATAACTTATGAGATTAATAAAACACTTATTTGTCTAGTCCCTAAAGTAAAGCATTTTACAAAAATCCAATAATTTAGACGAATTAGCCTGTGCAATACTGTCTATAAGCTCATCACTAAGATAATAGTTAATAGACTTAAGCCAATCATTAGTAAAATTATAGTTACTACACAAACTAGTTTCCAACAAGGTAAAAGAGCTTGTGATAATGCTATAATAGTACATGAATCTTTTAAATTACCTTGCTAGAATGAAAGGTAAATATCCTTCAATGTTATTAAAACTTGATTTAAAAAAAGCGCTTGATAGATTAGAATGGTCTTTTATAAGACGTGTTTTATTTTATTTTAATATACCTCCCTCTATGATTTCTTTAACCATATCTTGTGTTACAACTACTTCAATTTCAATATTAATTAACGGCTCAAGCATCCAATACTTTACACCTTCAAGAGGTATTCGTCAAGGCGATCTACCGTCATCATACTTGTTTATCATGTGCATGAAATTATTCTCTAGATTTTCCCAATTAGTGGATTATTTAAAATGGCAACCAATTCGACTGTATAACAAAGGTCCACTCCTATCTCACCTCTTCTTCGCAGACGATATTATACTGTTTTCTAAAATAACTACTAAAAGTTGTCATGCGATCATCGATGTTTTAAATAATTTTTCAAAATATTCTAGGCACAAAATTAATTTTGAAAAATCAAAACTTTTCTTCTGTAAAATTGTAGTTCGCGTGATAAGGATTTTGTTATTAATTCCTTTAGCATGAAAGAAGGTACCTTTTTTGGCAAATACTTGGGATTTTCCATGTTCCAAGCAAGACCCAAAAATGTTGATTTCCAATTCCTCCTTGATAATTTAAAAAATAAACTAGCAGAATGGAAATCTAGATTCCTGACATTAGCAGGAAGAGCCGCCTTAATAAAATCTACTCTAAACCAATTACCAAATTATATAATGCAGTACATACACTTTCCATCCCACGCTCTTAATAAAATGGATCAGTATCAATGAAATTTCTTATGGGGTACTACTATAGAAAAAAAGAAATTGCATCTCGTTAGATGGAATGAAATTACTAGGCCAAAAAAGGATGCAAGTTAAGGAATTCGAAAACTACGTCAAAAGAACAATGTTTTACTAGCAAGTTTAGCTTGGAGGTTATTTAAGACACCAAATGCTATGTGGGCTAACATCTTGCTGACCAAATATCTTAATACTTCTCAAAATAATAATCACTCCCATATTTGGTCTAATATTACTAATGGTTGGCATCTATGTCAACTAGGTATAAAATGGAATATAGGAAAAGTCACTCATATTAAGTTATGGGATGACCTTTAGATTGGGCCTAGTACAACAACCAGATCAAAAATTTATGGCCCTTTACCCTTAGAGCACCAGAATATGACTATCTCATCTTTTATTGATAACAAGGGATGGTATTGGAATAAATTACCTTTTGAGATGCCCAGTAACATTATTCAACTAATTCAAGCTACTTATATATCTAGGTACAGTAATAAGGTTGATAGCATTTTCTGGGGTTTAACTCCTACATGTTATTTCAGCATTAAGTCTATGTATGGTATCTTAGATGCACAACATGATGTACCTACTAATAGTTGTACAAATTCTGACTGGATATGAAAACTATCTGTACAACCCAAAATTAAAGGGTTCCTTCACAAAAAGAGGCTACCTACTAAGGACTACCTTAGACATATTAACTTAATTCAAGATGCTACTTGTCAATTTTGCTATCAGGAGGATGAAACTATTAGACACTTATTCCTAGATTGCACAAATGCTAAAACATTTTGGCAGGATTTGGGCATCCTTGAATTCATCAATCAACATTTGCAAGTAACACACTCTTCTAATTGGATACACCAACTCATAACTTGTAAGGAATTTCATTTTCCTTACCAAATAAATCTAGCCACATACTTGCCTCTAAGTTTATGGAATATTTGGTTAACGCGTAATAATAATTGTTACAAACATACTATGTCCACGACTTCTACTAAATTAACAACTCAACAAGCAGCAGAATTTACATACCTTGTAGCTATGAAGTATACAATTGTTAAAAAGAGACAGCAAAATCTCAAATGGAAACCTCCTAAAGATCATTTCTATAAACTAAACACTGATGGAGCACATTCAACAAGCAAGGCTGGTATTGGTGGACTAATACGAATTTCTAAAGCTGAATGGATATTGGGATTTGCAGCAGTAGTTCCAACAGACTCATCATCTTCAGCTGAATTACGTGCTTTGTTGTAGGGACTCCAGTTAACATACTTGTACCACTGGAGGTGGAAGTGGACTCACAAGACATTATAATGCTTCTCCATTCTAACAATGTCTCATTTGATAATTTAACTACTGACTGCAGGTACTTCCTGGACAGGTTGGGTAAGCCTGTAGTACTGCATGCGTACAGAGAGCAGAATAGGGTTGCAGATAAACTAGCAAAGGCATGCTGCAATTTTGACATTCAATAAGTGGTGTGTATTTTTGAAGACAGCTCAGACTTTGCATGGTCAGTTTTTGAGCAAGAAAGGAGTGCAGTGCAAGGACATGTTTTGGATTACTTCAGGCCTCACTCTGATAACTATAATATTGTAAATACGTATTGTAATAGTGGTAAATTTAGTAGTAGTAGTAATATCATTTTGTATAATACTTTGGCACCCGCTACTGGTGCATAAACATATGATAGGATGCAATATAGGCATCCGCCCTCGTACGCAATATTTAATATTAATATATGTTTATCTTTTAAACCAAAAAAAAAAAGATGCCAAGGAGAAACTAGAGGTAGAAATAGCTTCCAGATTAGCTCCAAAAGGACAATACACTACCATAATGTCCACGTGGATCAATATCCATCTAACACATCATCCCCATCCGTTAATAATCCTTCTCTGGATCCACACAATTTTGATAAAAACTTATCTTCATTTAATATTTATATAAAATCATAATTTTTAAGGTAAGAATGTAATTAATTAATTATGATTTAGTTATATAATTATATGTATAAAAATATGTTACCGTAAACATATGATATGAGTATATATTTAGTGTTTCATTGACCAATAAACATATGATATGAGTATATATTTAGCGTTTCATTGACCAATTGAATTTCATTTAAATTGTTAACAAAAGCAATATTTCCGTAAGGTTCACAAAAATAGCCGTAAGGTTCTCTTTCCAAATATTCATTGGGTTCATTTGTTTCTCTTTATATGCTTGAAAATTATAAACTTTCGCTCATAGACTCCTTTTTCTAATTGAAATATTTTGTATTTTTTATTTTTCTTATGGCAATATTAGGTTTTCTTATGGATCATCAACTATTGTCCGATATCAGCAAGATGATTTAGAGGAAGAAATCAGCAAATATATTTCAAAAAATTGAAAACTAGAGCCTCAAAAATTATTTAATACTTATTGATGTAAGAATTAGAAATTGATGTGTCAACTGCATAAAGAAGCAAAAAGATGGAGACTAAATAAGATGGAGGGTATTTTTGTAAACAAATAACTTCTTCTTAGAAATTATGCAATGCATGTTATTTTTAATACAACATACCAAACAGTGAATAAAAAATAATATCAGAATAACTAATTCCAGCATAGCTAATCCCATTATAATTTATCACAGCATAACCTGTATTCAAATCATACGACCCCTTAGGGGTCGTTTGGTTGGAATGCGATTTATACCGGTATAAGTTATGTCGGTATAAATTATATTGGGATAAGTTATGCTGAGATTGTTGTTTATTCATTGTTTGGTATGTTGTATTAAGAATGATAATTGCATAATTTCTAAGGAGAAGGTATAAGTTATACCGGTGCTAATTACTCCACCTTCTATAAGATATAAATTATCCCGGTATTAAAATTAACACCAGGATAACTTATACCTGATTTGCTAACCAAACAAAGTATTAAGGTAATATTAAATTTTTACATCACTCTTATATCTTCTTATACCTCATACCAAACCACCCCTTATAGTTCATCGGGTTTCTAATCCTTACTTCTCTTTAACTTTAGCCTTTTTTTGTTCCAAGAGATGCCAAGGACAAACTGGAGGTAGAAATAGCTTCCAGATTAGCTCCAAAAGGACAATACACTACCATAATGTCCACGTGGATCAATATCCATCTAACACATCATCCCCATCCGTTAATAATCCTTCTCTGGATCCACACAATTTTGATAAATCTTATCTTCATTTAATATTTATATAAAATCATAAATTTTAAGGTAAGAATGCAATTAATTAACCATGATTTAGTTATATAATTAGATGTATAAAAATATTATTTATTGAGTTACCGTAAACATATGATATGAGTATATATTTAGCATATCATTGACCAATTGAATTTCATTTAACTTATTAACAAAAGCAGTATTCATCTAACACGTTCCATTGACAATTGAGTCTCATTTGAATCGTTAACAAAGGTAACATTGACGAATTAAATTTCATTTGAATTTTTAACAAAATATGGGACCAATAACGACCAATAGAAAAGATTTACTTACGCCTCACATTTACATTATATTACTAAATGTATGACATATGCTTTCTCTCTATATATATACTTCTATATATTATGACTTGACTAATATACATATTTGATCTTAGTATAATACTCAATTATAATTAACTAATCTAATTTAATATAAAAAATGAAAATGTTGGTTTATGTTTAGTCAACAATGGCATGCCAATTGGAAGAGTTGGTGGAAAGAGTTGGTGTGGAGGCTAGGAGGAAGCTCCCTCCTTTGATGTCACCCATGACATCAAGAGGAGGTAGTTTGATGTCACCAATGACATCAAGAGGAGGTCTTTACCTCTATAAATAGATGCACTACTTCACTTGTAAAAATCATCCCAAAATAATACAATACATTGTAGTGAGTAGAGAGTTAAGAGAGAAATTCTCTTAAGTGTAATTGAGAAATCTCCCCTTCCTTTGTTAATATTAAAAGGGCAATTGTTCTCTGGTGGACGTAGGATTATTTTGATCCGAACCACGTTAAATTCTTGTGTTCTTTCTTTTACGTTTCCGCTAACAATTGGTATCAGAGCGACAGGATTCTTTAACGATCCAAGGAGGAAGAACAAGCAAATATGAGTTCCATGAAGTTTGAAATTGATAGATTCAATGGACGCAACAACTTCAATATCTGGAAGATCCAGATGATGGCGTTACTGCGGAGGGAAGGTTCAATCCATGCTATTGACGGAAAGTATCCTACGGATATATCAGCTCCCGACAAGGAGAAGAGATTGAAGGGGATGCATTGAGTGAAATCCAACTATCCCTTGCACCTAACGTGCTTTGTGAAGTGAGTACGGGTACCGACGAGACGGCCAAACAGATGTGGGAAAAGCTAGAAGGGCTATACCAAGACCGATCAGTGACAACAAGAATGTTGTTACAACGGCGTCTTCACACATTTAAGATGGGGTCAGGTACTTCGTTACAAGATCATTTAGATGTGTTTAATAAACTTGTCATGGACTTACAGATTGCAGGAATTAAAAGGGAGGAGGAGACGCTTGCATGTGCTTTGCTATTTTCATTGACTTCAGGATATCGTGATATTGAGAATTCAATGATGTATAGCAAGGAGCCTATCAAGCTTGAGCAAGTGCGGCAGGCACTTAACTCTAGTGATGTGCGGAGGCACATTGAAGGAGATAGAGATGACCAGACAAGTGGCCTCTTTGTAAGAGGCCGGACTAGCCAACAGGGAAAGAGCAAATCAAAGCACAGATCAAAGTCTCGTGTGAACAAGAAGAATACAGAGTGTTGGGGTTGTGGCAAGAAGGGGCACTTTGAACGAGATTGCCCAATGTCAAAGTCCAAGGAAAAGGCGAGTGCATCTACAGTTGAACAGGTACATAATTTTGATAATGATTATGTACTAACAACATCGTGTAATAATAATAGTAGTTATGAAAATAAATGGGTGTTAGACTCTGCTTGTACTCTGCATATGACGTTCCGAAAAGACTGGTTTAGCAGCTACGAGAAAAGTGGAGGAACCGTAGTAATGGGCAATAATGCAACTTGTGCAATAGTTGGCATTGGCTTAGTTCAGGTTCGCTGCCATGATGTAATCGTGAGGACTATTACACAAGTCCGTCATGTTCCTGATCTGAAGAAGAATTTGATCTCCTTGGGTACTATGGATGAACAAGGCTACAGGTACATGAGCGAAGCAGGAACTATGAAGGTGACTAAAGGTTCTTTAGTCATGCTGAAAGGCAAGCTGGAGAACGGCCTTTACACATTGGCCGGAAGCACCATTGTTGGCTCTGCAAATACATCTATTGTGCAGTTATCTAATGATGACAAGGCAAGACTATGGCACATGAGACTGGGTCATATGAGCGCACGTGGACTGGAGATGTTGAGCAATCGTAAACTTTTGGAAGGTGAGAAGATCAGCACGCTTGACTTCTGTGAGCACTGCATTCTAGGGAAGCAGAAGAAGGTCAGCTTCAGCACTGGCAAACACAAGACAAGAGGAGTGCTAGACTACATCCATTCAGATTTATGGGGTCCTTCTAAACTTCCATCGAAGGGCCGAAAGAGGTATCTTCTCATTTTTATTGATGATTTCTCACAAAAGGTTTGGGTGTATTTTTTTAAGGCAAAAAGTGATGCTTTTGAAGCATTTAAAGAGTGGAAGATTTTGGTTGAAAATCAAATGGAGCGGAAAATCAAGTATCTTCGCACAGACAATGGCTTGGAGTTTTGCAATGAAGAGTTTAATGAATTCTGCAAGGTTCATGGGATCTCAAGACATAGTACTGTCAGGCATACCCCATAGCAGAATGGAGTTGCCGAGAGAATGAACAGAACTCTTCTTGAAAAGGCTCGTTGTATGCTCCTACAAGCCAAAATGTCCAAAGTATTTTGGGCTAAAACAGTTCACACTGCTGCTCATATTGTCAATCGATCTCCAGCATAGGCAATTGACTTTAAGACTCCGAATGACGTATGGTCAGGTGAACCCTCTAACTATTCATACTTACGAGTATTTGGGTGTCCATCTTATTATCACGTTAATGGAGGAAAGCTTGAACCAAGGGCTAAGAAGGCCATATTCGTAGGGTATGTGGATGGAGTAAAAGGGTACAAACTTTGGTGTTTGTCTTTACTCAAATTTATAGTTAGTAGAGATGTCACCTTCGATGAATCTTCTATACTTGATCCTCGTAAAGTTTCTGTGGAGTTTTCAGGAAACAAGAACAACGAGCAGGTGGAGCTTCCGGTAGAGCTTGCCAAGGAAAAGGATCAAGAGACTCAGGTTAAAGATGAGTTAGAAGATGTAGGCCTTGAAGAACTTGCTGTCAATGAACCATACACAATTGCGAAGGGGAGGGAGAAGAGGCAGACATGAGAACCGGAACGCCTTATAAATCAAGCAAACTTGATTGCATATGCGTTCGTAGCTGCACAAGAAGAGATTAAAGATCTGGAGCCCTCCTCGTATATTGAAGCAACTTCTTGCAAGGATTCCGCACAATGGCGGTTAGCCATGACTGAAGAGATGGAGTCTCTTCACAAGAATCAGACATGGGTCTTAGTGAAAAGACAAAAGGGGAAGAGGACAGTTGGATGCAAGTGGGTCTACCGAAAGAAAGAGGAAATTCCTGAAGTGGAAGATGCTAGGTTCAAGGCGAGATTGGTTGCAAAAGGTTTCAGCCAAAAGGAGGGAATTGACTACAATGAGATTTTCTCTCCGGTCGTGAAGCATAGCTCAATTCGCGTGCTACTAGCATTGGTTGCACAATTTGACTTGGAGCTTCAACAGCTTGATGTCAAAACTGCTTTCTTACACGGTGATCTAGAAGAGACAATCTATATGGATCAACCTGAAGGTTTCCTAGCTGAGGGAAAAGAAGATCACGTATGCCAAATAAAGTAGCCTTTGTATGGTTTGAAGCAATCCCCTAGACAGTGGTACAAGAGGTTTGATGCATTCATGACTACACATGAATTCTCAAGGAGTGCATTTGATAGCTGTGTGTATCACAAGAAGATGTCTGGTAACTCAATGATTTATTTACTTTTGTATGTTGATGATATGCTTATTGCTGCTAACAACATTACAGAGATAAATGCTTTGAAGAAACTGTTGAGTAAGGAATTTGACATGAAGGATTTAGGATCTGCAAAGAAAATCCTTGATATGGAGATTTCAAGAGAAGACGATGTTGTACATCTTTCTCAGAAGAGGTATATTGAAAGGGTTCTCGAGAGATTCAATATGCAAACGTGCAAGCTTGTAAGTACACCATTATCTCCTCATTTTAAACTTTCAGAGTCACAAATGCCTCAGTTTGAGGATGAGGTGGAGCATATGTCAAAGATTCCTTATGCCAGTGCAGTTGGTAGTATTATGTATGCTATGGTATGCACACGTCCAGATATTGCTCAATCTGTAAGTGTGGTAAGTAGATACATGTCCAACCCAGGAAAGAGGCATTGGGAAGCTGTCAAGTGGATATTGAGATATCTCAAAGGAGCTTCTGGTGTTGGTCTTACCTTTCGAAAAAGTGGTATAGGTATTTCAATTCTCGGTTATGTGGATTCTGACTATGCAGGAGATCTTGACAGAAGAAGGTCCACAACTAGATACATATTTACCCTCGTTGGTAGTGCCGTCAGTTGGAAGTCGACTCTGCAGTCAATTGTCGCTTTGTCTACGACAGAAGCAGAATACATGACAGCAGCGGAGGCGGTAAAGGAAGCTATCTGGTTGAAAAGTTTAGTAGCGGAATTGAGTTTGGTTCAGCTGAAATCAACTCTTAGATGTGATAGTCAGAGTGTTATTCATCTAATGAAAAATCAAAGATTTCATGAGCGCACTAAACACATTGATGTCAGATTTCATTTTATTCGAGATGTTATTGATGAGGGAACTATCAAGGTCGTGAAGGTTATCACAGACGATAATGTTGCAGACATGTTGACCAAGATAGTCCCGCTCGCTAAGTTTGCACACTGCAAGGACTTGGCGGGGGTGTGCATCAACTGATGCAACTCCGAAGAGAACAGTTGTCAGGTGGAGGTGGTATGTTCAACAATGGTTTGATTCTTCTTGTTTCTTACAACGGGGTTGCCCAGTAAGCTTAGAAGTTTTGGCCAGAGTTGTTCACACGCTCGAAACGCAAACCAAGGTGGAGATTGAAAATATTGGTTTATGTTTAGTCAACAATGGCATGCTGAAAATGTTGGTTTATGTTTAGTCAACAATGGCATGTCAATTGGAAGAGTTGGTGGAAAGAGTTGGTGTGGATGCTAGGAGGAAGCTTCCTCCTTTGATGTCACCCATGACATCAAGAAGAGGTAGTTTGATGTCACCAATGACATCAAGAGGAGGTCTTTACCTCTATAAATAGATGCACTCCTTCACTTATAGAAATTATCCCAAAATAATACAATACATTGTAGTGAGTAGAGAGTTAAGAGAGAAATTCTCTTAAGTGTAATTGGGAAATCTCCCCTTCCTTTGTTAATATTAAAAGGGCAATTGTTCTCTGGTGGACGTAGGATTATTTTGATCCGAACCACGTTAAATCTTGTGTTCTTTCTTTTACGTTTCCGCTAACAAAAAATATAAATATTTTTTTATTTAACAACACTAGAACAAATCAACAGTAATAACAAACTCAATGAAATCTTACAATTTGGATCTGAGGATAGTAGTGTATACACAATTCTTATTCTCACATTGTATATATATAGAGATGTTGTTTTCGATAAATCATCGGCTCAAAAAAGGCATAATCACAGCACTAAAATAAATCATGTATAGTTTAAAAAAGAAAACGACCCCTTTAAGAAAGTAGTCAAAAACAAATCACAAAACACAAGTTAATTTGCATGGTACAACATATTTTCATTTGGCGTGTAAAATTGGTTCGTTTGACAAAAATATATGGACCATACTCGTAACAAGTAGAGACTCATTCTAAATTCAAATAATACTAATCAAACTCCCACTTGGTCAAGTCAACCCCATATTTCCATTGACTACTTTTCCTCACGTAAATCAATTTCTCCTCTAAAGGCGCATTAAGTTTATGCCTTTCACGTGGCCAAATTTTACAGGTGTTAGAAGTTGACATTTTTTGAGTTCCAATAAAAGTCTACGCCAACTCCTAAGAGTAAAATCTAGCCGTTCGATCTTTTCATTTAATCCAACGATCAATATTCAAGGAAAAGTGGTTACCGTCTATATCCGGTATTGGTCAACTAAAAAGAAAAACAAAATATCTCTGTTTCCATGTGGTTTCCATCCAGATAGTCAGTTTTTTTTCTGCTTTTTAAATTTATTTGAGAAATGGTAGCTTTAGATCTTTTTTTTTTTTTAAAATTGGAGAAATATAAAAAGTCAATCGCTTAAAGATATTATTCTCTCCTTTATATGATATTTATAATATCAAGTTGACATTTTAGTGCTTTTGGCTTCGTATAGAATATTCGTTATTTAGTGCTGGTGGCTTCGTAAATTATTCGTTGTGTCTACCATCTTCTTTTAAGTCAACGAGTATAGTAGCGTACTAGGAGAGGATAAGAACAGGGCCGGAACAACAAGGTTAATAGTCCATTTAGTCAAAAGCGAATCCAAGATTTAAATTATGGGTTCAATTTTTAAGATTTTTAACACTGAACTCATTATATTTTTAAAGTTATGGGTTCAAATCTATTATTTTTGCAATTTTAATGAATTTTTGCACATAAATTTCTACTTCGTGTCGAAAGTTATGGGTTCAATTGAACCCATAACTGCTACGGTGCATCCGCCCCTACATTTGGCCAAGTTTCGAAAATTAACTTATTTTGAGAATTATTTTTTAATTTTTTTTTTCAAAAGTACTTTTGGAATACTTTTTGGTGAGAAATAATTTGTGTTTGATTAATTAATGTGAAAATCACTTTTGAGTAGCAATTAGTGTTTGACCATACTTTTAAAAAATATTATAAGTATAAAAAGTACTTTTAGGTTTAAAGAAGCTTGTCCAAACATGTTATAAGTATAAGTTTACGAATCCGTAACTTTCTTTCTAAATTAAAAATTCTATTAAATAGGTGAAAAAGTTAAATCAAGAATTCAACGACTAATATTTTATGTCGATATCTTAGGATTTAAAGCCTATAAAGTTTAAAAATTCTAGTTTTGCATCTGATTAAGAAGAGAAAAGGTAAAATGAAGAGTAATAGTAATTATACTGGAAGAAATATCATGAATTTTCAATTTTTCTTAACTCGGAAGATCCAAAGATTAACGTTGACGTAAGTGATGATATTTTTTTTCAAAAATAGAACTGTCAAAACAGATTGATACAACCTAGCTTTAAGTGGGTCGCATGCAAGACCACGTTTGATAGCACTTTGAAATTTATTTTGAGAAGAAGTTTATTCAAATTTGCCAATTTCTAAAGGCGGTGTCTGATTTCATCACCCATTAAGGCCAGTATAAAAAAATCAAATTTTATTTTAATATAGTTAGACCTCTACGTAACAATCACCCATTATAATAATATTTTGGTATAGTAGCTAAATTTTCTTTCAAATTGATTTTTTATACTATTTTACCTTTCTATAACAACAACGACCATTAATATGCCCATGGGCTGATCTACATACATGGATGTGGGTGCTTAAGCACCCATTAACCTTGACGTAAAGTGTATAAAGGCATATAAAAAAAATACTAAGAAACTGAAACATTTAGTTAGAAAGCACCCAGGAAACAAATATTTGATTGGCTGCTTTGGTTAAGAGTGAGTGCTTGCGTAACGACCCGGCCGGTCGTTTTGAGTAATTGCACATCGCTCGTTTGAGGGCATGAGTAGCTCTATATGAAGTATTATGACTTATGCGAATCGTCGGTTTTGGTTTTTAGGTTATTCGGAATTGATTTGGAAGAATGATTCTCAACTAGAAGCTTTAAATTTGAAAGGTTTGATCAAGTTTTGACTTTTTAGAATTTGATCTCGGATTGGATTTTTTATGGTTCCTTAGCTCCGTTGGGTGATTTTGGACTTACGAGCGCGTCCGGATTGTGATTTGGAGGTCCATAGTAGAATTTGGCTTGAAATAGAGAAAGTTGGAATCAAAGAAAGTTTGACCGGAAGTGGAATTTTTTATATCAAGGTCGGATTTTGATTCTGAAAGTTGGAGCATGTTCATAATGTCAAATGTGACTTGTGTGCAAAATTTGAGGTCAATCGGACATGATTTGATAGGTTTCTGCATCGGTTGTGGAAGTTTCAAGTTTCAAGTTCATTGATTTCGAATTGAGGTGTGATTTGTCGTTTCGATGTTATTATGTGTGTTTTGAGGCCTCAAGTAGGTCCGTGTTATAATATGAAACTTGTTAGTATGTTCGAACAGGGTCCCGAGGGGCTCGGGTGAGTGTCAGATAGGTTTGAGTTGTGTTGCACTCGTTTTTTATGTTTCGGCGTCATTTTTCAAGCATAAATGGCACTACATTAAGCAAATGAGCTCCGATTTCTGTTTTTATTGAAGCATTATATCCATATCGCAATTACGGAGCCATAGCAAAAAGAATCGTCGAATTTGGATATCGTATGAGGATTTTATGGTCATATTTTGAGTTGGGGAGATCAGATTTAGGCGATTTTCACCATATGTATTGGAGTAAGTGTTCTCTACTCGTTTTTTGTTATATTTCATGAATCCATCTTCGTTTTTGGCATTTGATTGATGATTTTTTTTTCAAAGTGAAATTTTGGGTTTTCGCCTAAAATTTCATAAAGTAAATTTTTAAGTTTTGAACATCGATTCGGAGTGGGAATGGATGAAGCTAGTATGGTTGGACTCATAATTGAATGGATTGTCGAATTTTGTGAGTTTTGTCGAGTTTTGAGATGCGGGCCCGGGTTGGACTTTTTGGCTGATTTCTGTCTTTTGATTAAAGAATCGATCCTTTTCGATTGAGATGGGTTGCTTTAGCATTGTTTGATGTATTTGAGTTGTTTTTGGTTAGTTTTGAGTTGTTCGAAGGTCGGAACGTGCGAGATGGCGTTTTTGGAGCATCGCTTGGCTTGCTCGGTATTGGAATTGGCTTGTTTGAGGTAAGTAACGATTGTAAATCTAGTTCTGAGGGTATGAAACCCCGAATTTCGTATAGTTTTACTATTTTGAGGTGACACTCATGCTAGGTGACAAGCGTGTGGGCGTGCACCGTTTGGGATTGTGACTTGATCCGTCCCGTAGCAACTATAAGTTGCGTATTTGGTTGAAACTATGTGATACTTATGTGTTTTAGATAGAGTTTATGTAAATTGGGTAGAATGCCATGTTTGGGCCTTGTGCGAGAGCTGTTTGGACCCTTACAAGCCTTTTTCTTACTATCCTCTCACTGTTTTTGATTGAAAATCTATACTTAGTCATGTTATACTTACTGATTTCATAACTCAGTCTTTATTACTCTATTTATATAAATGTTATTTTGGGTTGAGTACCTTATTTTTACTGAGAGCTCGAGTAGCTTGAGAGGTTTATGAATGAGTGAGGCTGAGGGCCTGATTTGTGAGGATATTTATGGGATCGGGCTTCACGCCGCAACATGTTTTACCGATTCATGATTGAGTGAGGTTGGGGGCCTAATTGATTTATGCCACGAGGTGGCTTGTTATAGCACTTGGGCTAAATGAGCCCCTCCGGAGTCTGCACACCCCCAGTGACCGCAAGTACCTACTGAGTGATGTTTTGCGCGAGGGCCTGTATATGAGTGATGGTGAGGTATGACCGAGGGACTATATACGAGTGACTATGAGGTTTGCCGTAGTGGCTGTATATGAGTGATGTTTTGCCCGAGGGGCTGTTTATGATTCCATCATTTTACTCACTGTTGCATTAAGCCTCTGTTTGAGAACTGTTGAAAAATGTCTTCAAATGATTTTACTGGAACTGAGTTTAAACGAAATGATTTAATTCAAACTCTGCTTTTAAAGCATGTTGTATTTTTACTGAGATTTCATGATATGAACTTTACATGCTTAATTGCTCGTCACTACTGCTAAGCCTTTATTTACTTTGGTTACTTACTAATTTGGCGTACTCACGTTACTCCCTGTTCCTTCTGTGCAGATCCAGGCATTTCTAGACTCAGTAGCGAGTGTTGATTGATCAGTTGCAAATCCATCGGAGTTAGAAAGGTAGTTGCCTGGCGATCGCAACCCTGCTTTCCTCCCCCTTATCTTCCTTTAGATGTATTTAGTTACTTTACAGACTATGTTGGCCTTGATATTGTCAGATACATTATAGTAGATGCTCATGACTAGTGACACCCCGATGTCGGACTTTTCTTTTCTGCACTTTTGTTTCATTTGAACTCCTTATGAATGTTTTGTGTTAAGTAGCTTAGAATTTTCTGAAAAATTAAAAATATCATTTTCTTCTGGTAGTGTGTCGGCTTGCCTAGTACCACGATAGACGCCATCACGACAGGGTTAATTTTGGGTCACAAGTTGTGTTTACCGTGAAAATGGTAACAATAATTAAATTTGTAAATGGGACTCTAAAAATACGTGATCTATTTTTATGCTAGTTATTAGAGCAGTTGATACTAGACGAATGAAGTTTAATGACGAAATACAAGTTAAGACGGGGCAGTAATCAAATCGAGGGTCTTGCTACCCGGGCTTTGGACTGATCAACGAAAGGCCTCGAGGTCGATATCCGGCTCGAGCTCAAGCTATTGGGGGTAACCGGGAAGGGGATAACAGTTAAGATATAATTAAAGAAGGCTCTTAATGGCCAATATTGAGCAATAAATGCAGAACAAGTATGAAAGCAATAAACGAAGAATGTGGCCTCGGGCGAGTAAGTTTAGAGAGAAAAGAGAGAGAGTTATTATTGATCTTATGTAGAGTAGTTGGAGCTATCCTACAGAGTGATAATGACTCCCCTTTTATAACAGGGGGGAATCCAAACTTAGTACAAGATACGTTGAATGATAAAGAAAGCGCGATGAGACATCTAACTAGCTTCATGACGTATACGTAGGCCAATGTTAAGCTGCCTAGGTTGACTTAATCGACTCCGGATGCACTCTTCAGAGGTCTCCCATGCTCGTCGGGGTCTCGGCCAACATTGTCTCCAGGCCGGGTGCTGACAGATCTTGAGGGAAGTATGCGGCTCGAGGTCTCGAGCCTCCGAGGCGATCTCCTAAAGCACTTTGCCAACGAGAAATTGGTCCCCCCCCAATTTCACCGTATACAGATAGTCTCCGCGTTTCTTAGAAGGAAGTGGTAAGAAATGATTTTGACATCCCACTCTATGGGCTCCCATAATGACGTCGTGCCGATGGCGCATCCCTTCATGAGTGCTGAAACGTTTCATCATTTCGCTTTTTCAGGGCCGTTTGATGTGTCGTGATTCCTCGTTCTTTGGGGTCATAACGTTGCCGTCGATTCAGCTTCCACGAACGGATTGAATGTGCCTGTCGTTACGTTTTTCGAAGATGATAATGGCGACGTTGGTTACCTTGCCCTTCTCCTCTATAAATGGGGCTTCTTGTGATCAGTTTTTTTACCTAAGCATCCTCCGATATCTATCCTTTCCTTCTTTCTTGCTATCTTTACTCTTTGCTGTTTCACTATGTTTGAGGCGCATGGCCTCAAGACTTTACGTCGACATCATGCACGCTACAGCTAGACTCCCGGACCTTCCTAGTAGGACGAAGTTGTGCTGCCTTGACGCTATTATTATTTTTGTTTTTTTGTTGTTTTGTTGATGTCTCCGTTGGATCGGGGTGATGAAGTAGATGAACGATTTCCTCCTACCCGAGGAAGTATTTGGATTATACACCGCTGCTCAAGAGGGGGCTCGGATTATACACCGCTGCTCACCCTTCTTCCTCTGCTTGGCGTATTACACCCCATTTGGATTCGTTGGGTATGGTGACACTTTCTACTGGTTGTCACCTCCCAGGCCGAGGCAACATCTCAAGAAGTGGCTTTATAATAGTAATATTGGCGGAGTTCGTACTAGCCAGATTTTTCACCCAGCCACTTCTTGTCTCCTTTCGGCTTCTCCTTCGTCACATTGCTCTTCTCTATCGCTTTCTTCTTCTATATCCTTCCTTTTGAAGATGCCATTCCGGGAGGGTCGAGATGAGTTCCCTGAGGGAATTGGACTTGGAAGATATTGTCTTTGAGGTCGCACGCCTGAGGAGATGATGCCGAAGATGCCGCTATTGGGGACGCAATTTGGGAATAGTCTAGATACTTAGACTTTTTGTTGTATGCATACCCTTTAACTTCTTTGTTCCTGTGTAAGGATCCCCTTGCGAGCTTTTGTAATCATATGTAAGGACCCCCCGAGGGCCGTTGTAAGCGAACATTTATGAATACAAAGATATTTTCTTGACTCCTACCTTTGATACTTGCTGTATTTCTTTATGTTTGCAGTGGCTCCGAGTGCACGATCCTGTTTGTCCTTCCTCTATTCATCAACCCGGGTGCGAGTATTCCTTCCGGTCTTCAGTTGATGGAAGCGGCTTCGCACGGGGTCCTTTGTGGTTCCTTGGATTGAACCCGAATAAGGCCAATAATCTGGGGTCGCCGGGACCCTGACTTCGCGCGAAAATGAGAATAATGTTTTGGGCCTCGGGGTTGTGACTTACTAGTTGGGCCTCATAGTAACCTTCAAGAAGAAATTTGCTTGGGGACCCGTGGAAGGGGGGTGCTTGTGATTTCTTTAAAGCAGTCTCTGAGCGAAGGCTCACTCACACTCGAACCATCCTGTACAGCACCCAGAGCCCGGTCCGTACGGGCGACGTTCAAAAAACGCTCATTTCTTCATAGACTGGTTCCCTTTGATGGAGATCTTTGAAGTCGTATGCCACCCTTGTGTTGGCGAAGGTGTTGTCAGCTTTTCGAGGCACCGCCTTACTTTGACAGAGGTCCTCGAGGTCGGGTACTGCCTCGAGGTTGGAGAGGATGCTATCAGTTAGCGTTCCTGGTCGGCTTTGAGGTGGGCAAATCGTCGTCTCCTTTCCCACATATAATATGAGGTTGTTTCCACCTTCTCAGGGGCTTCCCCATCTCACGCAGTTGCCATTTTCTTTATGTGCCATGCTTCCGGTATTGACGTGCCTGTACATCTCTTCGCCTCTTAGCTCTTCAATTTTGCCACCACTACGGGGGCTTTGTCAGGGTTAATCTGACAGGGAGGGGAGAGTTCCCCCCGGTCCTCGGGATCATCGTGGTCTGCTGACTCATAGTGCTGGTTGATTACGCCATTTGTTGCTGTTGTCGAAGACATTAGAGACCAGGCATGGACGAGTCGCTTTGCCCGGGTGCTGACTACTGGTATTATACCTTAGAAACTCGTATTATTTATTGGAGAATGGAGCTATACTCTTAGGTGGCGAGTTGTGTCCCGGGGCAGATAGGAAGCGAAATACCAAGGTGTGTGCGTACACTGATTTTACCTTGGCCCTCGTATATTTAAGA
Source organism: Nicotiana tabacum (assembly GCF_000715075.1). Taxonomy (NCBI): domain Eukaryota; kingdom Viridiplantae; phylum Streptophyta; class Magnoliopsida; order Solanales; family Solanaceae; genus Nicotiana; species Nicotiana tabacum. The sequence goes on along the minus strand of NC_134084.1, from coordinate 17,969,536 downwards.
TGATACTTTCCTCTTTTTATGTACTGACCTTGCCGTCGTAGGTATCAGAAGGTCCCAGTGACGAGGCTAGCCTCCTCCGGAGAAGGGGAGGAGTTGTCGGCTTCCAACCCAAGAGACGATGGTGATAAACGGGATATGTACTTGCAGTGTGATTGTTACACCTCGCAATATTACGATGATGTTACCCCCAGCAGATCAGATGTTGCTGCTCCAAATGCCGTGATTTCAGGTATTGTTTCAGTTTGCCACAGAGATGCCTCTGTATTATTTTGTTACATCTCGCATTTTCGTACGTTAAAAGTTTCGTCTTCGGTCATTAACGTATTAAAAAGCAATAAATAAGTGTTATGAGGGATAAAGGGGTATGCGGATTAACGAAAACAAGTTTCGTTGAAAGTGGACAATTTGGAATAAAATACGGGTTGAGCGATAATACCAGAAAATTATAAACTAGTACTATGCAAGGTACCATGTGACCACGGTAGTATAATATATAAAGTATATATGAAGTATTTTAAAAATAAATAGAATTTTAAGTAATTTGTGATAATTTTTAAATTATGCGGGTAATTGATTAATTATCGGGTAACAGGACATTACTCGATTAACTAATAAGTCGATAAAACTTAATTAATTATACTCCAAGAGATAAGTGGCAATACATGAAGTGACTAAGTAATTAAAATAGCCTATGTGGCAACCTAGGAATTGATATTATCCAAAAGTAAGATATTTGTTCAAGTCTTAAAACTCCAAAGACTCAAAAGTGACGCTGGTCACTTCCAGAAAGGGGAAACATGGAATTCTTTCTAAATTTAAAAGGATTAGAAGCTAAGGAGTCTCCATTTGAGGCCAACAAAATCTGTTAAACCAAGAACTTTGAAACAGAATATTTGATTCCAAGAAATTCGTTCCAGGCTTCATCCAAACGTCCAAGCCATTTTCATTCCAATTTCAAGAAATTTCAGTGTAAATTTCGCAGAAGCAGATTCGTTCAAATAATTCCAGGAACATGTATGTTAAAGGCTAAGCTCTTCTTTCATTTTGCATGATCTTGTCATTACACGATTTTGTTTATGAGCCACAAAGAAAAATTCATATCCCGAAATTTACGTATATTTTGCTAGTTTCGCAAATTGCGTATATTTTCTTGTTTGTAAGTTATAATATTCTTCTTATAGGTAATTCATATTCAGTTGAGTATTTACTTCTCTCAGTCAAGAGAGTAGAGAATTTACATATATACAGTATTAAAAATATTTTCATTACCATCGAGCTATAATCGATGGGCAGGCCCCTATTAGGAAACCTCTGATCAGATGGTAAGTTATATATCGAGTCTACTATGGCCGAGCACTTATGAGCGAGCCCAGTTGGTCGAGATACAAAGCCTAGTATGGCTGAGCGCCTATGAGTGAGCCTACTATGGCAGAGAAGTTATATATATACCGAGTCTACTGTGGCCGAGCGCTTATGAGCAAGCCCAGTTGGTCGAGATACAGAGCCTAGTATGGCCGAGCGCTTATGAGCGAGCCTACTACGGCATAGCAGTATATATATATATATATATATATATATATATATATATATATATATATATATATGTGTGTGTGTGTGTGTGTGTGTGTGTGTATACCAAGCCTTATAGAGCCGGACAACTATTTTACTTACTATATTGAGAGAGTTGAGTCAGTATCAACAGGTAAGCATATCTTCAAATTATCTTTGACTTCCAGCTACTTTCAGTTATTATGTTATCAGTTCAGTTTTAGCTTTCAGTATATTGCCTTACATACTCAGTACATTATTTCGTACTGACGTCCTTTTTATGGGGGTGCTGTATTTCATGTGTGCAGGTCAGACAGACAGACGGGTAGGCTTCCTCATTAAATGTTGCTATAGTTCAGCTTGATCGGTAAGCTCCATGCCTTTCGGAGTTGCCGGGTCTAGAACCTTATGTACATCTTGTATATATATGTACACATGTTATGAGTAGGTCCGGAAGCTATTCCGATCATAGTATATCCATCACTAGAGGCTTGTAGACATGTTTTGTCAGTTAGTGTAATATGTTGGGCTTGTACGCCTTGCATATATATTTGGTTGGTTTGTTAGCTACAATAATTATGACGGCCTTGTCGGCCCAGTTTTATATTAATATTTAGTTAGCATTCGCAGTTGTCTTGCAATGTAGCCCATGGCCAAAGTATGAAATCACATGTTCAGAGTTCCTTAGTCGTAAGTTGGTACGGCAAGGATAGGTGAGGCACCGAGTGCCGGTCTCACTCCCAGGTTCGGGGCGTGACAAAAGTGGTATCAAAGCAGTTCTGCCCTAGGGAGTCTACAAGCCGTGTCTAGTAGAGTCTTGTTTATGGGTGTGTCGTGCATTACACTTATAAGTAGGAGGCTACAGGGCATTTAGGACTGTTACGCTTTTTTCTTACTCTAGATCGTATGGTAGAGCTCACTTATAAGAATTCAAATTTCGAAATTCTATATTATTCGTAATAATACGATACCTACATCCGGAAAGACGGTTCAAAAGAGAGATAGTTGTGGAAGAGCTGAGTCAGAGGAATTCGATTTTTGTATGATGCCTACGATAAGTAAATGTGAGGTCTTTAGCAGATCATGGGTGTACTGAAAGGTGTAAGCTTATTGATAAGAATCCTTAAGGCAAGAATGCCTATCCATCTTTATGGTGAAGTATAATGAGAGATTAAGAAGATAAGTACAAGTTTCAGCAAGTAAAAGGAGCAGGGTGAAAAAGGGTACGATGTACCCAGTTAATGAAGGTTAACAACGTTTATAATTGAGGCAGAGGAACATAAGTTTTTTGAGTTATATTCAATAGTAACAGAGGTATATACAATTGGTCGTACCCATTCCAGATATGCCCTATGGGGGATAATAGAAGTGGTATAAGAAGATATGATGGATGAATTGCTTGCGTCAGTTGACATTTCCGAAGGATATTGCAAATGTGCTAATAGATCTCTTTATGAGACACCTAAATGGTGCACTCTAAAATAGTGCAGCCAGATATGAGTACTAAAAAGACATGCACTATAAGCCTTGAAGGGATAAATATTACCTTAGTGTGGCTCGCGTCCCTAGTAAAGTGAGAACGTTAAGCAATTTGAAGAGCCATTGGATGGAGCAAAGGGAAGCTAAAAGCAAAATGTCTTGTTAAAGTTTTCAGAATAAAGTGATATGCATAAATGTTAGTGGGAAATAAGAAAAGAGTTAAAGAAGTATTATGAGTAAGATGTGGTACATGGACGACAACGGTAGATCAAAAGATGACATTATTATAAAATCTATAGTCAAGTGAAGAAAAAGATGAGAAGTGACAAGCCTTAGGACAACAAAAGAGTATAGGCCATGCAATCATGTCCTCATTTCGAGAAATAAGTTCGTAACTCTAGCATGATTACCAAGAGGAAAAGTTAGACCCCGGAATAATAGAACCAGTATGGATTGGTGAACAAGATAAACTAAATATGAATTAGAGACTGAGTGATTTGATAATAGTCAACATCATGGGAATTTCATATCGCGTTTCGGCAATAACAGGATGGACAACAGAAGAAGATTTATGAGAAATTCAGAGAATGGTCATTTAGGAAGACGCTTCCCTAAAGCAAGCAATGTTAGCAAAGTTAATCTTAAGGGACTGTATATACCAGTTACATTAAGTGTCACCCTTGTGAGTAAGGGTATTTGTCATCCTTGGTACAGAAGGGTTACCGCAAGGCAAGTAAGGATCATTGATATTGAGAAATGACGCCAAAGATGAAAAGGTAAAACATCTATAGATAGATCCTCGTGGCTTCATCTCTTAGTACACCCCTAAAGGAGGGAATATGGAGTGATGTGACATTAAGTCAGAATTAAGTGGTTCTAGTGACTATGGAATGGTAAAGGAAGAATGTGATAAATAAAAGAGGAATGAGATGAAACTTATCCAAATCTTACATATATGCTACGATTCAAGAATATTGTGCTAGCACGACGTCAAAGAGAGGAAGTAAAGGTTCCTGCCCGAGATGTTATTAATAAATAAGGAGCCAGTGCGAGATGTAAGTTAAGATAAAGGAAATAGCCCAAGAAAGATTACGAGGAATATTGATATGAGAATGGGCCAATGAGTAGTTAGTAATTGGTCAGGAAGATCCCAGTTATGGCTAAACAGGAGGTTACATATAAGTCATCAGATTGTGCAAGATAAAGATAGTAAAACCCAATATAGTGAATTCAACCCCACAGTTATGACATTGTAATACTTGAGAAATATTCTAATAGGATTTGGGGTAGTTAAAGGTACCGTATGAGTGTTACGGAAATAAAAGATAGTTCTACTGGGAAGACAGTCAAAACTTTAGTTCAGAAGCAGTCGTACGAGCAGATGAGTGTGGAGGCAAGTAACTAAGGATAATTACAAGTGAGCACGAACATCAAAAATTCTATCGGGAATACGATATAATAAGTTCGTATCTTTATAAGAGTCAGAAGATCCTCCCTAAGACTAGCTAAGAAAATAAGGAAGAAGGCTTCAACTTAAGCACAACGACCTAAAAAGGAAATGGTCTTGTAATAATAGTCTCACAAAAACAGTGTAAGCACTCCAAAGGAAAGTGGCACCTACTGTGGTTAATGAACGAGAAGTAAAATTTAAAGTAATATTCGAGATCATATAAGTTGCACGAAAACTTTGGCATGTGTGGGCACTAAGATGAGCTAAGTATGGACGCAACAAGGGGGAGGAAAGACCAGGAAAAGTAATAACTAAATGTCGTGATCCACAAATCGGAAGATAGCTTGAGCCTACATAAGGGCAACTCAAAAGAAAAAGGAAACTAAAGAATTACATCAACTAAGTAACTAAGGAGTCTGCTTATTGGACCAAGAAAGTTATGAACATCATGATTGAGAACATTGTAGAATCAATCTTAATATCAGAGGTACAAGAGAAATAGTACAGTAGCCATATTCTATAACGACTTTACGATAGAGCCAGTTAGAAGAGAACCAGTATGGAGCTACCACCAAATTGTGTATGCACCAGAGGTGCAAGTATTATAAGAGAGCTTCAAGTTGTGGATGTGATTATACCTATGTGGAAGGGAGGTCATGAAAGAGATAAAGGATATGATGCGAGACTTTAAGATAAGTAAGGTACATGTGGACAACGTACTATACAGAAGGTTGTGAATAGTCCATACTTCGGATAGAAGGCTAGAAGCGTGGGATCCAATAATCGGGAATGATAGCGGCATCGTTAGCGGCATGTCTTCCAGCCTATTATTTCTAAGTACTGCGAAATCTAGCTAAGAGAGTAGAGAAGGGTTAGAGACGATGTGATGTCTCGCTTGACATTCCAGAATAACATAAAGAAATCTATGGTGTAAGCAAGTTGAAGAAAAGTTGCGAGTAGTATAAATGGATATGTATAGGTTGCAAGCTAAAGTATGGTAGAGTGACAAAGTTTTAAGAAAACATGAGCAAGGATAAGGAAAGGCAAGTGAAAAGGTAACGAGAATGGATAAGTCCTCGGGATTAAGCCCACGAAAATAAGAGAGATAATGGTTTCCCTACGTTATTGAAAGCTTAGCATAGCCTGAATGAACTCAAAAGAGCCTAAGATTAATAGCATTTAGAAAGAATGAAATGCTAACCTTGTAATAAAATGAGGGTGTAATTGTGACAGATAAAGGATGACGTCTGAGCCTTCGTTTGAATAATAATTTGTAAAAAAAGAGAAGAAGAAAAGATTTCATGGACGACACGAGATTAGGATACCCCCATAAGGTGAATCACATTGAGACACTATTAAATACGATTATGGAAATCACTTCAAATATTCCTCAATGCAATGTAAGCCCTGACGACAATATATTATGTAACAAGTTTCAAGTCTTCAAGTAGAGGGTTGTAGATCAACGTTAAGGTAAATCGGCAATGGAAAGATACAAGTTACAAAGTATGACATGAGATAATGCCATTCTTTTTAAGACGAACGGTAATGAAGGAACCTTAAAATACTGAGATTTATACCTAAAGGATAGGCGACAAAGGTAACTGGGAGTTTGGCAAGCATACCTCAGTAACGATAAATTGAAGTAAAAATTATGGTATAGTATGATCAATGTAGATGCAGTAAAGCCATATGAATGGATAACCAGATCAATGAAATAAGATATGGCCATATTCACAAGTTCTACAAAGTATCGAGCGAAAGACTTAAGTATACCTATAGATGCCTAGAGAGGCATCCTATTAAGCCTTATATATGTTTACAAAGTAAGTCCTAGAGATTGACTAAAAGCTAAAATCAAAAAGGAAAGATGAATCGCATAAGCATACTTACAAAGCCAGGGTCATACAGGCCGCATGACAAGAGGTAGCAGCAGTGGTGAGATTAGAAAGATTTCGACCACAAGTCATGATATGAGCAAAAAGACTGGGGGGGGGGTAAACAGCAAATGCATGCAAACACACGTGCTAATTAGGAATTTGCAGAATCCCGAACTTTAAACCTATGGACATGCTTTCTAGGCGATTTTTTTTAGTCAAAGTATGCAGGCAGTTTCATATGCAGGATATCGCTTATAGACAGAATTATTCAAGTATTACAATGTTACATCTCGCATTTTTGTACGTTAAAATTTTATTTTCAGTTAACCGATGTAGACTCGGGGGTGAGATCATCTTGACATTAACATACTTACGCTATTTATAACAGGCAATAAATAAGTGTTATGAAAAATAAGAGGGTACACAGATTAAAGAAAACGAGTTTCGTTGAAAGTGATCAATTTGGAATAAAATACGGGTCGAGCAATAATACCCGATAATTATGAATTAGTACCATGCAAGGTATCATATGATCACGGTAGTATAATATATATAAAGTATATATAAAGTATTTTAACAATAAATAGAATTTTAAGTAATTTGTGATAATTTTTAAATTATGCGGGTAATTGATTAATTACCGGATAACATGACATTATCCGGTTAACTAATAAGTGGATAAAACTTAATTAATTATACTCCAAGAGACAAGTGGCAATATATGAAGTGAATAAGCAATTAAAATAGCGTATGTGTCAATCTAGGAAATTATATTATCCAAAAGTAAGATACTTGTTCAAGTCTTAAAACTCCAAAGACTCAAAAGTGACGTTGGTCACTTTCAGAAAGGGGAAACATGGAATTAGTTCTAAATTAAAAAGGATTATAAGCTAAGGAGTCTCCATTTGAGGCCAACAAAATCTGTTCTTGGTTTTAAAATCAAGAACTTTGAAACAGAATATTTTATTCCAAGAAATTCGTTCCGGGCTTCATCCAAACGTCCAAGCCAAGTTCATTCCAATTTCAAGGAAATCCAGTGTAAATTTTGCAGAAGCAGATTCGTTCAAATAATTTCAGGAACAGGTATGTTAAAGGCTAAGCTCTTTTTTCATTTTGCATGATCTTATCATTACACGATTTTGTTTATGAGCCACAAAGAAAAATTCATATCCCGAAATTTACGTATATTTTTGCTGGTCTCGCAAATTGCGTATATTTCCCAGTTTGTAAGTTACAATATTCTCCTTATAGGGAATTCATATTCAGTTGAGTATTTTCTACTCCCAGTCAAGAGAGCAGAGAATTTACGTATATACAGTATTAAAAATATTTTCATTACCATCGAGCTATAATCGATGGGCAGGCCCCTATTGGGCAACCTCTGATCAGATGGTAAGTTATATACCGAGCATATTGTGGCCGAGCGCTTATGAGTGAGCCCAGTTAGTCGAGATACGGAGCCTAGTATGGTCGAGCGCCTATGAGCGAGCCTACTATGGCAGAGTAGTTATATATATACCGAGCGTACTATGGCCGAGCGCTTATGAGCGAGCCCAGTTGGTACTGCGGCCGAGCGCCTATGAACGAGCCCAGAATGGTCGAGATACAGAGCCTAGTATGGCCGAGCGCCTATAAGAGAGCCTTATAGGGTCGGACAACTATTTTACTTACTATATTGAGAGAGTTGAGTCAGTATCAGCAGGTAAGCATATCTTCAGATTATCTTTGACTTCCAGCTACTTGCAGTTATTATATTATCAGTTCAGTTTCAGCTTTCAGTATATTGCCTTACATACTCAGTACATTATTTCGTACTAACGTCGCTTTTCTGGGGGCGTTGCATTTCATGCGTGCAGGTCAGACAGATAGACGGGTAGGCCTCCTCATTAAGTGTTGCTCGAGTTCAGCTTAATCGGTAAGCTCTATGCCTTTCGGAGTTATCGGGTCTAGAACCTTATGTACATCTTGTATATATGTATACATGTTACGAGTAGGTCGGGAAGCTATTCCAATCACAATATATCCATCAGTAGAGGCTCGTAGATATATCTTGTTAGTTAGTGTAATATCTTGGGCTTGAAGGCCTTGTATATATATTTGGTTGGTTTGTCAGCTGCAATAATTATGACGGCCTTGTCGGCCCAACTTTATATTAATATTTAGTGAGCATTCGCAGTTGTTTTGCAATGTGTCCCATAGCCAAAGTATGAAATCACATGTTCAGAGTTCCTTAGTCGCAAGTTGGTACGCAAAGATAGGTGAGGCACCATGTGCCGGTCTCACTCCCAGGTTCGAGGCATGATCGCGATGGAGCTTGTAGCAGGGCTAGATGGGTCCGCGTCTTCGAGGAGAAAACATCTCCCGAGCCTGCTGTTCCTAAAGTCTCCGGTTCCGGAGCGGTGGTTCCCCCGAGTGATCATGCTTCGACCGAGGTTGGTTCGTTAAGGACCGAGGGGACTGGACCAACAGAAGTGTGCTCGCCCTTCGAGGAAGTTCGCGGGCTTCACTTCGCCGATGGGAGCCTGGCTATATGAACACGATTTGTTTGACCGTTTGGCTCGGTACATTACTTTCCTACAGGAACCCCATTTGGTGTTTCATGACTTTTCCGAGCGGGTGGCTTTCTGGGGGAATGCCCTTCATCGTTCAAAGTTGACTGCAAAAGAAGTCTTGAGCATTTGCTAAGTTCCCCTTTAGGCAGCTCACAGACGTTGCCTTGGTAAAAACCTTGCCGGTAAAACCCTTCTTTTGGGACAAAAACTCAGCCAAAGAAAAGAGTGCAACATGTGTGTTTTAGGACCTTAAGGTCTTCGGGTAGGGCTAGCGTTCTGACCGCTCCGATCGAGTGCCTGCATAAGGGTTAGCCCTAAACTCGAAACAAAAAGGGAGATGGTCGTACCTTGAAGTGAGATATGCTGGCAACGTCTCGGGGTTGATTTGCTACAATCGTGAGGGCTGGTTTATTTCAATTTGCCCAAGGTGAAGACACAGTATAGTTCTTTGTTTCGTTTTGCCAAGTTCGATTGAGGGTGAGGCCCGATTTGCCCTTTGGTTTACTTGGGGGCGGAGGTATGAACGATGGTACCACAATAGTTTCCCTCACCGCATGCTGCTCCCCATAGACGGTTTTAATTCCGTCTTTTGTTGGAAATTTTATCATCTAGTGGAGGGTGGGCGGTATTTCTCTCATGTAGTGTATCCACGACCGCCCGAATAAGGCTTTGTACCTCATGTCTCCTTCGATGACATGGAATTTGGCATCTTGGGTCGTGCCGACCACAGTGACCAGAAGGATGATTTCTCCTTTCGTTGTTTCACTTGCCATGTTGAATCTGTTGAGGACTCGAGTGGCGGGCATGATTTGGTTGAGCAATCCGAGCTGCTCTATCACCCTCGACCTGACAATATTAGTCGAGCTACATGGATCTACGAGTACACGTTTTATTTGAAAAGAATTTACAAGGAAGGAGATTACCAGTGCATCATTGTGGGGTTGAGACAAGGTCTTAGTGTCCTCTTCACTGAATGTGAGGGTGTCCTCGGGAATATATCCCCGAGTTCGCTTTTCTCTGGTGATGGATATTTTTGTTCTTCTCATTACGGGTTCATGCGGGGCATCAACGCCCCCCATGATCATGTGGATGACATGTTGCGGCTCGTTTGCCTCGTTCTTCTTGGTTGCCTCTCTTTCCCGGAACTGATTTTTAGCTCGATCACTAAGGAATTCCCGGAGATGTCCTCTGTTAAGCAGTCCAACTACCTCTTCTCGTAGCTGATGACAATCCTCGGTCCTATAGCCATGCGTGTTGTGAAATTCGCATACCAAGTTGTAATTCCTTTTTGAAGGATCCGATTGTATAGGTTTGGGCCACTTGGCATCTCTGATTTCACTGATGGCAAACACGATATCCGACACATTGACATTGAAGTTGTATTCTGACAAGTTGGGTGCACCCGTTGTCACTACGTTCCGATCGAACCTGGCTCTGTTGATGAGCCCTTGAGGATTCTGTCCTCGATCCACTCTCTGATCGATGCGAGGTAGGTTGTGCCTCGGGGCATTCTTCCTATCTTCGAGGTATGGCTGATACCTTTCTTTGTTTAATTTTGGTTCCTTTGTCAGGAGCCTGCTCGGGTATACTGAGCCTGAAGGGGCTCTCAACTGGTCATCCTCAGCCCTGATCTTTGACTGGTACCGATTGTGGACATCTGACCAGGTCACAGCTGGGTACTCGATCGGGTTCTGTCTCAGCTGTTTCGAAGCCACCGAGCTTCGTTCATTCAGGCCTTGAGTAAAGGCCTGCACTACCTAGTCGTCGGAGACTGGCGGTAGTTCCATCCGTTCCATCTGAAAGCGAGACAAGAATTCCCGCAGTATCTCGTTCTCCCTTTGCTTGATTTTGAATACGTTGGACTTCCTCGTCACCACTTTGATGGCATCGGCATGTGCCTTTACGAAGGAGTCTGCTAGCATGGCGAATGAATTTATGGAGTTAGGAGCCAAGTTGAGATACCACATCATGGTCCCCTTCGAAAGTGTTTCCCCGAATTTTTTCAAGAATACAGACTCGATCTCGTCATTCTTTATGTCGTTGCCTTTTACTGCAAAGGTGTAGGACGTAACGTACTCATTAGGGTCAGTGGTCCCATTGTACTTGGGGAGTTCCGACATTCTGAACTTCTTTGGAATAGGTTTCGGGGCTGCCTCCTCGGGGAATGGTCTTTGTATGAACTTCTTCGAATCCATGCCCTTGAGGATCGGGGGCGCATCCGGGATCTGGTCGACCCTAGAGTTGTAGGTCTCGACCTTCCTGTCATTGGCTGCTATCCTTTTCTCATCCGATTCGATCCTTTTGGTGAGATCCTCAAGCATTTTTACTATGGCCGGGTCGGGTATCGACCCGTTATTTCTCGATCTCTCGGGCACCTGTTCGGCTGGGGGAGCTGTTTCCGGCACTGCCGTGCTGGGAGTCTTCGGAAGGCTTTGTAACTGAGTGATAGCCAACTGTTGTGACTGCAACATTTCAAAAATAACATGAAGACTAACTTTCTGTTCTTCCCGGGCTAGGATTTTTTGGGTTTCCTGTTGGTCATCATGCCGTATGCTCCTGCTAGTGTGTTAGGTTTCGTTGACCTGTTGTGCGTCCTGCGAATCCGCGTCCGTTAGAATCGGTCTGGGCGCGTTATGGGGATTCTGTGGTGGCGCGCCGACAACTGGAACAACCACACCATTTTCCCCGTGGTTTTCGAGGTTGTCGTTCTCGACTCTGTTTATTGAACCATACATTTTGTCCGGAAATCAAAAGATATTGGACAAGAAAAAGTGTGAAAGATAATTTGCGTTTTTGTAGTGAAACCAGCAAGAAAATAATCACTATTATTTTTAGCCCCATGGTGGGCGCCAAACTGTTTACCGTAAAAATGGTAACAACAATTAAATTTGTAAATGAGACTCTAAAACTTCGTGATCTATTTTTATGTTAGTTGTTAGAGCAGTTGATGCTAGGCGTATGAAGTTTAATGACGAAATACAAGTTAAGACGGGGCAGTAATCAAACCGAGGGGCTTGATACCCAGGCTTCGGACTGATCGACGAAAGGCCTCGAGGTCGATATCCGGCTCGACCTTGAGCTAACGGAGGTAACCGGGAAGAGAATAACAGTTAAGATATAATTAAAGAAGGCTCTTATTGGCCAATATTGAGCAATAAATGAAGAACAAGTATGAAAGCAATAAACGAAGAATGTGGCCTCGAGCGAGTAAGTTTAGAGAGAAAAGAGAGAGAGTTATTATTGATCTTATGTAGAGTAGTTGGAGCTGTCCTACCGAGTGTTAACGACTCCCCTTTTATAAGAGGGGGGAATCCAAACTTAGTACAAGATACGTTGAGTGATAAAGGAAGCGGGATGGGACATCTAACTAGCTTCATGACGTATACGTAGGCCAATGTTAGGCTGCCTAGGTAGACTTAATCGACTCCGGATGCACTCTTCGGAGGTCTCCCGTGCTCGTTGGGGTCTCGGCCAACATTGTCCCCAGGCCGGGTGCCAAAAAATCTTGAGGGAAGTATTCGGCTTGAGGTCTCGAGCCTCCGAGGCGATTTCCTAAAGCACTTTGCCAACGAGAAATTGGTCCCACCGAATTCACCGTACACATGTTGATTTTGCTAAAAGCAAATGATTAAATAGCAGTTCTATTTTATTTTATCTTTTGAATGTCATTCCCTCTATCTCCTCCCACCCGAACCATATTTAGGTCTTCTTTTCTACTCAATTATTTTTTAGTAGCGATTTATTTGTCTCAATTTTAGTTCTTTTTATTTCTCTTTAGTACTATCGACTTTTTGCTCACTTTTTGTTTTAGTGTTTTTGTTTTTTCTTATTTTATCTAATTCATTGATGCAAAAGGAGGAAAAAACCAGTTTTCAAAAAGACCCCAAATTAGCCTTCTTGAGGATTCAAACAATTTTCAGAACCACATAATAGATGAATTTTTTAACAACATTGATGGTGAATTTTAAATAATTATTTAGTTTACTAAGCAGAGCGTAAAATATTTGCAAGTGTAAGCAATGACAATATTATTTATATAGTTTTCAAAATGTAAAAAATTGTCGAGTACATATGATTTGTCATTGGATTTTTTTTTATAACAGTAATACTAATTTAAGTTTCCTCATTAACTTTTAGTTCTACATTTATACTATGTGATTGATAGAAACTTTATGTTTAAAGAAAGTGAAGCACCCACAATCTTAAAATCGTAGATCCACATCTAATTATGCCGATATACTTTTTGTAAGATTAACTCTCTATAACAGCTCTACTCAAATATTAATTGATTTTACTATTTCCCACTTCAGTTGCTAGTCGTCTAATTTCATAATAAAAGAACACTGGTAATGCTTTGCTATCAAAAACCACATATTGAATATAATCTCTAAGTTAATGAATAACGTCCTAGTATTTTGACCAAATAAGTTGAAATATTTAATAAAGTTCACTAATTTTGACAAAAACTTATACATACTTGGTAATTAAAGATTTTTAATTAAATTTAAATAATTTTCTTATTTTTATAACATTTAAAATCAAAAAAAAATTAGAATAATTTTTTATTTGCAATACCTATATAAGATTGAATACCAAATATTATTATATGTGTATGATGACCAATTGCTATGAATAAAAAGTCGAAACAAACAAAACTGTTGTAAAAGTTTGATTATATACCAAATTTAAACTGCGATCGACAATTCTCCTCTTTACGAGTGCTACATAAATGCTAAGAAATAGTTGACTATCAGCTAGTAGTATTTTAATTGAATGTCAAAAGACATTTTGATTAGTGAGGTAGCAAAAAAAGAAAAAAAAGGTAAGCAACCCTCCAAAAAAAAGGAGGTAAGCAACCAACAAACACAACGATTAAGAAAGAGAGAAAAATTATACAAATAAAATGGATTTATTGTCAAGTCCAAATTTAAGAAAACGTGTAAAAGGAAAGTACAAAAAGATAATGTCGTTTCCTTTTTTAGCTGGATGCTTCTCCCTTCCTTCTACATTTTCTTTCCCTTTTTTCTTTTTCTGATTTTCCTTTTGATTAAATATTTATTTTTCGGTTAATCTCCCGCCGAGCAATAAATAACTAAAGAATCTAGCTTAAAATCTAGGCAGAGATTACCATAATGTGCATTATATTAGGTGCTGTAAGTATTTTTTTTAAAGAACATTATTTTATTTTTTGGTGAAATAAAGAACATTATCATAATGAGTAAAAGCAATTAAGAAGCAGAAAAAAATGAATTTTCCCATAAAGTATTTTTCTTAATAAAAATACTTTTGAGAAAAATATATTTAAAATTTTAATTAAATATTAATTATTAAATGGCCAAACACTTACGGCTTCTCGCTAAAAGTATTTTAAAAATTACTTTAAAAAATATATTTTTCAAAATAAGTTAATTTTTATATAACAGATCTCATTTTGGAGAAAATGCAAAAATAAACTTCCTTTCTCTTTAAAAATGGGTCCCACCATTTCCCACGTCGAATAAAGAATTTAACGATAATGGGTGCTGGCAATTGGCATGCTATTATTTTGTTTTTTCTTGATAAAATAATAAAAAAATTTAGGCCAATCTCAGCCGTTGGTCAATACCTTTGACTTTTACCCAGTCATCCGGTAATCCCTCTCCTTATATTACCCACTCTTCTTCTTTCTTCCTCTCATATTCAGACTTCAGAGCCAGAGAGATTTGCAAAAATGGCCATAGAGTTGTTAGGCTACTCGCAAATAAATGAGCAATTAGCTCTACAAGAAGCAGCTTCAGCCGGTTTGAATTCCATGGATCATTTAATCCGGTTCGTTTCACTTCAACAGCAGAAAAAACAACCGGTTCAGCCGGATTGTAGAGAACTCGCCGACTTCACTGTTTCGAATTTTAAGAAGGTTATTTCTATCTTGAACCGGACCGGTCATGCCCGGTTTAGACGTAGTCCGGTTCAGCTTTCTGATTCATGTACTGCTCTTTCCCTATCTACGTCTGCTCCGGTTAAGGATACTCAACCAGCGCCTACACCTCCTACCCCGGCGGTTGCTATGGTGGAACACCGTCAATCTCCGGCATTGAAGTTTGACTTTACAAAATCAAAGGTTGCGAAGGATACTTTGAGCTTATCGACGAACTCGTCGTCGTTCATGTCGTCGATTACCGGTGATTGTGAAGGAAGCGTATCAAACGGGAAGCAATTTTCCTCAATAAGCTTACCGCCGCGACCGCCTGTGTCATCCGGGAAGCCGCCACTCGCCGGTAAAAGGTGTCGCGATCACGATCTTTCCGATGAAATGTCCGGTAGAATCTCCGGCTCCGGCAATTGTCACTGCAAAAAGAGGTTAGTATTTTCCTTATATACACCCTGCGCATTTTAGCATCTGTGCATATCTAAAGAAAAATTCAGATCTGTCTTTGACCAAAAAATCAGTGGTGACGCTGACGTTTCGAAAGGTGTGCCTGGCACTAGCTTCCGTATTGTTGACGTAACTAGTTGAATATGTTAAACTAGCATTTATTAGTAGGACTCGCAATTTTTTTCATTAACTCATCAATTTTTTTTAATTATTATAAACAGGAAATATCGTGCAAAGAAAGTGATTAGAGTGCCGGCGGTCAGTTCAAAAATTGCCGATATTCCAGCAGACGAGTATTCCTGGAGAAAATACGGTCAAAAACCGATCAAGGGCTCGCCATACCCACGGTAATTACCATGCACCATCAATTATCACCGTCTGTTTTTAGAAATTTAATACTAGTTTGTTTTCAACATTTTAGGAATTTGATACTGAGATTAATTTTTTGGTTTTTGAACTTTCAGGGGATATTATAGATGTAGCAGCGTAAGAGGATGTCCGGCAAGAAAGCATGTGGAGAGGGCAACCGATGATCCAAAAATGGTTATTGTAACTTACGAAGGAGAGCATCGTCATGTAATTGAAGGGACGATCGCCGGCGCCGGAGCTGGAAGTTCCGGCGAGAGAATGATGGTGTTCGATTCAACGGAACAGAGAAAAGGATAAACAGCTTAGGGATTTAGGGGCTCTTTTGTAATTTCGAGGTAGTGGAAAGGGTGGAATTGACATTTGGAGAAGACTAAAGAGCAGAGAATAGAGATACGGTGGGTAGGGTTTTGTATGTAAATTTGGGGAAGATTGGGGCAGAAACGAAAAAAAAGTCTTTTGGGGTTGTTAAAATTTTGACTATTTTTTATTTTATTTAATACGACCATCGAGAAGGTTTACAATTTTTAAGTTTGACTATAATTGCATGATTATTTGACAAAAAGAAAAGGAGTATTATTTATCTGTATTGTAATTTAATTATTGAGATTCGCGATGACGTGTCTTCTACAGTAAAGAATCAGTTTATGTTAGAAATACTTTTCTATAAAATATTTTAAAAAACAGTCCTTTTGATGATAATCAGTTTGTGTTTGACTAATTAATTTAAAAATTATTTTTGAACAATAATTAGTGTTTGATCAAGTTTTTAAAAACTGCTTCTAAATATATTTTTATCTCAAAAGTGTTTTTCGGAAAATTGTTTTTGGGTGAGAATTTATTTTTTTCTATTCTTTTCAAAAGTAATTTTTTCCCTCTAAAAACTTAATCAAATAGCTCAATATTTGGAACAAGCTATTTTCACGAAAAAAGAACACTTTTGTCCCCCCAAAATAAAGAAAGACTTGGCCAAACAAGCTATAAGACTTACTCTTTTTTTATAGTGTTGAGAGCAAGTAGTACAGGGTAAAAACTTATCCGCACCGGGTGTTTACACAAAATCAATAGCTACAGGACATATGTCTTGTATATGGACTTCAATCATTTAACCATGGTAAACTATATGCATTCTCATCTAATTAAATTAATCATAGTGAATTAATATAGTTTGATGTAAATATCCGGTGTGTGTCACGTCTCTTTATAACAACATCATCCCAATATAACAATACTTCACTCTAAAAGTTAAGCTTTTTTGGAATTAAGTTTTATATTATGTTATAATATTCTATATAACAACACTATCCAAAATCATTCAAAATGTCGTAGAGAGATTTGACTCTATTATAAAATTGGAAAGTCAACAAGGTTCGGTAGTGAGTGGAGTTGGAATTCTGATACAACTTGCTTGTTGTTTGGTTCTTAAAAAGTTACTAGTATACATTATTGTAGTTGTTTAGTTCTTAATAAAAAATAAAATTCTTATATTTGTTAATATAAGTCCCTAAGGGTCGTTTGGTAGGGTGCATAAGAACAATACTGAATATGGTATATTAGTTATGCTTGCATTAGTTATGCTGGTATTAGTTATACTAACATATTTCTTATCAATTATTTGGTTTGATGTATTAAAGCATTGCACAATTTCTAAAAAATTGCTTGTTTACAAAAATACCCTCAAAACCAATCCATCACTCTAAAACTTTTTAAAAGAAACATATGTTGAGAAATATTTTTATATGAAAAAGTTTAAAAAATTATTTGATTTGTCTACCTATATTGTAATATAGAACTAAATATTTATTTATAAAAAAGAAAATATGCTAAGTATTTATTTATTTACTAGAGATATAATTTTATTTCTCACTATTTGAATTATTTTAAACTTGCATTAATATAATAACTAGCAAATTTTAATCAAGTATAAATTTTGAAGGACAATTTTGTCTTTAACTAAACTAATGCATGCATTAAAACTCATTGCATTGCTAATAACATGGTTTTCTATGCATTAGTTATGCATAGGATATAACCAAATAGGATGTATAATTAATGCTTACATAACTAATGCATAAGTTCAAAATATCTATCAAACAAGATATTATTAATACACAAAGTTAATACAAATATTATTTTATCTAATGCATTCTACCAAACGACTAATGTATAGGTTTAAATCTCACTTTATATAATTATGCTGCACCACTTGGGAACGGAAGCTTAAGAAGGTTTAAGTTAGGAAATGCCAAAACCATCTATGATCAATAATAATGCCATCCTTTATTTGTAAATTTGGGGAGATTGCAGGGACTAAAACGGAAAAAGGGATTTTGGGGTTGTTAAAATTTGACTACTTAATATTTTATTTAATACGACCATCGAGAAAGGTTACAATTTTCAAGTTTGACTATACTTTTATCGTTATTGACAAAAAGAAAAGTATTCTTTATCTTTACTGTAATTTAATGATTGAGATTCGCGATGACCTGTCTTCTACTAAGACTTGCTCTTTTTCAATATTGTTGAGAGCGAATAGTGTTATAAAATCGGAAAGTCAACAAGGTTCGGCAGTGAGTGGGGTTGGAATTCGGATCCAACTTGTTCTTTTTCGTTTGGTTCTAAAAAATTATTACTATAAATTGTTGCAGTTGTTTGGTTCTTAAAAAAAATATATAGATTATTGTATTTGTTTTAAAAGCAAATATAAGTTTCTTTTAGTGTACAACAATAAACTAGTGTAGTCTTACGAATAGGATTTCAGGAGAGTAGTGCGTACACATATCTTACCCTGTTTAACCCAAAATTAGTTTTGAAATAAAACAATTAAATTTATATTTACTGAGATCACTAGCAATTGGCTTGAATCAAAACTTAGTCGAATAATCGAAAGCTTAAACATTGATAGTTTTTTTTTTTGACGAAAGCAGGGAAATATATTAATACTACGAAATTGAGTTTGTTACATCATCCTCGTAGGTGGACGACCTACTAACACAGATATTGCCTAAGTTGGCAAGATTAATACAACTACTAGTACTTAGAGACTTAGTAAGATAAACATGACCATCTTTATATGCATTAAGCTTATTTATGACAAAAGGAGGAGGCCTATCTAAGACAACATGAGACTTTGGATTCAAAAGATTATCCCTTGCTAGCTTGTGCGCCACTTGGTTTCCATCTCTAAAGTTATGCTGCATTGGTGGGTCCTTTAGCTGGTGCATTAACCATCTGCAAGAGGAAATAGTCATGTAGTGAGATTTATAATCCTCATTTAGAGCTTTTATAACCTCTGTTAAGTCTGTTTCTATCACTAGTTGAAAGAGTCTCTTGTTCAAAGCTAATGCGAGTCCCTCTTTGAATGCTTCCAATTCTGAGTGAAGGGCTGTTGATGCTTGTTTTTGGTGTTGGAACCCTAGGATCCAGTGGCCGCTACTATCTCGGATGGTACCCCCTAGACCTGCCAAGTGCTCCTTCTCACTAAAAACTCCATCAAAGTTTAGCTTGAGATAGCCATTGAGAGGTTTATGCCACCATATGTTGATTGCATGAGTTTGAGCACGTAACTTTTCATTGTGAGTTAGCAGATTGTATTCAGTGGCGTATTTGATAGCTCTTCCAATGGAGGCATAATGAGTGGTGTTATCCATATTGTTTTTATTCCTGTTAATCCATATGTGCCAAATAATAAAGGGGAACATGTCGCACCATTTGAGGAAGGGGGATAGTGATTAAGCTCCCGTATAGTAATGAGCCAGTTATCCTTATACCTAATGGGATCATTGTGGAGACCTGTTAAGGCCCAGATGTCGCATACCATTTTGCATCTGATGAAGATGTGATCATTGGTTTCATTTTCAAGTTTGCAGGTCGGGCAAAAGGGGTCTATATTAATGCCAATATGATTGAGATATGCACGAGTAGGCAACCTGTTATGGAGGCATTTCCACAGGAAATATTTTATTTTGTTGGGACAGTTGAGTTTTCATACCCAACTGAAGTCAAGGAGATTGTTGTTCTTATTAGAGATAGCTTTGTAATAGGATCTTGAGGTGAACTTGCCATTCCCAGATAGGGTCCAAGTGGGAATGTCATTAGGGCTCTTCGTAGGGGTGATAGAGAGAATGCTATTCATCAAGGGTTTAGGTAACTCAAAAGATAGATTTGTGAGGTTCCAATTATTATCCACCTAAATGTCCATTATGGAAAGGCTACTCTCATGGGGGGGGGGTGATGGGGCCTTGGATAGCTTGCCTAATATTTTTAAAATTTGGGATCCAATTCGAGTCCCAAATATTGATGGTGGAGTGATTACTGGGGATCCAGATTATGCCCTTATTACAAGTATCCCATCCAATCAATATACTTTTCCAAATGAAGGAGGAGTTTTTAGGGTTTCTATTGGAGCCATAAATGGAGGATAGGGTTTGCACCCAGGGGTTGTGAATATCATGAATTAATCTCCATGAGAGGCTTGCCAAGTTCACTAAATTTTTATCCTTAGCAGCATGAGTTCCTAGGCCTCCTCTATCTTTTTCCTTAGTGATAGTATTCCAGTTGACTAGGTGGAGCCTTTTTTTTTTTGTATTTGTAGTACCCCAGATGAAAATTCTTTGAATTTTGTCTATGTGCTTGAGGATTTTGGTGGGAAGGAAATTATATTGCATAATGTGATTGAGTATACTATTGAGGACAGAGTTTCCTAGGGTAACCCTACCTGCCATACTTAGGAAATTTGTTTTCCAAGAGGATAGTCTAGTAGACATATTGTCCAAGATGAATTAATAGTCCGAAGATTTAGGTTTTGTGTTGGTGATTGGAAAACCTAAGTATTTACCAAAAGTCCTACTGATTTTAATACCAAACAATTCTGCTAGGTATTTAGAGGTAGCAGGTGTACAATTCTTAGAAACTAAATTTTTTGATTTAGAAGTATTGATCTTTTGACCTGAAAGGGAGCAAAAGTAATTGAGGCATGAAAGAATAGTGTTAGGAGAGTTGTTATCTATGTTGCACATTAGGGTAAGATCATCTGCGTAGAATAGATGAGATAGGGGGTTGCTTACCTCCCCATTCTCACAGGAGACCATTGTTTAATGTCCACATTATAAGAAATGGGGGTAGAAAGCATATCTATACATAGGATGGATATATAAGGAGAGAGAGGGTCCCCTTGTCTGATTCCTCTACTGGGATTGAAAAAATTACTTCTGCTTCCGTTTACTAGAATAGATATTCTACTAGTGGTGATACAATGCATTATTAGTTTAGAGATTTTAGGAGGAAAATTAAAGTAACAGAGAGTTCTGTAAATAAAAGACCATTCGAGACGATTGAATGCCTTTTCCAGGTCTAACTTAAGGACCATATTACATTTTTTACCAATTTGTTTGTACATTTTTAGAATAAATTCCTGGATGATAATGATATTGTCCGAAGATCATCTTCCTTTCAAGAAACTGGCTTGCTGGTGTCACGACCCAAACCGAAGGGCCGCGACGGGCACCCGGTGCCTTACTCAACCGAGTACCAACGTAACATATCTTTCTTATCATGTTATCATGAGTAAATGAGCCAGAAAACCCATCATGAGATAACAAGAATAAAACATAAGGGAATACTCAACATATGAAGACCCAACATGATATACAAACTAATATATGTGATATACGGGCCTATAAGGCCGACATGACCATTAGTAAACTCGAAACATAGGCCGACAAGGCCATACAATTATCCATACACCTGACATATGTCTACAGGCCTCTAAGAGTACATCAAATCATAAAGGTCAGGACAGGGTCCCGCCATATCAATCAATACATATCCAAAGTATACTGACCAAATAGGTAACTCCGGAGCAAGTGGAGTGCACCAACACCTTCGCTGAGCTGATAGCCTACTAGGAGGACTGTCAACCTATCAATCGGGACCTGCGGGCATGAAATGCAGCGTCCCCAGGCAAAAGGGACGTTAGTACGAATAAAGTACCGAGTATGTTAGGCAGGAAAGCATACATAAGAACAGTAATGTAAAGAGAGAGATAGAGGAGATACAACCTGTAACATCTGAGTGCCTCTAGGGGCTATGATATGAAATGCATAATACATATATATACATAAACTTTTTAAAACACATTCGCCTCTGTGGGCATTATCATCATCATATCATACCCGACCTCAAAGAGGACTCGGTAAAAGCGTACCCGACCATCATAATGTTAGGTAGAATCGTACCCGGCCACGTGGAGCTCGGTAAACCCAACTGATTAGTGGTTGCACAATAGGTGCCATACCCGGTCGACTATAGCGCGACTCGGTAGAGTAAAATAGATACATATACATAATGCATGCTCGACTCATGGAATCACATTCTAAATCTTTTGGAGTGACTTAAGAACATTATGGACATCCCTACCATCAATATGAACCTTAGTAGGATTTAAGGATCATACACACTTGTTTAGAATAATTTTATAAGGAAAGAACAACATGGACAACCTTAGTTGCTAGGAGTAGAGTCATTATGAAATAGCGTATCATTTATGTTCATTTCATTTTAGATCATGACAAAATAAAGAAGAAAGTGTCTTAACATACCTTAAACCCGTTGAGTCCTTAATCCCTTCCAAGCAACTCTTCAAACAAGTCAACTCAATCTATCATAGTATAAGGAGATTCAAAATCAGTGCTGAGCAAAGGCTAAGTCTATAACTTAAGCTAGTAGCTCGTTTACGTAAATTTTGGCAGCATCTCCCTTGTAACAAGGGCCTCCTCCAATACCATATACAAACAATAATGACCAGAGCAATCCATCAATACATAATTATCAATATCAAGACACCATATAACAACAACAAGTCACAACAACATTACAACGAGCGGCAAGCTCCGATTGGAATCCGTATACCCCTTATCAATCCTTATAGACTTCTTACAACATAAAAGTATCATTAACTTGATAATGAAGTCATTAATCAATGACTCCAGCCTTACACCATATATTTATAACAACGAAAATAATCCACAACTTCAACTATCCCCAACTAGCAACTTTATTCACTAGTTCATGTCTAGCCCATCCATTTAACTTAATCAATATCAAGATAACCTTAGGCACAAGCAAGAACACAATATACATACCTCCTACAGTAACTTCAAGTCAAAATCCAAGTTATATTCATTTTACAACAACCCTTAATAGCAATACAACACCATAGAAGTGACTTAAGCTAATCCAAGTATTATCTTGTAGTTTATCATCCTAACAACTTAACCAACATACAAGCAAGCTTAAGCACAATTAGTAGGCTGTTATACTCACCTTAGACAGCAGCAACAACTTGGAATTTCATCCAAATACAGCCCACAACTATTCTCAATGACAACACAACCTCAAAGAGGTGTTGTTCTTCACTAGAACTAAGTTTTGATGTTGAAATATGGTGTAATCACTTTGGAATCACTTCAAACCCTTGTAGTATATGTTTAGGAGGGTTAGTAGAAGTTTGGAGACGAATATTAGTTGAAAAATGAGCAAAAATAGGCGTCCAAATCGTTTATAAATTGAAGTAGGTCAACCACCGCCTAAGTGGGTCCCATTGGGAGCTGCTTGCGCGGCCTCGCGAAAACACGAATATCTCTCTACTCCGATGTCGTATTGACGAACGGTTTAATGTGTTAGAAACTAGACTCGTAGATCTTAAATTTGGTAGGTAGAACACCCCATGATTCCAAGTATATTTGGATAAATTCTCGGATACATTTGACCTAAATTCCAGCAAATTTATGAATGTAACTTGTGATGACCTTTGCCAACTCTTGTTCCACAACTTGCTTGCCTTCAAAATGTAGAAAATGAATATCATACGACTAAAATAACTCATAGAATAACCTCCTTATCATGTTAATAACCCTAGTCTCACCCCAAAGTACATGTTATAACATTCGAAACTTGTCGACTTTCGACGAAACTTATTTTCTTCAATTGGTTTAGCTTCTAAGATTTCCAACCCTCTTGGTACTCGTTATTCATGATCTTAAATATTTGTAACCTCCAAGGTAACATGATTAACTTACTTTATTTTCTTCCAAATATAATCTCATTTCCGAGCTTACATCAATGACTTACGACGTACTCTCACGTATGAAAACTTGGGGTGTAACATCATTCCCCCCTTTGGAACATTCGTCCTCGAATGTTGACTGATGCGCTTATCAGTTTCATAAACTATGGCTCTTACGAATACTTTAATGCTCATCTTTCCATCTAAGCAACTGTTTTGTGAATGAGGCAAAGATAAGTATCATTAATATTATTAGGGAGGGTGCCTGTATCAAAAGCTTTAATGTAAAGGTTAATAACCGAATGTTTGACAATATCCCAGTAACATTGGAAGAAAAAGGGGTGTAAGCCATCAGGCCCCGGGGATTTAAAGAGCTTGAAAGAAAAGATAGCTTGTTTTATTTCCTGGGGGGTTAAGGACCTATCAAAGGACCTATCAATCATATGGAGATCAGTGCCTTTGTGGTTTGGGGGATCGGATTTAATGGAGATCCAATTAGACATAATGTGACTAGTTTCAAAGACTTGTTTGAAGTAGTTTAAGGTATGGTCCATAATTTTGGAGGGTTCATCTATCCAATTACCCTCATGGTCTTTAAAATAAGCTATATTATTGGTCCTTCTTGTATTAGTAGCCACTAGGTGGAAAAATTTAGTGTTACAATCCCCATCATTCAACCATTGGACTCTAGCCCTGAGTTTCCAAAAATCTTCTTCTAGCTTTAGACAATTATTATAATCGATTTTTAGGGAATCTTCTAGATTATGGAGAAAAGAACTATGGCCATAAGCAGTAGAACTTTGAATTCCAGTTAGCCTAGCAAGTATCTTTTTCTTCTTTTTGAAAATATCACCAAAGGTGACATTTTTTCAAGTAGTCACTGTATCTTTAAAATTGGTAGAGGCAGTCATGTAGTCACTATTGTTCCAACAAGAGTGAACTATGTTACTAAAACCGGGGTGGTTACACCAAAAAGATTCTAATCTAAAGGGCTTAGGGTTTTGATAATTAGTTTTAGGAAATAATTCTACTAGAATGAGGTTGTGGTCCGAATATGTTTTGGGGAGGTAAATGACAGATGCTTTAGGGAAAATGTTAATCTACAATCATTTAAGAATAATTTGTCAAGCCTCTCCATAAAGAGGTCAGATCTATATTTCCTATTATTAGACCAAGTGTAGTGACAACCTTTAAAGCCTAAATTGATTAAGTTACAATAGTTAATCTTAGACCAAAGTTTAAACACCGTCTTCTATTTATAGGATTACCCCCCATTTTATCACTACCAGACCAAATATCGTTAAAGTCACCCCCTAATAGCCATGCTCCTTTGTAACTATCAAAGATGTTAGTGATGTTATGCCACATTTGATTTCTAATAGCTATATTGGTGCTAGCATAAATAGAAGAATAAAGCCAACTGTGGTGAATATGAGATACCTCAATCATAGCGTGGATCTCATTGTTCCTCCTCACAAAGTTATTAACATGCACAAGGCTTGTATCCCAAAGGACAACCATGCCACCAGACTGCCCCTCCGCTGGAACCTCTATCATGTCAGTGAAACCAAATTCGTGCAAAAGGTAGCCATACCTAGACATTCTAGTCTCCAATAGAGTGACCATGCATGGGTGGTGGGTGATGATCATGTAATGGAAGTTCCTCCTAAAATCTTCGTTATTTCCTCCCCTTATATTCCAGATTATAAAGTTTTTAGCTTGATTCATTAAAGGATTCTGAGGTTTGTAGGAGGGGGCTGGAAAGACTAGGTTCATCCTTAGACTGGGAACCAGAATCATGGCCAGTTTCCCCACTGTTGGATCTTAGGGTGGACGAATATCCATGGTGCATTTGAAGAGTGAAAGGGGACAAGCTAGAATATGCCTCTTCTCCCGCATTTCCAGAAATAGAAAAATCTTGACTTTGTTTATGCTTGAGGATTCCACCATTGATTCCCCTATTAGGTCGATTGGCTCTGGCCCTTCTTCCTCCATAGGGTTTCCCATCTCTTGAGGGATTGGTGCTTGAGGCTCCTCTTGCCCCATGTTTCCTAGGTTTGCTGGTTCTTGAATCTGCATGGCATTCTGATCCCAGGGCATTAGGATGGGATTGAACGCAGTGAGCTCCTGAGGGGGAAAGAAGGGGAGATCCAGACCCATATTCTAGGGGAGGTATGAGTTCTGTTGGTATGGAGAAGGAAGGTTCCATTGAGCTCTCATAGCTTGTGCCAAGTTGTTGGTCATACCTGGGGCTAAGGGTTGTAGAATGTTGTTGACCCATATATGGTTCAAGTAGTTGTTCATGGCTAGGTGTAGACCCTCGGAGATTAACTGGGCTAGGAATTGAGGGTTTTGAACTAGTATTATTGTTTTCTGGCCATTGAGTGTTAGTTGGAGAGAAAAGACTCTCCCCATCAGACCCAGCTCGATCCAAGACGTTGGATGGTGATCTTGGGGTAATGGGGGTTGTGAATAGACTACTGGGATGTTTGTGAGTTGAGGAGGAAAGGGAGGTAGGTTGGTCATCGTTTGGGCTAGCTGGTTTCTTAGAATTTGGATCAGCCTGAATCGTCTCCGAGGAGTGAGAGGGATTCTTGGCATCTTGGAAGGGTTTGAGGTTTAGATTTAATGTAGATAGGGGTTGTGGAGAGGGAATGATGATGCCTATTTGCATGGGATATGTTAGCCACGTGGCAGCTCGTTGGGGGACATCTGTGTGGTGCTTGATTCATTTGGAGCCAAGTAAGTCTTGGCATGCAGTGTGGAGGTGTAAGCGGATTGGTTAGTATTTTTAATAGGGGTCTTAAGGTGATCATTATTAATTTGAGGGTGACTATTAATTTTATTAGAGGAGAAGTTTTTTTGGACGTTAGTGATTAAGCAATTGTCCTCTAGTGGGTCTAGGAGAGCATGAACCGGTTTAGCTTGTTGTAGGGGGTTCATGCATGCGTGGGTAGTGGTATTATGGTTAGTATTGGGGGTTGTTTCATCTAAAACCATATGTTGGTTTTGAAATAATTTAATTGATATTTTTCTTCTTTGTTCATGTTATTGCATTACCCATAACTTAGAGTTGTTCATATTATAGTAATGCTGTATTTTGTCTCGGGCCCGGGCCTTAGTGGGCCTAACGGGCCGGGCCTCGCGGTCCCGGGCTTCGTGGTCCTGGGCTCTGGCGGTCCCGGGCCTGGCGGTCCCGGTCTTCGTGGGCTCAATGGGTGGAACCGGCCCGTGACGGGCCTAAGCCCACATGGTCCTGTGCTTAACGGGCCGGGCTCGTGGGCTTCGCGGGCCTAGCGGGCTTTTTTTTAAAAGGCAATTTCTTGTAGTATCATGGCTATATTAAAAATATATATGTAGTATATATGTATATCTAATTATTAAAGTGCTTGACGAAAAAGAAAATAACAAAACAATAGTAAAACACTAAATTGTCATGCATAATATATTTTCTTGTAGTATATTATATTGTATCTTATGTATATATATTCTCTTATATATTTTCTTGTAGTATATATATTGTATCTTATGTATATATATTCGCATAATATATTGTATCTTATGTATATATATTGTATCTTATGTATATATGTTCGCATAATATATTTTCTTGTAGTATATATATTGTATATTATGTATATATTTTCGCATAATATATTTTCTTGTAGTATATTATATTGTATCTTATGTATATATATTCTCTTATATATTTTCTTGTAGTATATATATTGTATCTTATGTATATATATTCGCATAATATATTTTCTTGTAGTATATATATTGTATATTATGTATATATATTCGCATAATATATTGTCTTGTAGTATATTGTATTGTATCTTATGTATATATATTCTCTTATATATTTTCTTGTAGTATATATATTGTATATTATGTATATATTTTCGCATAATATATTTTCTTGTAGTATATTATATTGTATCTTATGTATATATATTCTCTTATATATTTTCTTGTAGTATATATATATTGTATATTATGTATATATTGTAGCTTATAAATAATTCTAAGTATAGACAAAGAAATATTGCGAAAAGAAGCTCATGGGTAGAAGCAATAAATTTTATTACCAAAAATGGCATATCTTTCTTAGTCATCCTTCCCCCAATGGAATGAGCACAACAAGGTACTAATACCACCATTAGAAGGAAAAAAAACTAAGGAAGATGTGCCAAAATACAAGTTACATATTATTCTATGTATTATCTCTAACAAATCTCATAAATCCTTCAAGGTTCGGAGGAGGTTGCGTTGGTGGTGGTGGAAAAGAAGCTTGTTCATCACCACTTCCGGGCGAAGCCGAATCTTCCGCAAGTTCCGCAATCATTTCTTCATAAGCTTCATCTATCGCCGGTTTTGCTTCTGCAATTCCAAAGTTTCTTCTTTCCGAGCGAATCCAATCTCTAAACAATACTGATTTTTCCAAGCTATCCCTCATAGACGCTCTATGATCACCTATTTGCAGTCTTGCTTGACTGAAAGCGCTCTCTGATGCAACAGTTGAAGCTTGAATTGATAAAATATCCCGAGCCATCCTTGCAAGAACAGGAAAATGTTTTTCCCTTGCCTTCCACCATTCCAAAAGATCAAAAGAGCCGTCTGGATTCTCCTTTTCAAGTCCCTGAGACAAATAAACTTGAAGCTCATTTAGATGTGAAGTTTCATCATAATTTTCACCTTGAGACCCCCTGAACTCCGTCCAAGATTTAAGAGCTTTTAAGCCCGCAACTCCTTTAGACGATTGTGAGCTAGACGAAGTGGGGGTTGGAATAGTTGGCCTAGCATGCTCTAAGGCAAGTTGATAAGCATTATAAACTGTTTGAGCATTAATCTTAATTGAAGCTTTTGCATCTGCAAGTGTCGCAATTTCCTCATTTGAAAGATCTAAAGCCTTATAAATATTTGAATACAAAAAATGAGGACCTCCCAATTTCATTGTAGGATTTAGCATTGCAGCAAGACCATAAATAGGAGGGATAGGAAAAAAATATTTTTTAAACTTTTGTTTCATTTCATTTATAGCAAGTTCATAAATATCTCCACCTTCACTAAATTCAACAAACAAATCAGATAGTGCTGCAATATAAACTAAACAGTTTGAAATAGTAGGATAATATTGCCCAGAAAATGCATTTGTAGCAATTTGAAAATGTTCTAAAAAATCTAAAAGAATTTTAACATTAGTCCAATCTTGAGTGGTAAGCATTTCATCATCATCCTCACCACCTACCCGAGAATTAAACGTTGCATTAATTGAGTTTCTATATTCATATGCTACTACTAAACTTTCGTACATACAATTCCATCTAGTCGGGCAAGGTTTAGGAACCTTTCTTTCTCTAAGGCCATATTCATCACATTTTTTAAAATACTCTCTAAGTCTACTTCTACGGTTTGAATAAAAAAGCCAATTAAGAGCCATTCTAACCTTTTCAATTTCTATGTTTAATATTCGCATACCATCACCGAAAATTAAATGATAAATATGACAAATACATCTAACATGGAAAATATTAGTAAATGCAGGATTTAGTGTTGTTGTAAGCATGCCTATAGCACTGGTGTTACTAGAAGCATTATCCATTGAAATTGCCATTATTTTATCGCTAAAGCAAAAATATCTACAAATATCTGCAACAGTGTTAGCTATAAACTTACCTGTGTGACGCGAATTAATTATTCTATATGCAATTATGCGTTTTTGCATTATCCATTCCTCATCTATCCAATGACTTGTAACAGTTAGATAATCACAATCATTACCACTTCTACCAATATCAGTAGTAATAGAAATCCGATTAGGTATATGAGTAAATAAATACCGCAAATATTGTTCATATTCATGTTTGAATTTATAAATATCACTCTTAACTGTTGCGCGAGGCCAACCTTTATAAGTAGGATTAAAAACTCTTCTAATATAATGAACCCAATTAGGATTAGATGCAAAAGTATAAGGTAAGCACATAACAGTAATCATCTTTGCTAATTCTTCACGATCTCTATTTGGATCGTAATATAAAATACCTCCGGTGACAGTGTTAATTCCTGGTTGAACTAGATTTGAACCTGTAC
Source organism: Nicotiana tabacum (assembly GCF_000715075.1). Classification (NCBI taxonomy): domain Eukaryota; kingdom Viridiplantae; phylum Streptophyta; class Magnoliopsida; order Solanales; family Solanaceae; genus Nicotiana; species Nicotiana tabacum. The sequence goes on along the minus strand of NC_134084.1, from coordinate 17,939,745 downwards.
TAGGGTTAACCGCAGAATCTACACTTGTCCCCTCTAGTTGCGCTTTCATTTGAAAAAATCTAGCCTTATCTCTAGGGTGTGTTTTTATGTGCCTAATCAAACTACCCGTGCCGCTACGGTCTCCAGTATATTTATGCACCATTAATTTCCCACAAGTTTTACACTTAGCCTTATTTTGTTCTCTTACTTGAGTAAAAAAATTCCAAACTAATGATGTTTCTAGGCGTTTAGCAGGTTCTCTATTAAAAGTAGGAGTTTCTACAGGTGGGTCGACCGGTGCATCAGTTGGGTTATTAAGAGGACTAGTAGGTGTATCATCTAAATCCGGTGCTTGGGTTTCATCATCATCCTCATTTTCCTCATTATTTTCTAAGATGGTTTCATTAGGATAAAGAGCATTCATAATTTCATCATCTAATCTTTCACCTGGTGCAACATTATGATAAAATTCACTATCGGTAAATTGAAAACAAGGGTGATCACTATCAAGAATTACGGAAGGAGGAGGACGTCTAGGTTGGCGACTACTTTCAACTTGCTTATCTTTTCTAGGTCGGGGAGCCGGGGGAAGGGTAGTTGGTTGACCACTACTTTCACCGGTTTTATCTTTTCCTTTACCAAACATTTTTTTCAAAGTAAATGCCATATTAATTATAATTATGCAAACTAAACCACACAAAAATATATTCTAAAAACGTAAGAGTTGAAACGAGTTTACCGGATTGCCGAACAACTTCTTGAAAATTAAAAATCGTTGAACACTTGAAAACTTCAATTCAACAACTTCACAATTTTTCACGAAATTTCAACAATAAATTAAGTAATTGTAGTAGAGAGATTGAGAGAGATTGAGAGATATTGATGAATTGGTGAATAAAAATGAAAGAATGAGGGGGTATTTATAGTTGAGAAATGGGGAAAAGTGTAATTATATAAAGTTTGGGGGCCAAATGACCATTTTTTAAACTTAAAAACGGTCATATTTTCAGCCCAAACGGCTAGATTTTAAATATGGCCGTTGGAGAATTTTAATTTTTTTTTTTTAAAAAAAATAGCCGTTGGGCCCGTTAGGCCCGCCAGGACCGGCCCAGGCCCCGGGATAAACGGTCCCGGGCTCGTGGGCTCAAACATTAAGATTGTCCCGTGACGGGCTTAGGAGGACCACCAGGACCGGCCCACCCAGGATCGGCCCACCAGGCCCGTTAGGACCGCGGGCTCGGTCCGGTCCGGTTCAGGCCCGGCCCACCGAGCAGCCTTATCCTGCCTTTGCTAGAATTTTTTGAGATATATTTTAATTTTTGGGTATCGATGTACTTACCTGTAGCAGCATTAAACAATTTGACTTCCATACCTGTAATTGGTTACTTGCTACCTATTTGTTGTCCAGCTAGAGTTTGCCTCTTGGGTTGTTTTCTTTTTGTCGTGAAAGACATTGTGTGCCATTCCTCGTCTTGTGTTTGAGTGCTGCTGCTACTATTTCTAGCCAAGAGTGGCTCTAACTGAGTGAGGGTGTTCTGAGCAATATTGTCCAATTTGTGAGGACAGGCTATTGCTCCATGACCCAATATCCCGCAATTTTTACAAAGGTGTTGTTCTGCTTCATAATGGATATGCTGTTTATGTGAGCCTATGTAAATAAATTTGATAACTGGTTCTTCCATTGGGAGTTCAATTCATAACCTAGCATACCTACCTCTCATGGAGGATGAGGTGCAAGCATCTACCTTTAAAAGTCTTCCTATGGCTCCCCCAATTTTTTTGAAGGATTTGTCCATCGTAGAACTCAGTAGGAAGTTGTGGTAGCCGTATCCAGACAACAGTGAAGTTTTGCACTGCTTTCATGGAAACAAAATTTGGTTGCCATCTTTGGATGGAAAGAAAATGTCCAAAAATGAAATAAGGACCTTTTTCCAGTATTTGGTTCATGTTTTCTTCCTTTTGTAACTTAACTGTAAAGTAGTCATTACCAAGGTCTATTAGTGGAAAATTCTCGTTTATTTTCTATAATTCTTGGATTTTTCATTTTAGTAATTGGTGAAGAATCTTTTTCCCTTGGAGTTTTATGATTAAGGAGAATTTCCATGGAAGATAGATTCTTTATTTGTCTTCTAGGGATATTGGAATTGTAATTGGGAGTATGTTGTTGTCACTTTTGGATGAGGAAAGTATGAGACCATTCTCAATGTCCATATCGGTGCAGGTAACTGGAAGAGTGGAAGGGTCAGAAGTAATATTATTGGTGTTGTCTTGCATTAGGAGAGTGTCCTTGAAGGAAGGCACTACTGGGATTAGGGGGACCTTTGGGGTTTCCAATTCTTTTTCTTGCTTTTTGTTGTAATCGATGGCAATGTCAAGGGGTTTTGGGGGGATTTGGAAAGAGATTTGATCGGAATTTATAACTGCACCAGGTGAATTATGGAAGAGGAATTAATGTGAGTGTAGAACAGTGGTAAACGAACTTGCCAAACGAATGGATATATACGAGCAATAAACACTAAGATTGCTAAAGAACCTGATTGCCCTGCTTTGCTAGAATGAAATACAATAGCTTTCAATGAGTAAGTGTAGTAAAATCTGAACGAGTTACAAGTGATGGGAATAGGGGTATTTATAGCCTAAACCTAATGTTTAACATGACTAGTTCCACTTTCGCACGTCACTCTAGGTAAGTATACAGATAAAATCAAGCCCGTTGAACATCTCGATTTCTCAGTAAGACAAACGAAGCAGGAACATGATCATAAAGAATCAGAATCTGGGCGGGGAACCTCTCGTATTGGGGTTCGAGCAAGGCAACTACCCTTGGGGGCATTAGAACCACATTCTCTGGATCCGGTTCGAGCCTCGAGTCTTCAGAGAACATAATCAAATGGCTGCACACAACTAACAAAGGGCCGTAATATCCATGCCCAATCTGATATTACGGCATGAATTTCGGCTCGTATCGGCAGAAAATCAGTGATTAGCGAAAGGGGGATTTTTACCTTTCTTAAAATTGTACTTAGGGTAAAATTTCCCTACTATATAAAGGGGAAAACTTATTATTTATGGGGATATTGTAACACACATATCAAGGCAATATACTCTTATTTTATCTGTTATTCAAAGTCCTTACTTTTGTTCATCAGTTCTTCATTAGTGTGAGCCCGGATCAAAGGCAGGCACTTGATTAAACCATTATTGAGTCCGGGATGACTCTCATTATTGGTTTGGCAATTTATTAAGTCATTTATCTATTTAATCTAACGCCATTAATCATTTGTATTGAATTAATCCGCATATCCTTAAAACCACATATAAATTTAATTGTTATCCATTTTTTAGGGTAAAGAGTTTGGCGCCCACCGTGGGGCTAAGTATAATAGCGGCAATTTGAAATGAATTTCCATAATGCACTCTGCTTTACTCTTGTTCTTTGATATTTTAATTTCAGGCAAATTTAAGAATGTCGAACTCTCTATCTGCTCACTTGAACATTGATGCTGAGTCTGGTCACCATGGCGAGAACAAAAATATAGTGCCCAGCAACGAGGTTCCCCCTGTTGATCCCAATGGATTCCCGACCGCAGACCCAGTCTATGCCAACTCCCATGTGTCTATCAACGCTAACTTGCCCACCGACCCAGAAAAAAGCGTTCGTGGAGGAGCCAGGTCGGTAGCCAGGGGTACACGCGATGGTGAAGGTGATGTGATCAATTTGCGGGTGATCTTCGAAATGTTACAAGCTCAAGAGGTGGCGATAGCCAGTCATAGAACCAAAGCCATACTCCCATCAGAGATGAACCCGAACCACCCAGTAGAACACCCGAAGAACTGGACGAACCTCGGAAAGTCCAAGTGAAGCTGAAGTTGGGGCTAGTCCTGAAATAATAAAGATGCTTGATGAAGTGACAAAATGGGTGGAATCAGTGGGAAAAGAAGATCAAAGACAACTCTAAAAAAGTGTAGACCTATAACTCCAGGGTTGATTAAATCCCAGGAGCACCGCCGATACTAAAGGGCCTCGATTCCAAGAAATTTGTCCAAAAGCCTTTCCCTCCGAGCGCAACTCCGAAACTAATCCCAAAGAAGTTCCGTATGCCTGAAATTCCGAAGCACAATGGAATAACTGATCCAAATGAACATGTGACCTCTTACACGTGTGCCATCAAGGGGAGAGACTTAGAAGATGATGAAACCGAATCCGTCTTGCTGAAAAAGTTTGGAGAAACCTTGTCAAAAAGATCAATTATATGGTATCACAACTTACTCCCTAATTCTGTTGATTCGTTTGCTATGCTTGCAGATGCTTTTATAAAGGCGTACATCGGGGCCATCAAGGTCAAAACTAGGAAGTCAGATCTTTTCAAGGTAAATCAAAGAGACAACGAGAAACTCAGGGAATTCGTGTCGAGGTTTCAAATGGAACGGATGGATCTACCTCTAGTTGCGGCCGATTGGCCATTCAAGCATTCACCCAAGGACTTAACTCCCAAAGCTTATTTGTTTTACAACAGTTGAAACAAAATTTGATAGAATACCCGGCGGTAACTTGGGAAGACGTCCATAACAGGTACCAATCATAAATCAGGGTCAAAGATGATCAGCTCAGGGCTCCTTCCGGGTCCGTCTATCCCGTCAGAACTAGTGAAAGATCCAAAAGAGTCGTCGATCATGAAACAAGATTGAACAGAGATCGAGTATCAATCTTATAACGGAGATCGAAGGTATAATGGGTCCGGATGTAACCCTACGAGAAGTGAAAAAAGGCACGATCGAGGCCACAATAGTCAGGGACTTATGAGTCAGAACGGTTTCGATAGGCCACTCGAGACCAGAGAGGTACCGATATTATCAGAATACAACTTCAGTGTTGATATTGCCAGCATCATATCCGCCATCGGGTGCATCAAAGATACCAAATGGCCTCGACCATTGTAGTCCGATCCTACCCAAAGGGACCCCAATATAATGTTTATGTATCATGGCACTCACGGCCATAGAACCGAAGACTGCCGACAACTAAGAGAAGAGGTAGACTGGTTATTCAATAAAGGACACCTCTAAGAATTTTTGAGTAATCGAGCCAAAAATCACTTCAAGAATAGGGACTCCAACAAGCAGACCGAGCAAGAGGAACCACAGCATGTCATTAACATGATCATTGGTGGAGTTGACATCACTCAAAGGTTATTTCTGAAGCGCACTAAGGTGTCCATTACAAGAAAAAAATGGACCCGAGATTATATACCGGAGGGAACCATATCTTTCAACGATGATGATGCTGAAGGAATTATGCAACCATATAATAATGCACTGGTAATATCTGTACTCATAAATAAATCCAGATTTAAGCGTGTATTAATTAATCCAGGTAGCTTGGCCAATATCATCAGATCGAAAGTCGTGGAATAGCTGGGTCTACAAACCAAATAGTGCCTACAGTCCGAGTTTTAAACGAATTCAACATGGCGTGCGAAACTACTAAAGGGGAGATAACCCTGCCAGTAAACACCGTCGTAACCATTCAGGAAACAAAGTTCTATGTGACTAAAGGAGATATGAGATATTATGCTTTATTCGGAAGGACATGGATTCACAACATGAGGGCAATACCCTCGACACTACACCAGGCATTAACAATTCCCATACCGGGAGAGACCAAGAAATTTTACGGAGAACAGCCAGCCGCAAAAGAAATGTTCGTGGTTGATGAGGTGACCCCGAGATCTGCGCTCTCAGTATAAAAAAATCTAGTTATTATTAGGAAGGAAGAAACAAAATAGCAATCATCGACACCGACCCTAATCGAATCGGAGAAGCAGGAGACAGGCGAGGATGATGATTACAGAGTTCCTATGTCATTCATAGCCCCTGATGATTCTGATTCCACCAAGTCGACGATCGAGGAGCTGGAGCAAGTTGTGTTGATCGAACATTTGACGATCGAAAGGTATACATGGGCAGGGGGTTGACTCCCGAGCTCATGAAAAAACTCATTAAATTGCTTATAACTAACATGGATTGTTTTGCTTGGTCCTATTTAGATATGATAGAGATCCCGCCAAATGTAATCACTCATAAGCTAAGCTTGGACCCGATGTTCCACCTGGTTAAACAAAAAAAGTGGCCTCAATTCGAAGTCAAGCATGCGTTCATCAAAGACGGGGTATCCAAACTCCTTAAAACAGGTTCTATTCGGGAAGTTAAGTACCTGGATTAGTTGGCTAACATAGTGGTAGTGCCTAAAAAGGGAAACAAATTAAGAATATATGTAGATTAAAAAGATTTGAACAAGGCGTGCTCCAAGGATTCATTTCTTTTTCTCAATATTGATCGCATGATCGATGCGATGGCCGGGCATCAGATACTCAGTTTTCTCAATGCCTATTCCGCGTACAACCAAATCCGGATAAACCCGGACGATTAAGGAAAAACATCCTTTATCGCTAAACTTGGCACCTATTGTTATCACGTAATTCCGTTTGGACTGAAAAACACCGGTGCCACTTATCAATGCCTAATTAACCGGATATTCGAAGAACAAATAATAAAATCAATGGAGGTTTACATTGAAGACATGTTAGTAAAGCCCTTGCGGGCATATGACCATTTGAAACATTTTCAAGAAACCTTCAACATACTGAAAAAATACAATATGAAGCTGAACCCAGAGAAATGCGCATTTGGGGTCGGATCCGGAAAGTTCCTTAGATTCATGGTATCTAGCCGAGGGTTCGAGATCAATCCCGACAAAATCAAAGCTATAGAGAATATCACCATGGTGGATAATGCCAAGGTCGTTCAGAGGCTAATCGGGCGCATAACTGCCCTGTGCTGATTCATATCAAGATCCTCCGATAAGAGTCATCGGTTCTTCTCCTTATTGAAGAAAAAGAATTACTTTTCATGGACCTCGGAATGCCCGCAGGCTTTGGAAGGACTCAAACGATACCTTTCGAGTCCATCTTTGCTCCATACTCCAAAAATAGACGAGTAGTTGTACATGTACTTAGTAGTATCCGAGATAGCGATAAGTGGAGTCTTAGTCCGGGAAGAGGAAAATATGCAATTTCCCATTTATTACGTTAGTAGAACTCTAGGCGAGGCCAAAATGAGGTACCTTAGAACCTCCAGAAAGTTGAAGCCATACTTTCAATGCCACCCCATATGCGTTGTAATTTCTTACACATCAAAAAACATAATGCAAAAACCCGAGCTCTCGAGCCGATTGGCCAAATGGACCATAAAAATTAGAGGGTACAATATCAAATATCGCTCCCAGACCGCCATCAAATCTCAAATTTTGGCAGATTTCATAGGCGACTTTACGTGGGCCTTAATACCCAAAGTCGAAAAGGAATTTTTGATAAACTCAAGGACTTCCTCGGGAATTTGGACGCTCTTTACAGATGGTGCGCCGAACGCAAAAGGGCCTGGACTCGACATCGTACTAAAGCCGCCTACGGGTTATGTAGTTAGGCAGTTCATTAGAACTGTAAAATTGACTAACAATGAGGCCGAGTATGAGGCCATGATTACAGGTCTCGAACTAGCTAACAGCCTGAGGGCTGAAGTGTTCGAAGCTAAGTGTGACTCCCTCCTTATGGTAAATCGAGTCAAGGGGACATTCGAAGCAAAAGAAGAACGAACATAGAGATACTTGGACAAATTGTAGGTAATGCTACATCGATTCAAGGAATGGACCCTACAGCACATACCCATGGATCAAAATAGTGAAACCGATGCTCTGGCTAACTTGGGGTCATCGGTTGATGACGATGAATTCAGCTCAGGAACGGTTGTTCAACTCAAGAAATCGGTAGTGGAGGAAGGCCATGCTGAAATAAACTCAACAAGTTTGACTTGGGACTGAAGAAATAAGTATATAGATTACTTTAAGACCGGTAAGTTGCCATCGGATCCTAAAGAATCAAGGGCTTTGCGCACGAAGGCGCCCAGTTTTAGCATGTCAAAAGGCACTTTGTACAGGAGGACATTCGACGACCCACTCGCCGTGTGCTTGGGGCCAGGAGACACCGAATACATTTTGAGAGAAGTTCACGAAGGCACCTTCGGAAACCATTTAGGGGCAGAGTCTTTGATTCGGAAAATAATCAGGGATGACTATTACTGGATCGACATGGAGAAAGATGCAAGGAACTTTGTACGAAGATGTGATGGATGTTAGGGACATGAACCAATGATCCATTATCCCGTAGAGCTACTACACTCGGTCTTGTCGCCTTGGCCATTTATGAAATAGGGAATGGACATTGTCGGTCCCCTACCATGGACACCCGGTAAGGCTTAATTTATACTATTTATGACTGACTATTTTTTTAAATGGGTTGAAGCTCAGGCGTTCAAGAAAGTTCAGGAAAAAGAAGTTATCGATTTTATTTAGGACCACATAATATGTTGGTTCGGGATACCGGCCGAGATCACGTGTGATAACGGGAAGCAGTTCATCGGCAGCAAGGTAATAAAAAATTTTGAGGACCATAAGATCAAACGGATCTTGTCAACGCCCTATCATCCTAGTAGGAATGGACAGGTGGAGTCTACAAACATGACCATACTCCAAAACCTTAAGAAAATATTGATCGATGCCAAAGGGAAATGGAAAGAAATTTTGCCCGAAGTCTTGTGGATGTATTATACGACCTAAAAATCTAGTACCGGGGCCACTCCATTTTTGTTGGTCTATGGTTTCGAAGCACTAATACTGATCGATGTGGGAGAACTAAGACTAAAGTTCCGATATGTGGCCGAATAATCAAACGGTGAGGCCATGATCACGAGCCTTGAATTATTGGATGGGAGGCACGAAGCCGCCCTAGTATGGTTGGCCGCCCAGAAATAGTAGATAGAAAGATATTACAACCAAAGAGCCGACCTTCAACACCTCAACATCGGGGACTTGGTGCTAATGAAAGTAATACTAAAATTCAGAACCCGAACGAATGGAAGCTGAGACCGAATTAAAAAGGTCCATATTGAGTCATCGGGATTATTGATAAAGGTTCGTACAAACTCGAAGCAGGGAAAGGTGCACAACTATTGAACAATTGGAACATGACCCACTTAAAAAGATACTACTGCTAAGGTACGCCTTCATTCATTTTATATATATATATTGCAAATTGGACTAATAGTTGCAGGCAACAACCAAAGGAGGATGTAGCTGTTAGGTCTGAAAGCACGTGTTGCACTCTTTTTTCCTTGAATCAGTTTTGTCCTAAATGGGTTTTCAAGCAAGGTTTTTAATGAGTCAGTATTGGATCGTGCTAACTTAGATTCGAAGAACGGTTTTAATCCGAGTCGATGGTCACATCAACAATAATCGATCCCTCTCGAAGATCAATCTCGAATACTGGGCCATCACCCTCAGGTTAAGATTTTTAGCAAGGGAGGAAACTCTGTGATTGAATAGCCTCGGCTCAGTGGTTAAGATTTATTGTAAGGTCCAAATGGTCAAATTAACCGTGCCCACATATACCACCTCAGCCATAATACGAGCTTATACATGCTTACAATCTTATATGTTATGCACAAAAATAAAAGAAAGTTTCTACCTTGCTGATACACATTTTTGCTCCTTAAAAGTATCGATACTAAGGTCTATTCCTACCCAGACACTATCGATCCCAAGGGCCGCCCCTATCCGAGCCCAAAGGGCTACTCCCACTCGGGGACTGTCGTCTGAGACAAACTAAAACATCTCGGGTTGTCAAAACCAAGTGACAAAAAGCCAATTAAGCAGTGCCTAAACTTAAAAGTCTACGGCCACCCTAAAAACAGCTCAGAGATGTCCGAAGCATGTTATCAAAACATAAGGCTTTCAAATAAAATTTGAAACCTGCTAAAAGGCATAGTCTAAGAATACTTAAGAATTTTTGCAAAATTCCCAGATATTCCAAGTCACTTCGAGTTTTCAAAACCTCGAAAAACAAATGACTTGTTGCTACATTATACCCTATGCTTGCACTAGAAACGTTTGCAAAGTTAGAAGTCATAAAAAATGCTAAAATAGTTAAACTTGCCGAAAAAGGAAAATTTTATATATTCTAGAATATATTTACAAAGGCCCAACAAAAATGGCCTCAACGAAATATATGTACAGGATAAAAAAAACAAAAACAAAATAAATCTAAGGCATCTACGCCTGATCTTCACTGGAACACAACCCATCACCAGCACCTTCGAGGCCTTCGGGTTCTTCAAAGCCCTCGGAGCCCTCTTCACCTTCGGGATCATCTAGCTTCTTGGCCATGACCTCAAGTCTTTTGCCTCCTCGATATCAGCAAATAGGTCGAATCCTCGGGCATGGATATCTTCGAGGGTCTCCCTTCGAGATAACCACCTCACATACTCGATAGTGGTTTTCACACGGGCCTCGACTACTTTGACATCGGCCCTATACCGGGCCACCATCTCTTCATCATCAATGGAGGTTTTTCTCATATGAGCCTTTATAGCTCCACGTTTACTACCGAGGGCATCCCACTCTACCAGAGTCGAGCTCAATTGCGCTTGGAGTTCATCGTTCAGCTGGGACCGCTTGTCGACTTTCTCGTTTGCCACCGAAAGTTGAACCTCTACCGATGCCAGTTGTGCCTGGTCAATTTCCTTATCTGAGTCCAACCGATCCATTTTTCTCTTCCAACGGTGGCCATGGCCTGGACCTCATTCATTTCAGCTCGGAGTTGGTCGATCCAGTCGATCTTCTATGGAGCCTGCGAGGTTTGGTAGTTAGTCCCCATGGATAATTCCTCATTACTAACTTCAAAAACCTTTTCCTTTTTGGCCAAATACGCATGTTCTCGCCTCAGGGTCGAAGCCTCTTTCTGAGCCCCGTCTAGGTCGGCTTGAAGATCCTTGATAGCCCCTTCGTGCTGCTCACTGAGAAGCTTGTACATATCTCTTTTCTGGTCAAGCTCCTTAACCTCGAGCTCGAGCTGGTTGAACTTGACCCAGTAGTGAAGGAACCTCTCATGATGAAGTACAGAGGCTTATAAAATATGCAAAAATATGAGAAGTATAAAAACCTTAGCAAACGTTTGAAGGGTCATAATGATGCCTTACCCGATTCAATGTCTACTGTGCCTCATTGAAATAGCACGACATGTCCACCTCATTCATCTTTGCCCGATCCTCCTTGGTCACCAAGAATCGGAGGTAGCTCGCCACTCTCACGGGAGCAGAAAGAACTCGGGCATCTTTTGGGATGGTGATGATTATTGACCTCTCGTGGCCAGGATCAATACTCGGGGCGAGGAACTGGTTGATTAACATTGGGCTCGAATTCAGACCGCTGAATTCTGAAGAAGGATCCTTTCTCGGCACCTCCAGGTCGCCCAACCCAGAAAAGTCTTCCAAAATAGCCGAATCCATACCGTCAAAAAAGGAATGAAGGGGATCGTCCGCACCGTGAGCCCCTTCGTTACATCTCTCGTTCATCGCTAGGGCCTCCTCGAGCATGGACTCAGTGTATGAGGGTGTCCCCAAAATACTTATTATACCAGGCGGAGCGGAGCCGGCGTCCCGAGGGGTCTTAGCCCTCGTTTCCACATCGGTCCCCCGAACCTGAGGGAGATCAGGTTCCAGTGTCTCCCCCTCGGCTACTACCTACTCTCGGGGGAGGTTCGCTCATGGGCCACAAAATATCACCTTTTTTGGGCTCATCCCTGAGCCGAAGAAGTGAAACTGAGCCCGGTGCGTAGGAGACGAAGCATATCTTTGGCATGCGAGCCATTCTCTTTTTTGGCTTCATTGCAGAGCTCGGGGAGCCCGAAGCCTTCCTTTTCTTCTTATTCTTTTCCCCCTCTGCCCCAAAGCGGAGGGATCAATGGAAGGGGGCATGTCCTCGTTCCCTTCTAAAGGCCAAAGTTTAGTGGTCTTAGGCAAACCTACAAAAAGAAAAGAAGGGAAATAAGAATAGGATGCAAAAAAGGAGCCTAATGTTACTTATTCGGGAGGGAGATCTTACCATGAGAACGGGCTTCCCATCAGCCCTTCAAAAGTTTGCGCCATGTGCGCTTGGAATAAGGCATCTCCGAACAAATGTCCTCGATCCACTCCTTCGCGTTTGGGACTCGAGCAATGGCTGCACCACCACTAGTACTAGTGAGTAAAATGGAGATAAATATAAAATTAACGTTTAAAGGAAAGATGTACTTACAAGATGCATTCCACCTCTCAGGTAACGGCATGAACTCGCGCGGGGGGGGGGGGGGGATCAAGTCTTCGATCTTCACTCGAAAAAAGCCTCCTTGCCAGCCCCGGTCCTCATCGATACTCAAGAACGGGGATTTTCTAGCTCGGCGTGTAAGTTTTATCAGTCCCCCTCGAAAGATTCATGGATTGTATGGGCAGAGTAGGTGATCGATGGTGAACCGACGAGATTCGGTCTTGTTTATGAAATAATGAAGGAGGATCATGATCCTACAAAGCAACGTATGGATATGACCGAGGCATACTTTGTACGTCTTGCAGAAGTCCAGGATAACCGGGTCCACCTGGCCCAATGTGAAGGGATAAGTGTAAACACTTAGATACCCCTCCACATGGTTAGTGATGGCATCATCAGGCCCGGGGACTACTACGTCCTTACTGACCCAGTTGCAGTCCTCTCGGACCACGGAAAGAACGTCTTCGGTAATCGAGCATATATACCTTGATGCTCCTTCACCTCGGCCCTGCACCGACAAGGGCTTTTCGACCTTAAAGTCATTTGCAACCGAGCAAACCCCGGGGATGAACATTTTTAAGGGAGGCTCGGGAGACGGTTCATTGGTAGCCACGCTAGGAGCAGACGTCTCGAGGATGACTATATTGGGAGTGACCACCTCAATTTCAGCAGGCAGTTAGAAAGAAGAAGAAGCGATTTGCTGAGGAATAGATATGGATGTTTTAGCCATTGTAATCTGAAAAAACTTGAAAGGTCTAAGAAAAGGTTTTGAAAAACGAAGGGTCAAGTATGCTGATTTGGTAAAGACTAGGTAAAAACCTGAAAATTACTGAGGAATCTTGAAGAACAAAGGTACAAATATGAAAGTGTGAAGAAGGTTAGTAACAACTTTGAGAATTGAAGGTGGAAGCTTGGTCAAACAGTGAAAAATAAACAAAGAATGAGGGCTTTTATAGAGATTTCGCGACGCTTCGCGTTCAGAGATGACCTACCAATGGCTGACACGTGTTCGAAATCAGAACGACGCGACTGACGGGACATTTCGGCTTCTTTGTTATTTCTGTTACGGTGCATTAAAGAAGGAATTGAAAAGCATCTATCGTTTCTCATCGTTTCGGTAAACCTCCTCTCTAAGAAATGAGGGGGCTATCTGTATACAGATAACATCGAGCCCGTTGAACATCTCGGTTTCCCGGTAAGACAAACAGAGCAGGAACATGATCATAAGGAATCAGAATCTGGGCGGGGAGCTCTCGTATTGGGGTTCGAGCAAGGCACCTGCCCTCGGGGGCATCAGAATCACATCCTCTGGATCCGGTTCGAGCCTCGAGACTTCAGAGAACATTATCGAATGGCTGCACACGACTAACGGAGAGCCGTAATATTCGTGCCCAACCGAATATCACAACATGAATCTCGTCACGTATCGGCAGAAAATTAATGATTAATGAAACTGGGAATTTTTACCTTTCTTAGAATTGTACTTAGGGTAAAATTTCCCTAATATATAAAGGAAAAAACTTATTATTCATGGGGGCATTGTAACACGTATATCAAGGCAATATACCCTTATTTTCTCTGTTATTCAAAGTTCTTACTTTTGTTCATTAGTTCTTTATTAGTGTGAGCCCGGGATCGAAGACAGACACTTGGTTAAGCCATTACTGAGTTCGAGATCACTCTCATTATTGGTTTGGTAATTTATTAAGTTCTTTATCTGTTTAATCTAATGTCATTAATCATTTGTATTCAATTAATCCGCATATCCTTAAAATCACGTATAAATTTAATTGTTATCCATTTTTAGGGTAACCAAGGTAGCTAGTAAGATATTCGCTGGTTATGGAAGAAATATTAGGCATAGTGAGTATGAAGGAATCCCCAATACTTAAAAAATGGTTGAAAACCGAGTAAAAGCCCCGAGTTACTACTTGGCCAATGCTGAAATTTTGTAATTGCTGAGTTAATTGCATAACTGTTGGTCTGTTGTCCGGGGACTAAAGACTTTCCGGACACTCGATCACTTTCCCGGAGACTCATGATGGTTGCCTTTGGAATAATACCACCTGATTCCGATTCAAACAACTCGGGATATACTTTCTTAGTTGGCCTTCCAGTTTGACATGGAGCAAACTAGGTCATACTTTCCGCATGTTAACTATTAAGTAGGCCACGTATTAAGTCTATTCTTTTATCAATACAATCCTTACCTTATGAAAGTAGAAAGACTATTTCTGATAGTCCTTCGGTTCAAGAACAAAAGACGAAGAGGCAGCAACTTCCATTTAATGTACTGTAAGTTTTAACTTTCACTTTATATCATTATAGTGCTCCACTTGGGAACCGGCGCTTTAAGAAGGTTTAAGTTGGAAATGCTTAAAGTATGTATGATCTAACATGATTTTCCTATCTTTACTCTCAAGTTGCTTCCAGGCGGATTGAAAAGAGTAGCGTTTGATGTCAAAGATGAAACTATCAGAATTATCGCACTTCCTAATTTTTTACATCCAAGGGAATGTAACTATCATATGATAGAATTGAAGGGCAAATTAGCAGTCCTGAGCTGCTGCAAAAATTCCGGAGATGTTATCAATTTGTGGATTTTGGGAGACGTTATGAATTAATTTTATTTCCTTTATTTTGTTTGTTTAATTTTTTAGGAAAAAACAAACATAAATAGGCAGATTTACAACTGATAATTGAAAAATAGTCACAGTTTCAAAAGTAATCGAAATTTAGCTACTTTTTCATGTAAAGATAAAATCTGAACAAAAACACACTTAAAAAAGGGAAAAATTCCAGCATAATATTTTAGAGTTCGAATTTTTTACATATGAGATTCCAGCATAATGTGCTGGAATTTCATAATATGCCGGAGTTCCAACATAATATGCTAGAAGTTTATACGCATAAGCTCCATAATCCAGCATATTATGCTGGAAGTTTATACGCAGGAACTTCATAATCCAGCATATTATGCTGAAAATTTCCGTGTTTCAACAAAATAGTGATTATTTTTAATGACTTTGTAAATACTGGCTATTTTTTTAATTAAAAGTCTGAAAACTAGCTAGACCATACTATTTTTACAATTTTTTTGCTAGCTGATGTACTCTTTTAAAGTTTACTTTACCAGACAAAAGTTTCGGTTTGGGCCTCAATGGACTAAGCAAAATGGATCGAAAAGCAAACAGGATAAGAGCTGCAATGAGGTGGGCTTTTGGGCCTATATACAACTTAGCACCTCTTCTCCAAGTTGGAAGCGAAGGCGGAGCTACGCCTATGAATTTGAGATTCTAATTTATTTAAGTTACTGAGTTCTATGTTAGTGATTTTTACGTATTCAATGATTTTTTAAAACAAATACAGAGTTTGAACCGAAGTTATTGGGTTTTGGCCAAATTCGTACTGAAGGCTAGCTCGGCCAAACCCCTGGTTGGAAAGTAGTTGTCAACACCCAAGTTACCCAGATTGGAATGGTGAATAACTTTGGACCACATCATACAGTTATTACTTGTTAGTTTTTTGTTAACATTTTAGCTGTAATTTAGACAAGATCATTGTGTATCTCCAGTTTCATAGAATATTTTATTGGTGTAGCTAGCAAATTTCACAACTGATTTGTTGAAATTACACATTCAACATTAGTCTCCTACTTCTTTGAAATGTGATTATGTTCTTTGATTCATTTTCTTTTTTATCATCAACCATCTTCCCCAAGAAATATTTTTCAAACATATTTTGGTTAGTTGGAAGGTTACAAAGAAAAGGGGTTGAATTGTTTTGCACAACTTAGTAGGCGGTTGGACATAAAAATTATAATTTTTGAAAAAAGGTAGTATTTGGAGTTAAGTTAAAAAATGGTATTTGAATTTGAAATTATGTTTGAATATATATATATTTCACTTGAAAAAATGTTACAGTTTTATGACTGGGAAAAAGTTTTTCTGAAAATTAATTTTCGTCAAAATTTCTAAAAACTTGCAAAAATTTCATGGACAAACACATTTAAAAAAAAAAAAGGAATTTTTTTTATGGACAAACAGGGGCTTAATAAATAGTCTTCCAAGTTAAGTATTTGCTATTTGCAATATGGCCCGACTAAATCTTATGGATTTAGACCTTCAAATGAGTTGTTTGAAATGGTCAATCAATAATTTTAGATAACTTATTGAGCTTTGTGTAAAGATTGCTCTTGGCAATTAATAAAAATTAGTTACCAAAAAATTAATTTCTTGGTAAATAGCTATCAAGTCCTATCCTCATTATTTTTGTTGTTCACCACTATCATAATATGGCTCACCATATTAAAACAAAGAACCGGGATTACAACATAAGAATTGTAATATTGAGATTAATTATCTCAGGATTCTTTAATAGTAATGTTTGTTTCGTTCGTTGGTAAAAATGAGATATACGATTAATCCAAATGTGTTTGGTTGGAAAGTGTATAAACTTGAATTAACTTGTTATTTTCAATTTTAACCTTTGTCCTTGGCCTTCTTAACTAGGGTGATTTGTCGGTGGTTAGATATTTCGGTTCAGAATGTTAAACTAATACCATAGCTAATTAAATTTGGTACAGTGCGGTCTTTTTCTTTTGGTTTTGATTTACTCGATCCAATAACTTTGGTTTATTCGGCTCAAAATATTAATTAGTACACAGAGCCATAGACTCTAATATTCTTGGCTAAAGTACTCGTAAATATAAAAATAAAAATGTTATAAGCTCAAGTGACTGCTAACAAAATCTTTATCCAAAACCAGCAAATAATAGAGAGAAACGAGGTATATAAAAGAATAACTTTGATCATTAAACATGTCTTGATAAATTTAAAGGATACAACAAGAACAAAACTAACGAGCAACAATGCACGAGTAAGAAAACACCTTGATATCGTAGAAGCATTACGTTAACCTGCTTGACAACCTGGAGAGTAAGACTCAGAATCTGCCTACCTTATTCCTCCATCCATGAATGCCAAAGAAAATAGTTGTCCAAAGACCAAGCTGCACTATATATATATTCTCTTGAGCATTTTCTCAAGCACTTCACAAACACAAATCTCATTTATGGTCTCATGTAACATCTTCTACATGTGCAATAAAGAGCATATATGATATACTATAAGTAAAACGTGCATTGTGTAACTTCGTATATTTTTCGTATGATATCGGTATTTCATTTTTTCTCAAATACCGAATACGAATATCAAATACCAAATTTTTTAAAAATTTATACTACTAAATACCAAAATATCAAATACGAATACTAAACTTTTCTGTTTCAAAATAGTAATTCAGTATTTATCAAATTATGAGCATCCCTATTCTTAACCCTTAATTTATCATGAACTAGCTAAAAAATTTGTCCTGGTGATTTTATTAAAAATTAAACATATATATATATATATATATATATATATATATATATATATATAATATTTACATTTTACACTATCAATGTAATTTAAATAATAATAACAAGTTATTAATCTATATTTTAGGTTACCATATTTGATAATATGAAGAGTTGTTTGTTGTCGTAAGTCAAATTAACTTGATGGTGTATAAAACATATATATTAGCGTACATAACTTAAACTCATTCTACACAACCAGGTCAATTATAAGTTAATTATAGATAAATTTTTATGATGAATGGTATTGATAATCAAGTAAAAATTATAACAACAACAGTGTAATCCCATAAATAGGGTCTGGGGAGGATAGTGTGTACGTAGACCGTACCCCCTACCTTATAGAGATAGAAATATTATTTTCAATAGAGCCTAGGCTCAAGAAACAATGGAGATAAAGCAACCAAGTAGCAAACAATAGTAACAACAATGTAATATGGTAACAGACGCAAATGACACAACATGTAATAATAAAGAACCATGAATAATAAAATACAAAAATAGTCCTAGTACTACAGTTACCCTAGGAGGAACACGCTAGTATCTGTTAACCTACAACCCTAATTCTTGACCTCCACATCTTCTTATCGTGGGCCATATCCTCGGTAAGCTGAAGCAATGATATCTCCTGTCTAATTACCTCTCCCCAATACTTCTTAGGCTTACCCCTTCCCTTCCGCAGACCTGCCATAGACAACCTCTCATAATTCCTGACCGGAGCATTTATGTCTCTCCTAGTAAAAATTATAACTTTTCTACTATCACAAGTTATATTATATCGAGCACATATAGCTTAAATCCTTAATTAATAGAAAGTTCATAACTTTCTTGCTTTTGTTCGTATTAATCTCTATGCAGAACTATTTCCCTTAAGCACCCTCGAGGTTAATAGAAAAAAGAGGCTCAAAAATAGCAACTCAATTAGCTATCACAGTTGTGTTTTTTAAAGCTAGCTCTTATATGAAATTGATTTGTTCTTTCCTTTTGATAGAAATTAAGGACAAACAGAAACAGTAAACACATTTATAGCCCGTTTAGCCAAGCTGCAACAATCAGCTTATTTTGAGAAGTGTTTTTTTTCAAAAGTACTTTTGGTGAGAAGCCGTTTGTATTTGGCTAATTAGTTTGAAAAGCACTTCTGAGCAGCAATTAATGTTTGGCCAAATTTTAAAAAAATGCTTCTAAGTGTATTTTTCTCAAAAGTGCTTCTCAAAAAAGTGCTTTTGGAGAGAAACTATTTTTTTCTACTTTTCCAAAACTGCTTCTGCTTTTTCTCAAAAGCACTTTTTTTCCTTCCAAAAACTTGGCCAAACACCTCAATATTTGGCCAAAAGTACTTTTGGCAAAAAAAAAAAAAGAAGTACTTTCAGCCAAAAAGAAGCTTGGCCAAACAGGCTATTAATGGAACTATTCTACAAATTTAATAGCTTGGTACTTTGGCACTGCTAGATAGAAGCTTGGGCAAAGTAAAAGCAGGGAAAATACAAACCTCAACATAAAGGATGCTATATTTTTTTTGTTTTCCACCCACGTAGGATCCCGACTAACTCGATTCATGCTTCGCATCCCGAAAGACACATTAAAAGATTTTTTTTATTTTAAAGGCTCGAAATCGAAACTTCTGATTGAAAATAAAAGAATTCTATCAATGCCACCACAATTCGTGACGGTGATACTACATTATTAACTTTTGAAGTTGAGAGATGCTCCTCTTTTTATAAATTATTGGTTCATTAAATGCATATATAGCCTTCCTTTATCCTACCAAAATAATCATATAGTGGTTATCATTCACATCCACAACCACCGAAAAAGATTCTTAAAATAAGTTAAGGAATAGTTATTTGTTTAGAAATTAACCACCTGATAACTTCGACCACAAAAATGTGCACCTTCACAAGCTCCATCCTCGATGGGTGAACCAAATATGGTATTTAAGTAAAAAGAGGATAGACAGACTCATTATTTACCGCGTTTTGAAGTTAAAGAGAAGCAGCTTTCTCGGTTATCAAAAACATGTTGTAGAAAGTAAAGTGAGTACAAATCGACAAATAGGTGAAAAGGAAATTAATAATCACACTGCCTAGCTGGAGAATATCAAAATCAAATTAATGTGACATATGTCAAAGGGAGTCATCACTTGGTAGCTTGTCAAATCAGAAAAAAATCATTCCTAGTTGCAAAGACAAAATTTTAATGGCATGGACCATAAAAGGATGGTCAATGAAAGAAGAGACATGTCCCATTGTCCCAACAGAAAACAATACAACACAAAAACTCATGGTGTCTTTACTCAAAAAACACAATATCAGCAAATTGCCCAAAAAAAGATTTGTGGTCCCTTATGCAAACAATGCCATGTCAAGTATAAAGGGAATAAATACATGAAAATTTAAGTCCTTAGCTGACCCTAATTTCCACTCAACATTCTTGTGGTCTATCTCCTTTAGCATTGCCGACACTTCTTTTATACAAAATTGAACCTTACCAAACATAAAAGAGGCCCTCTTCAACTCACTCTCCTTTCCCCTCACCAGGAGAGGTGAAGCTCATTATTTGCAGTATCATTCTATGGTCTTAATAAAAGGGCCAAAAATTGGGCACCCTAGTGTGTACCAAGCGGCTATATTGCACGGACTCTTCAAAATGTTACCGGACTTGTGTCAGATCCTCCAAAAGTACACTGCATTTGTAGGATCCGACACGCATCCGACAACATTTTCGGAGAGTCTGAGCAACATAGCCGGGCGGTCAAAAGAATGAGTGAAGACTTCAAATTCCAGTAAGAGACAAGAAAAGCTAGGTGATTTATTCCCCTATCTCTAAACCTTAATGAATAGAGTTACCTGGCATCCGCTGATGGGAGGTAGCATGTATATGGTGAAAAACGCCATAAAGTGCTCGCTAATGTCTTAAGGTGATAAGTAGAGAAGGACATTGAAGACTTGATTGCACACGCTTATAGCATTGTGGCTTCGCCATAAATATTTATCATAAAGGTCTACAAGAAAAGGGAGCCTTGGAGCAACGG
The DNA here is from genome assembly GCF_000715075.1 of Nicotiana tabacum. Classification (NCBI taxonomy): domain Eukaryota; kingdom Viridiplantae; phylum Streptophyta; class Magnoliopsida; order Solanales; family Solanaceae; genus Nicotiana; species Nicotiana tabacum. Next base: position 17,919,123 of record NC_134084.1, on the reverse strand, counting down.
TAAAGTTGTCACTATGTGACCATAGGCATGGAATCAGTGGTAGCCACTGGTACTTGTATCAGGATAGGCTGCCTACATCACACCCTCTTAGGGTACGACTCTTCCTCGAACCCTGCGTAAACGTGAAATGTTTCGTGCACTGAGCTGCCCTTTTCAAAGGCATACAAGATTAGTTACTTTCTAAGTCATCTAAAGATAAGATGCAGGTAAAAATTTACACTAGACCAGGGTAACAAGGTAAAATAAAGAAATCAAATCAATCTATACTATAAAAGCCAATAAAAGTAAATGTTCATGGAAGGTAGGTTGTCTCATTCATTACAATAGAAAATTCCAAGAATTTGAAATGCAAGTATTGACTAGGCCTTATTTAGCCATTTAGATCCTTATATACACAATATGATGAATGTGCAATGCCATAAACAGCACACTTACTGGTTGAAAAATACCAATTCAGAAATAAATGGAGGTAAAAAAAATAAGATTGCTTCTACCTATAGTATTATTGACAAACAATTGACTTCTCTGTAAAAGACTGACAACAATTACTCTATCTAACAACATTAGGGAACTCACACAGGCAATGGCATAATCATCTCGCGTACAAAATCCTAATTGGCTTCACTTCATATAGCAGAAGTCAATAAGTGGAAATACCCGAGTTATTCCCTGGTCTCTGTTGTTCTGCTGGTACAAAGTTCAGACGAGACGAAGTGTATAAGTTCTTGAACACGATAAGTAGGTGGCTGTTTCTCCTCTGTTGAGCAATATTAGCTAATCTGTTCGCCAATAAGATCGAGACCAACAAGAAGGAACGTCACTCCTTGGAAAAGAAGGAAGTAAAAGTGGAGTCCGTGAGCCGATAAAAGGCTTCTAGCTGACGCCGTTAAGAGTAAGAAAGCAAGAGCTAGCTCTTTTCTGTATATTTTGTTGCTCTTCTTAACAGGTGTAGAAGTTTCATCTTTCTGTTTGTTCAATCGGTTTAGCACAGAGAGTTCACTTTCAGAAGCCCCTCTGCTAATCTGTGGTGCTCCCGACACTTTTAAATCCTTTTCAGCAGCGGCCAGTAGGTCGGATTCAGAAGACCTACCTGCTTTTTTGGTGACAACCCACTCATATGAGCTTCCTAATTGGAAAAGTCCGGATACCATAGCATTGAACTTTGTGACTGACATAGTGTTTTCGAAAAGGAGGTAAGGGGCGATGAAAGGAATGGCTTTTGGTGCCGGAAGAATGTTTAAAAGTGTCATAAGAATAGGTATGTAGCAAACAACCCAGAAAGGGAGTTCCGCTTCCGGGATAAACATGGTTAAAGGAAGAACTACACAAAACAATGTGAATGAATAGAAGGGAAGAATGAGTTTTCTCAACAAAAAGAAAAGAAGTATTAAGTTGGCTTTCTTCCATATTGATATCTGCACAAAAGTTACAAAATGAAGAGTTCGTCAAAGTTTTTCCAGCGACGAAAACTACCCCAAAATAAGCTAGTTAGGATCGGCTATATGAGTTCTTACAAACTTTGTTTCGTTTGAATCCTTTTCATTCCAATATTTAGTAATTTAGGTTCTCTAGCATCGGAAATTTTCTTCATTGGAATGTTTATATATCAGAAAGTTTGGCGAAGTTAAAGAGAGGAGTATACCTTGGAAGTAACAATAGCAGGAAGACACACTCGGAAGAGTTGCATAGGGCCAGAATGCCACCGATGTTGTTGCTTCCTATATGCTTCAAAAGATTCAGGAACTTCACAAAGTACCTATTTTTTCATATTGACATGAAGAACAATGTAATTACATTGATAAAACGACAAATAATAGTTTTAAGTTTAAGAAAAATCAAAATTTAATGGGAATAAGACCAGGCAAAAGTTTCATTAATCTGGATATCAATATGAGAACTGTTTGAAAAAGAAACGGTACCAAAAGAGAAAACCAATCTACCAGCCATAAATCGTTGTGTTATTTGACAATTGAATCTTAAGTCGATAATATCCAGCTTCTATTTGCAACACAATAAAAATTACAACTACTATTCCTTGACCGCAAACTGATTCTATTTGGAAAGAAAATCTCAAAATAAGACCCCCTTGCAACAAAATGCCAGTCGGAGTAAGCAATAGATGGGACCATAAGCACATTTAACAAAAATGTGAAAGCGGACAATACTTACCCTCACGTCATTAAGATATATGAATTTCCAGCCATTGAGATGTGCACGAACAGCAATATCCATATCCTCTACGGTTGTCCTCTCAAGCCAACCTCCTGACTCTTCTAAGGCTTTTATTCTCCAGATACCGGCAGTTCCGTTGAAACCAAAGAAGTTCAAGAATACGCCATTCACCTGCTGTTCCACCTCAAAATGAAAACACAGATTAATGTTTTGGAGACGAGTCAACAAGTTTTCGTCCTTGTTAACAAATGCCCATCTTGTTTGAACCAATCCTAGATCAGGGTTATCCTGTGACAAACATCAGAACATACGTGTTAATTGTCAACAGCAATATCAACGAACTCTCACAACAGAGAAAACAAAAAGAAACATGTTTTCACCTTGAAATGTGGGACTGTCTGCTTAAGAAAATCTGGAGTTGGTTGGAAATCCGCATCAAAGATTGCAACAAATTCATAATCCTTCACATAGTCACAACTCATCGCAGACTTCAGGTTCCCTGCTTTGTAACCAGTTCTAACCAAACGGTGCCTATAAATTATGTTGATACCCTTTTGGTTCCATTTAGCGACCTCTGACTTTATTAAATCTTGGATGCACTCATTGTCAGAGTCATCAAGAATTTGAATCAACAAACGGTCTTTTGGCCAATCAAGTTGACAGACTGCCGATATAGACAACTCATATACCTGCACAACACCAGTAATAGAGAAAAAGTTTTGAATGCATAATACATAAGGAAAAGAAAAGCAGAAACTAACAAGAAATTTTCTGTTTTGAATGCGACTAATGAAAGTCTTAAGTGCTACTTATATGCCAAGGACAGATTAAGATCCCAAAATGCTCAATTCCCTTATTTGATAATAAGATACTAAATGTATCAATAGTATTGCAAAACAACTTATGCCATATTAAGCAATCCCGACATAGAACATCCCTCACCTACAACACAAAAAGTAAGAAAGATACGACTACTATGGAAAAAACAAAGGTAGAAAGAAACCACCAATGAAGTGCTATTCAGAAAGCTAAAAAGGAAACCAACTAAAAAGGAAACCATATATAAAAAATGGATTAAAAACACCACAAAAGAGGGAGTCGAGTTAACCTTAATTTACTCATATATTACCTATTTCAACTAATTCAAAGTTTGGAAGTGACTCGTTCTCTCCTAACAAGAAGTTTAAGACTTAAATAGAAGTCACAGAGCCTAGTTATAGTAACAAAAACAAGAAGATAAAATATTCACAATTCCAAAGGGAAGCAGAAAAAGGAATTAGGTGCAGTACCTCTTTTTCATTACACATTGGAATCTGCACAAGAACCATAGGGTAGCTGTTGTATGATCCCTCAAGATCATCCGATTTAAACGGATCCCCTTCAATCCTTGGCTTAATCTTCATGCACTTTATGTATAAGCAACCCAAACAAAGTACCAAACGATCTAACGACTGAATTAGGAATAAAACAGTACAGAATGTGGAAAGATTTTGAACAAAAGGCGCGATATAATCAGCACGAAAATCCAACCAACCAACATAAGTTATATGGAACAACCCCAAAACATCAGAAGTATGTGGAATATACAAACTTGGATTCTGAAAATAATCCCAACCTTTGAAGTAAGCAACAATCTCAAAGGCCAACATAATCAAAGAAATCACCAAACAAACTTTGATTATTCTGAAAAGTAGGTTACTTTTGCCAAGTTTCTCACTTGCAAGAGAAACCCCTTCTCTAAAAATAAGCCTATTCTTGATAGTACCAAACAAAGTCCATAAAATTGTTGCAAACCAAGCAACAAAGCCAACAGCTTGATTAGCTTTAAGAAGCAAAACCCATGTCACTTGTTTAGCATTCTTGCCTCTACTCTTCTCTATTGGCTTAAATGCTGAATCAGGACCATCAATTTCAACAATGGAGAAATTGGGGTTCTCCATTTTCACTATCACTGGTGTTCCCCTATGTGTTTCTTTACCCCACCAGTCAAAAAAATTCAATCTTGGAGCCATTTAAGCCACTTAAAAACAGCAAGTTACAAGATCCTTAAAAATCAAGAAACTCACACTGTGCTCATTCAGTAGCAAGAATCAAGAATTCTATTGCATAGTTCAAGAATTCAAGAACTTATTTCAAAGCCCTTTATTTTTACAACCAATGCAACAGAATGTAAGAGCTAGAAAAGAAGTTATTCTTTGCATACTCTCAAAGGCTACTCAAGCTAAAAAAAAGCAAAGCACCATTATAGAGGAAAGTATATATCATTCAATACAATTACCAGCTGTGAAATATCCTCTCCTTTCTTCAAGATTTTACTTCCACTTTTTTGGATTGAAGCTAGCTGTTGAACCTGTGTAAAGTTGTGTAAAAGGAAATATATTAGTACCACCAGAAATGCATTAAAAGTAAGTAAAAATCACTAGCTGACAAGTTTATCCACGATAACTTATCGTGTAAAATGTAAATAGTGAAAGAATGTTTTCATGTGTTGACTGAATGTGGAAAAGAAGGAAGTTTAGGTGAAAGAATAAGGCTACAGTGTAATTGAGAATAAACTGAAAAATAATCCATTTAGTACCAAGTAAAAATATAAAATATTCCAAATTTCAGCTTTGAGATAAATTTTTTTATTAATTAACTTTTGCTCTTTTGAAAATTTAATTGGTTGGGTAAGGTTTGGGGGTAGGTGGGTGTTGCAGTACAGTGTTGGAAAAGGATATGCAGCCAACCACTAATAACTAACTTTAGCATAAAAACCAGAATGTTAATTGTTCAAAGTTCAAACTCATAATATTAAAGTCTAGACAAAACAATCGCTCTTAAATAAGTGACTTTTATAGTAATACTTTTTTAAGTGCTTTCTCATTTACTATTATTATTATTATTATTATTATTATTATTACTTTAAATATGAAAATGTTTTCTTGTATTAACAATGTAGAAACTAGGTTAAAGAATAAGACTAGTTTGATGGAGATTAAACAGAATAAAATATGTATACTTCATCCGTTTCAAATTATTTGTCGTAATTTCTAAAATAGCTTTCTCAAATTACTCTCTCCGTCTAGCTCAAATTATTTGTCGTGCTTTCTAAAAATAGTTGTCTCACATTATTTGTCATTTTAGAAGTTCAAGACAAATAAATTATATTTTCTCATCTTACATTTAATAATAATTGTTATTGAAGATGAAGATAATGCATAAATAGAATAAATATTCAACAAAGAGAGACTATATCATAAGACATAAATAAGGGTAAAATGGTCAAACCCTCCTACTAATTAACGTTTCTTAAGGTGCGTGTAAAAGAGAAACACCACAGATAATTTGAGATGGATGGAGTATTAGTTATTTTAGAAGTTCAAGACAAAATTAGTTATTTTTCCCATTTTATTCTTAGTAGTAATTGTTCTTGAAGATAAATATGATATATAAATAGAGTAAATATTCAATAAAGAGAAATTATATCTTAAGACATGAATAAGGGTAAAATATTCAAACTTCTCATAATTAATGTTGTCGTAAGGGAAGTGTAAAAGAGAAATACGACAAATAATTTGAGATGGAGGCAACAGTACCATTGGGGTTGGAGTTTGGGTTTGGGGATGAAGTTGCCTTACAGTGCTGGAAAAGGATATGCAGCCACCTATTAAAGCATTAGTATAAAATGCTAATCTTGAATGCTCAAATTCATAATTAGGCACTTTAGACTAAAGATGGTTGTTAAAGTAAGTATTGTTTATGAATATTCTTTTGTTTAAGTACTTTAGCATTATCAGTTTGTTATTGCTGATGTTGTTCTTAAGACTTGTTTTTAGCATTTATTAACTTAATTGTTTTACCTTGGGATTCACAAAATGACACATAAAATTCGCTTCTCTTTTAGTAAAATTTTTGTTATCCATAGACTATATGGATAAGTACATAAAAGACTGCAGTGGCAGAATGTTTTCTTGTCCTCTTTTGCCTGGTGATTTGAGCTGTTTTGGGATTAATAAATAATAGGGGCCATAACTGATTTAAAAAAAAATATTGGCTGTTACAGTATGGGCAATAAATTATTACTGAATAAAAAAATAAGTAAGTACTCCCCGGTCTTATAATAAGTTATTTTCTATCTTTAACATATTTTTTAAGAAAATATTAATTTCTAGAAAAATAATACTTTGATTAGATTACTATTAAGTAAAATTTACATATTGTAAACCTACATATCGAGATATGTAAATAAAGATAAATTTGAAAAATCAAAACTAAATTATTCTTGATTATGTAAAAATAATATTTATTTTGAACCAAAATAAAAAGATCTAAAAGTCACATGAAACGGTGGGAGTAAATGCATAGGAAATTAATTATTAGAAAAATAATTTTTTTTAAAACTTGTTTTTTTGTGTCTTTGTTGGGTTTGGGTTGTCCGGGGGGGGGGGGAGATGGTAGGGAGAGTTCAAAGTGTTTTTTTTTCTCACGTTGGAGAAATAGTGCTGTCGTTGTTTAATCAACAAATAGTTGAAAATGACAGTGCTAAAATTGGTAGCAATGATTTTGGTTTAGGAAATTATTATTTAGTCAATTAATTAAGATTCTAAAGTTAGTTATATCAGTTGTATTTTAGTCTCTTATAAGGAAAGCAAAATTTTTATTTTTTCAAACAAATGTGAAATCAACTTATTTGATAATAACAACAATACTATCGATGACAACAACAATTGACATCCGGACAGGTGGCATCTTAAATTACATATCGCATCAAGACTCAATTTATGTGGACGATGGTAAATGCTATAGACTTCTAAATTTTGCTTTTTTAAAAAAATATTTTTTTAAAACAATTATTTTTTTAAAAAAATATTTTTGATGAAAAGTCGTTTGTGTTTCAAAAAAGCTACTTTTTCCTGCACTAAAAAAATTATTTTTATTTTTATTCAAAATTACTTTTTCCTTTTAAAAGTTTAGCCAAACATTTCAACGTTAAGAAAAATATGATCCAAAAAAGGTGCTTTTAATCAAAAAGAAGCTTGACCAAAGAAGCTAAAAAAAGAAGAAGCAAAAGTGACCAATGTTTTCAACAAAAAATGCATTTTTGAAACCCTAGGTCGAACTTTGAGTAAATGTACTCTATCTTCAAAATTTCAACTTTTTTTCCTTATTTGAATTATTAAAATCAATATTTTCTATTTTACTTTCTAAAATTATTTAAAAAGATTATTGTGAATAACTGGAATAAATCAAAAGCAAGAGAAGGTTAAAAGGTAAGAAGGAAATTGAAAATAAATTATGAAAATTGGAGAGGCTTCACCGACAGATCATAAGGAGAGGAGTATATCTTCCATTATAAACTTATGGCATAAAAATAAGGCATATGCTATGGTCTCCTGGGCCACAAAATTCCCCACCCTTTGTATTTCAAGTGCACATTTTTTTTATTTCTTCAGCTGTCGGTGCCAACTAAATTATTACAAGTTTCTTGCTTCTTTCACTTCTTCATTATTATTACTATTTCCTTTCTTTAGACACAAATGCCGAGTCGTCCGCTCTATCGAAAACAGAAAACAATACCTCTACTTTGAAAAAGGTAAGGACTAGGTTCACAAGTGGAGCCAGAATTTAAAGTTGATGAGTTCGAAATTCTATTTTTTTTAAGTTATTGGATTCTAAATTAATAATTCATGCATATTGAATGAATTTTTAAAGATAAATACAGAGTTTGGACCAAAGCTACTGGATTAGGCCGAACTCGCGTCCGAAGCTCTAGCTCTGCCCCTGACTAGGTTTATGTATAGACTATCTTCCTCATACTCTACTTATAATATTTCACTGGAGTTTATTGTTGTTGTTCTCGCCTTCTTGGACACAAAGTATTTTCCTTCTTATTACTCCTTTCTTTCTAAGATGACAATCAAACAATAAAGGAGAAGAAAAATGGGTAATATTATAAATATATCTAAATACGTATGCCATACAAATGATAAAATCTTATACGATATATATGTTTTTTATTTTATTAAAATTTAATTTTACGATATAGACGCTCATGATCTCTCACTCTATGCCTTGCGGTAATGAATTTTCTTGCGTCAAGAGTTTTACTATAACAATATGTCCATTGGTAAAATTATTTCGTAAATATCATTATTAGAGTATTGTGATTTTATTTCAAAAATATTTTAAAGAATCTCTAATCACTGCAAAAATAAGATGCATCGATCATCCTGTTCCAAACTCATGGGCCTGGCTGATCTTAAATTAGCCCATTGAGAATCACACTTGGATTTTTGGTATTGCGAATTCAGTAAAAAGAATTAACTCATATAGCCGCCCACTCAACTATTTAAATTAAATATAGCCGATGGACATATAGCATATGTATAATTTATGTACAATATATTTATAACCATGTATAATCACTGCATAATCTGTATATATCGGCTAAGAAAAGTAAACACTAAATTCGATCGACTATTTGTGTAAAGATCCTCTATTTACATTCTCTTTTAATAAAAGACAGTTTGGTGAAATTAGCTCTCGTTATATGCAGGGTCTAGGAAATGTGGCAAAACAAATCGAGGTGAGATGAAATAGGTGAAGCCTTCTCCCACCACAGTTCCATCACGCCTTGTCCCAGCCGGCCAATAGCTACCTTGAAATGGGTTTAATTAAATCTCCTTCGCTAAGTAGCAACAATTGGCTTTGGCTCAATAGCAACAACTAGCCCACCATAAGGTGGTCCTTTTTTTTTTAAGAAAGAATGTTATCATAGGCCACTGTCCCAAAAATATAACACATTTTTATATTTAGAAACAGCTTAATCTTAACATTCTTATTTTACGCTTGATAAGATAATCTATAGTTATTTCTTGGCATATTTAGAAAAATATAACACACAAATATCTGGCTTGTTTTAAATCATAAATGAATTTGAAAATATTTATTTCTTGCTTCGCTATGTTTCCAATCAAATATGATCACATAAAATGAGACTAACGGAGGGAATATTACGTTTCCTCACATATAATTAACTAAAGGAATAAAGAAGAGAGCAAGATGAAAAGACTATTGTTGTTCAGCATAACAGCCTCTACCTTCCTAGGATATAAGGTCTACGAACTCACTATTCTTCCCAGATTTTATTTGTGAGATTTCGCTGTATTTATTATTGTTGTTGTTATTACAACGTAAAGAGAGATCATCTATGGATAAAGGTATACACTTCTTATATATTTCGAAAATCATATTGTTTTAACATCTAAAAGTCTTGTACATAAGATGTACTCCATCATTTATTTTTTCCTCTCTACAATCCAAGAATCTTGGACATCCTCACAAAACTCCCTTTTTAAAAAGCTGCAACCATTGATGCCAAAACAACAAACGAACCAAAGGAAACCTTCAATTTCCCAGCAGATGATCCTGCCGGTGGTGGCGCCTGAGCGTCAGCCGGTGGCGAATCAGCCGAGGGCGAACTAGCCGAAGTATCGGCATCCTTAGAAGGAGCAAGGGCCTCTGTTTCTTCAGAAACAGGGGACTCTGCTTCTTCAGCAGGGGACTCTGCTTCATCATCAGAAGCAGGTGGTGAACTCTTAGGTGAAGATGTTGCATTATTAGCCTTAGGTGGTGGTGTTGAAACTGGTGCAAGTGTTCCATCAAGTCCAGGTGTAACAAATGGCTGAGAAATTCCAAGAACTGAGATGTTATAAGGCTGATTCATAACAGATTTTTCGAGCCTTGAATCGCGTTGAGCGTCTTTGACAGCTGATCCAAATACAAAACTACCATCTTTAGCTGTCATATTCAAGAAACCTTGGTCAAATCTTGCTTTACCAGATTGTTGGTACATTGTTGTCATTTTTGCAGTTTTGTCCTTTAAGCTTTTGAGTTTCGGGATGTCGTAGTAATCTAATACAACATAGGTTGATAAAACACTATTGAGAACATCATCTGATTTTGAGGTAAGATCACCAATTGCACCATTTGGAACGGCCAAAATTGTAATTGTGGTCCTTTTGTTAATTTCAGTGGCTAAGCCAGATTTAGAAAGAAGGTCATTAAAAGTGCTATAATCAGAAAATTGGCTTAGAATTTTTGTGATATTAAAAGCTGAGGCTGAGGAGGCTAGTAGAAGGAAGTAACAGAGAAGGGTAACAATGGAACGATTCATTTTTGCCGGCAATGATCAAAGCCAAAGAAAGAAAGAAATAAGGAAAAAAGATACAAAATATATTTATTTATTTTTGGTTTTTTTATACCAGCAAAAATGAGATTTTTTTTTTGTTATGTTTCTTCCTAGATAAAAACAACCACCTCGAACTTATGAAAAAGGAAAAAAATGGAGGGTTATATATAGTGAAGTTGATGGAGGTGAAGTGTTCTGAAGCTTGTGAATTGGAGTGAATGTCTCTAACCCTTACATTTGCATGCATGCATAAATCACTCATTTACAAAGTCTTTCATAATTTGAGTTGACGGAATGAATTCACTTTTGTATTAATTAATTAACTAACCTCTATTTGTATATATGGCATGAATGATGTATATACATTATCTAATTGGACTGTATAAAAAAATTTATTTTTACGGTAAAAAATAATATGAATTGCTTAACGTACTCTTAACCATACCTAGAAGGTATTTTTGCAACTGTCCGTCTCACCATTTTATTGTGGTATATTTAACGTACTCTTGACCATACCAGCTTCATTATAATACCTTTCATATTACTCACGATATCTATTCAACTTGATTAATTTTAATATTCTTTCAATCTCATTTGGAAACACTTCTAGAACCTCTTCTACTGATTTTCTTTCATGCAATAAATAAACATATTCATAACGTGAAAAATCATCAAAGAGAGCATACATTATCAAAAGGTACACATCATCAAAGAGAGTATATATATATAACCAAGAAATTTTTGTACTTTTTCTGGTTTCTTTCCTTTGTGTCTAATTTGTTTTCTTTTACTACAGTCGACACAAATATTAAAGTCAGTAAAATGTAATTCCGAAATCATTTCAGTATTTCCTTTACATCGTTTTCAATCTACCTATGCATATATCACTCAATAGCTAATTCCACTAATAAGTTCGTAGTTTCACTGACAAAAGTACACAATGCATAGGCTAAAATATGCTATGCCAGGTAGCCGCTTAAAAGAATAATACGTGAAACCGAGGACAATTATCCCTTCTGATATCCGAAGAAATGATATTCATAAAGAAGCAATAAGTACCCTCCGCCCCATGACATTAATGAAGAATAGTTTGCAGCATTAAGTACGCTGTCCGTTACAAAAAATTTGTCATTTATACTCACCATTATATCTATATCAATGACCCTCATAATTGAAATTAAAGAAGAGCACAATCCCAGGACCTTGTCCCTAGGTATAGCTACAAATAGTGAGCTCAACTATCATTGTAAGAGACGGATTTTCTGGCAAACTAGTGCTACAATCTACTCAAAGCTACATATAATTTTATCTTCATATTTTCTGCTCTTATCATTGTTGCACCCGAAATCACCACTTTCGGTGCTCGGTTTTCATATCAAGACTAAGTGTTATGCATTTCTTCAATTGTCTTATTGTTTCAGGATCGAATTAATTTACTTGTCTAAAAATCACATATAAATTTAACTGTACCATTTTACGGGTAAAGCGCGGTACCATTGTACCCTAAAAATCACATATAAATTCAACTGTATTATTTTACGGGTAAACGCGCAGTACCATTGTACTAATATCATGATGTACAAACATGAGCAATCGCAACAAAATTTAACCACTAAGGTAAATCATGAGGAAATTACTTAAATTTGATTATAACGCATTTTTCACTTCGAAATCGATTCGATCAATTCATTCATAGAACTATTTACTCGATCGCAAATATTTTTAGAATGCCCTCTAAATTAATAGTGAGGTAAATAGTCAAGTTAGAAAGAACTTCTCCTTTGTGACCCATAAAACTAATTGAATGCACCCATTGCTTCTTTAGTCTCAGGTCCATCGGATCCACTTTTAAAACCCCTCGCATTTGAGCACGTCAGCAACGCAGACATAGACCGAATTAGAGAGGTTTACTTTCAGTGGTATACTACCATCACTAGACGACCACCAATAACCTTCATTGCACAATTATCTTTGTCAACTATCGTCGCTAGGGTGACAAAATGATTAAAAGAAAACAATTAATCACTTATATTATCCACTAAAAAATAAGTTGTATAATGAACTTTTTAAAAATGAGTCAAATATGGATAAGAACCATATTATCCATTTAGAAAATAGATAACCAATGAGTAACCAATGAGTCTAACTTTTATATTTCTAAAGCCTCAAATTGGAGGTTCCTCAAGTTAATCCATTTTTTATCCGTATTAAATATGGGTCGGGTCGGATAGTTGATCCATTTTTTCATTACCCATTTTCGATTCGAACCATATCCGACCCGCCCGTTTGCCACTCTTAATCATCACCAATAATCATTATCGCACAATCACCATTGTGAAGCACATCCAGCGCTAGCCATATGCCACCTCTAGTCTCTGTTAGAGTGACTTATATAAATTGATTGACTTTCCTTTCGTAGAGTAGATCTTGAAAAAATTTAATAGGTGTCATCTTAATTGTAAATCAATTAGCACATTCTCTAGTATTGCACAAACATATTTGATAATTGGCTTAATATATGCATATTTTGATATATATAGCCTCGAATTTTGCTTATGTCTAAAAAATTTGAGATGTATAATATGATGATTTGTGCTCATTTGTAGTATTTCTATGTGTAGGAATTATTCAGATGCAATTTGGGACGAAATGGCACGAATTGGAGCGAAATTAGAAAGAAAAAGCAAAAAGTGAAATTTGAGGGCCACAGCCAGTGTGCTGGCTGTGGCGTAATTTACAGAATGCTAAATATTTTAGGCGTCAGGGCCAGCGCCTCACGTTGCCCTGGACGCACGGAATGCAAAGATGTCCTGTTTCGACTAGGACTCGGTTATTTTAACCCCAAGATGCCCCCAACTGATATAAAAGCCAACCTAAACTTATTTTGAAGGGGGGAACGTGACTTTGAGAAGAGGAAAAAAGAGCCAAACACTCGGGAGCACGAATTTGATCAATTCTTCCATCCCGTCTCTAGTACTCATTGATTTTATGTTTGAAAACCTTATTTTTGATGATTGTATGAACATGAGTGGCTAAGAACCCTATTGTTCTAGGGTCATAGGTGAAACATGAATATTGATGTTTGAAGTTTAATTTGACAAAGTTAATTTTATCATATTGGGTTGTTTATTTAATTCGGTTTTTAATTATTTTGACGAGTAGCTAACAGTGAAATACTATCTACGAATCTAGCGTTGAACTCAAAAGTGGAAACTCTAGATTGCATATAGAATTAAAAAAATCAAGTTCTTGAACCTAAGCATCGGGGAACAGATTCGCAATTCGGATAGACATATACCTAATTGCCTTGCTTGATTGAAATACAGGAATTATAAATGCATTCTTGTTAATCTTAATTCCATAGACATATATGCATTAAGTTAACTTGAATAGGCGAGTAAGGACTCGACAAATTCTTATGAGTAATATCAACCCTGTCAATCAACAATCCAGATAAATCAATTAGTCATTTTAAGCCAAGAACGCAACATGATTGTTAGCTAACCCGTGACCCTAGAATATCATCTCCTACTGATTGTTATTTGAAATTGCTATTTGTTTCGGTTGATTTCTAGTTAATTCGTTGCTTGATAATTTTAGGTAGTAAATTAGTCACTTCTATATTTTGTGAGAAATCTCTTGAATCGATAAGTTAATTGAGTTTGAATCAGTCAATAGTTAATCACAAGTCTTCGTGGGAACGATACTCTACTCAATACTCTATTACTTGATGACCACGTATACTTGCTTGAGTGTGTTTGGTCGCAACAAGTTTTTGGCATCGTTGCCTATGTGAAGAGACGAACCTGGTACTAAACTGGAAAAAGTGTTATTTCATGGTACTTGAAGGTATAGTCCTGGGGCACAAGGTGTCCAAAAGCGGTTTGTAGGTGGACAAAGCGAAGGTGGAGGCGATTGAAAAATTGCCCCCACCGACATCCGTCAAAGGCATTCGCAGTTTTTTGGGCTATGCGGGTTTTTATCGTCGTTTCATTAAAAAAATCAAAAATTTCTTCTCCTTTGTGCAGGCTTCTTGAGAAAAATGTCCCCTTCAAGTTTGATGATGCCTGTCTGAAAACATTTGAGGAGATGAAGGGAAGGCTGATGACTGCACCAATTATCATTGCTCTGGATTGAGAGCAGCCATTTGAGTTGATGTGCGATGCGAGTGACAAAGCAATCAGAGCTATTTTGGGGGAAATAAGAAATAAAATCTTTTGCTCTATTTACTATGTGAGCAAAACTCTGAATCCAACCCAGATAAACTACACAGTTACTGAAAAAGAGTTGCTTGTGGTGGTGTGGGCGTTTGACAAGTTCAGATCCTATCTAGTGTGAACCAAAGTCATCGTTTACACAGATCATTCAGCTATCAGATACTTGTTTGAAAATAAAGACGCCAAGCCGAGGCTGATTCGTTGGATCCTCCTCTTGCAAGAGTTTGACATAGATATCTAAGATCGAAAATGGACAAAGAATCAAGTGGCTGATCACTTGTCCAGATTAGAAAATCAGAGCCATATAGCTGAAGGAGGGTCAATCAAAGAAACATTTCCTGATGAGCAGTTATTAGCCATTACCTCAAGTGAAGCCCCGTGGTATGCAGACTATGTGAATTTTATTGCAAGTGGGGTGACACTACCAGAATCGACACCCGATAATAGAAGAAGATTCCTATATGATGTGAGACTCTACATGTGGGATGAGCCATTCTTATATAGGTAGTGCATAGATCAGTTGGTGCGAAGATGTGTCCCTGAGGAGGAGATGAATGCAATACTACATAACTACCATGCTTCTCCATGCGGAGGTCATCACGGTGGGGATAGAACCACCCAAAAGTGCTACAATCAGGTTTTTATTGGCCAAAATTGTGTAAGGATGCACATGCCTTTGGTAAGAAGTGTGACAGATGCCAAAGAACCAGAACAATCACGAAGAAGCACGAGATGCCTCTGCAAAATATTCTAGCAGTGGAACTTTTTGATGTTTGAGGGATTGATTTTATGGGACCGTTCCCATACTCTAATGGTCACAAGTACATCTTAGTGGCAGTCGACTATGTTTCTAAGTTAGTGAAGGCTATTGCTCGTCCTACTAATGATGCAAAGGTTGTGGAAAGATTTGTAAAGAAGCACATCTTCATACACTTTGGGACTCCATGAGTGTTGATAAGCGACAGAGGAACTCACTTTTGCAACAAATTACTGAATAATGTTCTTGAAAAGTATGGAATTAAGCACAAGGTTTCCACTACCTATCACCCCCAAACGAGTGGTCAAGTGAAAGTTTCAAATAGAGAGGTAAAGCAGATTCTTGAGAAAATAGTAAGTGTAAATAGAAAGGACTGGGCCGAGAAGCTAGACGACGCATTATGGGCATATCGAACTGCATACAAGACTCACATAGGTACTTTTACGCATAAATTAGTTTATGGGAAGGCGTGCCACTTGCCTGTCGAGAATGAACATAAGACTATTGGGCAATTAAAAAGCTGAATATGGATATGGACTTAGCTGGTAAGAAGAGGTTACTGCAACTCAACGAGCTTGATGAGTTTCGATTGCACGCATATGAAAATGCCAAATTATATAAAGAAAAGACTAAGAGGTGGCATGACAAGCACATCCAAAATTGAGAGTTTGAGCCAGGTCAAGAAGTTCTCTTGTTCAATTCCAGGTTGAAGCTATTCCCTGGAAAGCTTAAGTCTCGTTGGGCAGGTCCTTTTGTTGTGGTAAGTGTGAGGCCTCATTGAGCGGTGGAACTGCGTGATACGAGCTCAAGTGGTACCTTCTTTATAAATGGGCAGATAATAAAATATTATTGGGGTGGTGACATTGCACGTCACAAGACCTCGGTGGACTTGGCTGATGCTTAAAATGTGTTGAATCGTGCCGCGATGTTAAATTAGGCGCTCGTTGGGAGGCACCCCGGTTTTTGCTGCTTTCTTAGCTTAATTTTTTGTTTTCTTTTAGTTAGAGTAGACTAAATTTTTTGTTTTGTTTGTAGTTGTATAAAATCTTAGGTGGGGATGATGTGAGGTTTATATAAATTATGTATTGAGTGCTCGGGTGGTCGGAATTTTATTAAAAAACAAAAAATTTCGGATTGAGCGCCCAGCCCAGCGCCCCACGCTGGCTGGGGCGCAATTTCTAGAATACTCCACAAAGACAACACTAGCCCCAACATGGGGCACTGGGCTGGCGGCTCAGGTATGTTGTTTTAAATTTTTTTTCTTCGTTTTCTTTGTTTAATTAAAATACCCAAACCCAAATAACCCAACCCACATACCCATATACACACACAACCTAACACATATCCAACTACCCAAACCCATTCCCACTTAAATTAAAATAGCTTAAATCCAAATCCCCTCTCTCCAACAAAATACGTTCTCTGTCGCTTCTCTCTTGCTTCTTCTTCAATTTTTTTGTTTTGTTTTCTCTCAAGTTATTAAATTCTTCAATCTTCTTTGCTCAATTCCATCTCAAGATTCAATGATATGTTCTTCTTGTTCTCTCTTTTCTTGTATATTAAATTTTCTTAGTGTAATTCTAGTCCTCTTCTCAAATAACCCTAAAATCCCATAGGTTTCTTTGATATATCTTGTTGATTATGGTGGCCTTAATATGCACGAAAATTGGGTGCCAAAATTGATTGTGACTTTGCGTTTGAAGTAGTAAACTAAAATTTCCTCTACTTCATGTAAATTCGGGAGGGCCACCTTGTTCGACATTGTTAAAATAAAAGAGCAAAATTGATGCCCACAAGGTGTTTGCTAAAATGCATAAGAGAGTAAATTTTAACACCGGTGAAGTCTAAGTAGCCGAGTGTAGTTGTATATGATTTTGGGTGAAGTGTGGGGTGTTTTGAGGGCATTGTGTCTTGTTGTAAACTCTTGTAAGTCATAGTTAATATACTAAATTAGTGTAGTAATGTAGACTTTAGCTTTGTTATGCTTGCACCATAGTTCAGTTACGGCCATGTTAGACTAATTGAATTTTATGGCATAGGGAAGTCTTGAGTACCTATAGCCTTGTGATGACACATTGATGCATATTAAGCCAATATTGTGATTCGGTTATGCTTAGCTTTCGGTTTTAAGTGTGTTGTCCTCAATATCCCTCACAATGACCTTAGACGAAATTTCTTGATTCACTCTCATCTTTGTGTTTGTCATGTGTAGGTTGCTATGTGGTGTGACAGTGCCGCTAAAGGAAAAGGGGTGGTGAAATCCTCCACTACTGCTCCCCCTCCAAATAAACGCAAGCAAGGCGAGAGCTCTTTCCGACAAGCCAAGGGAAAGCAAGTGGCTAGCGGATCTACAAAGCAATCGCGACCTCGGGTGGAATTTGTAGGAGATGACGCCAAGAAATGGCATGATACTTTTGTTCCATATGGGAGATACGTGTCTGAGATTGGGATAAATATGAAGTCCAACGAAGCTTCCTCGATGTACTTCCGACAATGATCGACAAGAAGATGGATAAGTTCTTCGAATGTCCGGGCCCTGCAAATCTAAGCATGGTCAGAGAGTTATATGCAAACTAGATATGAAAGAGGATGAGTCATGCGTCAGAGGAAAGAACATTCCAATGGATAGGCAGGCCTTGTGTCATTTTTTGGGAGTTGATAGGCTGAACCCACGAAGGCTTCGAAAGTCTGTCAAAAGCCCACGCTACCAAGCAATACGTCACACACTTTGTGGCGTTGATTAAAATGCAAAGTGAACACGGACTAAGGTTTGATATTCACATTGAAATGCTTCGGTTTGACTTCAACAAGACGGCTAAAGTTTGGCAGAACTTTGTGCAGACAAGATTAATGCATGTGGAGCATAATAGTGAGTGCACTCGAGCTTGAGTGTGCGTGATCAACTTTTTGATGATTGGTTGCCCCATAAATGTGGGTGAGCTCATACATGGGGAGATGGCCCGCACCCGTTTTGGAGGGAGGATAAAAAGGTTTTTTTATGGCAACATCCTGACATAGTACATGCTATATCTTAGGTACTGGAGTACCCTGGCTATGATGAAGTAGTAGAGGCACCCAAGGCATTTCTAGACATCGCATCCTTGCTAGAGTCCACATCAAAGCTCACTCAAGCTGCTAGGAATGAGAGGGACAAAAATTTTAACAGGTATCTTTACAAAACCCTCAATGTTATTATGAGCAGGCTAGGGTGTCAGAAGAGGAGCGCACACAATTGCAAAGTGATCTCTCCAGTTTTTCCAAGGAGATGTTGGGCATAGCACCAGGTAGTCCTATTCATCCGTCTGAGAATGAAAACACTGACAATGAATATAATGATGAGTATGCAGATGATGATGAAGTTACGGGGCCGATGGCTTTGGTACCCTTAGGAGATGATGATAAGCCCATTACCGCAGCCTGAAGAGGCAGCCTCCGATTAGCAGGGAGTTCTTTCTTTCCACCTTACTATATTTTTGAATTTTTTATGCATCGGGGACTATGCATTGTTTAAGTGTGGGGTGGGGGAATACTCCTTGAACTATAATTGTATAACAAAAACTCTTTTTTAGTCTTGTTGTTTAATTTATTTATCACCTTTTAGCTTATTTTAAGATTAACATAGTTTAATTTAGCTAGATTATAAAATAAAAAATAAAAAAAGATTGAACTTTTCCCGACGCTTGATCTGTTGGACAATTTTCTTGAGGGATTAAAGTCCGATTAAAAATATCAAAAAGATTTTTTTTGGTAGTTAGGTAGTATTCCTTGATTTTTCTTTCGACACTGATTCTTTTCCAAGGGTGTAGCTCAAACAGGGTATTCTAATTTAGTTTTTTTCTTCGGAGTAGGATAAAGGAGAAAACTGAGATTGCTCTGAGGGACATATTGACATGTTTGGTGTTGGAAAGTTAAGTTATGGCATGCGCTCTGTCTTCCTGCATATATGATTTAAATTGTAATGCCCAAATAAAGTAAGTAGCCTACTCAGTGATGCCTTTTTCTCAGTTGATTGACTTGTATGCCACCTAGTGCATTGTTGCTTAAAAATTCTCAACTTGCTATGCTTGCTTGACCTGAGAGTCGCACAGAACCGTCTTGAGTGAGTCAAGTGCCATGTGTGTGTAAGGATTGTTGATATTCTGTGCTATCATGTGTAGTCTAGAACTTGCCCCGTATGTTAATCAACGCAAAATCATTAAGTTGTGCTAGTCTAGGAGATGACGTAGGCGTTTCTTTTTTGACCATGAAGGTGCTTGTCACTGACAAATAAAATTTTCCCATTGCTAGCCCCTTTGAGCCTATAGACCGTTTCCTTGGCACCCACATTACAAGTTGTACTCCTACTTTGTTCTTGATTCGAGATATTTGAACCTTTACCTCCTAAGACACTTAGTCGCTAAAATAAGTAAGGGGATAAATTGGGGAGTTGCTTTTGAGTGGAACCATGGAAGGGCCCTTAAGATGCACTAAAATTGTGAATAAAAGTCACTAGCTTATGAACTTCAGTGCATGGAGTGTGTGAAAAATAAAGTGTTACAAGAAAAAGAAAATAATAGTTTAAATAATGTAAAAAGATACACACCTCCTAATCTTTCTCACTCGCACTAGTGAATCCATAGAGGTGCTTAATTGAAAAGAGGGCTATGTTATATATGGTGTATGACAAGTGAATGGGTTGAAAAGAAAAGGTGTTTGATTTGTGAGTGTAGTGTATTAAAGTGCTTAGGAAGGTTAGTCACTATTCCTAAATATATCCTACATGTATCTTAGCCTACATTACAACCTTGAAGTCCAAATTGATCCTAGATTTGGCTAGCTTAGATTAGTAGAGATATACACTACGTGCAAGCTTATACTACGACCACGGAATGCACATAAACTCTTTGTGAGAGTGAGTGAATTTTATTCAATTTTGTGATGTCCTTAAATTATGTTCAATGACATATTTGAATCTGTGGACTACTTTGATATTCAATTTTTTGTGTGTGGCGAGGGCACTTGGTCTCATGACAGATTGGTGATGTCGTACACTTTCTTTTGTTGGGTGAGTGCGTGAGTTGAGAATGCTTAGTGTAAAGAGTAATCTCTTGAGGTAAGGTGGTTGTGGATATGTTGCTTGAGTTGGTTGAATAGCATTGTATATACCTGAGCTAGTTTAAAAATGGGAAGAATGTGAAATTCGTGTGTTCATGCTTAATTGTCGATATCGATCATAGTCCAAAGGTAGGGTGTTTGATTGAATAAATTGTGAAGTGCTCTTTCATATTGATAAGTATGTTTTGGGGGATTAATATAGTTCCATTTTTTAGGACAAGAAAGAGTCTAAGTGTGGGGTATTGATAATCGGCTTAATGTATGCATATTTTGATATATATCGCCTCGCATTTTGCTCATGTCTCGAAGATTTGAGATGTATAATATGATGATTTGCGCTCATTTGTGGTATTTCTATGTGTAGGAATTATTTGGATGCAATTTGGTACGAAATGGCGCGAAATTGGAGTGAAATTGGGAAGAAAAAGCAAAAAGTAAAATTTGAGGACCACAACCAGCGTGGGGCGCTGACAGTGGCACAATTTATAGAATGTTAAATATTTTTGGCGCCAGGGTCAGTGCCCCATGCTGCCCTGGATGCTCAGAACGCAAAGTTGTCCTATTTCGACTAGGACTCGGTTATTTTAACCCCAAGACGCCCCAACTGATATAAAATCCAACCTAAACCTATTTTGAAGGGGGGACGTGACTTTGAGAGGAGGAAAAAAGAGCCAAACACTCGGGAGCACGGATTTGATCAATTCTTTCATTCCGTTTCTAGTACTTATTGATTTTATGTTTGAAAACCTTATTTTTTATGATTGTATGAACATAAGTGGCTAAGAACCCTATTGTTCTAGGGTCATGGGTGAAACATGAATATTGATGTTTGAAGTTTAATTTGACGAAGTTGAATTTATCATATTGGGTTGTTTATTTAACTCATTTTTAATTATTTTGCTGAGTAGCTAACAGTGAAATACTATCTACGAATCTAGAGTTGAAACTCGAAAATGGGAACTCTAGATTGCATATAGAATTAAATAGAGCAAGTTCTTGAACCTAAGCATCGAGGAACGGATTCGCAATTAGGATAGACATATACCTAATTTCCTTGCTTGGTTGAAGTACAGAAATTGTAAATGCATTCTTGTTAATCTTAATTCCGTAGATATATAGGCATTAAGTTAACTTGAATAGGCGAGTAAGGACTCAACAGATTCTTATGAGTAATATCAACCCTGTCAATCAACAATCCAGGTAAATCAATTAGTCATTTTAAGCCAAGAATGCAACATGATTGTTAGCTAACCCGTAACCCTAGAATATCTTCTCCTACTGATTGTTATTTGAAATTGCTATTTGTTTCGGTTGATTTCTAGTTAATTCATTGCTTGATAATTTTAGGTAGTAAATTAGTCACTTCTATATTTTGTGAGAAATCTCTTGAATTGATAAGTTAATTAAGTTTGAATCGGTCAATAGTTAATCACAAGTCTTCGTGGGAACGATACTCTACTCAATACTCTATTACTTGACGATTACGTATACTTGCGTGAGTGTGTTTGGTCGCAACAATATTCTTCGGATTATAAATATCTTCCCATATATGTGTAACTCTATATATTGTATAGCTGATTAATAATGAAAGATACCACAATTTCACCTATTTTTGATTTGGTATCAGAGCAATGGTTCTTTCTTTGATTATCATCATTTTTTTATCCTTATTTTACCATGGGTGATTCATCTAAGAACACCAATCTTGTACCAGAATTTATTTCCATTCCTTTTGGTGTGAAACTCAATGGCAAGAATTATTTTCTTTTATATCAAGTTGTTGAGACCTTTATTGCAAGTCGTGGAAAACTGGGATATTTGTGGGGAACGATTAAGGAACCCTCCACTAGTGATTCCACGTATAAAAAATGGAGTATATATAATGTTATTGTTAAGAGTTGGCTTGTCGGTGCCATGGAACCTGAAATTATGAGTTTATTTGTTCGTCTTCTGACGATCAAGAGTATCTGGGACACCGTGTCTCAAACCTACTATGAAGGGGCTGATAGATCAGTCCTTTATGATCTCTCTTGTCAAGATATGTGTATTAAACAAAACTGAAAATTAATTTCCACATATTTTACGGATTTTCACAACATATGGCAGAAACTTGATCATCGGAAGCCAATCTCTTCCACGCAACCTGATGTTATTTATGCTCGACTGAAAGAGATTGAGGAAGAACACGTTTATATTTTCTCGGTTAGTTTGGATGATATTTATGATCGTGTCTGAAGTGATATTCTTTGCACAAGTCCTTTTCCTAATCCAGAATTTGATTTTGCTATGGTTCGAAGTGAAGAACAATGGAGGAATACAATGCTAAGCAATACTACAAATCACGGTATTGATATGTAGCAAAAACTTCCTTGATCCAGAATCAAAACTACCATTTAAGAACTCACAGCAATGGTGAAAAGGGTTGTACTCATTGTGGAAATCCTAAATATGGTGTAGAAAATTATTTTAAATTGCATGGCTATCCATATTGATGGAATGGTTTGAATGAAAAGAAGTTTTGGGAGCGACGCAATCGAAAGGAGGGTGGAAAGAATGAGGGAAAATCTATTGCAATGGTGTCATCAGGCACTTCACTACCAACTGGTGGAACTGCATCATTAGTTTCAACTGAAATTGTCGATTCTGATATACCTAGCCATTCATCAAGTTATATTGGATCAGCTCTCAGTAATATGGATTCAGGAAAAAATACGGGATGGATTATTGACTCCAGAGACACTGATCACATGACCTTTGATCAGTCTCTTTTACATGCTCCTAAAAACCACATCGTTCACATGTGTCAACGCAAATAGTGTATCATCTCCAGTTACTAGTGCTGGAACTGTTGTTTGACGCCCTCCTTATCTCTAGAGCATACATTATTTCCTTCACTATCAAATAATCTCTTAGTTGTGTCTCAAGTAACTCAACAATTAAATTGTCTAGTATTAATGTATCCCAATTTCTACATTTTTCAGAACCTCAACAGCAAGGAGATTATTGGGCGTGGTACTAAAAGAGGGGGACTTTATTATGTAGACAGTGTATGTTGTGGTATTGATCTAACCAGTCAGGATTCCTCTTCTACAAAACGACACCAAATATGGATGTGTCATCAAAGATTTGGCCACGTTTCTTTTGGCTACATTAAACATTTATTTCCAACATTGTTTTTGGATCACAATCTCTCTAATTTTCATTGTGATATTTGTGTATTAGCTAAAAGTCATCGCACCACTTATCCTTTGAGTACTAGCAAAGTGACTGAACCTTTTGCATTGATTCACTCTGATGTGTGAGGTCCTTCTCCAGTTTCTAGTTCCTTTGGATATCGTTGATGTGACGACCCGGTCAGTCGTCTTATGAGTTACCGCTCCGTTTTCTCCCATTTCTGCTTTTTAATGCTTGTTTATCCATGTTATATGGTATCGGGTTGGTCGGATCCGGAATGATTTTGGTAAGGTTGAGACACTTAGTCTCTTTTGAGGAAGCTTAAGTTGGAAAAGTCAACCAGATGTTGACTTATATGTCAAAGGGCTCAGATGTGAGTTTCAATGGTTTGGATAGCTTCGGGAGGTGAATTGTGACTTAGGAGCGTGATCGGAATGAGTTTTGGAGGTTCGGAGTAGGTTTAGGCTTGAATTGGTGAAGTTGATATTTGGCAATTTCTGATAGGTAGGCGAGATTTTGATATAGGGGTCAGAATGGAATTCCGAGAGTAGTATTAGTTCCATTGGGTCATTTGGGATGTGTGTGCAAAATTTCAGGTCATTCGGACGTGGTTCAGTTGGGTTTTTTATCAAAAGTGGAATTTGGAAGATTTTAGAAAGTTTGGCTTGAATTCGATGTGTTTTGGTTGATTTGATGTTATTTGAGGTGTTTTGAAGATTGGTACAAGTTTGGATAAGGTATTGGGATATGTTTGTGCTTTTGGTTGAGGTCCCGGGGGCCTCGAGGTGATTTCGGATGGTTGACGGGAAGTTTGAGACTTTGTTACAGCTATTAAATTTGCTGCTTCTGGTATTTCCACACCTGCAGATTAGGGACCGCAGGTGCGACACCGCATGTGCAGGCGTTTAGTCAAAGAAGCGAAAAAGGGCTTGATGGGCAGCGACCATAGAAGCGGTTAGGATGACCGCATCTGCGATGTCGTAGATGCGGGTATGTGACCGCAGATGCAAACTAAGAGGAGGTAAGTGATTTGCGCAGAAATGGATAAATGACCGCAAATGCGGTACCGCAGAAGCGGTTAAAGGGGATGCAAATGCGAAAATGTCTAGGCAGAAAGTATAAATTGTGGCCTTTGCGAATTTTGAGATATTTCACCATTTTTGACTTCGGCTTTAGAGCTTTTTTGGATGATTTGAAAGAGGGATTTCAAGGGAACTTCATTGAGGTAAGGAATTGGGACCTAAAAATCGTTCCTATGCTATTATTTCACGGATTAGAGCTAGAAATTTGGACTTTAAGGGCAAACACTGGGGAAACTAGGGCTTGGAAACTTATACCCTTGCTTGAGGATTTGAAGGACCATTTAAGGTCGGATTTCAGAACTTTTGATATGTATGGACTCGTGGGAAGATAAGGAAACTATTGATGTAAAAATTATCGAATTCCGAGATGTGGGACTGGGGGTCGGGTTTTGGTAATTTCGGGATTTGTGTAATTTATTGATTGTTTTCGCTTGAGCTTCGTTTCCTTAGCATATTTTGATGTCCTCGTTCTGATTTTTGGATATATTCGATGCGGGTGGAGGCCGATTCGATGGTTAAAGGCATCGCGAGCTAGAGATTTGACCGGTTCGAGGTGAGTAATGATTGTAAATAATGTTCTAAGGGTTTGAAACTCTGGATTGCACATCGTTGTGCTATATTGAATTGACGCACACGCTAGATGACGAGCGTGGGGTCGTTCACTGTTGGGGATTGTGTCTTGGTCTGTCTCGAATGACTATTTTACTGCGTATTTAACTAAAATCTATTTGCTATCATCATTATTTGGGATGAATGCCATATTTGGGCTGAATGCCAAATATTTGAACCCTTCGGGGATTTTTACTAGTATTTCCTCACTGTTTTGACTCTTTACTGAACTCAGACATGTTATATTTCACTGTTTTTCGTACTCAACCAGGTTTATTCTGTTTTAAAACTTACATAATCTTTTAAATGATATTTTGGGTTGAGAATCATGTTTTACTATTGTCCGAATGGCTTGTGAGGATTTTGACTGAGTAAGGCCGAGGGCCTATGTTGTGGGGAAACATTTGATACTGATTATGAGGCTGAGGGCCTAAGATATATACGCCATGAGGTGGCTTGATTGATGTTAATAATGCTTAATTGTTTCATAAATGCTTAATTGTTAATAATCGGATAATGGGAAGTGTCGGTTGGCCTTGTCTTCACGAGAGGCGCCATCACGAGTGGGTCCGGGTTTGGGGTCGTGACAAGTTGGTATCAGAGCCTAGGTTACATAGGTCTCATGAGTCATGAGCAGGTTTAGTAGAGTCTCACGGATTGATACGGAGACGTCTGTATTTATCCTCGAGAGGCTGTAGAACCTTTAGGAAAAACTTCATTTTCTTTAAATTCTCGTCGTGCGGATTTGTTGATCCGAGTACTAAACTTCTATTCTCACAGATGGTGAGGACATGCGTTATCGGTCAGGATGGACGACCACCAGTACCACAAGCTGTGGCCACCAGAGCCCGAGGATGCGGTCATGGTCGTGGTAGGGGCAGAGCAGCTAGGGCAGCACCTGCAGATCCACCAGCTGCCCCAGTTCAGGATCAGGTCCTAGTTATGGATCCTCTAGCAGCACCAGCTCAGGCACCAGCTGTGCCCATTGTGATTCTGTGTCTTCAGGAGGCCTTGGCTCAAATCTTATCAGTTTTCACTGGCCTAGCTCCGGTGATTTTAGCAACTACAACCGCAACTACTTCTCAAGCAGGGGGAGGCAATCAGACTCCTGCCGCTCGCACACCTGATCAGGTCATGTAGGGACTTCAGACGTCGGGGGCACATCTAGCCCAGCCAGTTGCAGCTGCTCAGGACTATGTAGTTCCTGCCATACTGGAGGATGAGCAGCGTAGGTTGGAGAGGTTTGGTAGACTACAGCCTCCTACCTTTAGTAGTGCAGAGGGCGAGGGTGCCCAGGGTTTCTTGGATAAGTGTTAGAGGATGCTTCGTACAACGGGTATTCTGGAGACCAACGGGGTCGTTTTCACTACTTATCAGTTTTCTGGAGCTACCTTCACTTGGTGGAAGGTTTTTGAGAGGCGTAGGCCTTTTGGTGCAACACCCCTTTACCTGGAAGCAGTTCTCCGTTCTCTTTCTGGAGAAGTATGTGCCGCAGTCCTGCAGGGAGGAACTGCATAGGGAGTTTGAGTGGTTGCGTCAGGGAGAGATGACTGTGACACAGTACGAGATGAGGTTCTCTGAGTTAGCTCATCATGCTATTTGGATGGTTCCGACAGATAGAGAGAGGATTATAAGGTTTGTTGATGGCCTCACTTATCAGCTTTGTATTCTCATGACCAGGGAGAGGGTGATTGGTGCTACCTTTGAGGAAGTTGTTGACATTGCTCGGGAGATTGAGTCTGTTCGTCGCCAGGAGCGTGAGGAGAAGAGAGGCTAAGAGGCCTCGAGGATTTGGTAGTTACAGTGGTACTCCTTCGAGAGGTCAGTTTCAACATGGAAAAGGCCGTCCATTCACGCATGCTCAACCAGCTCGCCCAGGTTATCGTGGGTCATCGTATGGGTCATGCTTCTCACAATTCTCATCAGGGACAGTCATCACTTCAGTGCAGGACTCTTCAGTCTCGTGCCCCATCAGTCCATGGCTCTTCTATGCCGGGTTCATTTGCTAGTCACTCCGGTGCGAGAGGTTCCCTTAAGTCTCCTTCTCCAGCACCTGGGAGTTGTTATGAGTGTGGTGAGATAGGTCACATGTGGAGGCAGTGCCTTTGTCGTCTTGCGAGCTCATCTCAGTAGAGGGGACAATCATCGGCTTCAGCGCCAATTACTTCACCACCACTCGCTCAGCCAGCTAGGGGTGGAGGTCAGTCAGCTAGGGGTCGCCCCAAAGGGGGAGGTCGATCAGGTAGAGGTTAGGCCCATTTCTATGCACTTCCAGGCAGACCCGATGCTATTACTTCAGATGCTGTTATTACATGTATTGTTTCAGTCTACCACAAAGATGCCTCTGTATTATTTGATCCCGATTCCACCTTTTCATATGCATCATCATACTTTTCTCGTTATTTGGGTATGCACCGTGAGTTTATTGCTTCACCTGTTCATGTATCTACCCCGGTGGGCGATGCTGTTGTTGTAGACCATATGTACTGGTCGTGTGTGGTGACTATTGGGGGTCTGAAGACCTGTGTGGATCTTTTATTATTATGTATGGTGGATTTTGATGTCATTTTGGTCATGGATTGGCTATCTCCGTGTCGTGCTATTTTGGATTGTCATGCTAAGACAATCACATTGGCTATACCGGGTATGCCACGAATCAAGTGGCGAGGTCTGACTGATTATATTCCCAGTAGAGTGATCTCATTCTTGAAAGCCCAGCGTATGGTTGGGAAAGGTTGTCTTTCGTATCTAGCCTTTGTGAGGGATGTCGGTGCTGAGACTCCCAGTATTGATTCTGTTCCAGTCGTGAGGGATTTTCCCGATGTGTTTCCTGCAGACCTACCGGGCATGCCACTGAACAAGGATATTGATTTTGGTATTAACCTGGTGCCGGACACTTAGCCTATTTCTATTCCGCCGTATTGTATGGCACCAGTGGAGTTGAAAGAGTTAAAAAATAGCTTCAAGAGCTCCTTGATAAGGGGTTCATTCGGTCTAGTGTGTCACCTTGGGGTGCACCAGTTCTATTTATGAAGAATAAGGATGGCACTATAAGGATGTGTATTGATTATAGGCAATTGAACAAAATAACAATTAAGAACAAGCATCCCTTGCCTCGCATTGATGATTTATTCGACCAATTGCAGGGAGCGAGAGTGTTCTCTAAGATTGATCTCCGTTCAGGTTATCACTAGTTGAAGATTAGGGACTAAGATATTCTTAAGACAGCTTTCAGGACCCGATATAGTCATTATGAGTTCATGGTGATGTCTTTTGGGCTGACCAATGCCCCAACAGCGTTCATGCATTTGATGAACAGTGTGTTCCGGCCTTATCTTGATTCGTTTGTCATAGTCTTCATTAATAATATTCTGGTGTATTCGCGTAGTCAGGAGGAGCGCGCAGAGCATTTGAGAGTTGTGTTGCAGAGATTGAGAGAGGAGAAGCTTTATGCAAAATTCTCCAAGTGTGAGTTTTGGCTTAGTTCAGTGGCTTTCTTGGGGCACGTGGTGTCCAGCGAGGGAATTCAGGTTGATTCAAAGAAGATAGAGGTGGTTCAGAGTTGGCCCAGACCATCCTCTGCCACGGAGATTCGCAGCTTTCTTGGGTTGGCAAGCTATTATTGCCGGTTTGTTCAGGGAGTCTCATCTATCGCATCGCCCTTGACCACGTTGACTCAGAAGGATGCTTCATTTTTATGGTCAGACGAGTGTGAGGAGAGCTTTCAGAAGCTCAAGACAGCTTTGACCACAACTCCAATGTTAGTTTTGCCATCAGCTTCAGGTTCATGTACCGTGTATTGTGATGCTTCGAGAGTTGGTATTGGTTATGTTTTGATGCAGGAGGGCAGAGTTATTGCTTATGCTTCTCGTCAGTTGAACCCCATGAAAAGAACTACCCCATTCATGATTTGGAGTTGGCTGCCATAGTTTACCCGTTGAAGATTTGGAGGCATTACTTGTATGGTGTGTCTTGTAAGGTGTTTACTGATCATCGTAGCCTCCAGCACTTGTTCAAGCAGAAGGATCTTAATTTGATGTAGCGGAGGTGGTTGGAGTTGCTAAAGGATTATGATATTATTATATTGTACCATTCGGGGAAGGCCAATGTGGGGACCGATGCTTTGAGCCGAAAGGCGTTAAGTATGGGGAGTTTGGAATATATTCCAGTTGGGGAGAGACCTCATGTATTTGATGTTCAGGCCTTGGCCAATCAGTTCGTGAGGTTAGATATTTCGGAGCCTAGTCAGGTATTGGCTTGTGTGGTTTCTCGGTCTTCCTTATATGATCGCATCAGAAAGCGCCAATATGATAATCCACATTTGTTTGTCCTTAAGGACAGAGTTCAGTATGATGATGCCAGAGATGTGACCATTGGTGTGTTGAGGATGCAGGGCCGAATTTGTGTGCCCAATGTGGATGGGCTTCGAGAGTTAATTCTGGAGGAGGCCCATAGCTCGCGGTATTCCATTCATCCGGGTGCCGCGAATATGTATCAGGATTTGAGGCAGCACTATTGATGGAGAAGAATGAGAGAAAGACATTGTAGGATTTGTAGCTCAGTGTCTCAATTGTCAGCAGGTGAAATATGAGCATCAGAGACCGGGTGGCTTGCTTCAGCAGATGGATATTCCAGAGTGGAAGTGGGAGAGGATCATTTTGGACTTTGTAGTTGGACTTCCACGGACTTTAAGGAAGTTCGATGCTATTTGAGTGATTGTGGATCGGCTGACCAAGTCCGTGCACTTCATTCATGTGTGTACTACCTATTCTTCAAAGCGGTTGACAGAGATCTATATCCAAGAGATTGTTCGTTTGTATGGTGTCCCAGTTTCCATCATTTCAGATAGGGGCACTCAGTTTACGTTGCAGTTTTGGAGGTCTATGCAGCGAGAGTTGGGCACTCAGGTTAAGTTAAGCACAACTTTTCACCCTCAGACGGACGGGCAGTCCAAGCGCACTATTCAGATATTGGAAGACATGTTGCGTGCTTGAGTCATTGATTTCGGAGGGTCATGGGATCAGTTTCTACCACTTGTAGAGTTTGCTTATAACAACAACTACCAGTCGAGTATTCAGATGGCTCCATATGAGGCTTTGTATGGGAGGCGGTGTAGATCTCCAGTTGGTTGGTTCAAGCCCAGTGAGGCTAGGCTATTGGTGATAGACTTGGTGCAGGATGCTTTAGAAAAGGTGAAGGTAATTCAGGAGAGGCTTTGTACAGTGCAGTCGAGACAAAAGAGTTATGCTGACAGGAAGGTTCGAGATGTGTCCTACATGGTTAGCGAGAAGGTTCTATTAAAGGTTTCACCCATGAAGGGTGTTATGAGATTTGGAAAGAAAGGGAAATTGAGTCCTCGGTACATTGGGCCTTTTGAGGTACTTCGGAGGATTGGGGAGGTGGCTTATGAGCTTGCCTTGCCACCCAGCTTATCGAGTGTGCATCCGATATTTCATGTTTCTATGCTCTGAAAATATATTGGGGATCCGTCTCATGTTTTGGATTTCAGCACGATTTAGTTGGATGATGATTTGACTTATGATGTGGAGCCAGTAGCTATTTTGGGTCGTTAGGTTCGAAAGTAGAGGTCAAAAGATATAGCTTCAGTGAAAGTGCAGTGGAGAGGTCGACCCGTGGAGGAAGCTACCTGGGAGATTGAGCAGGAGGTGCAGAGCAGATATCCTCACCTGTTTGAGGCTTCAGGTATGTTTCTTGACTCGTTCGAGGACGAACGTTTGTTTAAGTTGGGGAGGATGTGACAACCCGGCCAGTCATCTCATGAGTTACCACTTCGTTTTCCCCCATTTCTGCTTTTTTATGCTTTATTTATCCGTGTTTTGTGGTATCGGGTTGGTCAGATCGGATCCGGAATGATTTTGGTAAGGTTTGAGATACTTAGTCTTTTTTGAGGAAGCTTAAGTTGGAAAAGTCAACCTGATGTTGACTTATGTGTTAGAGGGCCCAGATATGAGTTACGATGGTTCGGATAGCTTCGGGAGGTGAATTGGGACTTAGGAGCGTGATCGAATTGAGTTTTGGAGGTTCGGAGTAGATTTAGGCTTGAATTGGCGAAGTTATATTTTGGTAATTTTCGGTTGGTAGGCAAGATTTTGATATAGGGGTCGGAATGGAATTCCGAGAGTTGCAGTAGTTCCGTTGGGTCATTTGGGATGTGTGTGCAAAATTTCAGGTCATGTGAACGTGGTTTGGTTGGGTTTTTGATCAAAAGCGGAATTTGGAAGCTCTTAGAAAGTTTGGCTTGAATCCAATGTGTTTTGGTAGATTTGATGTTGTTTTAGGTGTTTTGAAGATTGGTACAAGTTTGGATAAGGTATTGGGATATGTTTGTGCTTTTGGTTGAGGTCTCAAGGGCCTCGGGGTGATTTTGGATGGTTGACGAGAAGTTTGAGACTTTGTTGCAGCTGCTGAATTTGCTGCTTCTGGTATTTCCGCACATGCGAATTGGGGACCGCAGGTGCGATGCCGCATGTGCGGGCGTTTAGTTGCAGAAACGAAAAGGGGCTTGATGAGCAGCGACTGCAGAAGCGGTTAGAGTGACTGTATCTGCGATGTCGCAGATGCGGACTAAGGGGAGGTAAGTGATTTTTGCAGAAGCGGATAAATGATCGCAAATGCGGTACCGCAGAAGCGGCTAAAGGGTCAGCATATGCGAAAATGTCTGGGCAGAAAGTATAAATTGTGGCCTTCGCGAATTTTGAGCTATTTTACCATTTTTGACTTCAGCTTTGGAGCTTTTTTGGACGATTTGAAAGAGGGATTTCAAGGGAACTTCATTGAGGTAAGGGATTTAGACCTAAAACTCGTTCCTATGCTATTATTTTACAGATTAAAGCTAGAAATTTTGGACTTTAAGGGCAAAAATTGGGGAAACTAGGGCTTGGAAACGTAGACCCTTGCTTGAGGATTTGAAGGACCATTTGAAGTCGGATTTCAGAACTTTTGATATGTATGGACTCGCGGGGAGATAAGGAAACTATTGATGTAAAAATTATCGAATTCTGAGACATGGGCTCAGGGGTCGAGTTTTAGTAATTTCGGGATTTGTGTCATTTATTAATTGTTTTCGCTTGGGCTTCGTTCCCTTAGCATTTTTGACGTGCTAGTTCTAATTTTTGGATAGATTCGATGTGAGTGGAGGCTGATTCGAGGGGCAAAGGCGTCGCGAGCTAGAGATTTGACCGGTTAGAGGTGAGTAATGATTGTAAATGATGTTTTGAGGGTTTGAAACCCCAGATTGCACATCGTTGTGCTATATTGAAGTGACGCACACGCCAGATGACGAGCGTGGGGTCGTGCACTGTTGGGGATTGTGACTTGGTCCGTCCCGAATTACTATTTTACCGCGTATTTGATTAAAATTTATTTGCTATCATCATTATTTGGGTTGAATGCCATATTTAGGCTTCGTGCCAACTATTTGAACCCTTCAAGGATTTTTACTGGTATTTCCTCACTATTTTGACTTTTACTGATCTCAGTCATGTTATATTTCATTGTTTTTCGTACTCAGCCAGGTTTACTCTGTTTTAAAACTTACATGATCTTTTAAATGACATTTTGGGCTGAGAATCATGTTTTACTATTACCCGAATGGCTTGTGAGGATTTTGACTGAGTAAGGCCGATGGCCTATGTTGTGACGAAATATTTCATACTGATTATGAGGCCGAGGGCCTGAGAAATGTACGCAACGAGGTTGCTTGATTGATATGAGGTCGAGGGCCTAGTGATGATGCTACGAGACGGCTTGATATTGCGCTTGGGCCGTAAGGGGCCCCTGCAGGAGTTTGTACACCCCCAGTGAGCGTGGGTACCCATTGTGATGTGAGATTGAGCCCGAGGGGCTGGTGCTGTTCTATGTGATTTCCCGAGGGGTTGGTATTGTTCTGAGATGTTGGCCGAGGGGTGGAGTTGTTGATATTGTGCCCGAGCGGCGAATCTTTATGTGTTTATTTCATAATTTACTGTCAATTGCCATGCTTAATTGTTGAAAAAAGGCTTTTCATAAAGTTAAATTTGAGTTAAAGGATTTTTACCTATATTTCACCGGTTTACTGTTTAAAATGGTTTTACTGCTTCATTATAACATGCTTTTGTGCCTTACGTAATTTCCTGCTTTCAGTCTTTATTTATGATTATTACTCACTGAGTTGGAGTACTCACTTTACTCCCTGCACCCTGTATGCAGATTCAGGCGTATCCGGTCCCGCTCCCGAGTGCTGATCATTCCGGCACAGGTGGATCCGAGGAGTTTCTAGGTAGCTGTTGGCGTTCGCAGCCCGAAGCTCTTCCCTATCTTATTCATGTTCTTAGTTTCTATTTTAAACTCTGTGGTTATATATATTTGGAGTATTCCGTTTTGTTAGATGCTCATGATTACTGATACCCCGGTTTCGGGTTGTGTTTGGGCTGTATTTCGCATATTATACGATCATTTGCTTAAACTTTTGTTTATTTATTCATGTTTAGATTGTTTCTTAAATGCTTAATTGTTAATAATCGGATAATGGGAAGTGTCGGCTGACATTGTCTTCACGAGAGGCGCCATCACGACCGTGTCCGGGTTTGGGGTCGTGACAGTTGGTTTGTAATCATTGTTGACGATTGTAGCTGTATGACATGGATTTATCTAATGAAGAAAAAGTGATGTTTCTGAATGCTTTTGCTCATTCCATAAGATGATACAAATCCAATTTTCAGCTAAATTAAGAGTTCTTAGGTCAGACAATGGTGGAGAATTTGTTAATTAGGTTTTGCAGTCTTATCTCCAAAATTATGGCATCATTCATGAAACAACATGCTCGTTTACACCTCAACAAAATGGCGTGGTGGAGAGGAAAAATCAACATATTTGAAGTCACGCGTGCATGTTTGCTTAGTGCTTATATGAAATTTACATCTTGGGGGATGTTATTTTGTATGTTGTTTATTTAATAAATTGCGTGCCTAGTAGCGTTCTCTATTTTAAGACTCCCCTAAGTTATCTCTCCAGTTTGGTTAACATCACATCTAATTTAAACTTGGAATTATGTATTTTTGGGTGTGTTATTTTTGTTCATCTCCCTAAAAATCAACGTACCAAGCTTGATCCGTGTGCATTATGATGTGTCTTTCTTGGGTATTTGCCTCATAAGAAAGGCTACAAATGTTATCATCCTCCCACCAGAAGATTATACATGACTACGGATGTTACTTTTTCTGAAACTGAGATGTATTTCTCTCAGGAGATATCTAATTCTTTTCTTCAGGGGGAGAATATTATTGAAGAACAGAATTGCATGGTGTTACTGCCTGACAATAATCGTACAATTTCAGCTGATACAGAGATTATCTCAACAACTCCAAATCATGGTACTCTTGATCAAGTTGTACAACAAGAAAGTGAAGAGCCCCTCTCTCCAGTACCTATAGTACCCACCAATGACCCTCATGCTGATGATGTTCCTGAGGTATGTATTAATTTTGAGAAAACTACTAGTAATTTTATTGATGATACTACACCAGTGGTTTCCAGTGATTATAACAGATATCAGTTACCTCTTCGGACCAGTCGAGGTAAAGCACCAGAGAGATACTCCCCTGATAATTCAAAGAAAGTCAAATATCCTATTGCTCATAATGTTTCTAGTAGACACTTACCAAGTGCTATTCAAGGCTTTGTGAATCAAATGTCATCTATTAAAAATCCCAACAAGGTTTGAAGAAGCATTGAGTGATCCTAAATGGGCAGAATCCATGACTGAGGAGATGCGAGCAGTAGAGAAAAATCAGACATAGGATATCGTGTCTTTACCAGAAGGGAAAAAACCCATCAGATGCAAATGGATTTTTTCAGTGAAGCACAAGCCGGATGGTTCAATAGATCGGCTCAAAGCAAGGCTAGTGGAGCGTGGCTATACACAAACTTATGGTGTTGATTATTAGGAGACTTTGCCGCCTGTGGCAAAGTTAAATATTGTTCGTCTTCAATTATTTATAGCGACTAATCTTGATTGGCATTTGCAACAATATGATGTGAAGAACGCCTTTTTACATGGAGATCTGTCTGAAGAAATTTATATGAGCATACCTCCTGTTATGACACTTCTGGCCATACAAATTTGATATGCAAGTTAAAGAAGGCATTGTATGATTTGAAACAATCGCCAAGAGCATGGTTTGGAAGATTCCGGCTAGCAATGAAGAAATATGGCTACTCTCAGAGCAATGCAGATCACACCTTATTTTTGAAGAAACAAAATGGTAAGATAATTGTTCTTATCATCTATGTTCATGGCATGATTGTCACTAGTGATGATGTTGATAAGATGGCTAAATTGAAGAATTTCTTATCTACGGACTTTGATATGAAAGATTTGGGCTGATTAAAGTATTTCTTGGGTATTGAAATTATAAGATCCAAACACGAAATTTTCTTATCTCAACGCAAATATGTTCTTGATTTGTTAAAAGAAGCTGATATGCTAGGTTGTTAACCTATCGATACACAGATTGAACAAAGTCATGGCTTAGATGAATTTCCTGATCAAGTTCCTACCAACAAAGGGAGATATCAAAGACTAGTGGGATGCTTGATATACTTGTCACACACACGACCAGATATTTCTTATGTCGTCAGTGTGGTAAGTCATTATATGCATAATCTGAGGAGTGCGGAACCAAAATGTGGTTTATTTTTACTTAAAATACTCAAATAAGTGTAAAAAAAAGTTATCAAACTATATATAACGCCACTAATAATGGCGCTATACAATAACGTTAACTGTACCGTTACTGTATAGCGCCACTATTAGTGGCGTTATACTGACAAACCTCCATAGCGCCACTATTAATGGCGCTATACAGTAATTACCTGACCCCACCAATAATGTCTGGGTTCAATAATTTAAATGCGTATAAAGCCACTCTTTGTGGCGCTATATACAAATTTTTACCCGGCTAGCCATTTTCTATATAAACATCGTAGAATCGCCACAACTTCATTCAAAATTTTTTTTAACTCTTGTTGGTTTCTATTGTTGTTAAATTCTCCAGCATTTTTTCATTATGTCTGAAGAACGTAGAATAAGAGTATCATTATATTGGGGGGTGAGGTTGTGATGGAGAATAACTCTGTGGGCTACAGTTTACCTGCTAAGTGTAATGTTAAATTGCCACTTTCAATGGAGTACGAAACATTGATATCGTTGTTATGCAAAAAAATGAGTGTGAGAAAACGTTCAGTGATACTCAAAGTAACCGGAAGATATCCGTATTCCGTTACGCCGCAAGGGGTTGCTTTTTACTCAGAGTTTAACATCGACGATGATGACACTTTGAGTGATTTCTTGAGGACTCCGGACGAATGCCGGGAATTTCTTGTAATCACAATGTTGGAGATGTACGTGAAGGTCGAAGACGTTCCAAAAAATGAGGTTGTGCGTAGTAGAGATAACCCCCAGTCATCGGGTGGTTATTCTGGATCAGTTTTTGCCGGACATGTTCCAGATGAAAGAATTTTTCTTGATTTAAATTTATCAACGTCGGCGAATGAGCAGCGAGAAAATATTTTATACCCTGCTTTCCATAATTCACAAGAAGAGTGGTAAACTTCAATTTTCATTTGTGTTAATTATGTATATTTTTGCGTATTGAATTAATTTTAACGCTCATATATTTAATAGGGGGTACCGTCCGGATATGAATTTTACAAGTGGCCCATCCGGTAGTCATCACCTAACTAAAAACGTCCATCATGGAATGTCATCACATTATAACTTGTAAGTGAAAAGCTACAGCCATATATAAAGCATTTATTAATTTAGTAGCTTATATTTTTGTTGAAATGTGCAGTGAAAACGAGCAAGTTGAACTACCCGTACTCACTCAATTGCCCGAAAATGACGTATTACATCAGGATCTGGCAGATGAATAGAGTGAGGAAGAGAACAGCGATTACGATAACAATGCCGATGAATCGGGATACGAGATACCATTTGCTCGTGAGGATGGTGATGAAGAGGACGAGGAGGAAGGATCCGATTTGAAGAGAGCCCCCCATACACGAAAAGTGAACGAGTCTGAAGTGCCGTTTCATTCAAGGGAGATTCCTTATATTGATAACTTTCCAGCCGTGCCGGATGTGGAAGCTCTCACAAGGGATTTTGATGAAATCCGGACAGCAATGTGGGATGAGTCTAGACCAACGGTGCTTGCAAAGGGGATGCTTTTTCCTGATAAAGCACGCGTAAGCAGGGCTTATAAAATGCACAATGTTAAAGAGTGTCGTGAGATGCAGGTATCGGAGTCAAGTCCGACGGTATACAAGGATATTTGCCGCAGGTGGTTTTGGCCATGTAATTGGATGTTGCGTGCGTCGAAGAAAAAAACAGATATGTGGAAAGTGGGTAAATACATTCCCACCCACACATGCGAAATGGACACTTTCAACGGGAATCACTTCAACTTGGATATTGACTTGATATCTCTTGTACTTATTCCGAACATCGAAGCGTCCATAAGGTATAAAATCAAAGAGTGCATTACAGCAGTCTACCAGGAATATGGCCACACAATTACTAAAAGAAAGGCATATCTTGGGCGCAAAAGAGCGTTTGAAATAGTCTATGGTAACTGGGATAAGTCATTTGCAGATCTGCCTAGCTACATGGCTGCACTACAGCACTTTAACCCCGAAACAGTTATTGAATGGAAGCTTGAGCGGAGTCCGGGTTAACCAGAATATATATTCAATTACGTGTTCTGGGCGTTTAAGCTAGCAATTGATGGTTTTCCGTATTGCCGGCCCGTAATATCCATAGACGGAACTCATGTCTATGGAAAGTACGATATCAAGCTATTGATAGCCGTGGCTGTGGATGCTAATGGACAGATATTTCCTCTAGCCTTTGCTATTTGTGCAAATGAAAGCACAGAGACGTGGACAATGTTTTTGAACCACTTGAAAGAGCACGTTGTCAAACATCATTCAGGTATTTGTCTAATATCTGATCGACACAGGGGTATATTAAGTTCTGTGGAGAACCTTCCTGCCTGGCAAGAACCTTATGCATACCACCGTTACTGTGTGAGGCACTTTAAGGCCAATTTCAAGAAGGCACATCCCAAAAAAGATCTACATGATTTGATGTGGATGGCAGCAATAGACCACCAACAACATAAATTCCGGAGGCATATGGATTCTATCAGGCAAGAAGACGATGTAGCATATCGTTGGTTAATGCGACATGATCCTGAAAAGTGGACGTTGCATGCAGATGGTGGCAGACGCTGGGGAATTTTTAATACAAACGTGTCAGAATCCTTCAACGGGTTATTAAAGTCGGCAAGAGGATTGCCCGTCACAGCCATGGTGCGTATGTCGTTCAAGCAGATGGCGGAGAGGTTTGTACAACGGTCTGCAGCTGCAACGGAATTGATGGAAAGGGGTGTTGAATTTATGCCAGTGCCTATGAAGAGATTAGAGAAATACAGACGGCGAGCACATTGGCATTCCTTTTTGTAATATGATAACGAACGAGGTATTTTTGAAGTTCGCACCGCTATCCATAATAATCGGGGTAATAATGTACATACTGTAAATGAATCCACAAGGTTATGCTCATGTGGGAAATGGTCAATCTACCACATGCCTTGTTCACATGCCATCAAGTGTTTTCAACGTGTTGGTTATGCGGAGACCAACTATATTGATCAACAATATAGTGTTTCCAAATACCTAAACACATATAGTGGTCAGTTGCAACCAGTGGGTTTTGAGCATTACTGGCCCCCAGAACCATTTAAAATGGTGTGTAACGAGTCCTATTTGCGTAAAAGACAGGTGCAGAAGAGAACGCGTATACGGAACCAAATGGATGTTAGTGATATCGTATATGCACGCAAATGTGGTATATGCTCGCAAACAGGTCACGACCGTAGAAAATGTCCTTTGGGTGGCAACAATAATCAAGTCAGGGCGGGTGTTCTTCTATTGTACCTAACTACCCATGAGTTCATGTTGTATTAATTAGTTGTTATGTATACGATTTAAGTATTTATGAAATAATATTTTCTTATTTGTTAATTATGATTTGTATTTTCCCTTTTTACCTATTTAAATAATAATTTAATATAATTATCGGTATATTTATTATGTGTGTTGTCTTGTCGCTATCACGATATTTAATACACAAAATATACATATGGCGCTATGTGTGTCTTGTCTTGTCGAACTGAAAAAGCTGAAAACATCATGATATGGCGCCATTAGATATGTGTGACCGGCTGACATAAAGTCGTCTCGTCAACATCATGATATGGCGCCATTAGATATGGCGCTATCTAATATAGCGCCATTAGATATGGCGCTATATGTGTCTTGTTTAGCCTATAAATAATGGGGTCATTGTAGTTATTTTGTGTGCTAAAAATTTCCCCCAAGAAATATTTCATTAAAAGTAAGTAAGGTTTTTATTATAAGCAAATAGTTCACAAATGGCTCAACCTGGTCGTCCACCAAATTGCTTATGTGGAAAACCATGCATGATGGATTGTGGGTGGGAAGGTGCTAACGTTGGACGCCGCTATTGGTGCTATATGAACAAGTTGTACAAGCAACCCGACGAACCTACTTGTGAATTTGATGAATGGGCTGAGGAACCATGTTATTAGGAAAGCTACAGGGATAGATTACAGGAATTTCATAATATGTTGTTATACCAGCATAGAATACAAAAGGAGGGAGATAGAATTATTACAGAAATGAGGGAGAAACTGAAGGAGGTGGAAGATAAAAAATGGAGAGCAGAATGGAATTGTGAAGCACACAAGGAATGCAACGAAAAATATAAACGGGAACTTACGGAGGTGAAGGCGAAAGTGAAAGAGTTAGAAGAAGAAAAAGAACGAATAGAAGAACGATTTAAGTGGGTGGAGCGAAGAATAAATGACAACTGAGGATGGAGCATTGACGTGTATGTGTTTAGTGTCATTTTCATATGTCATGTATTTTTATTATGTTGGCCTGTTATGTTTGTGTTTGTGTTGTAGTAATGTTTTCCTTGTTTGTTGTACTAAATTTTATTTTAATTTAAGTGGAAGTTAAGTTTAAGTTGTTGTGTTACTATACCAAAAACTATAAAACGAAATGAGAACTAAAAAAAAGTAATTGTCATATTCGACTAAATATTGTTGTTAATGTACACAAAAATATTATTTACACCAAAAAAACAAAAATATGGAAGACCGAATCAATGTGTCCCGCATCCGGTGTGTCTCAAAGTAGCCGTTTGGCCTGAGGCGCATCCCCTGCCGCCCGGGTACGCTATCAGGATCATCATCATCAAGTCGTCTCCTTATGGCCGGATGCGGCACAGGATGACATGTATCGGTGGTGCTGTCAGGTCCAGTAGAAGGCTACATAATAATATCAAACTTAGTATAGAAAACTACATAACAATTCACAAAAATTTATATTGTCTTACCATAATCGTGTCTGGATCCTGAATGTAGTCATCTGTCGCAGCATCGCATGAAGCCTAAAAAAGTAAATTAATAAAGTTAAAACAAAATAAATAAGTTATAGTAAAAACAGTAATAAAATTAATACTAATAAACTCATACCTGCGCATGTGATGAGCTGCCATAACTCAGTCGGTGCCCACTATCAAAATCTCGGATCGGTCGAGACTCATCAGTGGTAGACGGGCCAGGGAAATATCTACCCAACTCCACTCCTTGAAAATCCGAGCCCATGATCAAGAATTGACCCGATGGGGTCACCTGCGACGTCCCTGGAGTGTCATAAATGCCAAGGCTGTAAGACGGCATGTCGGTCTCATGCATGCCACCTCCTATATCAGCAGCAACATCTTCAGCAGGAGCCTCAAAGCCCCCTTGCTGGGGACCTCCTCTCCGCCCACGACCACGTCGTCCAACACCAGCAGGTCGTCGTGGAGCAGCAGCAGCTCGTCGGCCACCACCCCGTGGCATACCACGACCTCGCTGGTATGTGGCTGGGTCAACATAATCTGGCTGGTGTGCCAAACGCTGATCCGATCGGCCTCGCTGCAGTGTCTGGGCAGCCACATCCATTAAGCGACGACTATAGTCCTGCATGATCACAGGGTCGTGGACATAACTCTGCATCTACTGCCCCATATGATATACGGTATGCAATCCAATCGCCTGCACAAAAGTTTTTAATATAAACTACGTATTTGACTAGAAATTACTATTAAAGTAATTGATAATAACAGAATACATACCAGAGCCTCATGTCTCCCGGCGTATGAGACGTATCGACCATCTACCTGATGAACTGGGTTCCCGATAAAAAGTCGGGAAACAGTACGGTACCATGCCATATAAACTTCGATAGGAAAGTGTTGCGGAGCTGGGGTCAAGTCCCCTCGGCTGTCCCAAATACCCAACTGCGCTGTCAGCCACTCAATAAATGTGTCGTCTACTCTCATCCTATCATCCCTCTCATAATGTAAAGGGTCCCATGCAGGCTGAGTCAGTATAGACTGCGGAAATCCAAACTGACGAAATACTTGCTCTGAGGCATGATGCTCAACAATATCGAGGCACGTGAGAGGGACGGAAGCCCTCCAAATATGGCGACCGTGCGTGTAATACGCTGGCAGGGTACCTATCAACTCTTCACTGTACGGCGTCCAGATGAACTATCAAATAATAACACAAACCGTTAGTATGCGCAACACCTAGTTAAAAAATAATTGGTAAGTTTAGTTAGATATTCACCTGTGCATCCTCCAGAAAATCCAACACATCCCTACAGAAGGGGAGATTATGATGGCCATGATACTCTAGTGCAAGTCTACGACGCAATACCCACCTACAAGCTAGAGGGAGATCAGGAATATGTACATTAGCCGGTAGCTGTGGTAGAGGTGGCCGAAGTTGCAGAAATCGCTCCCACACCCAAACCTAAAACAGAAAGTTGACGTAAAGATTAACTATAACTAGGTAGAATTGGAACTAAACGACAAATTATTTGAATAAGTTGTCACCTGTAGAAGTGGCAGAAAGCCAGAAACGTCTCTCTATGTGCTCATGGATGCCCGGCACATCTGCCTGTACAAAAAAGATAGGACAGCACCACCCCAGTTGTAGCTGACAGTATCATCAAAGTCCACAATATGATGCAGAAAACGAAGGCTCACTAGGTTCCCCGAAGTGTTCGGGAATAAGACCCCCCCCCAAATAGAAGGAGCAACAACAGCCTCGTATATTGCTCCACATCCACCTCCGCTGAGTCGTCGGTGATAGTATCGTGGATCTGCACCAAGTGGTCTCTAATGGGGACCAACTGCATACGACTGCTCCCAATTGCTACATCTGGGTCCTCGGACCTGAAGCCCGTGAGCCTGTGCAGCATATCCATATATGAAGCCCGGTTAAAATATCTCATGTTCCCAGGCAGTAAAACTGGCAAGCCATCGGTGGACAGGCCATATAAAATCTCGACGTCCTGGAGTGTGATGGTGGCTTCGCCGATGGGCAGATGGAAAGTGTGTGTCTCCGGTCGCCACCGCCCAATCAACGCCGTGATCAAAGCATAGTCGAGCTGTATCCGGCCAATGCTAATGATCCTATATAATCCCATCTCCTCCAGGTGATGGACCACACGGGGATGTAGAACGCGGGGAGGAGTCAAAAACTCCCACAATAAATCCACTCTCCTGCCCCGAAAAGTCTGCGTAAGCAACTCTCCCCCCCATATATGCTCGGATCTATGCTGGGGCTGTAGGGGTAGTAGCTCCGACGTCCGAGGGCCGGGATGTATAGGTGCATCCATGTCGTCAACTGCAAATTCATAATTTTTAATAACTATCATTAAAATTTATGTGTGTTTTTTATAATTTAAATTCATATTTTTTAACAACTTAATTGTAAAAATTATATATATACTTATGGGTTTCGTGCTAGATTTTCTGAGGCCCAGTGGTACCAAACTATCAATAATAATTTTATGTTTTTAATAATTTTTATTCATATTTTTTAATAACTTAATTGTAAAAATTATATATATATATATATATATATATATATATATATATATATAATTTTTATAATTATGGGTTTCGTGCTAGATTTTCTGAAGCTCAGTGGTACCAAACTATCATTAATAATTTTATGTTTTTTTAATAATTTTTATTCATATTTATTTAATAACTAAATTGTAAAAATAATATATATATATATATATATATATATATATATATATATATATATATATATATATATATATATATTATAATTATGGGTTTCGTGCTAGATTTTCTGAGGCCCAGTAGTACCAAACTATCATTAATAATTTTATGTTTTTTTATAATTTTTATTCATATTTTTTAATAACTTAATTGTAAAAATTATATATATATATATATATATATATATATATATATATATATATATATATATATATATATATATATATATTTTTATAATTATGGGTTTCGTGCTAGATTTTCTGAAGCTCAGTGGTACCAAACTATCATTAATAATTTTATGTTTTTTTAATAATTTTTATTCATATTTATTTAATAACTAAATTGTAAAAATAATATATATATTATAATTATGGGTTTCGTGCTAGATTTTCTGAGGCCCAGTAGTACCAAACTATCATTAATAATTTTATGTTTTTTTATAATTTTTATTCATATTTTTTAATAAATTAATTGTAAGAATTATATATATATATATATATATAATTATGGGTTTCGTGCTAGAATATAAGATAATTAAACAATTACTACACAATACTACGCTACAAGGCTCTACATTTTACTACGCTAAAGGGGTCTACGTTTTACTACGCTAAAAAGGTCTACGTTTTACTACGCTAAAAAAGTATACATTTTACTACGCTAAAAAATAATCTAAACTAAACGGCATAAAAACACATAAATATACATGAGGATATTAACAAACACATTTTTTAGACTAATTTACATATTTTTATACAACACTAAAATTAAATCCGGATAAAATTTAACATGCTAGTTTCGGAA
This sequence comes from Nicotiana tabacum, assembly GCF_000715075.1. Taxonomy (NCBI): domain Eukaryota; kingdom Viridiplantae; phylum Streptophyta; class Magnoliopsida; order Solanales; family Solanaceae; genus Nicotiana; species Nicotiana tabacum. The sequence continues at coordinate 17,874,803 of NC_134084.1, read as the reverse complement.
AAAATAAACACAAACCGAAATAGAACACATACAAATCAAGTAATATGCATTGTTATAAAAGTTTCAACTTAAAATAAATCGAAATACCTCGATTTAGAATTTTCGAAATGTAGATAGATCGAAATTTTGACTCCGGAAGAGTGAATCCACAATAACACGAAGCTCTACTCGACAGTGGGACCACAAATATTAAACTTTTATGTGACGGGGGACCCAAAAAAAAAATTTTTTTTTAAAAATGGGGGCAGAATCGGTGGTGGTGGTGGTGGGGGGACCAGAAATGAAAATGAGGGAGATGGAACGAAGAAGAAGAAGATGGAGGATTTGTATTAAGGGGTATAGCGCCACTATTAATGGCGCTATGTCTTCAGGTAATTACTGTATAGCGCCATTAATAGTGGCGCTATGTAAGGTTTGTCAGTATAACGCCACTAATAGTGGCGCTATACAGTAACGGTACAGTTAACGTTACTGTATAGCGCCACTATTAGTGGCGTTATATATAGTTTGGTAACTTTTTCTTTTACACTTATTTGAGTATTTTGAGTAAAAATAAACCACATTTTGGTTCCGCACTCTAATCTGAGTGAAGTTCATATGAATGCAGTTATTAAAATCTTGCAGTACTTGAAGTCAGCACCTGGAAGAGGCATCATGTTCTTTAAGCATAACCACACAAAAATTATGAGTTATTGTGATTCGGACTGGGGTACAAGAGGAGAAAGACGACGTTCAACAACTGGGTATTTCACTTTCATTGGAAGAAACTTAGTTACTTGGAAAAGTAAAAAACAAAAGGTTATCTCATTGTCTAGTGCAGAAGCTGAATACAAGGCAATGGTCAAAGGTATTCAAGAACTTTTGTGGTAGAAATGCCTTATGGAGGAGCTTCGTTTTTCGTTTGACGAACCTATGAAGTTATTTTGCGACAATCAGTCAGCGATTAAAATTGGAGAAAATCCAATTCAACATGATTGTACTAAACATGTGGAGATTGATCGTAATTTCATATATGAGAAATTTGAGGATAAAACAATTGAGGTTTCATATGTGAAGACCTTACAACAATTGGCCAATGTCCTAACTAAAGCTGTTTCCAGACAAGCATGCGAAGGGAGTGTTAGAGTGAGTTATGTAAATTGATTGACTTTCCTTGATAGAGCAGACTTGTAATCAATTAATAGGTGTCAAAACTTAATTGTAAATCAATTAGCATATTCGCTAGGATTGTACTAGCATATTCTTTGGGATTGTAAATATCTTCCTATATCTATGGGTTTCTATATATTGTATAGCTGATTCATAATGAAAGATACCACAATTTCACCCATTTTCGAGTGTCTCCATGGTGCAATCACCACTAGACACATACCCACATCCCACCTAACCATTGACCTCCAACGGAGAATCACCATCACCATCACCATCGACAATAACAACCCCCTAACTATTGACCTCCATCGGAGAATCGCCATCACCACCAACAACATTTATCACCAGCTACCACTGCACGAGCACCACCACCTCTTCTGCACAACCACCATTGTCAACTTCCTTCACCAATCACAACTATCACTAGCAATTTTCTGTAACTATCACCATAGCCAACTACCTCCACTGCTAACTTGTAACTTGTACTACTACAAATAAATAATTTTTATATCATGTAAATTAAGATTTTTTTCTAATATTTTCTAAATATTGTGTTTTATTATTATTATTATTATTATTGTTATTATTTTGAATTTTATATTTATTACTAAATATGAATTATAGACGGTCAAAAGAATTAAAACGTCTTAATCATTCAATATTTAAACTTTGAAATAATATCTTAATCATTAAACTTGTGATCAAGAAAAAAGCTAATGATATATCCTCATGACAAGTTTACTTCATTCCAACCTTTAAGGTAATGAGACATAAACATTCTTATCCAAATTTTGACCGATATTGTCTCGTGCTATTTATGCGTGCATGCATTTGCATGGGAGAGAAACGTTCACTCCCATCCACAAGCTCAACAACCCTTCATCTCCATAACTCCAACTATATATAATCCTCTATTTCTTCAAACAAACAAGTCGGAGTTGGTTTATTTTTTCTCTAAAGGAAGAAACATAAGAAGAAGAAAAAAAAGCAAATACTAAAACTCATTTTTGCTGGTAAAAAACTCAAAAATATAACCAGCAAAAATGAGTCGTTCAATTGCTCCAATCCTCTGTACCTTCCTCCTATTGGCCGCCACCTCGGCCTCGGCCTTTAATATCACAAAAATTCTAAGCCAATATTCAGATTACAGCACCTTCAATGAACTTCTTTCTAAATCTGGCTTAGCCGCTGAAATTAACAAAAGGGCCACAATTACAATTTTGGCCGTTCCAAATGGTGCAATTGGTGATCTTACCTCAAAATCAGATGATGTTCTCAAGAGAGAATTATCAACCTATGTTATATTAGATTACTATGATATCCCGAAACTCAGAAGTATGAAGGAAAAAACAGCAAAAATGACAAATATGTACCAACAATCTGGTAAAGCAGCATATGACCAAGGTTTCTTGAATGTGACAGCTAAAGATGGTAGTTTTGTATTTGGATCAGCTGTTAAAGGCGCTCAACGCGATTCGAGGCTCGAAAAATCTGTAATGAATCAGCCTTATAACATCTCAATTCTTGGAATTTCTCAGCCAATGGTTACACCTGGACTTGATGGAACACTTGCACCAGTTTCAGCTCCACCACCTAAGGCTACTGCACCATCTTCACCTAAGAGTTCACCACCACCTTCTGATGATGAAGCAGAGTCCCCTGAAGAAGAAGAAGCAGAGTCCCCTGTTGAAGAAACAGAGGCTCCTTCTCCTTCTGAGGATGCCGATTCTCCGGCTAGTTCACCGTCACCGGCCGATGATTCTCCTCCGGCCGATGTTCAGTCGCCCCCACCGGCTGGATCATCTGCTGGAAAATTGAAGGTTTCCTTTGGTTTGTTTGTTGTTTTGGCCTCAATGGTTGCAGCTTTTTAAAAGGGGTGATTTTCTATTTCATTACTCTGTGTAGAATGGGAAAAAATATGTAATATAATACATGAATTTGGTTTATAAATTAGGGATCATGTAAGTTTGTATATGAAAGGGAAAAATCCTAAAGGATGTGTACTTCATGGGACAATATTTTGATTGACTAAATAAATTAATGGATTATAAGTATAGCGGTTACCTTGAGCTACTCGGCATGGATCCAGATTAGTCAGGCTAATGAGTTTCGCAAGAAAATAGGTTAAGCCGAAAAAATATTATATTTTATGGTACATGATTAAATTTGAAATATTTTGAGGAAGAACGAGGATGAAGTTTAGGATGATCTCTATCTTTTATGTGTAGTTTGCCAATAATTCTTGATCTTATGTTAATTTGGATATGATGAAAATTTTCCACTGACCCTATAATTATGATTAATTTTCATGTTAGATGAACTATATAAGCTGATTAAAAAATAGCATTCTGCATTCATGCAGGCCATGTAGACAGTCTACCGTAATGAAGCATTAGTTGTTGCGTTCACGACTCGAACACGTGACTTATAGGTCACACGGAGATAACTTTACAGTTACTCCCAGGCTCCCCTTCAAACTGCTGATATTGATCCAGAAAGAAAAAGTACTATTGTTAACGATCAACCATCAAACTGTAAAAATTAAATAGTTTCGATCTATAGTCATTGGAACATTGTAAATTATAAAATTCATCTTGTTCTAGGTATTCAAGGTAATCTAGTTTATAGAAGAAACGAAGGCATAAACTTCAAGATTCAATTGCTTAAGTGTTGCTTTTCCTTTTCCCTCGTCAATTGCTCCATTGTTCAGTCAACCTCTTGAATGATGCTAGCATCCTCTCCAGATTTGGCTGCAAAAAATGCATTAGTTTATGTAAGTTAATATAAATCTCTGCTACGAAGCCTAAGTTCTCAAAATGTTCACTATATATTATGACAATTCTATATAGTGTTACATGAAGAGGAGCCTTGGAGCAAATGGTAAAGTTGTATAACTGGTTTGAGCCGTGGAAGCAACCAATAATGCTTGCACTAGAGTAGGTTGTTTACGTCACATTCCTAGGGGTGCATCCTTCTCCGGACCCAACGTGAATGCTGTATGTTTTGTGCATCGCACTACCTTTTTTATTTTTATTTTAATATATAGTGCTATATAATTCTCAAAGTAAAGCATGTAAATTCTTTCCAAAATAAACTATTGGTAAGAAGAACTATAAACAATAATAAGAGATTATACATCAACAATAATCTCCTAGAATTCAAAATGCTTTCTTCCATTTATAATTTTCTTTAATTTATCCAAAATTTAAGCCAAACGGAATCATACTGTATGTGTATATAAGATAAAAGGGCAATCCGGTGCACTAAACTCCCGTTATGCACGGGGTCCGGGGAAGGGTCGGACCACAAGGGTCTATTGTATGTAAACCCTACATTTTTGCAAGTGGTTATTTTCACGACTCGAACCTGTGACCTCCTGGTCACATAACAGTAATTTTACTAGTTACGTCAAGGCTCCCCTTCTATATATATATAAAAGATGGTTTTAAGAATTAAAAAAAAAAGATCACGTTGATTAAAATGAGAAAACTTACCATGAAATTTCCATGTTGGTTTCTTTTCATTAGCAACAACTTCAAACATTATACGATCTCCCTCCTTTAAGCAATGTGTATCACGGATTTTATTCCATCCACCGCTAATATACACATTAGTACTATAAGAACGTAATATTAAATTCCACGATCTTTGCCTTTCATCTCTAATAATCAAATCACATTTCTTGTTGATGAGACCATTTGCCCATGCAAATTGCTTAGGGATACTCTGAAAACTCATTTGCAAATATAATCAAAAAGACTTCATATCTAGAAATATGGTGTTGTAAAAGGTCTTGGTAGAGTTTTTTAGACTTACCAAGATATCTTTTGAGAGGCAATAGGGTCTAACAGTGCATACAAAATGAGAATGACCAAAAGGCTTGTGAATAGCAGCTTCTGAATGGGAAAATTCCTTGTTTGATGACTTGATGCTGTTGTTTGGTTTGCCTGTGTACATAGTTAATTGTGTACAAACTCATGTCAAGAAGTAGTATAGTGTCAAGAAATTTAACTAATGAAAAGAAACTATTGTAAATATGAATAGCTTATTAAAACCCCTTTTGCACATGCAGTTCTAGAATATTAAGTTTATGGATTCCTACAAAAATTTTAAGTTAATATACAATAATAACTGAACTAACGGATTAGATTGGGTTTCATGCTAAATATTTGTATACATTTAATGAATTTTTCAATACAAATACCGGATCTAGACATAAATTACTGGGTTTACGGAAACCCTTAACTAATTCACTGGATCCGCCCCGGTAACTTTTGTTACAATTTATGTATGTTGATTGATCGAACACGAAGTTCAACAAAGAAGAAAGACTTTTGAAACTGATGAGCATATTTGTGTGGTTAAATATTTCGCTAAAGTTAAATTATTATCAAATATAAAAATGTGTCATTCTTTTGTGGATCGGAAAACGGGATGCTATCACATAAATTGGGACGGATGAGTAACTTAAACTAACAATAATGGACTACATTTTGAATAAATAACTTCCAAAGTTGAAAGAGTACTAAATTGATAACAAATTTTCCCAAAATTAAAGAAGTTCACCTTTGAATTCAAACTTCTTGGAAGTCTCTTCAACATTATGGGCTTTTTGTTCGTCTTCACATTGATTTGAATGAAATATGGAAACTTCAAACGCCATATCTCCTTCGTATCTGAACACCAAGATATCCCCATATTGCAAATCATGCTCCTCTGCAAACTTTTCCCAACCATCTTCAAGGCGTCGCCCCTTCACCTTCACCAGCCACTTCTTACCAGCCCTTCTTAGTATTGCATGTTCAATATGGTTGTTTCCCTTCAGATACTTCAAGAAACTTGTAGGAATTTTCTGCAGTAAGAAATCACATACAATTAGAGGAGGCTTGTCCCTAACTTGGTATGATGATGATATGAGTTGAGATTAAAGAAAAGAGTAAGGATTCATATAGCCGACCCCAACTTGTCTGGGACTCAGGCGTAGCTACCTTGTCTCGATAGAAGTAAGGATTCTATACAGAATATTCATATGTACTACGGTTTTGATCTTTAGCATGTTTCTTTAATGGGATAAAAACATTTCTTAAACAAAGGAAAGATGAAATAATTGAAATTATTACTTACAATTCCGTGCTTGAAACCTGGCAAGATGGGTTTAAAAAAGTGAGGTTTCTTTGGAGAAACTTTCATGATTGCCAAGAAAATATGTAGTAATTGTGTGGCAACAAATCAATATGGTCAGAACTCAATATTGACTTGATAAATATTAGTTAAAGAACATTTACTTGTTGTATACTATTTATTTTTGTAAAATTGTTTAATGAAGAAGAATTTGGTGAAGATCCAGACATATTACATATACGGAAGATAATACTGTGTGATAAAATTATGAATATTTGATATGTTATTTATGAGAGAATTTTTATGGAATAGGGAAAGATATGAAAGAGAATCTTGCCAAGGTTAAGGAATAGGCATACGTAGTATATCTCCTAAAATAGTGGGGAGAAGAATAGTTATTAACTTATTATATATGGAAGATTGAGATTATTGATGTAGCAACTTATTGTTATTAATCTGTATTGCTGTAAATAAATAAAACAGTAATCTTTCTGAAAACAGAAACAGAAAATTAGTAGAAATAAATTCTGAAAAATAGTATTTGAACTTCAAAATAAATTTTGAAACGTTATAGGAACAAATCGAGCCCACTGAACTTTTCATTGTCCGGCATGTCCGCAGCAGGCACTGGAGGCTCTTCACTAGTGAATTTCTGCATACCAAGTGTGGTAAGCCAGAAGAACACCCTTTGCTGCCATCCTTTGAAGTTGGTTCCAGAAAATCTCCCCGGTTTCTCGACCGGAGGAATAGCAGTGCGGCTTGACGAGGATATCGTCGTTGCACCAACAGTCGCAGAAGGATTTCTGTTATCAATTGTACCCGAGGTTCTGGAATATATCCTCCCAGGATAGAACGATTTAACTCACCGGAGTGTTGGTACCAAAAACGCCGATGAACAGCGAACCACTCGAAGACTGCAAAACACACTGGAATTTTTGTGCAGAAGAAGAAGAAGATTATCAGAATATTTCGTAAGTAAATATTCTAGGATTTGAAAGAATATTTATAGCCAATTTGGTACTGTTTCTGAAAAGGTTTGCAACCTTTCAGAATAGCCATAGCTGTTGGAACAGGTGTGACTCTGTTTCAGAACAGCCATAGCTATTGCAAATATTGTGGGAAATGTAAAACGGATTTAAAATAATCCATGAAAGAAAAACGGGCCAAACCGGACCGGGTAGCAGGACATGGGTTATTTCGGATTGAATTTTCGTTAATTAATTTAACTAATTAATTAAATATTTGAAAAGAATTTTGTACAAAAAAATTAATCAATCAATCGATCTTTGACCAAATCCGAAGCCGAAACCGAAATCGAAGCCGAGTCGAGCGACGACGACTACGACGGCGCGAGACTTGCCTTCTTCTTAGCTCTTTAAGAGCTAAAAGATGAGCTTCTCTATATATACACAAAGATTTTCTTTCCTTCTGCCAATGAGGGACAAAGTGCATGAGTGAAATAAACTCATTCAAATTTCACTTCCCTCCATTTCTTTTCCCACCATTTTTCATTCACACTTCTTTTGTTATTAAACAACAAAATCCAACAATCCCCCACATGAATGGGGAATGGTTATAAACTTAAAGGAATGCACGGGGTGTGTGTGTTTCACATGCAAGAATTAATTACATCTGGATAAGTAAGTTTCCCTTTGAACTTTCCGTAGTGAACTTATATCGGATATACTCGGTCAATCGGTGGATTTGATATCTTTGAAATCGAGCTTTGTTGTATACCTACACAACATAAGTCACACAATCAATCCTTAACCATCCATGGTTCTCACGATTGTGTTCGTTTCAACCATGAATACCGCCTGGTTTCATGAGTGCTTAGAGAATGGGCCTTTACTTTCATTCTCCTTGAAGCGGCTTACACTTCACACTCACATAGGTGATTCCTAAACGTGTAATCCTAAAGACACGCTATCTAGTCATATCCTGCCAGACTTAGCAAATCATTAAAAAGCTTTAAGTTTTATTGACTCATCAAAAAACCTTAATGATTTACCTCGTTTTTGAACATTGTCTTTATCACAAGAATGGGTTGAGTTAGTTGACAATGTTGAACCGTCATTTATAACTTTGTTTGATCTTTTTGAACCTAGCTCTTGGGATCTCCAGTCTGCTAGGTAAAGTTACCGCCATGATAACTTATCCTAGGCCTTTAACCCCATTCCCTTTGATGATCTTTCAATTGCCTCTCTAGATAGGCCTTTTGTAAGTGGATCTGACACGTTATCTCTTGACTTTACGTGGTCAATTGTGATAACACCACTAGAGAGTAGTTGTCTAATGGTATTGTGTCTCCGTCGAATATGACAAGATTTTTCGTTATACATAACGCTCCCTGCCCTACCTACTGCCGCTTGACTATCACAATGCATACAAATAGGTGCTAAAGGTTTGGGCCAAAATGAAATATCATCCAAGAAATTTCGGAGCCATTCAGCTTCTTCACCGGCCTTATCTAAAGCTATGAATTCAGATTCCATTGTAGAACGGGTGATGCACGTTTGTTTGGATGATTTCCAAGACACTGCTCCACCCCCAATTTTGAAAATATATCCACTCGTGGATTTAACTTCAGATGATCCGGTGATCCAATTTGCATCACTATATCCCTCGATCACGGAAGGATATTTGTTATAATGCAAAGCATAATTTTGGGTATGTTTCAGATATCCCAAAACTCGTTTCATTGCCATCCAATGTATTTGATTAGGATTACTTGTAAACCGACTCAGTTTGCTAATAGCACATGCTATATCTGGTCGCGTACAATTCATGATATACATCAAACTTCCCAATACTCTTGCATAGTCCAGTTGTGAGTCACTTTCACCTTCATTCTTTTGAAGTGCATAACTCACGTCAATTGGAGTTTTGACAATTTTGTAATCCAAATACTTGAACTTGTCAAGTACCTTTTCAATGTAGTGAGACTGTGATAATGCTAGCTAGACCTTGTGAAGTCTTGTGAATTCTGATTCCTAAGATCACATCAGTAACTCCTAAGCCTTTCATGTCGAATTTGCTAGCCAACATGCGTTTTGTAGCATTTATATCTGTCATACTTTTGCTCATTATCAACATGTCATCAACATATAAACAAACAATGACTTCATGACCTGGAGTATTTTTAATGTAAATACATTTGTCAAACTCGGTGATTTTAATTCCATTTGCCAATATTGTTTGGTCAAATTTTGCATGCCATTGTTTGGGTGCTTGTTTAAGTCCATAAAGCGACTTAACAAGTTTGCACACTTTCTTTGTTGTTCCATGTAAATCTCTTCCTCCAATTCTCCATTTAAGAAAGTTGTTTTAACATCCATTTGATGGATTTCAAGACCATACACGGCCGCTAGTTCCAATAACACCCTAATAGATGTTATCGTTGTTACTGGCGAGTAAGTGTCAAAGTAATCAAGGCCTTCCTTTTGTCTATAACCTTTGACAACAAGTCTTGCCTTATATTTGTCAATAGTGCCATCAACTTTAATTTTTCGTTTAAAGATCCATTTCGAACCTAAAGGCTTATTTCCTGGAGGAAGATCAACCAATTCCCATGTATGGTTATCCAAAATTGATTGAATCTCACTATTGACTACCTCTTTCCAAAATGCTGAATCAGAAGACGATATAGCTGCTTTAAAAGTTTGAGGCTCATTTTCAAGCAAGAATGTCACAAAATCTGGTCCAAAGGAAGTAGATATTCTTTGACGTTTGCTACGCCTTGGATCTTCTATACTTGGAGTATTTTCCTTTGGTTCTTCCCGAGGTCGTTTAGGTCTTTCACTTAAAGACTAGCATTCAGTTTTATACGGATAGATGCTTTCAAAGAATTCACCATTAAATGATCTCCAATTTCCGTTTTTATTGAAGCATTAGATCTGTATCGTAATTTTGGATCCATAGCAAAAAGAATCGTCGAATTTGGACATCGTATGAGGAGTTTATGTCATTTTATTAAGAATTGGGTTGCCAAATTTTTCAGATTAATTACGAAATTACCAGTGACTTCGTATTTAAAAATCTGCACTATTTTCAAATATTGAAACCAACATATCTCCTTCAATATAAGGTCAAATGGAGTGATTCAAGAGCCTAACTTGACTAAACCTTTACAAGGAATCCATTGGAGGCATCAAAAGTGAGTTTCGAGATCATTTGACACAAGAAACGAGGCAGAACAATATTAAAACGTGGATTTTGTTTATTTAACATATTTTGAGTTGGGGAGCTTGGGTTTTATTCGATTTTGGTAATATTCCATGAATCTATCTTCGATTTTAACTTTTGGTTGATTAATTTTAAAGAGGAAATTGGGGATTTTGGCCTAAAGTTTTATAATATGAATTTTTGAGTTTTGAACATCTATTTGGAATCAGAATTGAGTGAAACTAGTATGGTTGGACTCGTAATTGAATGGGTTGTCGGATATTATGAGTTTTTGTCGGGTTCCGAGGCATGGTCTCGGGTGTGATTTTTTGCCGGATTTGGGATTTGATTCAGGATTCGATCTTTATCATTCGGAGTTGTTTCCTTGAGCTTTATTTGATGTATTTGAGTTGCTTTTGGCTAGTTTTGAGTTGTTCAGAGGTCACTACATGCGTGATGGAATTTTTGAAACATCGCTTGGCTTGCTCGGTATTGTAATTTTCTTGTTCGAGATAAGTATTTTGCCTAGCTTTGTTGAGGAAATTTTTTCTCCTATTTATCATTGTTTGCTACATGCAGAGGTAATACATATATGAGGCAACGAGCGTATATGTATGTGCCAGGGTTAATCATGCTCGGGGGTGAATTATGTTATATTTGTGTTTGTAGAATTCCGTGATATACTGCTTTATGCCTTACTTGGCTCTTAGATACTAAGGACATATATTTCGTAAGTAAATATTCTGGGATTTAAAGGAATATTTATAGCCAATTTGTTACTGTTTCTGAAAAGGTTTGCAACCTTTCAAAACAGCCATAGCTGTTGGAACAGGTGTGATGCTGTTTCAGAACAGCCATAACTGTTGAAAATATTGCGGGAAATGTAAAACGGATTTAAAATAATCCGGGAAAGAAAAACGGGCTAAACCGGACAGGGTAGCGGGTCATGGGTTATTTCGGATTGAATTTTTGTTAATTAATTTAACTAATTAATTAAATATTTGAAAAGAATTTTGTCCAAAAAGATTAATCAATCAATGACCAAATCCGAATCTGAAGCGAGCGACGACGACGCGAGGCTTGCCTTCTTCTTAACTCTTTAAGAGCTAAAAGATGAGCTTCTCTATATATACACAAATATTTTCTTTCCTTCTATCAATGAGGGACAAATTGCATTAGTGAAATGAACTCATTCAAAATTTTACTTTACTCCATTTCTTTTCCCACTATTTTCCATTCACACTTCTTTTGTTATTAAACAACAAAATCCAACACTTATTATATATGGATTTCCATGTATTAGAATATTTACTAGATCCAAAAATACATTCACATGCTTCAGTGATCGTTATCTTGCTCATCACCAACTGCCTCATTATCTAATCTTAGTCATGTATGATGTGCTATAGGAAATATCTTAAATTTTATCCTTTGTTACGATTGAAACCCTTGCTTTTAGCAAATCATGTATTTGCCTCTAACTTTAATAGAGCTCTGGACAGAGTAGATTCCATGTGTCAAAATACTTGAGAAAAGGATCTAAATTTATCCCTCTGCTTTTCACAATGATTTAATATTACCCTCTATTGACAAATACAAGACGATTGGTAATGGCAAGAATATAGATGACTCCAAAGTATGATGAAAGATATATATACTAGTCGTTATTTTCTCCCCTATTCCCTTTTATAAAAACAAAAGGAAAAAGATTCAAATTCGCCTTTGTAGACCCGTACTTCTGAGTTGCTAGATTTTTTAACTACCGTTTGTTTGGATGGTCGTTACCCATTGTATTGTATCATATTGTTACATTAAATACGATATTTGTTTTGATTGTTACTTAAATTTTACTATATCGTATCGTTAAATTCGTCATTACATAACAACAAAATGTGACACTTTATGTAACGACCGATTTGGTGGGAACGCGTTGTTACCTTATCTTTTTCTCTCGATCTCACCCTTCATTATTATTAAATAATTTTATTTTATCATTTATCCTACCTTTTTATATAATAATTTAATCATGTATCATAATTTTCCTTTATATTATTGCAAGTTTATTCTTCATATTGCTGGTGTGTATGTCACGACCCCAAATGCCTAGTCGTGATGGCGCCTATCACATTACTAGGCAAGCCAACCTAACCATATAACCACAACGAATTCCTTTTATAAAACCATTTTTCTAACACGGGTTTAAATACCAATTTTCATAAGAAGTGCTTAAAACAGCTAAAAATATGCGGAAATCAATAAAATATTAAAACAACAAGACCCAAACATCTGGTGTCACGAGTCTAGAGCCTCTAAATATACAACTAACTGTCTAATACATCATAAGTCTAAAATGCAGAAAAGAACAAGATAGGAAGGAGGAAACCAAGGCTGCGGACGTCATGCAGCTACCTTGCAATCTCCGGCAAACTCTGATAATGCTGAGGACCCTCACGCTGCCGCTCGGGCACCTGGACCTGCACACAAGGTGCAGGGAGTAACGTGAGTGCGCCAACTTAGTAAGTAACTAAAGTAAATAAGGTTTGAAAGTAGTGACGAGCAGTTAAAATCATATAAAGGAGGAAACAACAGAAGAACAGATCAAGCTCCACAGTTTAAAACTAGTCTCGTCATAAAATCTTCAGTTTCAATTGGAATACTTGAAATCATTTACTTAGCAATTTTTTAACAGAGGCTTCATTTTAAAAGAAGAGTGAAATATCATAAATAGGCCCCTCGGGCAAGGTATCACTCAGAATATGGCCTCTCGGGCAGCCTCTCAGTCACTCAATACTCACTCTCGGCACTCAGGCTCACTAATATCTCATAATATTAATAATCATAGTAACCGCTACGGCGTGCAGCCTGATCCATAGTTTATAGTCGACTACGCTCATTGGGGGTGTACAAACTTCGGAGGGGCTCCTACAGCCCAAGCATCATATCGCTGTGGCGCATAGCCTGATCCAATATATATATATCCTCACCATTAGGTCCTCAATCTCTCTCAGTCATTAACCTCACAGCCGCTCGAGCATAACAGTAGGAATCAGGGAACTCAGTCCGAACATTTCTCACATTTTAAGAAGTACAGTGATAAAACTAGTTTTTAAATAATAAATAGGTAAAACATGACTGAGGATATGCTTTCAAACAAATAGAGTGAGGAAACACAGTAAAAATGTCTCTAAGGGTCTCAACAGGTCGGCACAAGGCCCCAAGCATGGCATACATCCCACAATACAGTGTAAACTAAAATACGAAATATTATAAGATTTCAAATCAAATACGCGGCGTAATAGTCGCTACGGGACGGACCAAGTCACAATCCCTACTGGTGCAGCCCATACGCTCGTCACCTAGCATGTGCGTCACCTCATTTATCAAAATAATTCGAAATACTGGGGTTTGTACCCTCAGTTCTAGATTTACAATGGTTACTTACCTCAAACCGGATGAAAATACTACTCCGCGATGTCTTTGCCTCTCTCCTCGGCCTCAACTCGCGCCGAATCTACCCAAAATTAGAATCATAACATTAGAATACGCTAAAGGATCGAAGTCCAAACGAAAATAATCAAATTATAACACAAATCCCGAAATTAGCCAAACCCGACCCCCGGGCCCGCGTCTTGGATTCCAATAAAAATCACATCAATGAATTCCTTATCACTTCCCGAGTTTATTCATACCAAAAGCATCAAAATCCAACCACAAACGACCCCTCAAATCCCAAATTCTAGGTCTCCAATTTCAAGCCCTAGTTCTTCAATTTTTCGGCTTAAATTTCCATGATTAATTAGGTAGAATTCACATTAGAATCGAGTACTAAGTCCATGAATCTTACCTCCAAGTGTTTTCCCTTGAATCCCTCTTCAATCCTCTTCAAAAAGCTCTAAAATCGCCCCTAAGGGTCTCAACAGGCAGCCCAATCCATAATATATCTACAGGACCTAAAGTAACATGTTTTGTCACCCCATCGTTCTAATTTACTATGTTATACCAAGTACTTGTATATCAAGCAATTAAGCATGTTGATCTGTTACTAATTATACGCCAAGCACTTAAAAGTTTCCATCTATATACATATACATATACATATACATATATATATATATATATATATATATATATATATATATATATATATATATATATATATATATATATATATATATATATATATATATATATATATATATATCACCATTAGGTCCTCAACCTCTCTCAGTTATTAACCTCACAGCCGCTCGGGCATAACAGTAGAAATCAGGGAACTCAATCCGAACATTTCTCACATTTTAAGAAGTACAGTGATAAAACTAGTTTTTAAACAATAAACAGGTAAAACATGACTGAGGATATGCTTTAAAACAAATAAAGTGAGGAAACACAGTAAAAATGCCCCTAAGGATCTCAACAAGTTGGCACAAGGCCCCAAACATGGCATACAACCCATAATACAGTGTAAATGTCTAAAATACAGAATATTATAAGATTTTAAATCAAATACGTGGCATAATAGTCGCTACGGGACGGACCAAGATACAATCCCTACCGGTACACGCCCACACGCTCATCACCTAGCATGTGCGTCACTCATTTATCAAAATAATTCGAAATGCCGGGGTTTGTACCCTCATTTCTAGATTTATAATGGTTACTTACCTCAAATTGGATGAAAATACTGCTCCGCGATCCCTTTGCCTCTCTCCTCGGCCTCAACTCGTGCCGAATCTACCCAAAATCAAAATCATAACATTAGAATACGCTAAAGGATTGAAGTCCAAGCGAAAATAATCAAATTATAACACAAATCCCGAAATTGGCCAAACCCGACCCCCGAGCCCACGTCTTGGATTCCGATAAAAATTGCATCAATGGATTCCTTTTCACTCCCCGAGTTCATTCATAGCAAAAGCATCAAAATCCAACCACAAACGACCCCTCAAATTCCAAATTCTAGGTATTCAATTTCAAGCCCTGGTTCTTCAATTTTTTGGCTTAAATTTCCATGATTAATTAGGTAGAATTTCACATTAAAATCGAGTATTAAGTCCATGAATCTTACCTCCAAGTGTTTCCCCTTGAATACCTCTTCAATCCTCTTCAAAAAACTCCAAAATCGCTCAAAAATGGTGAAAATAAACCCCAAAATCGCATACAGGACGACTATTTAAACATTCTGGCCAGGCCTCAATTCCTTCTTCCCGCGAATGCGATGCATAATCACCCAGCCCTTCGCGAACGCGGAGCCTTCCTCGCGAACGTGAAGGCTAAAATTTCAGCCTTCACCAGCTAATCCTTCGCGAACGCGAGGACCTGCTCGCGAACGCGAAGGTCAAATTTCTCTGCAACACTCAACAGTTTTTCTGCAATTCTCAACAATATGAAATGGTCTGATTGACCACCCAAAAGTCACCCGAGGCCCCCAGGACCTTAACCAAACATGCCAACATATCCCATAACATCATTTAAACTTGTTCCAACCTTCGGAACACTTAAAACAACATCAAAACACCAAATTCGCATCGGATTCAAGCCTAAGAATTCCAAAATCTTCTAAATTAAGCTTTTGATCAAAAACCCAACCAAACCACGCCCGAATGACCTGAAATTTTGCACACACATCCCAAATAACACAACGTTACCACTGCAACTCTCGGAATTCCATTCCGGCCCCTAAATCAAAATTTCATCTATCAACCGGAAAATGTCAAAAATCCAATTTCACCAACTCAAGCCTAAATCTACTCCGGACCTCCAAAACACATTCCAATCACGCTCCTAAGTCCCAAATCACCTTCCAAAGCTATCCGAACCATCAGAACTCACATCCGAGCTCTCTAACACAGAAGTCAATGTCCAGTGGACTTTTCCAACTTAAGCTTCCTCAAAAGAGACTAAGTGTCTCAAACCTTACCAAATCCTTTCTGAACCCGAGCCAACCAGCCCGATCATATATAAAATCGATAGACAAAGCAGTAAGAAGCAGAAATGGGGAAAACGACGCGGTAACTCATGAGACGGCTGGTTGGGTCGTCACATCCTCCCCCTCTTAAACAAACGTTCGTCCTCGAACGAGTCAAGAAACATATCTGAAGCCTCAAATGGGTGAGGATATCTGCTACGCATCTCCCGCTCGGTCTCCCAGGTAGCCTCCTCCATGGGCCAAACTCTCCACCGCACTTTCACTGAAGCTATATCCTTTGATCTCAACTTTCGAACCTTACTACCCAAAATAGCTACTGGCTCCACATCATAAGTCAAATCATCATCTAACTGAACCGTGCTAAAATCTAGAACATGAGACGGATCCCCAATATACTTCCGGAGCATAGAAACATGAAATATCGGGTGCACACTCGACAAGCTGGGTGGAAAGGCAAGCTCATAAGCTACCTCCCCAATCCTCCGAAGCACCTCAAAATGCCCAATGAACCGAGGATTCAATTTCCCTTTCTTCCAAAATCTCATAACACCCTTCATGGGTGAAACATTCAACAGAACCTTCTCGTCAACCATGTAGGACACATCTCAAGCCTTCCTGTCAGCATAACTCTTCTGTATCGACTGCACTGTACGAAGCCTCTCCTGAATCACATTCACATTGTATAAAGCATCCTACACCAAGTCTGTACCCAATAGCCTAGCCTCACCCGGCTCAAACCAACCAACTAGAGATTTACACCGCCTCTCATACAAAGCCTCATATGGAGCCATCTGAATACTCGACTAGTAGTTGTTATTATAAGCAGACTCTGCAAGCGGTAGAAACTGATCCCACGACCCTCCGAAATCAATGACACGCACACGCAACATGTCTTCCAATATCTGAATAGTGCGCTCGGACTGTCCGTCCGTCTGAGGCTTGTCACACCTCCTTTTTCCGTACCCGAGAGGGTACAAGGGAGTTTTTTCCAATTAAAGGACAATCGAAATGAGATTTGTTTATTTATTTCAGAGTCGCCACTTGGGAGATTTAGGGTGTCCCAAGTCACCAATTTTAATCCCCAATAGAGGAAAAGAATGACTCCATATTACGGTCTGCGTACCAGAAATCCGGATAAGGAATTCTGTTAACCCGGGAGAAGGTGTTAGGCATTCCCGAGTTCCGTGGTTCTAGCACGGTCGCTCAACTGTTATATTCGGCTTGATTATCTGGTTTTATACAAATATGAACTTATGTGCAAATTTTAACTTTTTACCGCTTTCATAATTATTATTATTATTATTTTTACAAGAAATTGCAACGTTGTGAAAATGTATCTCGAACCGCGTTACAATCAATGTACACGTGGTTGTCGACACACTTTGACTCCGTTGAGATTTGAATTTGGGTCACATCAATGTGCACCCGAGATTAGGAAAATTAAATTATTAAAGGCGCGCCTAAAGCGACTAGCGTATCATTTACTTTGGGTAGGGCCGTGGAATTTTGCTAAACGATCCATCCCGAAGTCTAAGCAATTTTAAAGCAAATATTTACTGAGGGCCCCGCAATTTTGTATTTTTATTCGGCGAGGCTCATCTCATTCTTATTTTTTAAAAGGAATTTGCAACGTCATGGACACGCATCCCGAACCACGTCACAATCAACGTACCCGTGATTAGAGACACATTTAGACTCCGTTGAGATTTGGATTTGGGTCACATAAATGTGCACCCAAGTTTAAGAAGGTAAGGTTTATTAAGGCGCGTCCTAAAGCAACTAGCGTATTGTTATTTTGGGAAGGCCATAAAAATTCGCTAAACGGCCTGTCCCGAATTCTAAGTATTTTAATATATACATTTAGAGGGCCCCACAGCTTGTGCATTTTTGTTTGTCGAGGCTCGTCTCATTTTATTTAAAAGGATAAACCTATAGTGACTACATTTCTTCTATTAAGTTTGTCTCTAAAAATAAAAAAAATCCCTCAATTAATTACATGCTGAAAAATACGTAACTTATTAGTTATTAACTTACGGCTAATGCAAATGGAAAATTGCAATCGAGTTTGTACAAAGAGAGATTGCTTCCGTTCTATATTCTATTTTTAATAACACTGGAACATGAGATTGACGCACAATAATATCAAAAACAGATTAACTATTCTTCGATTAATTTAAACTAACATTATTAGATGAAGAAGTTATACATATGCAACCTCATTACTCATTAGTCATTCAACTACATCTTTATACAAAGAAAGAAAAATTATATTCAACCACAAATCTAAACAGGAGGAATTCAACAGGAACGACGCCTGATTAATATTTCATTTCTCATCAATCCGAGAGTATACAAATGTGTACCTGGAAACAGCAGTACAAGAACAAAAGAAGGAGAAGTCAGCAACAATAATACCACAGCAACACCGCAAACCAGTAACAACCAGTAGAATAACCCAGTAACAGATTGAAAACTCAGCAATACCAAAGTGCAATCGTAGTCAAAGCAGAAGAGCAAACGACACAAGATGCAGTAGTTTAATGATTTTTGAATAACACTCGAGAAAAGCAAACGGAAATTATTCGAGTGAAAGTTCAAATTGCATTTCTCTTTTACTCTCAAAATGTTTCAGGTCTATCCGCTCTCGAGTGTAAAAATTTGTTTTTTTTTAATGTTCAAATCGGGTCCTCTTCCCTCTTAATCTTCAAGTCTCTAAAATGTGTCAAATGACCCTATATATATAGCAAGACAAGTCTTCAATTCCCAACCCTAAATTATTCTCCCAAGGCATGCTTTGTCCCCACTATTTAATGTTTTCTTTATTTTAAACTTTGTCCCCCATGCCTACATTAAATAAATACCTCCACCCAATCCCATTATAATTTGTCTCCCATGCCTACATTAAATAAATACAATATTCTTCCCCATTATGTTTTGTCTTGTCCCCCATTATGTTAAACAATTATATCAAACATCACCCCATTATATTTTGTCCCCAATGCCTACATAAACAATTATAATAATGTTCAATTACCAAACTACCCCTCCGACCTTATTGCAATTACCATTTTACCCCTGAACGATACTGCAATTTACCAAACTACCCCCATCAGCTTTAAACAATCAATTAATCAAAACTTAACCAAAATATAGCCAAGATGACCAATTTCTCAACAATCTTCAACAACAAATCATATGAACACGATGAACAACACAACTCAAAATTAATGGAAGTAAATTAACCATATCGGGAGCCAATCCAGATTAACTTAGACCAAAAATGAATGAGCAAACAAACAACAAAATACATGATTCAAACTAAATCAACAAATCAAAAACAAACATAAACTCACATTAAATCACTGTATTAAACATGAACTTTAAGCAAAGATGAACATGAACTAAATCTATTTTTTTAAACAACAAACATGACGGATTAAAACGATTCAAACAACATTAATAATTTCTGGAAAATACATAACAACACATGAAACAAATTGAAGAAATAATTAATTAAATTTCAATTTGAATCTAACAAACTAACAAATATTTAAACAATAATACAAACATGAAAAACAACTAATTAATCTTTCATTTGAAATCTGAAAAATTAATTTAACAAAGCACATGAACAAACTAAAAAATTAATTCAAACGATAGACATGAACAAAACAAACATTTGCCGATTTTAGATTCGAGAATATCAAAACAAAATACGGACAAAATAAAACTCAAAATCAAACTAACCGGAAATGACACGAATATATACGGACAAAAAACATTGTGAACAGGATCCCAGAAAGTTACTAACGCCGTAATCAGATCATCACGGGGTTTAACTTTCATAATGTCCGTGAGATTTCCCAAATGCTTGACGACCCATTTTTGACCATCTTCGCCTAAATCATACCACCACATTTAAAGCTGACATAGAAATTCTTCCGTACTTGTGGATGAGGGGCTTTGTGTAGTGCTCATTTTGTATCTGAAATTTAATTTTGATAAAGTCAAAATTCATTTGAAAATTTATACTAAAAAAAATCATTTTCGAAATTTTTTTTATTTATTAAATACCTTTATTTCAAAATTTAAAACTATATTTTTTTTTTCGAAATTTTTAAAACAACCCATTTTATTTCTTTCTTCTTACCATGATTTTATTTAAGCTGGTCAACAAGCATGTTCGAGGCAAATGAATGCACAAGTAACAAGTAGGATGCATCATGATGGTCTTTTTATTTTGGGTTCACCTGTCCTAGACAGACCCAACCCCTGTGTTGAGTCTCCAAGGCCAAATGCATATGATGCAAATATTCGTTCCTACTAGGGATCCGGTACATGGCTGAGTTATTCTAAGTGTAAAACCTTAGGTTGATTGTTCTAAACCTGGCTTACCCAAACGGACAATTTGAGCCGAAGCGGGGGCAACGTACCGGGAGCACGAAAGTCTGCCCGGCCTAGTTACTTGTCCCAACTCCATCTTATTTGGTATGACTTTAACAGAAAGGTGGGTCACGCGCACGTGTACACCATAAATTCAGAAGACTCAGAAAGAAGGGGGTTTCGTAGCAGTTGTATATATTCACAATTCAAATAATATTAAAGCGGTAAAAAACAACATTTAGCATATTAGCATATAAACAGTTGAAAATCATATAGTAAATAAAGTCAATTAACACAGATATTTTAAGCTCGAATTCTTTAAACCCTGAACCAATGGTTCTGGGTTACAATAACACTGGTTAAATTTCCCCAGCAGAGTCGCCAGAGTTGTCGCACCTCCTTTTTCCGCGCCCGCGGGGCGCGTGGGGAGTTTTCTCCAATTGAAGGACAGTCGAAACGGGATTTGTTTATTTGTTTCAGAGTCGCCACCTGGGAATTTTAAGGCGTCCCAAGTCACCAATTTTAATCCCTGAATCGAGGAGAATATGACTCTGTTTATTATTCTGCGAACCAGAAATCCTGAGTAAGGAATTCTGTTAATCCGGAAGAAGGTGTTAGGCATTTCCGAATTCCGTGGTTCTAGCACGGTCGCTTAACTGTTTTTATTATTGTCTTAATTATCTTGATTTTTATTAAATACTTTTTGTTACGTGACTTTTCTACCGCTTTTACTTATTGTGATTAAGGACCCTTCTTTGAATCGAATTACGCGTACGTATATTCGTGTTATAAATTTAAAAATGTGGAATTGTGTCACGCGTACGTGTACACAATAACTTTTGATAATATATTTATTAAGCAATCATTTTTTCGAAATTGTGTTGAATCAAGAATATTTGTTTTTCTTAAATATTGAACCACACATCGCGGTTTTTTTTTATGAAATTAATTTAACGCCTTTGAAAAAATCCTTTTATTAAATATTCGCTCGAAATTGCGCGTACGCATAATCCGAATTTTGCTTTTAAAAATATAATCAGGGTACGCGAACGTATCCCTAATTGCGCAAAATATTTGTAATGATATTAGGGATTTTTACACAAATTGTTTGTTGTATCTACACATTTTATATGAAAATACTGAGAAATTTATATTCAAGGGATGTCTTTAAATTCTTTTAAAAGAAATTCACAATTTTTAAATATTGCCCGTTGACTATAATTTCTGAGTATTAATTATGTTCATCCTAAGACTATTCAAATTCAAAATAAAGAATAAGAACATGATTAATACTATTCTTCACAAATACAACATATATACATATACCAAAGAATGAGGGACATATGAAACTCACAAAATAATTTATGAAGGGAAAAAGTATTTTTGAACAATTTTTATTTATTTCTTATTTAGTGCAAATTCTATTTCTACTTACCATTGATATAAGTATTGCAATTTATGCTTGTACACCTCATTTTATTCTCATATACTTGCTTTTAATCTAATTGGTCTAACTGTTTGGTTAATTTATTTATGAGGGTGAATAAGCATCAAGTTGATAAGAAAAGAATTATTATACAAATTGATTGACAACATTGCCTTACATGCAACGTATTTGTATGTCTTGAAACATTCATAGCATTTTAACATCATAATGAGCCATAACAACTCAACTCACCATCCACTAATGGTTCTATAGATACCTGTTATCATACCACATAAGAACGTACAACTTATATCATTCCATCCATAACTAAATCAAGTATCAGAATAAACTAGCAATATGGTTTTGACATTTTCACTCTATTCTAACAACGCCACAAGGCCTAGTTAATAGCCAATCTTTATGTCATGTTTCCTACCTTGACAGTTCAAATATGATTAAACTAATGAGATGAAGGGCTAACATTATTACAAAGCTTTATACGAACTTTCAAAGTAAGACAATTAGCTCATAGCTATCAAATTGAATTCACTACTAGTTAACTAACATGAAACAAAAATGAAATTTAAACTGATGAACTTGGACAAATGGAAAACAAAATTTCAATTCAAGCTTCATTGATGAGTCATGTTGAATCTCTTTCCAACTTAAAATTTAAAAGACATGTACCTGAAAATGAAGGTAGAATGAGTAAATTTCAGCAGTAGCAGCAGTAACAAAACACTGGTAGAATATCAGTATTTCCACAGATTTGACAATAACAAGACCCGTCAACCCAGATGAACAGCGACAGAAACTTGAGAGAAAGATTTCAAATTCAAAATGAACAATATCCGCAAAAACAAACAATGGACACATTCTAGAAGAATGACATTTTTTCAGATTTCATTTTTCTTCCTGTTTCTGATTCTTATTTCTGATTTTTCTGTTTCAGTTTTTCTTTTCTTCTTCTATCCAGATTTCTCTCTCTGTATATGTTTTTCTGTGTATATCTCTAATGCCTTAAAATCAGCCTCTCTTCTAAACTCTCTGGAAAAAAAAACTGCCTTTCAGAATTTAAAGAAGTAAAATCTCTGTCCTTCAAATCAGATTTTTCTTCCAAAATCTGTGTTCAAAATCTCACTTCTCTCTCCCAATTCCCTCTTAAAATCTGATCTTAAACCTCCTTTTAAAATCTCCCCATATCTCCTAAGTTTTTCTTTAAACTCTGTATTCAAAAATCTGACTTTTCTCTTAATCTCTCCTTATTTTTTTTTCTCTTTCAAAAAAACTGAGTCTCTACAAACTCTCTTTCTCTGAAAACTGATCCCCTTCCTTTTAAATCTGTCCCTGTATTTATACAGGTATGCCCCCTTTCTTTTAGTGCTGCCTGGACCCTTTCTCTTTTTTTAAAAATCAGAAAAGTTCCATTAAAACTACTTTTGAATATTTTAAATCTAAGTGCCCTTATCCTGATTTTCAGCAGCCCCATTGCTCTTTGTTTCCCATTATCACTTTAAATAATAGCCACTAACTTTTCACTTTCAGCACATTGCTATTAACATATTATCCTCATTGTTTTATCCCAGAAATGTCCAGATTTACTGTTTTCTACTGGTATTACTGCCTTAAATTCAGCATCTTAACAATACAGATTTTAAAATCTGTATAAGCCTGATTATTAATCTGATTTACAACAGCTACAAACCAATCCTAAAGTTTGGACTGAATCCTGACTAAGAATGTAACCCCCTAACACAATTATATCCAATCAACATTTGTAAACTTGAATTCAAACTTGACATTACAACAATATTACACTGAGTTCAGCATAATAATTCAAACTGATCTTCAAATTGAACTAAGATCAAACATACACAGGAGCATTGTCAATATACTGACAATGCCCTGTTCAGAAAACAACATATACAGCATACATTTGAATTCACTGATTCACAAACAAACATGATTTAATTGACGAGTATTAATCAGTTGACTATTTACAACATTTGTCCATAATCAGTCTAAAACAATAGAAGCAGACTGTTTCAGTCAGCATTTTCAGAAATGAAAATTCGTAATATAACTAATCGACGAACTTAATCGAGTCGATTACACACATTGTAAACAATCACAACCAACAGAAATAATTCACATTTGGGATCAAGTAGACGGGTAGGGGACAGTATAACAAAATTGACTAGAAAATTATATAGAAAATCAAACAAACTAATGAACGAACATAGAATACACGTAGAATACACATAAGCAACAGAAAATTACCTCTGAACCTTCAATTCATCCGGATTCAACTCAACTTGGATTCGGACGTTTTTGAGGCTGAACAGACTTTACTCGAAGTATTCTCAGTTGAGAATACCTCGATTAAAGTCTCTTAGACCTCAGTCCTTCACTCGAATCGGAAAAATTCCAAGATTGGAAAATTTTTAGGGTTTCAAATTCCTGGATCTTAAATCCGAACACTTTTGGGGAGATTCGAAGGGAACCAAAGATGACACAAGGGTGAGGAAGGCCTAGGGGTTATTTGGTGTTAGTTTGAAGTAGGTTGGGATAAGGTCAAGTTGTACTCGAATCTTCAAATGAAGATTCGAGTAGTTCCAGTATGATTCGAACCATGCAACTAACAGATCCGTGATGAGGGTATCTAGGGGAAGTTGTGGTGTTATTTTGGAAGCCATCGGAGAAGGTAAGGTTTTCAGGCCAACCTTCGATTTAAGATTCGAAGAGTTGGGAACTGATTCGAAGGAAACCAATGTTAGATTTGTGTAGAGGATGTTCAGGGGATTCTATGGTGTTATTTTGGTGACCGGCGGCGTTGATGCCGCCGGGTTTCAGGCGGTGGGATCCTAGGGCGGCTAGGGTTAGGAGTGGGGGTTTGGGGGACGATGATGAACAGTGTAGGAGGGGGGTGTTCAGTTAGGGGCCGGGGTAAGGGCTTGGGACTTATATAAGGGTGGGGTGGATTGATATCGTCCGTCCGATCAAGTAAGATGAAGGGCCAGGATCAATTCATTAAACCAAATGATGTCGTTTGGTTTAATGCCAGGGTCGGCTGAGTCAGGTCACTGGATCGGGTTACGGGTTACGGGTAAAGGGGGTGAGATCTTGACCGTTGGTTGTATTTGATCCAACGGTTTCTGAGAAGCCACGACCAAACGCTGTCGTTTTGGTTCGTCTGGTTTGGACCGGACCTGGGTTAAAGGATTGGGCTGTGGTGGGTTAAAATGTTTTGGGCCTGGATTTTAATCCAGGTCCGATTTTGTATATATATATATATTTTCATTTTTTCTAATTTAAATTTTTAATATTAACTATAAAATAATTTTAACTTCACAAAAATATATTAATTACTCTATAACAATTATTTAACACATAGACAAAACATCAATCACACAGTGGAATATTTAAAATAGAACGATTGCATATTTTTTGTGATTTTATTTAAATTATATTTCAAATGCATAATTAAATCCTATATGCATGCAATATGTATTTTATTTTATATTTTTTCATTTTATTATGACAATGTAAACACTTACGGACATAACACAAGTATTTAACACCACGCAAATTCAAAAAAAATTACACAGTAAAAGAAATTTATTTTATCTTTTGATTTATTTTGGAGTAGTTTTTCGTAAGGCAAAAATCACGTGCTCACAGCTGCCCTTCTTTGTGCGGAAACTCGAAGAGTTTTCGTGCAAAGATAAAGTGAGCGGATAAGAGCGATTTTTTGCCCGTTCGAATACTCCGTGGGAAGCATTTTTAGAAAGATTTGACCGAACCTCTGCTTCAAAGGTTTCCTGCATATCCTTGGCTATAAAGGAATCAGGTCAATGTAGTTCAGGAATTTTGGGGTAGCTGGGACTACCGTGGGACTGTGATGTTACTGCTGCTTCGTGCTGTTTTTACTGCTTGCTGACCTCCTTATTACACCTTACTTTAAAGGAAATACAAAAAGCTAAACTAGACTATGGTACATGAATTCTAAAAATCTTATCTAGATCATGCCCTTGCGTTTCTTGTTGTCTTGATATCTTGGTGACTCTTGGGCATTTGGCTTATTCTGTATTCCTTTTGGAACTCTTGTTGTTTCTTGCTGGGGATTCTATTGGACTCCTCTGCTTTATTGATTCTAAGTGTGCTCCTTTTTCATATGAGCGGGCTTTTGATTTAGGTATCCGCAATTTCATTCTCTCGTTCTTCAAGTGGGTGCCTTGACTGCTTCTTTTCTTTCTTCATCCTCATTCTCCAGGTGGACGCCTGACTTCTTTTTTTCTTCATCCTCATTCTCCAGGTGGACGCCTGACTTCTTTAATTCTTCATCCTCATTCTCCAGGTGGACGCCTGACTTCTTCTTTTCTCATCCTCATTCTCCAGGTGGACGCCTGACTTCTTCTTTTCTTCTTCATCCTCATTCTCCAGGTGGACGCCTGACTTCTTTTTAACTTCTTCATCCTCATTCTCCAGGTGGACGCCTGACTTCTTCAATTCTCATCCTCATTCTCCAGGTGGACGCCTGACTTCTTCAATTCTTCATCCTCATTCTCCAGGTGGATGCCTGACTTCTTTTAATTTCTTCATCCTCATTCTCCAGGTGGACGCCTGACTACTTTAATTCTCATCCTCATTCTCCAGGTGGACGCCTGACTTCTTCAATTGCATTCCCTCGTTCTCCAGGTGGGTACCTTGACTGCTTCTTTTCTTTCTTCATCCTTGTTCTCCAGGTGGACGCCTGACTTCTTTTTAAATTCTCCATTCTCATTCTCCAGGTGGACGCCTGACTTCTTTAATTCTTATCCTCATTCTCCAGGTGGACGCCTGACTTCTTCTTTTCTCATCCTCATTCTCCAGGTGGACGCCTGACTTCTTCAATTCTTCATCCTCATTCTCCAGGTGGACGCCTGACTTCTTTAATTCTTCATCCTCATTCTCCAGGTGGACGCCTGACTTCTTTAATTCTCATCCTCATTCTCCAGGTGGACGCCTGACTTCTTTAATTCTCATCCTCATTCTCCAGGTGGACGCCTGACTTCTTTAATTCTTCATCCTCATTCTCCAGGTGGATGCCTGACTTATTTAATTCTCATCCTCATTCTCCAGGTGGACGCCTGACTTCTTTAATTCTCATCCTCATTCTCCAGGTGGACGCTTGACTTCTTTAATTCTTCATCCTCATTCTCCAGGTGGACGCCTGACTTCTTCTTTTCTTCATCCTCATTCTCCAGGTGGACGCCTGACTTCTTCTTTTCTCATCCTCATTCTCCAGGTGGACGCCTGACTTCTTTAATTCTCATCCTCATTCTCCAGGTGGACGCCTGACTTCTTCAATTCTTCATCCTCATTCTACAGGTGGACGCCTGACTTCTTCTTTTCTTCATCCTCATTCTCCAGGTGGACGCCTGACTTCTTCTTTTCTCATCCTCATTCTCCGGGTGGACGCCTGACTTCTTTAATTCTCAGCCTCATTCTCCAGGTGGACGCCTGACTTCTTCAATTCTTCATCCTCATTCTCCAGGTGGACACCTGACTTCTTCTTTTCTTCATCCTCATTCTCCAGGTGGACGCCTGACTTCTTCTTTTCTCATCCTCATTCTCCAGGTGGACGCTTGACTTCTTCAATTCTTCATCCTCATTCTCCAGGTGGACGCCTGACTTCTTTAATTCTCATCCTCATTCTCCAGGTGGATGCCTGACTTCTTCAATTCTCATCCTCATTCTCCAGGTGGACGCCTGACTTCTTCTTTTTCTCATCCTCATTCTCCAGGTGGACGCCTGACTTCTTCTTTTCTCATCCTCATTCTCCAGGTGGACGCCTGACTTCTTTAATTTCTTCATCCTCATTCTCCAGGTGGACGCCTGACTTCTTTAATTCTCTACCAGGTATTTCCTGACACAAATATTGTATTTGCCCCTGTTTTAAATCAAAGAAAACTTCGTCAGTTTAAAGCAGGGTGGTTAACTGGGGCATTCTTGCCGATGGTGAGGCTTCTCCTCATCTCTCTTTATTGCCTTGGAATGGTTGACAAGACTGTTTTGTCCTTGTAATTGATCCTTGACTATAGGATTTCCCTCTGTATGTTTTCCTTCAAACCCTTTTAACTGTAATCATATGTCCCTTCTGACTTTGCTGATCCACTTTCGACTTCACCTTTCTTATACCCATATCTTTTATCTCCCACCTTTCGTGGCTGTATTTTGTAACCTTGAATCTTGGTAGTATACCTTGACATTCCTTCTTATTTGTTTGGAATAAAACTTATCTCAAAACCTTTTAGAAAAGTAAGATTATTAGTAACGAAATACGCTGATTTCGACAATTTATAGAATGAAAAGAAAAATCCAAGTTTGGATGACTGTTGGAGAAAGAATAAAACTTATCTGATTGGAGTTACTGGCACCAATGATCAGGGTATGCATTTCGGATTAATCAACCCAGTCTTTTAATCAATATCCTTTCAATTGTCTCATTTTTGTTTTTGCCAAAATTTCCATAACCCAACTTCATTTTTCATTTCACAGACCTGTTGGACTTGCAACGTCTCAAAGAGTTTTCACCGATAAACTTTCCTCATTTGTTCATTTCTCACTTCCTTTTCGCCTTATGGTGCCCACGAAGGTTTTCACTAATAAGACTCTCTCATTTTACTTTTCTCTCAACTTCCGTCGCCTTATGGTGCCCGTGTGGATTTTCACCTATAAGACTCTCTCATTTTTAACTTTCTTTTCTTGTTTGTACCCGAGTGTTATGAATCATCTTCATTTGCTTGACTCAGCATTTTTCTAAGATTGATCGAAAGGGTTTTTTTTGGTATGGGGTTAGAAATGGAAAAGGTATTAAAAGTTAAATAGCTTTGGTATGGGTTTAGAATTACAACTCTTGGAATCTTTTTCTTTAATACAATTCTTGCCCCAGTTTCTTGATTGGGGTCGCTTGACATCACTTTTTGTGCACATTATGTATATCGTGCACCCTATGACCGAGCCGTGAGGCGCCTACGTATCCTTCTTTGAGGAATCAGGACAAACGTAGTTCACCTAATAATAGTGATTTTTTTTTTTTGAATTTCATTGCTTCCAAGAGGGGGGGTAGGAAAGAAACAAGTATGGCTCAAAGGGAAAGCAAATGGTATAGTGTTTGTATAGCAGAATAAATTGCCTTTATCATTTCAATCTTCGAAATAGTGCTAAATACAAACATTCAAAAAGTTATGCATAATATCTCTTTACCGCGTCAGAATTGATCGACATATCTATGCATTTGCCTTTAATATCTGTTAAACATAGTGCACCATTCGATAATACTCTGGTCACAATGAATGGTCCTTGCCAATTCGGGGCAAATTTGCCTTTTGCTTCAACCTGATGTGGAAGAATACGTTTCAGCACATGCTGACCTACTTCAAACTTCCGGGGACGCACCTTTTTGTTGTATGCTCTTTCTATTCTTCTTTGATATAATTGACCATGGCATACTGCGGTCAATCGTTTTTCATCAATCAAGTTTAACTGTTCTAGACGGGTTTTGACCCATTCATCATCATCAATCTTTGCTTCGGCGATGATCCGAAGGGAAGAAATCTCAACTTCTGCAGGAATTACTGCTTCAGTGCCATATACCAACAAATAAGGAGTTGCTCCTACTGAAGTGCGAACAGTAGTGCGGTATCCCAATAATGCAAATGGTAATTTTTCATGCCATTGTTTTGAACCTTCTACCATTTTCCGAAGTATCTTCTTTATGTTTTTGTTGGCTGCTTCTACCGCTCCATTCGCCTTGGGTCGATATGGGGTAGAGTTACGATGGGCAATCTTAAACTGTTGACATACTTCCTTCATTAAGTTGCTGTTAAGATTAGCACCGTTATCTGTGATGATCACCTTCGGGATTCCGAATCGACATATGATATTTGAGTGGACAAAATCGACCACAGCTTTCTTGGTCACTGATTTGAATGTCTTGGCCTCAACCCATTTGGTAAAATAATCAATAGCTACCAGAATGAACCTGTGCCCATTGGATGCTGCCGGCTCAATTGGTCCAATCACATCCATGCCCCAGGCAACGAAGGGCCATGGTGCCGACATTGTGTGCAACTCGGATGGTGGAGAATGAATCAAATCTCCATGTATTTGGCATTGATGACACTTGCGCACAAAACTGATACAATCTCGCTCCATGGTAAGCCAATAGTAACCAGCTCGGAGGATTTTCTTTGCCAACACATATCCACTCATGTGGGGTCCGCAAACTCCCGAATGTACTTCAGACATGACAGTTGTAGCTTGTCTGGCATCTATGCATCTTAATAATCCAAGATCTGGTGTTCTTTTATACAAAACTCCTCCGCTTAAGAAGAATCCATTTGCCAATCGCCTAATGGTCCTCTTTTGATCTCCTATGGCTTGTGCGGGATATATCCCCATCCTGATATACTCCTTGATGTCGTGGAACCATGGTTCACCATCAAATTCTTCTTCAACCATATTGCAATAGGCGTGCTGATCGTGGACCTGAATATGTATTGGATCTACATAAGCTTTGTCCGGATGGAGCAACATCGATGCCAGGGTAGCCAATGCATCGGCAACCTCATTATGGATTCTTGGAATATGTTGGAATTCCACTGATTGAAACCGCTGACAAAGATCATGTAGACATTGTCGGTATGGTATGAGCTTCAAGTCTCGGGTTTCCCATTCTCCTTGAATTTGATGTACCAAAAGATCCGAATCTCCCATGACTAAGATTTCTCGGATACCCATGTCTGCGGCTAGCCTTAACCCCAAAATACAAGCTTCATATTCAGCCATATTATTGGTGCAATGAAATCGCAATTGAGCCGTAACAGGATAGTGATGCCCTGTTTCAGAAATGATTACAGCTCCTATTCCGACTCCTTTCATGTTAGCGGCTCCGTCAAAGAAAAGTTTCCAGCCAGGCTTTTCAATTCGCTCCACCTCGTCGATATGCATTGTTTCTTCATCAGGAAAATAAGTTTTCAAAGGCTCATATTCCTCATCGACCGGGTTTTCGGCCAAATGATCGGCCAGTGCTTGGGCTTTCATCGCAGTTCGAGTTACATAGATGATGTCAAACTCTGTGAGCAATATCTGCCACTTTGCAAGTCTTCCTGTTGGCATAGGCTTTTGAAAAATGTATTTCAATGGATCCAACCGAGAAATGAGGTAAGTAGTGTAGGATGACAAATAGTGTTTCAATTTTTGAGCTACCCATGTTAGGGCGCAACATGTCTTTTCCAGATGAGTATACTTAACCTCATAAGCTGTGAACTTCTTGCTAAGGTAGTAGATGGCCTGTTCTTTTCTGCCAGTGAGGTCATGTTGCCCCAATACACAACCAAATGAATTTTCCAAGACCGTCAAGTAAAGAATCAAAGGTCTTCCTGGCTCCGGCGGGACCAACACGGGTGGGTTTGACAAGTACCCTTTTATTTTATCGAACGCTTCTTGACACTCATCGGTCCATTTGACCGCAGCATCCTTTTTCAACAATTTGAAAATTGGCTCACAAGTTATTGTGAGCTGAGCAATAAACCTGCTGATATAATTCAACCTTCCCAACAAACTTATTACTTCAGTTTTGTTCCTGGGAGGTGGCAATTCTTGGATGGCTTTGATTTTTGATGGGTCTAGCTCGATGCCTCGTCGACGGACTACGAATCCCAGCAACTTTCCAGATGGAACTCCAAATGCGCACTTGGCAGGGTTAAGCTTGAGGTTGTACCTGCGAAGTCTTAAGAAGAACTTCCTCAAATCCCCAACGTGGTCGGCCTGATGCTTTGATTTTATGATCACATCGTCCACGTATACCTCAATCTCCTTGTGTATCATATCATGAAACACTGTGGTCATTGCTCTCATATAGGTTGCTCCGGCGTTCTTTAAACCGAATGGCATTACCCGGTAGCAATAAGTTCCCCATGGTGTGATGAATGCCGTCTTTTCTGCATCTTCTTCATCCATTAGAATTTGATGATACCCGGCATAACAATCCACGAAAGACCCTATATCATGCTTGGCACAATTGTCGATCAAAATATGGATATTGGGTAATGGGAAATTATCCTTTGGACTTGCTTTGTTGAGATTGCGATAGTCGACGCATACTCTAATTTTGCCGTCTTTCTTTGGTACAGGAACGATATTAGCCAACCAAACAGGATATCGAGTGACTCGAATGACCTTTGCTTCCAATTGTTCGGTGATTTCTTCCTTAATTCTCACACTCATGTCAGGCTTGAATTTTCTCAGCCTCTGCTTGACAGGAGGCACCGTTGGATCGGTGGGCAATTTGTGAACCACTAAATCAGTGCTCAGGCCCGGCATGTCATCATACGACCATGCAAAAACATCTTTGAATTCTATGAGTGCTTTAATTAACTCCTCTCGGATCTTTGGTTTGAGATGGACACTTATTTTAGTTTCTCGGATATTACTCGTGTCCCCTATATTGATGTCCTCGGTATCACTCAAGTTAGGTTTGATTTTTTCCTCAAAGTGAATTAACTCTTTACTAATCTCTTCAAAAACCTCATCTTCATCATATTCTGATTCATAATCACAATATATTTCTTGAATTAATATTTCGGAACCAGATTGATTTTTAAGACTGGGCTGAGGATTCCTCATGCATGCCATATCACTAGAGCCAGCGTAAAAGGAACTGTACAGGAAAGAAGAAAAAGAAAAGAAAGCTATTAGGAATGATAATAAAAAGGAAACTGCTTTTTATTGGATGATGAAAGATAACAAGGTTTGCACACTTCAAACAAACTGTAAGATAAGCTTTGGGATTACAACCCTGAAGTAACCCAAACAAACTGAAAGAAAATCAAAATAAACTACCACGACTCCTTTCGAATTGGGAGAGGAGTGGCTTTCCAATTATTGAGCTTTGTTTCTGGCCCAACGAATTGAACTTCTGCGTTGCTACACCCTTCTCCGCTTTCCAACATATTCACATCACTAAACAATTTCTCGAACCTTTCAATTAATTCCTTCTCAAGATTGACCCGGGATTTAGGAATTGTTGTTATCGGGCGATGTTTAGCACCGGTCTTGACAAAAGACTTTGACAGATGTGGGACTGGTTTTTGAAGAACCCATGCTTGGTGTTTCAGCTTCCTAGCCCTTATCACGTCATTGGCAGTGGGTATGAACCCCAAACCGAATGTTCCCTAGTTCTCGGGGAGAGATACTGGTTGTATAATTCCTTGCAAAGATAAACCCAGACCTTTGCCGGGTATAAAGCCATTTTTTAACATTTCATAAGCTACCATGACTGATGCAGAGGATATCTTTGGATTTGGAAGATATTTCCCCTCTGGAATTTTCTCTATTGACACTGTGTCGGTCACTTGGTATACCCATGGTCCCTGGTCATTTTCTGTTCCCTCGACCGGTACAATGGTACTGCTGTGAGCATTTAAACTTTCTTCTCCATACATGACTACTTCTTGATGATCCCATTCAAACTTGACAGCCTGATGTAGTGTTGACGGGACTGCTTTAGTAGCATGGATCCATGGTCGTCCCAACAACAAGTTGTAAGAAACAGTTATGTCCAACACTTGGAATTCCATTGTGAATTCAATTGGCCCTATTGTTAGTTCCAACACTATGTCGCCAAATGAATCTCTGCTTCCACCGTCGAACCCCCGTACGCAGATACTATTCTTCTGGATCCTCTCCTCTTTAATTTTTAATTTGTTTAAAGTGGAGAGAGGGCATATGTTTGCACTTGACCCATTGTCAACCAATACCCGGGTTACTATGGAGTTTTCACATTTCACGGTGAGGTAAAGAGCTCTGTTGTGCTCGGTACCTTCCACAGGTAATTCATCATCAGCAAATGTAATTCTGTTTGTCTCAAAGATTATGTTGGCTATTTTTTCCAAATGATTTACAGAGATCTTTTCAGGAACATGAGCTTCATTCAGGATTTTCATCAACGCCAGACGGTGTTCCTCTGAATGGATCAGTAATGACAACAATGAAATTTGAGCGGGGGTTTTCTTTAATTGATCCACAACAGAATAATCATGGAGTTTCATTTTTCTTAAAAACTCCTCCGCCTCTTCTTCCGTCACAGCTCTCTTTGTTGGCGTTGGATTGTTTTTAGTTTTTCTCAACTCTTCGGGAGTAAAACATCTTCCCAAACGTGTCAAGCCTTGCACCTCACACACTTCTTCCTTGATTTCTTTGTCCTTGTACATTACAGTCACCCGTTCATAGTTCCATGGGATGGCTTTGTTGTTGATGACTGGCAGCTGAATTACAGGTGCAATAATAACCCGATCTGTACGGGCCCCTTCCACGAATATAATGGGTTTGTTAGCAACCCCTGGTACTATCACTTTCGGCTTTTCTTGTTTTGCGGCAACTTTGCTCGATGATTCCTCCTCGATTATCATAGATGGTCCATTACCATTTCTGTTCTGCTTGAATACCGGCTTCTCCTCTGTTAACTGTTTATCTGGCTTGGTTTCATGAGATTTGATCATCATGACAGTTTGTGATGGCTTCTTTGTCTCACCATCAGCTTGTATGATTTCTATCATATTAGCCTCTTGATGGGCTGGCATTGGATTTCTATTGATATTTGGGGCTTCGGGGGTTTGAACCTCGATTTTATTAGTATCAACCAGCTCTTGTATTGCATTTTTCAAATGCCAACATTTCTCTGTATCATGGCCTGGTGCACCGGAGCAATATTCACAGCTAATGGTGTAATCCAAATTCTTTGGAGGAGGATTGGGTAGCTTGGATTGTATTGGTCTCAGCATGTCTAGCTGTCTCAGCCTGTGGAACAGACTAGTGTAAGACTCTCCCAATGGAGTGTAAGTTTTCTTTTTCTGTTCCCTTTCTCCCCTGAATGCTGGCCTAGGCCTGAAACCTGGTCCGGGATAGGCTCGTGGGTAAGTATTTGGTGTGACAGGAGCACGCCAATTGGTGTGAACAGGTGGCTGATTGTATGCTTGAGCATGGTTAATGGAAAAATGAGGCTCTGAAGGGTGATAGTAGTGTTGGGATGAATCATGGTGGTAAGCTGATTGGCGAGGTCATTGTTGATTATAGTAAAGCGGTGAACCTCTGGGTCCCGGCCAAATTCCTGAATCAACTACTGCTGCTTCATCCCTCTTCTTTCTTCTGATTCCTCCTACCCCGCCTTGAATAGCTTGAGTAGTTGCCTTGATTGCTGAATAGCTCATGATTTTATTTGTCTTGAGGCCTTCTTCCACCATACCTCCCATCTTCACTACTTCGTTGAATGATTTCCCAACTGCTGAAACCAAATGGGCATAGTAAGTCGGTTCCAAGGCTTGGAGGAAGTAGTCTACCATCTCGCTCTCCTTCATAGGAGGATCCACTCTTGCTGCCTGTTCTCTCCACTGAAAACCATACTCTCTGAAACTTTCATTATGTTTCTTCTCAAATTTTGTCAAAGATAATCGATCTGGGATGATTTCCAGATTGTATTGGAAATGGTATGCGAATGCCTGTGCCAGGTCATCCCAGGTGTACCATCTCCCATGGTCCTGGCGTGTATACCACTCCAAAGCTGATCCGCTTAGACTTTGACTGAAGTAAGCCATTAATAATTCATCTTTTCCCCCAGCTCCTCGCATCTTGCTACAGAAACCCCTTAAGTGGGCTACTGGGTCGCTGTGCCCGTTGTATAAGTCAAATTTGGGCATCTTGAAGCCAACTGGTAATTGTACGTTTGGGAACAAGCACAAATCTTTGTAGGCTACACTGACTTGCCCACCTAATCCTCGCATGTCTCTGAACGATTGTTCTAGACTCTTGACCTTCCTGAACATCTCTTCTTGCTCAGCATTTTTGGCTGGCTTGTCAATTTCGGTTGGGAGATCAAAACGAGGAGTGGTTGAATGAATTTCGGAGGCTTTGAGGGTGGGCTCCGGGGGTAATATTGGTTGTCCTGGGCCTGGAATGTAGGCTCACTAGGAGATTTGTGGAATGTAGCAGGGGGAGGTGCTACGAAAACAGGAGTCATAGGTGGAGGAAAATATGGAACAGGTTTTGGAGGTGGAGACTGCGGTGTCTGAGAGGTGGTGCCTCGGTAGTGCTGGTAAATGGGGAAGTTTGGGGATAATTCAGTGGTGATATTATCCTGAGTTTGGGTCATTGATGGAGCAGGGTTATTTGGGTAAGATGGGGGTAGCTGTCCTGTAGACCATGCTTGGTACATCTCAGCCATTTGCTGCTTGAGCTTAAACATCTCTTCTTTCATTTTCCCGACATCCATCTCCTCTAGTTCCATACCTGTGTCAACATCTGGGATAGACATACTTTCGGGTATTGGTCCTTTTGATCTTGTGTGATAGTGATAATATGCCAGTATACTCTTTAGAGAAACTAACTGCTTGAATTCTGAAAATGAACAAACTTGTTAGTTTTGAGAGTTTAACACATATATAATCACACGTTGAGATGCAATGCTCCTAGACAAATAATCCCTTTCTATTATGCATTTGCTCGGCTGCTTGTGTCGTCCCAGCTTTCTTGAAATTTTTATTATTATTCACTTTTATTTATTATATATATCTTTTATTGTGGTGGTCGAATCTTAGAGATTGCCTACGTATCATGCCTCACATGAATCAGACCTTGCGTAGTTCGAACCAAAGGCAATCACTTTTATTCATTACACAAAGATGGAATTACATTTGAAAACTTTAAGAAAATGGCTTGAAAACACACACTTAAATCAAAATAAAAGATACAATTCTTAACATCTCACAACGTGCCCCACTTTCCACTTTTGTTTGTCAAATATTGGATTATCTGCTCAATGTGGGGCTTGACCCGGATGGCCTCCCAGCGTACGATACATCCTTTCCAACTCCATTGCTAGATGACGAGCAAAAGTGGGCGCATGCTCTATAAACCTTTCATAATCCATTCCTTGGCAGTTTACATAACTTTGAGATGTTAAGACTGCCAGGTCGTGGATTTGTGCCCTAAAACCTTGGAGACGTTGGTCTTGGTCTTGCAATTGCTGCTGACGAGTGGTGGCTATATCTCTGACACGGTTTTCACGATCTAGAGCTGATTCTAATAGAGCTCGGAGTCTGGCCTGCTCTAATCTTGCTTGCGATCTTTCCCTGTCGAGGTCTGCTTGTTGATATTCTCTGTTGCATCTTCTTGCCTCTTCTAGTTGTGCACGAAGCTGGTCTTCTGATCGCATCCAATAGTCTTTTTCCTTCTTGAATTGGGCCTTGTCTTTTTCGGATTGCCTATCTTGGCGTTCTTTGTTAGATCTGGCTTCTTCGTTTAATTGTTGGATCCTTTCTTTTGCTTTGCTCAATGCCCTTTCGTTTTCCGCAAGAATGGAATCATAATCTTGCATTTTTTCAAAGAGATTGGCGATGGTTTTTTGATCCTTCCAGCTCCTCTTTGACGTTTCAGAAACTCTTTTCATTTTTTGGAATCGAGCATGAAGATTTTCATTCTCACAAGCTAGACTCTTTTTCTCGCCTTCGGCTTCTTGTTCTTGCAAATCTTTCTCCAAACTGAGGCTTCTTAAATTTTCTTTTAGGGCATGGATAGTTGCTTTGTACCCTTTTTCTTTTTCTCCCCAGATCAACCGCTCTTGGATTTTATCATTGAAGTTTTGAACATGGGGTCTTTTTGTTGGCCTTTTTAGCTCAGGTTCTGGTACATCATCCACGCGAGACCGTTTTTTGAACCACCTTGCATATCCAGGATTTATCTCACCCTTTGTAGCGTCTAGGACTTGAGTATCACTTTTCAAGTATCGGCACCCATTCCACATCTGCTGAAGTAGAGCTTCGGGAATAGTGGCTTCTGGGTGTAATTCGATTACTTGCATACTCAAATCTTCATCATCAGGAACTATTTGATATCTCCCTAGTTGCCTTAGGACTCTTAGTGGTGCATACGGCTGAATGCTTCTCAATCCCAATAGTAGTAGATAACTATTTGAGGTTGACATATGTATTACTTCCCTCATCGGGAGCCATCCCAGGGTCCATTCAATTTGATTTGCCGTTAAAGCCTTTAGATGAGATACCCATGCTTCTATCCCTTCTGGAACCTGATAATTTTTTGTTCTTTCCTCATAGCTTTCGATGCAATTATCATTGTTTGACCCATACTGTATGATCTTGGGCTGTTGTTGGAGATGTTCAATCACCCACATTTGCAACAAAATTTTGCATCCTTCGAAGACTTTTGCTCTTGATTTGCATAAAGTCAAAGCCCGATAAATATCTGATAGAATGATGGGGACAAGGGTGTGATTTTCTTTAGTGGTGAGGATTTGCACAACTTTTGCGGTGCGAATATCAATTGTTCGCTCTTTATTTGGGAAGACCATGACTCCTAGAAAAGCCACCATGAAAGCAAATCGACGGTGCATCTGCCAAGTGTCTTTGTTTTGCTTATTAGTAAGGCCTTTCTCATGAATTTCGAACCCATCTGACTTTCCGAACCTTGAATACAAAAAGTTGAAGGAACAACATCCATTGATGACATTGCTTTTCCTGATTTGACTGCTGATGTTCAGAAGACCGAAGAATCGATGTACCGAAGGAGCCTTTGTGAATATCAAGCTTTGATTTCTTAAACTTCCGTCAAAACCAACATAGCCAGCTATCTCCTCTAATGTAGGAGTAAGCTCAAAGTCAGAGAAACGAAAAACATTGTGAACAGGATCCCAGAAAGTTACTAACGCCGTAATCAGATCATCACGGGGTTTAACTTTCATAATGTCCGTGAGATTTCCCAAATGCTTGACGACCCATTTTTGACCGTCTTCGCCTAAATCATACCACCACATTTGAAGCTGACATAGAAATTCTTCCGTACTTGTGGATGAGGGGCTTTGTGTAGTGCTCATTTTGTATCTGAAATTTAATTTTAATAAAGTCAAAATTTATTTTGTAAAAATTTATACTAAAAATCATTTTCGAATTTTTTTTTATTTATTAAATACCTTTATTTCAAAATTTAAAACTATATTTTTTTTTCGAAATTTTTAAAACAACCCATTTTATTTCTTTCTTCTTACCATGATTTTATTTAAGCTGGTCAACAAGCATGTTCGAGGCAAATGAATGCACAAGTAACAAGTAGGATGCATCATGATGGTCTTTTTATTTTGGGTTCACCTGTCCTAGACAGACCCAACCCCTGTGTTGAGTCTCCAAGGCCAAATGCATATGATGCAAATATTCGTTCCTACTAGGGATCCGGTACATGGCTGAGTTATTCTAAGTGTAAAACCTTAGGTTGATTGTTCTAAACTTGGCTTACCCAAACGGACAATTTGAGCCGAAGCGGGGGCAACGTACCGGGAGCACGAAAGTCTGCCCGGCCTAGTTACTTGTCCCAACTCCGTCTTATTTGGTATGACTTTAACAGAAAGGTGGGTCACGCGCACGTGTACACCATAAATTCAGAAGACTCAGAAAGAAGGGGGTTTCGTAGCAGTTGTATAT
The DNA here is from genome assembly GCF_000715075.1 of Nicotiana tabacum. Lineage (NCBI taxonomy): Eukaryota > Viridiplantae > Streptophyta > Magnoliopsida > Solanales > Solanaceae > Nicotiana > Nicotiana tabacum. The sequence goes on along the minus strand of NC_134084.1, from coordinate 17,835,100 downwards.
ATTCACAATTAAAATAATATTAAAGCGGTAAAAAAAAAATTTAGCATATTAGCATATAAACAGTTGAAAATCATATAGTAAATAAAGCCAATTAACACAGATATTTTAAACTCGAATTCTTTAAACCCTGAACCAATGGTTCTGGGTTACAATAACACTGGTTAAATTTCCCCAGCAGAGTCGCCAGAGCTGTCGCACCTCCTTTTTCCGCGCCCGCGGGGCGCGTGGGGAGTTTTCTCCAATTGAAGGACAGTCGAAACGGGATTTGTTTATTTGTTTCAGAGTCGCCACCTGGGAATTTTAAGGCGTCCCAAGTCACCAATTTTAATCCCAGAATCGAGGAGAATATGACTCTGTTTATTATTCTGCGAACCAGAAATCCTGAGTAAGGAATTCTGTTAATCCGGAAGAAGGTGTTAGGCATTTCCGAATTCCGTGGTTCTAGCACGGTCGCTTAACTGTTTTTATTATTGGCTTAATTATCTTGATTTTTATTAAATACTTTTTGTTACATGACTTTTCTACCGCTTTTACTTATTGTGATTAAGGACCCTTCTTTGAATCGAATTACGCGTACGTATATTCGTGTTATAAATTTAAAAATGCGGAATTGTGTCACGCGTACGTGTACACAATAACTTTTGATAATATATTTATTAAGCAATCATTTTTTTGAAATTGTGTTGAATCAAGAATATTTGTTTTTCTTAAATATTGAACCACACATCGCGGGTTTTTTTTATGAAATTAATTTAACGCCTTTGAAAAAATCCTTTTATTAAATATTCGCTCGAAATTGCGCGTACGCATAATCCGAATTTTGCTTTTAAAAATATAATCAGGGTACGCGAACGTATCCCTAATTGCGCAAAATATTTGTAATGATATTAGGGATTTTTTCACAAATTGTTTGTTGTATCTACACATTTTATATGAAAATACTGAGAAATTCATATTCAAGGGATGTCTTTAAATTCTTTTAAAAGAAATTCACAATTTTTAAATATTGCCCGTTGACTATAATTTCCGAGTATTAATTATGTTCATCCTAAGACTATTCAAATTCAAAATAAAGAATAAGAACATGATTAATACTATTCTTCACAAATACAACATATATACATATACCAAAGAATGAGGGACATATGAAACTCACAAAATAATTTATGAAGGGAAAAAGTATTTTTGAACAATTTTTATTTATTTCTTATTTAGTGCAAATTCTATTTCTACTTACCATTGATATAAGTATTGCAATTTATGCTTGTACACCTCATTTTATTCTCATATACTTGCTTTTAATCTAATTGGCCTAACTGTTTGGTTAATTTATTTATGAGGGTGAATAGGCATCAAGTTGATAAGAAAAGAATTATTATACAAATTGATTGACAACATTGCCTTACATGCAACGTATTTGTATGTCTTGAAACATTCATAGCATTTTAACATCATAATGAGCCATAACAACTCAACTCACCATCCACTAATGGTTCTATAGATACCTGTTATCATACCACATAAGAACGTACAACTTATATCATTCCATCCATAACTAAATCAAGTATCAGAATAAACTAGCAATATGGTTTTGACATTTTCACTCTATTCTAACAACGCCACAAGGCCTAGTTAATAGCCAATCTTTATGTCATGTTTCCTACCTTGACAGTTCAAATATGATTAAACTAATGAGATGAAGGGCTAACATTATTACAAAGTTTTATACGAACTTTCAAAGTGAGACAATTAGCTCATAGCTATCAAATTGAATTCACTACTAGTTAACTAACATGAAACAAAAATGAAATTTAAACTGATGAACTTGGACAAATGGAAAACAGAATTTAAATTCAAGCTTCATTGATGAGTCATGTTGAATCTCTTTCCAACTTAAAATTTAAAAGACATGTACCTGAAAATGAAGGTAGAATGAGTAAATTTCAGCAGTAGCAGCAGTAACAAAATACTGGCAGAATATCAGTATTTCCACAGATTTGAGCAATAACAAGACCCGTCAACCCAGATGAACAGCGACAGAAACTTGAGAGAAAGATTTCAAATTCAAAATGAACAATATCCGCAAAAACAAACAATGGACACATTCTAGAAGAATGACATTTTTTCAGATTTCATTTTTCTTCCTGTTTCTGATTCTTATTTCTGATTTTTCTGTTTCAGTTTTTCTTTTCTTCTTCTATCCAGATTTCTCTCTCTGTATATGTTTTTCTGTGTATATCTCTAATGCCTTAAAATCAGCCTCTCTTCTAAACTCTCTGGGAAAAAAAACTGCCTTTCAGAATTTAAAGAAGTAAAATCTCTATCCTTCAAATCAGATTTTTCTTCCAAAATCTGTGTTCAAAATCTCACTTCTCTCTCCCAATTCCCTCTTAAAATCTGATCTTAAACCTCCTTTTAAAATCTCCCCATATCTCCTAAGTTTTTCTTTAAACTCTGTATTCAAAAATCTGACTTTTCTCTTAATCTCTCCTTATTTTTTTTTTCTCTCTTTCAAAAAAACTGAGTCTCTACAAACTCTCTTTCTCTGAAAACTGATCCCCTTCCTTTTAAATCTGTCCCTGTATTTATACAGGTATGCCCCCTTTCTTTTAGTGCTGCCTGGACCCTTTCTCTTTTTTAAAAATCAGAAAAGTTCCATTAAAACTACTTTTGAATATTTTAAATCTAAGTGCCCTTATCCTGATTTTCAGCAGCCCCATTGCTCTTTGTTTCCCATTATCACTTTAAATAATAGCCACTACCTTTTCACTTTCAGCACATTGCTATTAACATATTATCCTCATTGTTTTATCCCAGAAATGTCCAGATTTACTGTTTTCTACTGGTATTACTGCCTTAAATTCAGCATCTTAACAATACAGATTTTAAAATCTGTATAAGCCTGATTATTAATCTGATTTACAACAGCTACAAACCAATCCTAAAGTTTGGACTGAATCCTGACTAAGAATGTAACCCCCTAACACAATTATATCCAATCAACATTTGTAAACTTGAATTCAAACTTGACATTACAACAATATTACACTGAGTTCAGCATAATAATTCAAACTGATCTTCAAATTGAACTAAGATCAAACATACACAGGAGCATTGTCAATATACTGACAATGCCCTGTTCAGAAAACAACATATACAACATACATTTGAATTCACTGATTCACAAACAAACATGATTTAATTGACGAGTATTAATCAGTTGACTATTTACAACATTTGTCCATAATCAGTCTAAAACAATAGAAGCAGACTGTTTCAGTCAGCATTTTCAGAAATGAAAATTCGTAATATAACTAATCGACGAACTTAATCGAGTCGATTACACACATTGTAAACAATCACAACCAACAGAAATAATTCACATTTGGAATCAAGTAGACGGGTAGGGGACAGTATAACAAAATTGACTAGAAAATTATATAGAAAATCAAACAAACTAATGAACGAACATAGAATACACGTAGAATACACATAAGCAACAGAAAATTACCTCTGAACCTTCAATTCATCCGGACTCAACTCAACTTGGATTCGGACGTTTTTGAGGCTGAACAGACTTTACTCGAAGTATTCTCAGTTGAGAATACCTCGATTAAAGTCTCTTAGACCTCAGTCCTTCACTCGAATCGGAAAAATTCCAAGATTGGAAAATTTTTAGGGTTTCAAATTCCTGGATCTTAAATCCGAACACTTTTGGGGAGATTCGAAGGGAACCAAAGATGACACAAGGGTGAGGGAGGCCTAGGGGTTATTTGGTGTTAGTTTGAAGTAGGTTGGGATAAGGTCAAGTTGTACTCGAATCTTCAAATGAAGATTCGAGTAGTTCCAGTATGATTCGAACCATGCAACTAACAGATCCGTGATGAGGGTATCTAGGGGAAGTTGTGGTGTTATTTTGGAAGCCATCGGAGAAGGTAAGGTTTTCAGGCCAACCTTCGATTTAAGATTCGAAGAGTTGGGACCTGATTCGAAGGAAACCAATGTTAGATTTGTGTAGAGGATGTTCAGGGGATTCTATGGTGTTATTTTGGTGACCGGCGGCGTTGATGCCGCCGGGTTTCAGGCGGTGGGATCCTAGGGCGGCTAGGGTTAGGAGTGGGGGTTTGGGGGACGATGATGAACAGTGTAGGAGGGGGGTGTTCAGTTAGGGGCCGGGGTAAGGGCTTGGGACTTATATAGGGGTGGGGTGGATTGATATCGTCCGTCCGATCAAGTAAGATGAAGGGCCAGGATCAATTCATTAAACCAAACGATGTCGTTTGGTTTAATGTCAGGGTCGGCTGAGTCGGGTCACTGGATCGGGTTACGGGTTACGGGTAAAGGGGGTGAGATCTTGACCGTTGGTTGGATTTGATCCAACGGTTTCTGAGAAGCCACGACCAAACGCTGTCGTTTTGGTTCGTCTGGTTTGGACCGGACCTGGGTTAAAGGATTGGGCTGTGGGGGGTTAAAATGTTTTGGGCCTGGATTTTAATCCAGGTCCGATTTTGTATATATATATATATATATTTTTTCATTTTTTCTAATTTAAATTTTTAATATTAACTATAAAATAATTTTAACTTCACAAAAATATATTAATTATTCTATAACAATTATTTAACACATAGACAAAACATCAATCACACAGTGGAATATTTAAAATAGAACGATTGCATATTTTTGTGATTTTATTTAAATTATCTTTCAAATGCATAATTAAATCCTATATGCATGCAATATGTATTTTATTTTATATTTTTCATTTTATTATGACAATATAAACACTTACGGACATAACACAAGTATTTAACACCACGCAAATTCAAAAAAAATTACACAGTAAAAGAAATTTATTTTATCTTTTGATTTATTTTGGAGTAGTTTTTCGTAAGGCAAAAATCACGTGCTCACACCAGTTTTCATCATTTTGCTTGGTCCGCTAGGGACATGGCTTTCTTCATCAAGCTTTTCGGCGGTTCCTCTGGTGGGTACGACTCTCTTCATCAGACTTGTTATGCTGGGCATGATTTAATGTTCACCAGCTGCTTCTTTCAAGACGTGTCTTTTCTTCCTTTTGACTCATGCGCCTGAATTTGTGCTGGGACCTCTTGTTGCAACCTTCTGTTTCCCGTGCGGGGGATTTTATTGTTTCCTGCTGGGGATTCTTCTCTGTTTTATTGTCTTCTGACTTGATCTTGTAATGTATGCCTCTGTTATATGGGCGGGCTCCCAACTTCAACGCTTGAAATGAAAAGACTGAATGTATGCCTCTGTTATATGGGCGGGCTCCCAACTTCAACACTTGAAATGAAAAGACTGAATGTATTCCCGCATTATACTGGTGGGCGACCTAGAACATGAAATGAAAAGACAGAGAAATGTATTCCCGCATTATACTGGTGGGCGACCTAGAACATGAATGTATTCCCGCATTATACTGGTGGGCGACCTAGAACATGAAATGTATTCCCGCATTATACTGGTGGGCGACCTAGAACATGGATGTATTCCCGCATTATACTGGTGGGCGACATAGAACATGAATGTATTCCCGCATTATACTGGTGGGCGACCTAGAACAGAAATGTATTCCCGCATTATACTGGTGGGCGACCTAGAACATGAATGTATTCCCGCATTATACTGGTGGGCGACCTAGAACATGAATGTATTCCCGCATTATACTGGTGGGCGACCTAGAACATGAATGTATTCCCGCATTATACTGGTGGGCGACCTAGAACAGAAAATGTATTCCCGCATTATACTGGTGGGCGACCTAGAACAAAAATGTATTCCCGCATTATACTGGTGGGCGACCTAGAACAGAAAATGTATTCACGCATTATACTGGTGGGCGACCTAAAACAGAAATGTATTCCCGCATTATACTGGTGGGCGACCTAGAACATGAATGTATTCCCGCATTATACTGGTGGGCGACCTAGAAAAGAAAAGTATTCCCGCATTATACTGGTGGGCGACCTAGAACAGAAAAGTATTCCCGCATTATACTGGTGGGCGACCTAGAACAATGTAAAGTATTCCCGCATTATACTGGTGGGCGACCTAGAACAGAAAAGTATTCCCGCATTATACTGGTGGGCGACCTAGAACAGAAAAGTATTCCCGCATTATACTGGTGGGCGACCTAGAACAGAAAAGTATTCCCGCATTATACTGGTGGGCGACCTAGAACAGAAAAGTAAAGACAGAAAGTATTCCCGCATTATACTGGTGGGCGACCTAGAACAGAAAAGTATTCCCGCATTATACTGGTGGGCGGCCTAGAACAGAAAAGTATTCTCGCATTATACTGGTGGGCGACCTAGAACAATGTAAAGTATTCCCGCATTATACTGGTGGGCGACCTAGAACAATGTAAAGTATTCCCGTATTATACTGGTGGGCGACCTAGAACAAAAAGTATTCCCGCATTATACTGGTGGGCGACCTAGAACAGAAATGTATTCCCGCATTATACTGGTGGGCGACCTAGAACAGAAATGTAAAGACAAAAATGTGTTTTTTCAACCATAACTTTGAAAATAAAATCCTATTTGAGGGCGGATGAACCCAACATATCCTATTTGAGGGCGAATGAACCCAAACTATCATGTTGGAGGGAGGATGAACCCAAACTATCATGTTTGAGGGCGGATGAACCCAAACTATCCTGTTGAGGGCGGATGAACCCAAGCTATCCTATTTGAGGGCGGATGAACCCAAACTATCCTGTTTGAGGGCGGATGAACCCAAACTATCCTATTTGAGGGCGGAAGAACCCAAGCTATCCTATTTGAGGGCGGATGAACCCAAACTATCCTGTTTGAGGGCGGACGAACCCAACATATCCTATTCGAGGGCGGATGAACCCGACATATCCTGTTTGAGGGCGGTTGAACCCAACATATCCTGTTCGAGGGCGGATGAACCCGAACTATCCTATTTGAGGGCGGATGAACCCAAACTATCCTGTTTGAGGGTGGATGAACCCAACATATCCTATTCGAGGGCGGATGAACCCAAAATATCCTGTTGGAGGGCGGATGAACCCAAACTATCCTATTTGAGGGCGGATGAACCCAAAATATCCTGTTTTGGGCGGATGAACCCAAACTATCCTATTTGAGGGCGGATGAACCCAAAATATCCTATTCGAGGGTGGATGAACCCGACATATCCTATTGGAGGGCAGATGAACCCGACATATCCTATTCGAGGGCGGATGAACCCGACATATCCTGTTTGAGGGCGGATGAACCCAACATATCCTGTTCGAGGGCAGATGAGCCCAACATATCCTATTCGAGGGCGGATGAACCCAAACTATCCTGTTTGAGGGCGGATGAACCCAACATATCCTATTCGAGGGCGGATGAGCCCAACATATCCTATTCGAGGGCGGATGAACCCGACATATCCTATTCGAGGGCGGATGAACCCGGCATATCCTATTCGAGGGCGGATGAACCCGACATATCCTATTCGAGGGCGGATGAACCCGACATATCCTATTCGAGGGCGGATGAACCCGACATATCCTATTCGAGGGCGGATGAACCCGACATATCCTATTCGAGGGCGGATGAACCCGACATATCCTATTCGAGGGCGGATGAACCCGACATATCCTATTCGAGGGCGGATGAACCCGACATATCCTATTCGAGGGCGGATGAACCCGACATATCCTATTCGAGGGCGGATGAACCCGACATATCCTATTCGAGGGCGGATGAACCCGACATATCCTATTCGAGGGCGGATGAACCCGACATATCCTATTCGAGGGCGGATGAACCCGACATATCCTATTCGAGGGCGGATGAACCCGACATATCCTATTCGAGGGCGGATGAACCCGACATATCCTATTCGAGGGCGGATGAACCCGACATATCCTATTCGAGGGCGGATGAACCCGACATATCCTATTCGAGGGCGGATGAACCCGACATATCCTATTCGAGGGCGGATGAACCCGACATATCCTATTCGAGGGCGGATGAACCCGACATATCCTATTCGAGGGCGGATGAACCCGACATATCCTATTCGAGGGCGGATGAACCCGACATATCCTATTCGAGGGCGGATGAACCCGACATATCCTATTCGAGGGCGGATGAACCCGACATATCCTATTCGAGGGCGGATGAACCCGACATATCCTATTCGAGGGCGGATGAACCCGACATATCCTATTCGAGGGCGGATGAACCCGACATATCCTATTCGAGGGCGGATGAACCCGACATATCCTATTCGAGGGCGGATGAACCCGACATATCCTATTCGAGGGCGGATGAACCCGACATATCCTATTCGAGGGCGGATGAACCCGACATATCCTATTCGAGGGCGGATGAACCCGACATATCCTATTTGAGGGCGGATGAACCCGACATATCCTATTCGAGGGCGGATGAACCCGACATATCCTATTCGAGGGCGGATGAACCCGACATATCCTATTCGAGGGCGGATGAACCCGACATATCCTATTCGAGGGCGGATGAACCCGACATATCCTATTCGAGGGCGGATGAACCCGACATATCCTATTCGAGGGCGGATGAACCCGACATATCCTATTCGAGGGCGGATGAACCCGACATATCCTATTCGAGGGCGGATGAACCCGACATATCCTATTCGAGGGCGGATGAACCCGACATATCCTATTCGAGGGCGGATGAACCTGGCATATCATATTCGATGGTGGATGAACCCGGCATATCCTATTCGAGGGCGGACGAACCCGGCATATCCTATTCGAGGGCGGATGAACCCGACATATCCTATTCGAGGGCGGATGAACCCGACATATCCTATTTGAGGGCGGATGAACCCGACATATCCTATAAACTTAAAAATGTCCTACCTCGAAAACTTGTTGGGGATTATTTTGCTGGGGATGAATTTTCCCTTTCTTCCTTCCCCATTATGACTCTCTTGAAACTTGGTCGAAAATCTGTCGATGATGCTTCTACATCTTGATGATTCGCTGGGGATAACACTGATGAAGATAACTCTGCTGAGTAAATATGTTATCTTACTCTTTCCAGAACTACTTCCTTTTGAGTAGGATGTTTCATTTCTCTGCAAATTGCTTCCCCTTTTTTCTCTCTTTTTTTTTATTCTTTTTTATTCCTTTTTTTTGTATAGCTTCTTCCTTCGAAGACTACCTCCCTTGAGACTCATTTTGCCTTTCCTCGAAAGGAACCGCTGAGGATACCGATTTTCACCAAACTTGTGTTGGACTCCTCGAAACTGCTAGGGATAACACTGTTGGGGAATTATTTACTTACCTGTTGGGGGGTAAAATGTTATCAACTGGGGATAACGCTGTCGTGGATAACACTGCTGGGGGATTCTGATTCCTTTGTTGGGGAACAACTTCCTCCATTGTAACTTATTATGTTGGGGGCACACTGGTTTAAAGACCACTTCCCTTTAGACTGGTGTTATCTTTATTTTTCCCCAAATGGGTACCTGACTTCCAGAAAATTTTCTAAATGAAAGGAAAATTTTCTGCCCCAGTTTGATAATATCCCTTGCGGCATGCATTTTGGCATCAATGTCATTTCCTTTACCTGTTTCAAATCAAACAAAATTTGTTAATTTAAAACATGGTGGTTGGTTGTGATACTCCCACTGGGATGGCTTTTCCCTTTTCCCTTCCTTGCTCTACGTTCCACAATTTGTTGGGGATGATATTATTTGCTGGGGATAATCCCTTCCTGCTGGGGATATCCCTCTTCTTTTGTGACACAGCTCAGAAACTTGCATTTTTCCGACCTTTTAGTCTCGCATGAATTTCCCAAATCATGCTCACTGCTCTCCTTGATTTGTTCACGGGCCTTGGCCTTGAGGTTTGTAACCTTGGTTTTGGCAAGGATATCCCTCTAGTCAATCCTTTTGTCAATTCCCTTTTGTTGGGGATATTTTTTCTTGACACTGGCCTCGCGCTTGTTCCTTGCTGACTATACCGCTTGGATGTACTAGTCAGATCTCATCTTGCATAATTGGAAAGCTGATGGCATATTTTGAAGTCAATTCACACTTGTTCTGACAAAACAGACTCTATTGGGGATTTTTCTATGAAAGGAAATAGATAAAAGGGAACATAATAAAAAGACAAAGGAAAAAAATGACTCTTGAACAAAGAAACTATAAATAAAAACCTATCAAATGCAGATACCGACTCTAATGGTCATGACATGCGCATGTGGCCTATCTTCTACCGCCAATCATCTTTCAAGATCTTCAATTGGCAATTCCCCATCTGATTCTCAATCCTATTCGACTTGTAGTGCCCGAAGGGTTTTCACTATCAAGTCTCTCTCATTTTTGGTTTTTCTCTCAACTTTCATCGCCTTATGGTGCCTGTGAAGGTTTTCACCGATAAGACTCTCTCATTTGTATCACTTTCCAGCTGGGGATTTGGAGTGTCGCCGGTATGACTCTTTCTGTTGGAGATTAGAGTCCTTTCTGCTGTGGAACAGAATGTTATGTTCGCCGGTAAGACTCTCATTTGTCTGACTTGGCATCTTTTGAAGACTGATCAGAAGGTCTTTCTTTGGACCGTAATGTGGGTTTTGGATAGGGCTAGAAAGAAAGGGTATTAAAGGCTAAAAAATGCATCGATTTTGGGTTATTAATTACAACCTTCGGAACTAGATTTATTTACAACAAACGCAACCTTTGCCCCAGTTTCTTGTTTGGGGATATCTTAATTGATTTTTTTTTCATTTTTCAAAACTATGACCGAGCCGTGAAGCGCCTACGTATCCTCTTTGAGGAATCAGGTCAAACGTAGTTCCCAATTCCTCTTTTTCTTCTGAATTTCTTTTGTTTTTGTTATCATTTTTCTTTTCTTTTTTTCGCTTTTTTTTCGTTTTGTTGTTTTCTTTTTTTTTTCTTTTTTGTTTACCTGCCATGCTTGCGTTTTCTAGTCGTTGCTACTGATTTCGAACGAGGGGTATGAAAGAAAATAAATAAGGCTTAAAAGGGGTAACGAAGGATAAAGTGTTTAGGTAGCAGAACAAAATGCCTTCGTCATTCCAGTCTCCAAAATATGCCAAGTGCAAACAACACAATTAAACAAAGATTTGTAGCCTCTTCTGATGGTGCTGGACTTGACAATTATGTTAAACATTTTATTTTTCCTTTGACATTTCTAAAGCACCGTTGGGCGACACTCTCATTATCTTGAACGACCCTCCTGCCAATTTGGCGAATCTTGCTTTTAACGGTTTTTCTTTGTGTTTAACTTGCCCTAGTTACACATGACTCGAGCTCCGAATATTCTCAAACCGTCCTTATTTTCCGAGGTTTTATGATTAACTTTTAAGATTAGGCCCAAAGTGTGTGCGCATGTCATGTCACTAGAATCGGTGCTGAACAAAATGATAAAAGGACTAAACAAAAGAAAACTGGAAATAATAGAAGACCGGATTTTGCATTAGATTACCGGTGAAATGGTTTGAAAAAACAAAAACAAACCGGAATAAAATCCTAAACAAACCGCTATGACAAAACGGAAAGATAAGCGGAAAGATATTGACACAAAACAATATCCGAATTACAATCCTAATAATCCGAACAACAGAAATGACAACAAAATAAGCCACCACAAGCTTCTCCCTTGCTAACCAAGGAACGGAGCGTCCTCCCACTTTATCAAAACTGGCATCTTAGCCACTGAGCTTCGCATCAATACTGCCAAGACCATTACCAGCTTCAATATCATCAACCTCCATCAACAAGTTCCCAATAGGATTCAAGTGCTTCTGTTATTAGGCCTGATCCCCGCAGAGTGTGTATCATGAGGTGCAAGTAAAGGATTCTGAGTGTCATTGCCCGGCTTACCACAAACCAACCACCTTAACTTTATTTGCGAAACAAACAGGTTAGAATGGACTCAGTCGGTCCTCATTATTAACAACATCTTTTTTCTTTTTTTTTCGATGTTCTTCTTTTTTTTTCTTTTTTCCATTTTTCCTTTTCATTTTTTTTCTCTTTTTTCATTTTTCTTTTTTTTGTCGTGGTCGAATCTTATGGAGATTGCCTACGTATCATGACCCCGCATGAATCAGACCTTGCGTAGTTCGGACCAATAAAAGATAAACAATACTAAACATTTTTTTTTCAATTTTCATATTAAAACAAACTGGGTTTCAAAGGTTTGAAGATGACCTACAAACTGGAAAAAATCAAACAACCCACCTATTCTAATTAAAAGATTTACAAACTCCAAAAACAAACGACCAGCTCCCTTTCTTCCTTTGACAAATGCAACCGAACGGTTATTTTTTGCAAATGTGGCCCCTTACAAATTTCACATGAATTTTGAGGCCGGGGAGGATTATTTTATGACACTTTACAAACTTGTCCATTCTTTTACGAAAATAACCTTTCGACAATTGAAAGACACTCTAAGGCTATTTCGGCAAGAACGGTTTAAGACACGGTCGAAGCTGGCTCGGCTTATTTTTGGACTAAAAATCCAAACGGTATTCACCTTACCGCTGACTCTTTGTTGTTTTTTTTCTCTTCCAAATTACAATAAAAACCTGGTGTTGCAAACACGGCCCTTCAGCGCCTCGGGGACGAAGATTTATAAGGCTGTGTGGGTCAACTAGACCAAAAATCCTAAACATGACCCAAAAGGTGGCTGTTTATGCAAAGTCAGCCTTCCGGCGTCCCTTTCGGGAACATTCGGCTATTTATGACAAAACAACATCACCTAACTTATTTATGACTCTTTTTACCGTTTTTTGAATTTAGAAAAGTCAATATTGCAAACACGGTCTTTCCTTGTCTCGGGGACGAGGATTTTTAAGGTTGTGTGGGTCAACTGGACCAAATCTTAAAAATGACCCAAAGAGTGGCTGTTTATGCAAGGTCAGCCTTCTGGCGTCCCTTTGGGAACGTTCGGCTATTTTTAACAAAACAGCATCACCCGACTTATTTACGACAAAATTAAAATTTTGACATATTTTTTATTTATTTATTTGTTTTTGGCAATTTTAGCAAAAGGTGGGGTTGGACCCGATGAGGGTTGCCTACGTATCTCACATCCGGTGAGAATCAAACCCGCGTAGTTCGGGCAAATAAACTATTTTTGAGAAGACCATTTTCCATTTTCTATTTTTTTTATAACAATCAAATAGACTATTATTTTTCATTCATAACAAACGAACAAATTAACGAAAAACATAAAACATTCCTTCCTTTCTTTTCTCTTTTTTTTTTCAAAATTTTGGCAGAGTTTCGACACTACTTGGACATTGGTTTTTTTTTTCTAAAAATAAGTAGTTGTATTTCTACACTGTTATTTTCTCCTCTTTTTCACGATTTTCTAATTTGTGGAAAATGATGACAACATACAAAATCTTTTTTTGAATTTTCCATGCTTTTTTTATATATATATATTTTTTTATATATATATTTATTTATTTTTTTATTTTTTATATTTATTATTATTTTTCAAAAATGTGGCATGGGAGGCATAAGGATTTCCAAGACTTCTTGGATTCCGCAAATGTTCCCCATGTGCTTTTTCCCAAAAATGAAGCGCGGGGGACATAGGGAATTCCAAGACTTCTTGGATTCCACAAATGGTCCCCATGTGCTTTTCCCAAAAATGAAGCATGGGGGACATAGGGGATTCCAAGACTTCTTGGATTCCACAAATGTTCCCCATGTGCTTTTCCCAAAAAATGAAGCGTGGGGGACATGTGGAAAACCAAGGCTTCTTGAATTCCACAATGTTCCCCATGTGCTTAATTAACATAATAGCATGTTTATCTAAAAAATCGTGCAACTTTCTTATTTAAGATGATCAGCATGATAAGGAGTGTCATTTGTCCGCCAAATGACCCATTCACCCTTGAATAAATACAACAGGTAGCACATAGGATGCCAAAAATGGTCTATTATTTTCAGGTTGCTTGTCCTAGACGGACCCAACCCCTGTGTTGAGTCTCCTAAGTCAAATGCACATGATGCAAATAAACGTTCCTACTAGGGATCCGGCATGTGGCTTTGTTATACTAAGTTCATAACCTGGGTATTTGTTCTAGACCTGGCTTACCCGAGCGGACAACTCGAGCCGAGGATGGGAGCTGTGTACCGGTAACCAAAAGGTCATCCGGCTTTGCAACTCCTCCGAATCCTCGTTCTATTTTGGTATATGACACTAACAGAAAGAAGTCACGACCAGCGTGCACTCCTCAAGAGAGAGAAGAGAGGGGTTTCGGCACAGTTTATATATACAGTCCAAATAATATCAAAGCGATAAAATACATCATTTAGCACATTGAGCCCAAACATGTAACAAAATCATATAAAACCAAATATAACAATTTATCTAAGCTCAAATTTCTAACTCTGAACCAGTGGTTCTGCATTTATCCCCAGCAGAGTCGCCAGAGCTGTCACACCTCCTTTTTCCGTACCCGAGAGGGTACAAGGGAGTTTTTACCAATTAAAGGACAATCGAAACGGGATTTGTTTATTTATTTCAGAGTCGCCACTTGGGAGATTTAGGGTGTCCCAAGTCACCAATTTTAATCCTGAATCGAGGAAAAGAATGACTTCATATTACGGTCTGCGTACCAGAAATCCAGATAAGGAATTCTGTTAACCCGGGAGAAGGTGTTAGGCATTCCCAAGTTCCGTGGTTCTAGCACGGTCGCTCAACTGTTATATTCGGCTTGATTATCTGGTTTTATACAAATATGAACTTATGTGCAAATTTTAACTTTTTACCGCTTTCATAATTATTATTATTATTATTTTTACAAGAAATTGCAACGTTGTGAAAATGTATCTCGAACCGCGTTACAATCAATGTACACGTGGTTGTCGACACACTTTGACTCCGTTGAGATTTGGATTTGGGTCACATCAATGTGCACCCGAGTTTAGGAAAATTAAATTGTTAAAGGCGCGCCTAAAGCGACTAGCGTATCATTTACTTTGGGTAGGGCCGTGGAATTTTGCTAAACGATCCATCCCGAAGTCTAAGCAATTTTAAAGCAAATATTTACTGAGGGCCCCACAATTTTATATTTTTATTCGGCGAGGCTCATCTCATTCTTATTTTTTAAAAGGAATTTACAATGTCATGGACACGCATCCCGAACCACGTCACAATCAACGTACCCATGATTAGAGACACATTTCGACTCCGTTGAGATTTGGATTTGGGTCACATAAATGTGCACCCAAGTTTAAGAAGGTAAGGTTTATTAAGGCGCGTCCTAAAGCAACTAGCGTATTGTTATTTTGGGAAGGCCATAAAAATTCGCTAAACGGCCTGTCCCGAATTCTAAGTATTTTAATATATACATTTAGAGGGCCCCACAGCTTGTGCATTTTTGTTTGTCGAGGCTCGTCTCATTTTATTTAAAAGGATAAACCTACAATGACTACATTTCTTCTATTAAGTTTGTCTCTAAAAATAAAAAAAATCCCTCAATTAATTACATGCTGAAAAATACGTAACTTATTAGTTATTAACTTACGACTAATGCAAATGGAAAATTGCAATCGAGTTTGTACAAAGAGAGATTGTTTCCGTTCTATATTCTATTTTTAATAACACTGGAACATGAGATTGACGCACAATAATATCAAAAACAGATTAACTATTCTTCGATTAATTTAAACTAATATTATTAGATGAAGAAGTTATACATATGCAACCTCATTACTCATTAGTCATTCAACTACATCTTTATACAAAGAAAGAAAAATTATATTCAACCACAAATCTAAACAGGAGGAATTCAACAGGAACGACGCCTGATTAATATTTCATTTCTCATCAATCCGAGAGTATACAAATGTGTACCTGGAAACAGCAGTACAAGAACAAAAGAAGGAGAAGTCAGCAACAATAATACCACAGCAACAGCAGATTCAGCAACACCGCAAACCAGTAACAACCAGTAGAATAACCCAGTAACAGATTGAAAACTCAGCAATACCAAAGTGCAATCGTAGTCAAAGCAGAAGAGCAAATGACACAAGATGCAGTAGTTTAATGATTTTTGAATAACACTCGAGAAAAGCAAACGGAAATTATTCGAGTGAAAGTTTAAATTGCATTTCTCTTTTACTCTCAAAATGTTTCAGGTTTGTCCGCTCTCGAGTGTAAAAATTTGTTTTTTTTTAATGTTCAAATCGGGTCATCTTCCCTCTTAATCTTCAAGTCTCTAAAATGTGTCAAATGACCCTATATATATAGCAAGACAAGTCTTCAATTCTCAACCCCAAATTATTCCCCCAAGGCATGCTTTGTCCCCACTACTTAATGTTTTCTTTATTTTAAACTTTGTCCCCCATGCCTACATTAAATAAATACCTCCACCCAATCCCATTATAATTTGTCTCCCATGCCTACATTAAATAAATACAATATTCCTCCCCATTATGTTTTGTCTTGTCCCCCATTATGTTAAACAATTATATCAAACACCACCCCATTATATTTTGTCCCCCATACCTACATAAACAATTATAATAATGTTCAATTACCAAACTACCTCTCCGACCTTATTGCAATTACCATTTTACCCCTGAACGATACTGCAATTTACCAAACTACCCCCATCAGCTTTAAACAATCAATTAATCAAAACTTAACCAAAATATAGCCAAGATGACCAATTTCTCAACAATCTTCAACAACAAATCATATGAACACGATGAACAACACAACTCAAAATTAATGGAAGTAAATTAACCATATCGGGAACCAATCCAGATTAACTTAGACCAAAAATGAATGAGCAAACAAACAACAAAATACATGATTCAAACTAAATCAACAAATCAAAAACAAACATAAACTCACATTAAATCACTGTATTAAACATGAACTTTAAGCAAAGATGAACATGAACTAAATCTATTTTTTTTAAACAACAAACATGACGGATTAAAACGATTCAAACAACATTAATAATTTTTGGAAAATACATAACAACACATGAAACAAATTGAAGAAATAATTAATTAAATTTCAATTTGAATCTAACAAACTAACAAATATTTAAACAATAATACAAACATGAAAAACAACTAATTAATCTTTCATTTGAAATCTGAAAAATTAATTTAACAAAGCACATGAACAAACTAAAAAATTAATTCAAACGATAGACATGAACAAAACAAACATTTGCCGATTTTAGATTCGAGAATATCAAAACAAAATACGGACAAAATAAAACTCAAAATCAAACTAACCGGAAATGACACGAATATGTACGGACTGTTTCGACAAACCTCGACCAAAGCTCGACCAAACGACAACTGAAGCAACAACAATAGTCGATGCGGCAGAAGCGATGGAGGTTCGACGCAGCATCAAGTTACGTGAAGAAGCTGGGGTGCGATTGGTTACGTGAAGAAGCTGGCGCGGGCAGTAGCCATGAAAGCAACCACAGCAGCGTGGCCTGCTTGGTTGATGGCGGGCAGTAGCCATGAAATCTTGCTTGCTTGATGGTGGAGCAAGTAGTGGACTGGTCGATGCAGCAAACAGAAGCAACTGGTCGACGCCGGAAACAGAAGCAGCAACGTGAGATTTTCGGCCTTGGGAGCTCAACGGAGAAGATGAAGACGCAGCTGGGGTCATCCATGGTCGGAGAAGGAAAAGCTTGAACAACTGGTCTTTTTGGACGTGCGGTTGAGGGCTGCCATGGACGTCGAGCTCAAACTCGAGCTTGACGTCGAACGATGAAGATGAAGTCGCGATGGATGTGAAGCAGAAGGAGCAGCAGTGGCGACGACCTGTTCGTTGGCCTTTGTTTGGATCACCAACGCATCTGGGTGTTTGAAGAAGACGATGCAAGGGCATCCATAGATGGGGTGTGAGGAAGCTTGGAGAAGAAGATGGATGGGGGCGGGTGTTTTAGTTTTTAGGGTTTGTTTTTTGGGTTTCAACAAGAAAAATGAAAAATGGGAGGGGGTTGGGCGGATGGTTTAGTTATGGGGCGGACCGGGTCAACCCGGTTTGAAGTGGACCGGGTCATGGGGAAGATTGGGCAATTATTTGGGCCTGGGGTTGAAATTTGAAAAAGTGACCCAATCCGATTTTTCTTTGTATTTTTGTTCTCTTTTTTCCTTTTATTTTCTAAAACTAAATTATAAAAATACTTAAATTATTATTAAGAACTAAATTAAGCTATAAAAGCGCAAATTAACTCCCCATAATAATTAACGCATAATTAAGAAATAATTAAGCATAAAATTGTAAATTTTGACATTAAATGCTAAAAATGCAAAAGATGTCTATTTTTGTAATTTTCATTTTTTGTAAACAAATTTAATTAGTAACAATTAAAGAATTAAATCCTACATGCAAATGCGACATATTTTTGTATTTTTTATTAATTTAACAAATAAACAAACACAGACAAATACAAATAATTATCAAAAAATATCACAAAATTGCACACCAAGGAAAATCATTTTATTTGAATTTTTTGGGAGTGATTCTCATATAGGGCAAAAATCACGTGCTTACAAGGGTGAAAAGCTGTGCTCAACTCAACCTGAGTACCCAACTCCCGCTGCACAGACCTCCAAAACTGCAAAGTAAACTGAGTGTCCCTATTTGAGATGATGGAAACTGGGACACCATGCAAACGAACAATCTCTCGGATATAGATCTCTGACAACCGCTCTGAAGAATAGGTAGTACACACAGGAATGAAGTGCGCGGACTTGGTCAGTCGATCCACAATCACCCAAATAGTATTGAACTTCCTCAAAGTCCGTGGGAGACCAACTACAAAGTCCATGGTGATCCGCTCCCACTTCCACTCCGGAATATCCATCCGCTGAAGCAAGCCACCCTGTCTCTGATGCTCATATTTCATCTGCTGACAATTGAGACACCGAGCTACAAATCACACAATATCCTTCTTCATTCTTCTCCCCCAATAATGCTGTCTCAGATCCTGATACATCTTTGCGGCACCCATATGAATGGATACCGCGAACTATGGGCCTCCTTCAGAATCAACTCCAGAAGCCCATCCACATTGGGCACACATATCCGACCCTGCATTCTCAACACCCCATCATCACCAATGGTCACATCTTTGGCATCATCGTGCTGAATTCTGTCCTTAAGGACAAGTAAATGCAGATCATCATACTGGTGCTCTCTGATGCGATCATATAAGGAAGACCGAGAAACCACACAAGCCAATACCCGACTGGGTTCCAAAATATCCAACCTCACGAACCGATTGGCCAAGTCCTGAACATCAACTACAAGAGGTCTCTCCCCAACTGGAATATATGCCAAACACCCCATATTCACCGCCTTTCGGCTCAAAGCATCGGCCAGTACATTAGCCTTTTCCGAATGGTACAATATAGTGATATCATAATCCTTAAGCAACTCCAACCACCTTCTCTACCTCAAATTGAGATCCTTTTGTTTGAACAAGTGTTGGAGGCTACGATGATCAGTAAATACCTCACAAGACACACCATACAAATAACGCCTCCAAATCTTCAACGTGTGAACTATGGCAACCAACTCCAAATCATGAACGGGGTAGTTCTTCTCATGGGGATTCAATTAACGAGAAGCATAAGAAATAACTCTACCCTCCTGTATCAATACACGACCAATACCAACTCTCGAAGCATCACAATACATGGTATATGAACCTGAAGCTAATGGCAAAACTAACATTGGAGCTGTGGTCAAGGCTGTCTTGAGCTTCTGAAAGCTCTCCTCACATTCATTCGACCATACAAAAGAAGCACCCTTCTAAGTCAACTTGGTCAAGGGCGATGCGATAGATGAGAATCCCTGAACAAACTGGTGATAATAACCCCCCAAACCAAGAAAGCTGCGAATCTCTATGGCTGAGGACGATTTGGGCCAACTCTGAACCACCTCTATCTTCTTCGGATCAACCTGAATACACTCATTGGACACCACGTGCCCCAAGAAAGCCACTGAACTGAGCCAAAACCCACACTTGGAGAACTTTGCATAAAGTTTCTCCTCCCTCATCTCTGCAACACAACTCTCAAATGCTCTGCGTGCTCATCGTGACTACACGAATACACCAGAATATCATCAATGAAGACTATGACAAACTAGTCGAGATAAGGCCGGAACACGCTGTTCATCAAATGCATGAACGTTGTTGGGGCATTGGTTAGCCCAAAAGACATCATCAAGAACTCATAATGACCATATCGGGTCCTGAAAGGTGCCTTAAGAATATCTGAGTCCCTGATCTTCAATTGGTGATAACCTGAACGGAAATTAATCTTGGAGAACACTCTCGCTCCCTGAAGCTGGGCAAACAAATCATCAATGCGAGGCAAATAATACTTGTTCTTAATTGTTAATTTGTTCAATTGCCTATAATCGATGCACATCCTCATAGTGCCATCCTTCTTCTTCACAAATAGGATCGGCGCACCCCAAAGCGATACACTAGGCCGAATGAACCCCTTATCAAGGAGTTCCTAAAGCTGGGACTTTAACTCCTTCAACTCCGCTGGTGCTATACGATACGGCGGAATAGAAATGGGTGAGTGTTTGGCACCATGTCAATACCAAAATCAATATCCCTGTCTGGTGGCATGCCCGGCAGGTCTGCAGGAAACACATCGGAAAAATCCCTCACAACTGGAACAGAATCAATACTGGGAGTCATTGCATCGACATCTCTCACAAAGGCTAGCAACGAAAGACAATCCTTCCCAACCATATGTTGGCCTTCAAGAATGAGATCACTTTACTAGGAACATAATCAGTCAAACCTCGCCACTCAATTCGTGGCGCATCCGGTATACCAATGTGACTGTCTTAGCATGATAGTCCAGAATAGCATGACACGAAGATAGCCAATCCATGCCCAAAATAACATCGAAATTCACCATACATAATAATAATAGATTCACTTGGGTCTCCAAATCCCCAATAGTCACCACACACGACCAGTACACACGGTCTACAACAACAGTATCGCCCACCAGAGTAGATATATGAACAGGTGAAACAAGTGACTCACGGGGCGTATCCAAATAACGGGCAAAGTATGATGACACATAAGAAAAGGTGGAACTAGGATCAAATAGTACAGAAGCATCTCTGTGGCAGACGAAAACAATACATGTAATAACAACATCTGAAGCAACAGCATCTGGTCTACCTGGGAGGGCATAGAAACGAGCCTAACCACCACCTGATCGACCTCCCCCTCTAGGACGACCCCTGGCTAACTGACCCCCACCCCTAGCTGCCTGAGCGGGTGGTGAAGTAACTGGAGCTGAAGTCGAGGGCTGACCCCTCTATTGAGACGGACCCTCAAGAAGACGAGGACACTGCCTCCTCATATGTCCAAACTCTGCACACTCATAACAACTTCCCAGTGCTAGAGATAGGGACTGGAGGGAACCTCTGGCACCGAAATGACCAGTAGAAGGACTTGACATGGAATAATCCTGAACTAATGGAGCACAGGACGAACTCTGGGCTGGAAAGGCACTGAATGATGAATGGCCCTGATGAGAACTGTGAGAACCATGACCCGATGATGCCCCACGATAAGCTGGGCGAGCTGACTGAGCCTGCCTGAATGGACGACCTCTACCGTGCTGAAATTGTCCCCTCGAAGGAGCACTACCAAAGCTACCAGATCCTCGAGGCCTCTTGGCCTCCCTTTACTCTCGCTCCTGGGGACGAACTGACTCAATCTCCTGAGCAATGTCTACAACCTCCTCAAAGGTAGCACCAGTCACCCTCTCTCTGGTCTTGAGAATACGAAGCTGATAAGTGAGGCCATCAACAAACCTCCTAATCCTCTCTCTATCTGTCGGAACCAACCAGACCGTATGATGAGCTAACTCAAAGAACCGCATCTCATATTGTGTCACAATCATCTCTCCCTGACGCAACTGCTCAAACTGCCTGTGTAGCTCCTCTCAGTGAGACTGTGGCACATATTTCTCTAGAAAGAGAACAGAGAACTGCTGTCAGGTAAGGGGCGCTGCACCAACAGGCCTACGCCGCTCATAAGCCTCCCACCAAGTAAAGGCAACCCCAGAAAACTAAAAGGTAGTAAATGCTACACCGCTAGTCTCTAGAATACCTGTTGTACAAAGCATCCTCTGCACTTATCCAAGAAACCCTAGGCATCCTCGTCCTCTGCGCTATTGAAAGTTGGATGCTGGAGTCTACCAAACATCTCTAGTCGACGCTGCTCGTCGTAAGGCATAAATAGTACCACATACTCCTAAGCTGGTGCAACCGGCTAGGTTGGAGGTGCCCCCGGTGTCTGAAGTCCTTGCACAATCTGCTCAGGTGTGCGAGCAACGGGAGTCTAGGTGCCTCTCCCGGCCCGAGAAGTAACTGCGGCCGTAGTAACTGAGACCGCCTGAGCCAGACCGGTACACACTAATAAAATCTGAGCTAAAGCCTCCTGAAGGCCTGGAATCATATATAATAGGCACAGTTGGTGCCTGAGCTGGTGCTACTGCAGCGTCCACAACTGGGACATGATACTGAACTGGGGCGACGGGTGGATCTGCAAGTGCTGCCCTAGCTTCTATGCGGGTTACACCCCTACCCCTGTCATGGCCTTGACTACGTCCTCGGCCTCTAGTGGCCTTAGCTGGTGGTACTGGTAGTCGTCCATCCTGCCTGGTAGCACGTGTCCTCACCATCTGTGAGAGAATGGAATAACAGAAGTTTAGTTCTGGGGTCAACAGATTCGCACGACAAGAATTTCAAGAATATGAAGTTTTCCCTAAAGGTTCTACAGTCTCTCGAGGATAAATAAAGACGTCTCTGTACCGATCTGCGAGACTCTACTAAACCGGCTCATGACTCGCAAGACCTATGTAACCTAGGCTCTGATACCAACTTGTCACGACCCCAAATGCCCGGTCGTAATGGCGCCTATCACAATACTAGGCAAGCCAAACTAACCATATAACCACAACGAATTCCTTTTATAAAACCATTTTTCTAACACGGGTTTAAATAACAATTTTCATAAGAAGTGTTTAAAACAACTAAAAATGTGCAGAAATCAATAAAACATTAAAACAACACAGCCCAAACATCTGGTGTCACGAGTCTAGAGCCTCTAAATATACAACCGACTGTCAAATACATCATAAGTCTAAAATGCAGAAAAGAACAAGATAGGAAGGAGGAAATCAGGGTTGCGGACGTCATGCATCTACCTTGCAATCTCTGGCAAACTCTAATAATGTTGAGGACCCTCACCCTGCCGCTCGGGCACCTGGATTTGCACACAAGGTGCAGGGAGTAAAGTGAGTACGCCAACTCAGTAAGTAACTAAAGTAAATAAGGTCTGAAAAGCAGTGACGAGCAGTTAAAATCATATAAAGGAGTAAACAACAGAAGAACATATCAAACTCCACAGTTTAAAAAATAGTCTCGTCATAAAATCTTCAGTTTCAATTGGAATACTTGAAATCATTTACTTAACAATTTTTCAACAGAGGCTTCATTTTAAAAGAATGGTGAAATCAGTAAAAATATCATAAATGGGCCCCTCGGGCAAGGTATCACTCAGAATATGGCCTCTCGGGCAGCCTCTCAGTCACTCAGTACTCACTCTCAGCACTCAGGCTCAATAATATCTCATAATAGTAATAATCATAGTAACCGCTACGGCGTGCAGCCCGATCCATAGTTTATAGTCGACTACGCTCATTGGGGGTGTACAGACTCCGGAGGGGCTCCTACAGACCAAGCATCATATCGCTGCGGCGTGCAAGCCGATCCAATATATATATTGCTACAGCGTGCAGCCCGATCCATATAAGTATCGTTGTGGCGTGCAGATATATATATATACATATATCCTCACCATTAGGTCCTCAACCTCTCTCAGTCATTAACCTTACAGACGCTCAGGCATAACAGTAGGAATCAGGGAACTCAGTCAGAACATTTCTCACATTTTAAGAAGTACAGTGATAAAACCAGTTTTTAAACAATAAACAGGTAAAACATGACTGAGGATATGCTTTCAAACAAATAGAGTGAGGAAACACAGTAAAAATGCCCCTAAGGATCTCAACAGGTCGGCAGAAGGCCCCAAACATGGCGTACAACCCATAATACATTGTAAATGTCTAAAATACGGAATATTATAAGATTTAAAATCAAATACGCGGCGTAATAGTCGTTACGGGATGGACCAAGTCACAATCCCTACCGGTACATGCCCACACGCTCATCACCTAGCATGTGTGTTACCTCATTTATCAACACAATTCGAAATATCGGGGTTTGTACCCTCAGTTCCAGATTTACAATGGTTACTAACCTCAAACCGGATGAAAATACGACTTCGCGACACCTTTGCCTCTCTCATCGGCCTCAACTCGCGCCGAATCTACCCAAAATCAGAATTATAACATTAGAATACGCTAAAGGATCGAAGTCCACACGAAAATAATCAAATTATAACACAAATCCCGAAATTGGCCAAACCCGACCCCCGAGCCCACGTCTCGGATTTCGATAAAAATCACATCAATGGATTCCTTATGACTCCCCGAGTTTATTCATACCAAAAGCATCAAAATCCAACCACAAACGACCCCTCAAATCCCATTAAGCCCTAGTTCTTCAATTGTTTTGCTTAAATTTCCATTATTAATTAGGTAGAATTCACATTAGAATCGAGTATTAAGTCCATGAATCTTACCTCCAAGTGTTTCCCCTTAAATCCTCTTCAATCCTCTTCAAAAAGCTCCAAAATCGCTCAAAAATGGTGAAAATAAACCCCAAAATCGCGGACAAGACGACTATTTAAACATTCTGCCCAGGCCTCAATTCATTCTTCGCGAACACGGTCAACGCCTCGCGTTCACAAAGCACAAACCAACTTTGACCAAAAATTCTTCTTCGCGATCGCGTCCTGCCACTCGTGAATGCGATGGTTCCACCGCCTAACCCTTCGCGAATGCGCTCACCCTCTCGCGAACGCGATGAACAAAACACTTTGAAACCCAGCTGCCCAACTTCCTCTACGCGAAAGTGTTCCCCTTCTCGCGAACGCGATGCATAATCACCCAGCCCTTCGCGAACGCGGAGCCTTCCTCGCGAACGCGAAGGCTAAAATCTCAGCCTTCACCAACTAACCCTTTGCCAACGCGAGGACCTGTTCGCGAACGCGAATGTCAAATTTCTCTGCAATACTCAACAGTTTTTCTGCAATTCTCAACAACAGGAAATGGTCCGATTGACCACCCGAAACTCACCCGAGGCTCCTGGGACCTTAAGCAAACATGCCAACATATCCCATAACATCATTCAAACTTGTTCCAACCTTCGAAATGCTCAAAACACCAAATTCGCATTGGATTCAAGCCTAAGAATTCCAAAATCCTCTAAATTACGCTTTTGATCAAAAACCCAATCAAACCACGCCCGAATGACCTAAAATTTTGTACACACATCCCAAATGACACAACGTTACCACTGCAACTCTCAGAATTCTATTTCGACCCCTATATCAAAATCTCACCTATCAACTGGAAAACCGCCAAAAATTCAATTTCACCAATTCAAGCCTAAATCTACTCCGGACCTCTAAAACACATTCCGATCACGCTCCTAAGTCCCAAATCACCTCCCGAAGCTATCCAAACCATTAAAACTCACATCTGAGCCCTCTAACACAGAAGTCAACATCCGGTTGACTTTTCCAACTTAAGTTTCCTCAAAAGAGACTAAGTGTCTCAAACCTTACCAAATCCTTTCCGAACCCGAGTCAACCAACCCGATCACATATAGAACCAATAGACAAAGCAGTAAGAAGCAGAAATGGGAGAAACGGCGCGGTAACTCATGAGATGACTAGCCGGGTCATCACAGTGTGATATCATGAAACAATGACAAACAACATAAGTCTATCCAAACATTGTATTTATCAAACGATACAATACAATACAGTATGATACGATACATTATGAAACGATACATAACAACCATCGAAACAAGTTGTTAATCATCTTGTATATGACCTTATCGTTAGTGAAGCTCCAACGTAAAATGAGTGGACTCCGTCTGCCCAAATTCCTCAAATATCTAAATTTAACCCACAATTTTTTACTATGATTTAAACTACAGCTCAAATTGGAGCTCCAGTAGGGCTTACAGTAATGCTGTATTTTGTCCCGGGCCCGGGCCTTAGTGGGCCTAACGGGCCGGGCCTCGCGGTCCCGGGCTTCGTGGTCCCGGGCTCTGGCGGTCCCGGGCCTGGCGGTCCCGGTCTTCGTGGGCTTAATGGGTGGAACCGGCCCGTGACGGGCCTAAGCCCACATGGTCCTGTGCTTAACGGGCCGGGCTCGTAGGCTTCGCGGGCCTAGCGGGTTTTTTTTTTTAAGACAATTTCTTGTAGTATCATGGCTATATTAATATGTAGTATATATGTATATCTAATTATTAAAGTGCTTGACGAAAAAGAAAATAACAAAACAATAGTAAAACACTAAATTGTCATGCATAAATATCACTTCTTGAAGTATATTATATTGTATCTTATGTATATATATTCTCTTATATATTTTCTTTTAGTATATGTATTGTATCTTATGTATATATATTCGCATAATAATATATTTTCTTGTAGTATATATATTGTATCTTATGTATATATGTTCGCATAATATATTTTCTTGTAGTATATATATTGTATATTATGTATATATTGTAGCATAATATATTTTCTTTTAGTATATTATATTGTATCTTATGTATATATATTCTCTTATATATTTTCTTATAGTATATATATTGTATCTTATGTATATATATTCGCATAATATATTTTCTTGTAGTATATATATTGTATATTATGTATATATTGTAGCATAATATATTTTCTTGTAGTATATTATATTGTATCTTATGTATATATATTCTCTTATATATTTTCTTGTAGTATATATATTGTATCTTATGTATATATATTCTCTTATATATTTTCTTGTAGTATATATATTGTATCTTATGTATATATATTCGCATAATATATTTTCTTTTAGTATATATATTGTATATTATGTATATATATTCGCATAATATATTGTCTTGTAGTATATATATTGTATATTATGTATATATTTTCGCATAATATATTTTCTTGTAGTATATTATATTGTATCTTATGTATATATATTCTCTTATATATTTTCTTGTAGTATATATATTGTATATTATGTATATATTGTAGCTTATAAATAATTCTAAGTATAGACAAAGAAATATTGCGAAAAGAAGCTCATGGGTAGAAGCAATAAATTTTATTACCAAAAAATGACATATCTTTCTTAGTCATCCTTCCCCCAATGGAATGAGCACAACAAGGTACTAATACCACCATTAGAAGGAAAAAAAACTAAGGAAGATGTGCCAAAATACAAGTTACATATTATTCTATGTATTATCTCTAACAAATCTCATAAATCCTTCAAGGTTCGGAGGAGGTTGCGTTGGTGGTGGTGGAAAAGAAGCTTGTTCATCACCACTTCCGGGCGAAGCCGAATCCTCCGCAAGTTCCGCTATCATTTCTTCATAAGCTTCATCTATCGCCGGTTGTGCTTCTGCAATTCCAAAGTTTCTTCTTTCCGAGCGGATCCAATCTCTAAACAATACTGATTTTTCCAAGCTATCCCTCATAGACGCTCTATGATCACCTATTTGCAGTCTTGCTTGACTAAAAGCGCTCTCTGATGTAACAGTTGAAGCTTGAATTGATAAAATATCCTGAGCCATCCTTGCAAGAACAGGAAAATGTTTTTCCCTTGCCTTCCACCATTCCAAAAGATCAAAAGAGCCGTCTGGATTCTCCTTTTCAAGTCCCTGAGATAAATAAACTTGAAGCTCATTTAGATGTGAAGTTTCATCATAATTTTCACCTTGAGACCCCCTGAACTCCGTCCAAGATTTAAGAGCTTTTAAGCCCGCAACTCTTTTAGAGGATTGTGAGCTAGACGAAGTAGGGGTTGGAATAGTTGGCCTAGCATGCTCTAAGGCAAGTTGATAAGCATTATAAACTGTTTGAGCGTTAATCTTAATTGAAGCTTTTGCATCTGCAAGTGTCGCAATTTCCTCATTTGAAAGATCTAAAGCCTTATAAATATTTGAATACCAAAAATGAGGACCTCCCAATTTCATTGTAGGATTTAGCATTGCAGCAAGACCATAAATAGGAGGGATAGGAAAAAAATATTTTTTAAACTTTTGTTTCATTTCATTTATAGCCATATTCATCACATTTTTTAAAATACTCTCTAAGTCTACTTCTACGGTTTGAATAAAAAAGCCAATTAAGAGTCATTCTAACCTTTTCAATTTCTATGTTTAATATTCGCATACCATCACCGACAATTAAATGATAAATATGACAAATACATCTAACATGGAAAATATTAGTAAATGCAGGATTTAGTGTTGTTGTAAGCATGCCTATAGCACTGGTGTTACTAGAAGCATTATCCATTGAAATTGCCATTATTTTATCGCTAAAGCAAAAATATCTACAAATATCTGCAACAGTGTTAGCTATAAACTTACCTGTGTGACGCGAATTAATTATTCTATATGCAATTATGCGTTTTTGCATTATCCATTCCTCATCTATCCAATGACTTGTAACAGTTAGGTAATCACAATCATTACCACTTCTACCAATATCAGTAGTAATAGAAATCCGATTAGGTATATGAGTAAATAAATACCGCAAATATTGTTCATATTCATGTTTGAATTTATAAATATCACTCTTAATTGTTGCGCGAGGCCAACCTTTATAAGTAGGATTAAACACTCTTCTAATATAATGAACCCAATTAGGATTAGAAGCAAAAGTATAAGGTAAGCACATAACAGTAATCATCTTTGCTAATTCTTCACGATCTCTATTTGGATCGTAATATAAAATACCTCCAGTGACAGTGTTAATTCCTGGTTGAACTAGATTTGAACATGTACTAGGGTTAACCGCAGAATCTACACTTGTCCCCTCTAGCTGCGCTTTCATTTGAAAAAATCTAGCCTTATCTCTAGGGTGTGTTTTTATGTGCCTAGTCAAACTACCTGTGCCGCTACGGTCTCCTACATATTTATGCGACATTAATTTCCCACAAGTTTTACACTTAGCCTTATTTTTTTCTCTTACTTGAGTAAAAAAATTCCAAACTAATGATGTTTCTAGGCGTTTAGCAGGTTCTCTATTAAAAGTAGGAGTTTCTACAGGTGGGTCGACCGGTGCATCACTTGGGTTATTAAGAGGACTAGTAGGTGTATCATCTAAATCCGGTGCTTGAGTTTCATCATCATCCTCATTTTCCTCATTATTTTCTAAGATGGTTTCATTAGGATAAAGAGCATTCATAATTTCATCATCTAATCTATCACCTGGTGCAACATTATGATAAAATTCACTATCGGTAAATTGAAAACAAGGGTGATCACTATCAAGAATTACGGAAGGAGGAGGACGTCTAGGTTGGCGACTACTTTCAACTTGCTTATCTTTTCTAGGTCGGGGAGCCGGGGGAAGGGTAGTTGGTTGGCCACTACTTTCACCGGTTTTATCTTTTCCTTTACCAAACATTTTTTTCAAAGTAAATGCCATATTAATTATAATTATGCAAACTAAACCACACAAAAATATATTCTAAAAACGTAAGAGTTGAAACGAGTTTACCGGATTGCCGAACAACTTCTTGAAAATTGAAAATCGTTGAACACTTGAAAACTTCAATTCAACAACTTCACAATTTTTCACGAAATTTCAACAATAAATTAAGTAATTGTAGTAGAGAGATTGAGAGAGATTGAGAGATATTGAGAGATATTGATGAATTGGTGAATAAAAATGAAAGAATGAGGGGGTATTTATAGTTGAGAAATGGGGAAAAGTGTAATTATATAAAGTTTGGGGTTAAAATAAAGTTTGGGGGCCAAATGGCCATTTTTTTAACTTAAAAAACGGTCATATTTTCAGCCCAAACGGCTAGATTTTAAATATGGCCGTTGGAGATTTTTTTTTCTTTTTTTTTTTTTGAAAAATAGCCGTTGGGCCCGCCAGGCCCGCCGCAGGCCCGCCTGCCGGTCCCGGGCTAAACGGTCCCGGGCTCGTGGGCTCAACCATGAAGACCAGCCCGTGACGGGCTCAGGAGGCCCACCAAGACCGGCCCACCCAGGACCGGCCCACCAGGGCCACCAAGCCCGTTAGGACCGCGGGCCCGATCCGGTCCGGTTCAGGCTCGGCCCACCGAGCAGCCCTAGCTTACAGGATAAGACTTTTTTGAACTAGTGAATTTAATATTAGACCAAAAGTTTAAAAAGGCGCAAAATTGATCAATTTTAAATAGTAAATGGGCAAATTTGACTCTTTCCCCCTAAAACACAACTACTGTAGTTGATTTGCTACACGAACAACTACTAGTCAGCAATTTCCAACATTGGTCCCCCAAAGATAAATGTCGAAACAAAAATAAAGGGGTGATTAAAGGCCATATTTGAGGTATTTGAAGGATCACTTCTCCGTTTCTCGCAACAGTTGGGAGAAAGAGTTTTGTAATGAACACCCAATGGGTTAAACCAGCTCAATCAGCTATATATATAACTTAGGCAGGAAAAATGGAACAAATCATTAAACAAATGGATAAGTTCCCAAATCTTTCAAAGGAATTCATGGAAGTTGATGACGGTGGATCGAGTCATAACATGAACACAGCTCATTCAGAAAGTGTTCTTATTTTTCAATAATGTCAGCTTGCCTCCCACAAATACACCTTACCAATAATTCTGCCTACCATGACTTAAACAGACAGAAACAAGTCACCTAGCATTTTATCTCAGATGGAATTTGAATCCTGATCTCCAAAGTTCTCACCCATTTTATTAACCACTAGATCAATCCTTTAGGTGCAAGAATATGAAGCAGAAAAGTCTGAAGGATGTTAGCAATCCATGAGAAATTCTCGAGCTGGTCACAATACATGAACATATCACACCCTTGTTCAAGGGCGGATTTAGGATTTGAATTCTATGGGTTCAACCTCCAATGTTCTTAGGATTGAACTCATTGTATTGGTAAAGCTATGGGTTCATACATACTAATTTTTGCATTTTTGGTGGACTTTTTCACAAAAATATATGTTCCACGTCGAAAGCACTTAGTTCAGTTGAACCCGACATTCCTATGTTGCATCCGCCCTGGCCAAGAAATAGCAACCAAAACACCTTTACAACCTCTTTTCCTGCTACACCGAAACACCGTATTCACAGTTAGAAACCTCCGATGAGCCATTAGTTACTTCCTTGCATCGTGTTTTCTGGAACAAAACATGACATGCATTGTTGAGGTTGTGAACCGTATATTGAGTCAACCGAGAAACAGAGATTCTGTTTCAGTGTTCCATATCTTTTCTGTCACCAACAAACTTCATTGTTCAGTCAACCCCTTGATTGATTCTTGCATTCTCCAGAAATTTTGCCTACAAAAGTACATTAGTTTATGTAAGTTAGTAATGTCAAACCTGCTAGAAAGCACAAGTGTTTAAAATGTTGACTACATTCTATGACATTCTGTCATGATGGATGAGGAATTTGGGCTCAAAGAGGATATTGGGCTGTCTGCAGATGCAAGAATTGGGCCAATTAGGAGACGCGGAAGAACTAAAATATCACCACAAAGGCTTTTGGCCTATATCTGGGATCCGGGTTACGGGTCAGGTACATTGTAATGAATAGTTAAATAGGGGAATAGTAGCAGTAGTATAGTAGGCTGAATGTTGTTAGAAACTTCCCCCCTCTCTGGTCTCTCTCTCCCTCGTCTATTTCTCTCTGTGGATCTGTCTCTCCCCCTACTTTCTTTTTGTTCCTATCCTAATGTCGTTAATGGTTATCATGTTATTTACTATTTCCATGTACTAAGTGTTGCTATTAATCAATATTAATTGTTGTTTGAGGTTCATAACACATTCTTTGTAGGGTTACATGATCTTCAAGCTCTTGTAAAACATTTACATGGTTTTTTAATTAAAGTTTTTCTTAAAATAATTACAGTTTTGAGAGACAATACATCAACCATAAAACTCTTGAAACTTTTTAGGCTTCCAAGTTATTTTGAAAGAAAAGGCTTAAGGAGATGAGAACTATGTAACGAAAAAAAAGTCTAATGAACTTTGAAGAGTGGCAAAGAATGATTTTCTAGAAAAAGTTGAAGAAGAACTGTTGGAAGACTACCTAAGTAACACAAGAAAACACACAGCTTATTTTTCTTTAACAGGAAAAAACTTTCTAGATATTATTCATCAAGTATTGTTCGGAAGCAAGTGAATTTTCCCAACTACTCTTTGAAAATTTATCTCAATGGAACTTAGGGCCAGGGCACCTTAACAAACTCGATCGTCAAACTTAAGTTACTAAATGGAGTGAATCACATTATGAAAGATGAAGCACCATTCTTATAACAAATGCAATTAGATAAAAAGGACTCTAAGAGAAATGAAAAGACAATGTTATATAACACTCTATGTACATTTTCTATACAGAAATATCATGGAGTATATAAATTATTTTGTTTCAGAGGCACTTTTTAATAGACCGTAAAATGTGGAAAAGATTTTTTTGTGAGAAATATTACACTTCTCAAATCATTTTCCACTTTGGTTGA
Organism: Nicotiana tabacum; assembly: GCF_000715075.1. Classification (NCBI taxonomy): domain Eukaryota; kingdom Viridiplantae; phylum Streptophyta; class Magnoliopsida; order Solanales; family Solanaceae; genus Nicotiana; species Nicotiana tabacum. The sequence goes on along the minus strand of NC_134084.1, from coordinate 17,802,359 downwards.
TTAAACTTTTGAAAAGGTGTAATTTGTGGGAAGTAGGTGATAAAAATGAGTATCAAAGAGCAGAAATAATATTTATATACTGATAGAAACCAGTGATAAGAATAAGAACTGAAATGCTACAAATGAAAATGAATTACGCTCTCCTAGAACGCTAAGTGCTTTCTTCCATTAAGCTAAAAACTGCTTTATGCAAGATCTTACCAAATATAGTCATAGTGTATCGTATATAAGATGAAAAAAAAATAAAAGACACTTACCATGAAATTTCCATACTGGTTTTGTTCCATCAGTAACCACCTCAAACATTATTTGATCTCCCTCCTTTAAGCAATGTGTATCACGAAGTTTACTCCATCCACCTCTAATGCACACGCTAGTACCAAAAGGACGTAACATTAAATTCCACGACCTTTGCCATTCATCTCTTATAATCAAATCATATTTCTTGTTGATGAGCCCGTTTGTGAGTGCAAATTGTGTAGGAAGGATCTGAAATGGTATACCACCATTTGCGCATATCAGTAAAAACTTCATATTTTTCACCAAGATTTACGCCAAAACAAAGAAGAAAGAAGAAAATGGTAATGCAGAATCACTTTAGCCCGAACATTCTTGAAGGGTATGTGTGAAATGGGTTTTTAGACTTACCAAGTAACTATACGTAAGGCAATAGGGTCGAATGGTGCATACAAAATGACCAAAAGGCTTGTGAATAGCAGCTTCTACATGGGGAAATGCCTTGCTTGATGACTTGACGCTGGGGTTTGGTTCTTCTGTTACAAGGTAATTGTATACACAATTTCATGTCAAGATATTAAGTATGACAGAGATTATAGTTAAAGTATGAACAGTGTATAAACAACCACCACAAAATGAGTAGGGCTCGTTCTCCAGAGTAAACCTTTCTTGAAATTTCTTTTGGCTTCCAAATAATAAGGAAACAAGAATGATGTTACAGAAATAAAGTTTAATGATTTATATTTTAATATGACTAGATTCTAGAAACACAAAAAAGAATAAGTATACTAGTATTTACTGGGTTATGCTATCCATGCATACATTAACACATTATATTCAAAGTCACCACCCTCCCTCAACTTAGGTAAGAAATTCAAGGCTAAGCAAATTATAGAAAGGATGATATACTTCGGTAGAATCTGGAAGGAGTTGTAAAAATGATCTTATGTGATAAAATGACTATTGAATCCATTGTTCCTTAAGCAACATGTTTGTAGAATCACAAAAAGACTGTCTAGAAAGGTAGAGGAAGAACTGATAGAAGACCATCTTAATTTACTCGAATAGAAACATTCAACAAAAAGGGCCGTCTCAGTACTATTTCTCTTTTCAAGAAAAAGAACTTGTATTGATATTATTCTTCAAATATCGTTTTAAAGTATACGAATTTTCTTCAAACTTTTTAAAATTATAACATATGAAAATTTATCCTCATGGAACCTGGGACAGGGCCTTTGGAGCACTCAATATATAAACTTAATTGGAAAATGGAGCAAACTGCCCCCTTTACTATGAATTATAACCACGAAAGGCAAAGGACACTTCTTATAACAAGCAAAAGCAACTAAAAAGGAACCCTATAAAAGAAAGAACAATGTTATTAACACTTCAAAAACACTATTTAGTTACGATATGGAGCGTATAAATTAGGGTCTTTTTGGTATAACTAAAATGTTTGCTATAGATTCCACATATAGGAAATGTTTTACAAAGATCTTTCATAAATCGTCTTCAAAACTGTTTGGTTGGGTAAATTTTAGAATATGTAGTTGTTTATAAATAATATTTATTACAGTTTTGAATATACAAACACAAAAATAAATTTCATGGTGAAGTTACGTAAAAAGACCGGCAAGGTCGCCTTTAGAGCACTCAATGTATAAACTTGAGTGAATAAATAGTGCAACTGCCCCTTTAGGATGAACTATAACCTATGAAAGACGAAGCACACTTCTTATAACAAGCAAAAGCAATTAAAAAAGACCTCTATAAAAGAGAGACAATGACATATGACTCGATAATACACTATTTAATTACAAAATGGAGTGTATATATTGGGCCCTTTTTTGGTGTAGCTAAATTGTTTGCTACAAAATATATTCCACATATAGGAGGTGTTTTACAAAGATCGCTTCATAGTAACAACCTCAAACATTATATGATCTCCCACCTTTAAGTTAGTTGCAACACAGAACTCACCCCTTCTACCTCCAATATACACTTTAAACCCGTAGATAGGTAACCTTAAATTACATGACCTTTTGTCTTTCATCTCCAATAATCACACCACAATTCTTGTTGGTGAGACCATTTGCCAGTGAAAATTGTGTAGGAAGGTACTGAAATAGTTTAATAACCATTTGCACATATCATCAAAATGAGATTGACCTTTCTTGATAACATGAGGCTGGAGTTTTTTTTTCTATTAAATTGTGAATTGTAGTCAAACCCATGTCAAGAATATTAGATAAGACAAAATGATTACAATTAAAGCATGCATAGCCTCTAAACACCCACCCCATCTTTTGGCTAATTTTTCATTTTAATAAATTGGAACTTGTTTTAGGAGGAAGGGACTTAACTTGCAAATTCGTCAAGTATAAATTACTTGTACTATAATACGTAGAAACTGGATATTATCATGTGGTAATTATTGTGATGCAATTAATGTGCACACTTCAGTAATTACAGTATTTTGTGCTACTGTTTTAAAGTTCTAATTTTCTTAATAAGATCACAAACTACTGCATTATACTCATGTCATCAACAAATCTCCAAAAGGCTTGAGGACCAAACTGCATATCTAATGGACTCCAAAGATCTTACCTTTTAATTTAAATTTCTTGGAAGTCCCTTCAACAGCATCGCCGGCAGCTTCTTCTTTTTCTTCCTCTTTTTCTTGCAGATACTCTGCATATTCTCTGTTACAGTGCCCTGAATCTAAATGAGAGGGACCAAAAGGCTTGTGAGTAGCAGCTTCAGCATAGGGAAATGCCTTGCTCGATGACTTGATGCTGGGGTTTGGTTTGACTGTTATAGGGTGATAACACAAACCCATGTCAAGAAATTAAGTATGACAAAAAGAATACAACTTAAATTTTATGAATATTGTCCAAACATCCACCCTAACTTTTGCTTATTTTTCGATATTAGCAGGAATTCACTCCCCAAAGTAGACCCTTCTTGATATTTCTTTTAGCTTCCCGATGTTATGAAAATAAAGTTCAATGATATAAAATTTGAATCTGACTGTATTCCAGCAATGCATACATTAGAACAACATATTGAAAATCACCACCCTCCCTCAACTTGTACAAGCAATGAAGAAATTCAAGGGCCAAGCAAACAAGAGAAAGGATAATATACTTCAGTAGAGTTTAGTAGGACTTGTAAAAGTGCTTTTACGGGTTAAAATGACCATCGGATCCCTTGTTCTTTCAGCAACATGTTTGTATAGTTACAAAAATGACTGTGTAGAAAGCTTGAGTAAGAACTTAAAGAAGACCATCTTAATTAACTCAAAGACAAATGCTCACAAAAACAAGTACATCTTGTAGATAGCTATTTCACCCTTTCCAAGTAAAAGAACTTTCATAGATGTTACTTTCAACTTTCTAAATAACAAAAACGTGACATTAAGAGGACTCAACATCTAAATTTGATGAACAGATAGAGCAAACTACCCCTTTATTTTGACTTTTTTTATGACAGTGGTGTCGGGGCCAACTTGCGCACACCGCGACCATTCCGCCGGGTACCTGCTACCTCCCATCAGCACAAGTACCGGATAACACTGCCTACCAAAGATTCGGTAAATTTGAAAAGTGTAGTTGGTTATGGAAAACATGTTTTACAGTATGGGCAACCAAATACTGAATAATGTTATTGAAGATGTAATATAATTTCATGTTGTATATAACCTAGTAAAAGGATCGTAGAAAAATAAGAGGTTGCTTAATTAAGAAACCTTACCATGAAATTTCCAAATTGGTCTTTCTCCATTAGTAACAACCTCAAACTTTATTCGATCTCCCACCTTTAAGTCATTTGCAGCATGGAATTTAGCCCATCTGCCCCCAATATAGACGTGATCGCAAGAGGTATATAGCTTTAAATTCCATGACCTTTGTCTTTCATCTCTAATAATCAAATCACATTTCTTGTAGATGAGACCATTTTTCGATGCAAATCGTGACGGAACACGCTGAAATTGTTTATAACATTTGCACATTGCATGTCATAGGCATCATGTTATCACCGTAAATAACTCCAATTAACAAAGAGGAAAAAAAAGAAAGAAAATGGTGCTTATGTTTCCTTTACCTGAAGATTCTTAACGGTTGGGGGGGACGGGGAAATCAGTTTTGAGACTTACCATGTAACCATTTGTAAGGTAATAGGATCTAACAGTGCATTCAAAATGAGATTGACCAAAAGGGTTGTGAGTAGCAGCTTCTGCAAGGGGAAATCCATCTGAAGAAATTAAATATGACAAACAAGATGCAGGGTTTGGTTTGTCTAAAGACTAAGGGAATTAGCTTACAAATTCATCAAGTATAAACTAATGGACTCTAAAGATCTTACCTTTGAATTTAAATTTCTTGCAAGCCTCTTCAACAATATCTTCTTCTTGTAGTAGATACTCTGCATATTCTCTGTCACAATGACTTGAATCAAATATGATAACCTCAAACACCATGTTTCCTTCATGTCTGAAAATCAACAGATCTCCTAACTGCAAATCATGCTGTTGTGCAAAATCAGCCCAACCCACTTCGAATCGGCAACCGTTCACCTTCACCCGCCACTGCTTACTACCCCTTCTAAGTATTGCATGTTCAATATGGTCATATCCTTTCAGATACTTCAAGAAACCAGTAGGAATTTTCTGCAGTGCATTATGTACTTAGATTAGCCTTGTTCCAAATCTTAGGAGAGGAAATCGTACTAACTATCTAACCGGTTAAACAATTAAAAGAATGTTCATATGGACTATGGTTTTTCTAGGATAAATTTTTCCACCTATATATGATACATGCATATAGTAGACAAAGGAAAGAAGAAATAGATATCATACTCACAAGACCATTCTTGAAACCTGGCTGAATAGGTTTGAAAAAATGAGGTTTCTTTGGAGGGACTCTCATGGCAAGCAGTCACAGTCAGTGGTGAAGCTATGAATTTAGCCAAGGGTGTTCAAATTTGAAAGAACTGAAAAAATATTCCGACAAAGGGTGTTCAATATGTGCTATATAACTCTAAAATGTAATATTTTACCTATATAAACAATGTAATTTTTCGACGAAGGCTGGTCCATCTTATAAGTTATAACAATGTGACTTCGGCCATGGTCACAGTGAACAAAGTATATATCTCTTGTTTAACTCTGTTTTTTGAGATTGATACACAGACAAAGATACTTTTATTTTTATTAGTGTTTTACAAAACTTTAAGGATATTTTGGTCATTACTACTTTTTGCCAAACATATCAGCTTCAGCAATTCTATCAAAACATATTCACCTTTAACTTTATGCTTATCAGCTATTTATAGAGCGGGGCCAGCATTGTCCTTACCGGTAAAGCATAACCCAATAGTTTTGGTTCCAACTCTTTATCTATATTAAAAGTTCCCTTAATATGTATTTACTCGCCAATAAGCCACTTTTTAGAATCCAGAATCCCATAAACTCAAAATCTTAGCTCCGCCTTTGGCTCTTTACAATCAGCTAGCCCAAATGGGCACTTACAATCAGCTAGCCCAAATAGTTAATTTCAGAATATTAGTGTTTTTCTTTTTTCTGGGAAAAATTGTTCACCTCCATGTCATACATACATGCATACATATAGCAGACAAATGACAAATGAAAATAACTAAAAGGGTTAATTTGACTCACCAGAGCGTGCTTGAAACCTGGCTGAATTGGCTTGAAAAAGTGAGGTTTCGCTGGACGGACTTTCTCTTTCATAGCCAGCAGTAAAAATTGCAGTTACTATAGTCTATAGATAAAGTATCTTTTTTCTACTTTGTGATTGATATAATTGAAAGATTGAAGCTTCAATTCAGTTCAGGGGATGCAATTATTTGGCAAAACAGACGAAATTTTCCAGCATCCCAAAGTAAAATTGAAGAGAACTGAGGATTTTATTTTGTGATTAACACAACAAATACAACCTGTGTGAGGCTTTATAAATAGCATAAGAAATTTTTAAAAGTTGTGGTCTTAAAAATTATGGGGCCATAATATTTGTGTGGCTATAAAAACTTAATAAATGGATAAAATGAAAGAGTTTAAAGTTGAATTATTTCTAAATTTAAAAATATGTCATTTATTTTAGAACATACAACAAAAAATACTCATTTAATATGAAGGAGAGAAAGTACAACATAAGTGGAAAGTTTAGTCCCACTTTGAACAAAGCAGCTTTGTGTTTTCCACTTCTAGTGTGGAAAATCCATTTGATAGATTTTCCAAGTAAACAAAGTTATGGGCTGACTTAGGGCAGCCAAGTAAAAATTGCGTGGAGTAACCATATTTTAAAGTAGTATTTATTTTTTATTAATCATTTTAAAGTAGTAACCATTTTGCGTGTATAACCATTTTTTAAAAATTGCGTGGAGCAAAATTAGCCACTGATCTATTAAATTAATATGAAAAGATGGCGTTACCCTTTCTTCTATCTCTTGACCCCGCCTTGGCCCAGCACATCTTCTTCGTTCCAGTGTCAAAAGTCCCTGCTCTTTGTTCCTTTTCTCCTCCTCGAAATCGACCAGGTGAGCTCATCTCACTAACCAACCCAGTTCCTTCTCTCTCTCTCTCTTTCTTGGGGATTAGGTGACAGAGTATACAATTCAATATCGACCAAATGAGAGATACTGCACTCTTAAGAAATCTCAAGCTTTTCTATCTTGTTTGCTACTTGGTTTGTAGTTTATGTTTTCTTTGGTCTAGAACTGTTGAGTTTTTGTTTAAGATGAAATAGTCTTAAAATTAGAGTGTATGGGAAATGGGATTTAGATTTGGATTCGGATTTGGTCAAATGATCGATCGATTGATTAATTTTTTGGACCAAATTTATTTGTTAATAGTGAATATTAACGTGATATAATCCGTGTTTGTAACGGATGTTTTCCAATCCGTATATTGTGTTGCAACACAATACAATAAGCAACCTAGTGCACCTCCCACAATGGTGCAAGTGTTCCTCCCACCAAGCAAGTGTATATACCACCATGTAAGTGCTTTCTCCATGATCTAGTGCTTGTTGCACCATGGAAGGGGCGGATTTCTCTCAAATAACTGCTATAAATAGAGCATAAGTTGGAGAGAAAGAAGAACACATCGGAAAAAACACTTGAAACACTCTGTATACACTTAATATACACTCTGTATACACTGGATATACACTCTGCATATACTGGATATACACTCTGTATACACTGCGTATACACTGGAAAAACGAATTGCAATTTGATATTCTCTTCAGTAAGAATTCAACATTGGCTATACTTTGCATTCCTTCCTCTCAGAATTTCCATTCGACTTCTGAGTTGTCCTCCTTATTCTGCATTGTTTTTAACTACAAACAAAGCATCCATAAGTGTGATTTGTTGCCGAACTTTGTGTTCGCTGAAACACTGGGGTTTGAAGTACCGCTACACCAGTGTGTAATTCGTTCTATCCTGGGAGGAAATAATCTATAACCTTGGGTACTAGGAGGGGATTAAATTCCTTAAGGAAACACTGTGAATTCAGTGGGCTCGAATTAATTTCTGTTTTTTATTTATATTTACGTTTATAAGCTAACGTTCTAATTTCCAGAATCATTATTTACAAGTACAGAGGAACAACAATCTTAAGGAATTTAATAATTTAATAATTTAATTTCTGTATTTGTGTTACTTTTATTATTCTGGAAACTATAACCTTGTTTCCAACCTTTGTGGTTTTTTGTGTACTCCCGTTTGGAGAGTTAAGCCTTCGTTGCGGTTTGTTGGAGATTAAAATCTACGTGATTTTTACTCCAGTTTTAAAACCTTCGTGGCATTTTGTTGGAGATTAAAATCTACGTGATTTTTCACTCCAGTTTTAAACGTTTATTAAACGTTTGATTGTGTCATTTTTACAGTAAAAATGGCGAATGACGGAAATCAAGCTGTTCCGATGATGACTGCCAACGCATCGACAAGTCGAACTCCGGCGTTGGCACCGGCAGAGAAACCCGGAAAATTTTCTGGGATGGATTTCAAGCGCTGGCAGCAAAAGATGTTCTTCTACCTGACTACGTTATGTCTACAGAAGTTCATCAAGGAAGATGTTCTTGATCTTCCAGATGAAACTCCAGAGAATGATAGCTTTCTCGTGATTGAGGCGTGGAAGCATTCTTACTTCTTGTGCAGGAATTATATTCTTAGCGGACTGGAGGATAATCTGTATAATGTATACAGTGGCGTGGAGACGTCAAAAGAATTGTGGAATGCACTTGAAAAGAAGTACAAAACTGAAGATGCCCGGATGAAGAAATTCATCGCCGCAAAATTCTTGGACTACAAAATGGTAGATAGCAAGTCTGTTATTACCCAAGTCTAGGAATTGCAAGTGATTATTCATGATCTACTTGCTGAAGGTATGTTTCAAATAAATACTGATATTGAAAGTAAATTTTTTAGTAATTTTACTAACGGAATTTTCATTGAAGGTCTTGTCATCAATGAAGCATTCCAAGTAGCAGCAATAATTGAGAAGTTGCCTCCATTGTGGAAGGACTTCAAAAATTATTTGAAACACAAACGAAAGGAGATGTCCCTTGAAGATCTCATTGTTCAATTGAGAATCGAAGAGGACAACAAAGCTGCTGAGAGAAGAGGCCGTGGAAATTCAACAATAATGGGAGCAAATATTGTTGAAGATAACAAAAAGAGAAAGAAGGCTTCTGGTCCGAAATACAACCCAAGCAAGAAGCGGTTCAGTGGAAACTGCTACAACTGTGGGAACACCGGACACAAATCTACGGAGTGTCGTGCTCGGAAGAAAGACAAGCAAAGGGGTCAAGCAAACATGGTAGAAAAGCATGATGATGTTGATGACTTGTGTGCCATGCTTTCTGAATGCAACCTGGTAGGAAACCCAAAGGAGTGGTGGATTGATTCTGGAGCCACTAGCCATGTTTGTGCTGTGAGGGAAGCATTTTCTACATATGCTTCTGCTGGACCCGAAGAGACGCTCTCTATGGAAAATGCTGCTACAGCAAAAATTGAAGGATACGGTAAGATATTTCTCAAGATGACTTCTGGCAAGGTCATGACTTTGAATAACGTCCTTCATGTTCCCGAGATTAGGAAGAACTTAGTCTCTACTGGACTTCCTGTAAAGCACGGTTTCAAGTGCGTTTTTGTATCTGACAAGGTAGTGATTAGTAAGAATGAAATGTTTGTAGGAAAAGGTTACCTTACTGAGGGCCTTTTCAAGCTGAATGTAATAGTTGTTGAAACTAATAATAAAACTTCAGCTTCTTCTTACTTACTTGAGTCAAATGATTTATGGCATGTACGTTTAGGTCATGTCAATTATAAAACCTTGCGAAAAATGATAAACTTGGAAGTATTGCCTAAGTTTGAATGCGAAAAATCAAAATGTCAAATATGTGTGGAATCTAAGTATGTTAAACATCCTTATAAGTCGGTTGAAAGGAATTCAAATCCTTTAGACTTAATTCACACAGATATTTGTGACATGAAGTCAATACCATCTCGCGGTGGAAAGAAGTATTTCATAACTTTTATTGACGATAGTACTCGATATTGCTATGTTTACTTACTTAATAGTAAAGATGAAGCAATAGACGCATTCAAGCAATACAAAAATGAAGTTGAAACGCAACTTAACAAGAAAATCAAAATGATAAGAAGTGATAGGGGTGGTGAATATGAATCTCCTTTTGAACAAATATGTTTAGAATATGGAATTATTCATCAAACAACAGTCCCTTACACGCCCCAATCCAATGGGATTGCGGAAAGAAAGAATCGTTCATTAAAGGAGATGATGAACGCATTATTGATAAGTTCTGGTTTGCCACAGAACTTGTGGGGGGAAGCCGTTCTTACGGCCAGCCGAATACTAAATCGAGTACCCCATAGTAAAACACAATCCATTCCATATGAAATATGGAAAGGAAGGAAGCCCAACTTGAATTATTTTAAAGTGTGGGGGTGTTTGGCAAAGGTGCAAGTTCCTAAACCCAAAAGGGTAAAAATAGGACCGAAAACAGTTGATTGTGTTTTCATAGGATATGCAACTAATAGTAAAGCATATCGATTTCTGGTTCATAAATCAGAAAATCCCGACATTCATAATAATACGGTTATAGAATCAGATAATGCTGAGTTCTTTGAAAATATATATCCGTATAAAAAGGAATGCGAGTCGATTGGTGAAGGATCTAAACGACCTCGGGAAGAAACAAAAGAAAGTACATTTAATCAGGGGGATCCAAGACGTAGTAAACGTCAAAGAACGTCGACTTCGTTTGGACCAGATTTTGTAACTTTCTTATTGGAAAATGAGCCTCGAACATTTAAAGAAGCTATGTCTTCTTTGGAATCATTGTTCTGGAAAGAGGCAGTCAATAGTGAAATAGAATCCATATTGAACAACCATACATGGGAATTGGTTGATCTTCCTCCTGGAAATAAACCTTTGGGTTCTAAATGGATTTTTAAGAGAAAAATGAAAGATGATGGCACTATTGATAAATTCAAGGCAAGACTTGTTGTCAAAGGGTATAGACAACGAGAAGGTCTTGACTACTTTGATACATACTCCCCAGTTACAAGGATTACGTCCATACGGATGTTAGTAGCATTAGCTACAGTGTATGGTCTTGAAATTCATCAAATGGATGTTAAAACGGCCTTCTTAAATGGAGAGTTGGAGGAAGAAATTTACATGGAACAACCTGAAGGATTTGTGGTTCCAGGTAAAGAAAATAAGGTATGTAGACTTGTTAAGTCCCTTTACGGACTAAAACAAGCACCCAAACAATGGCATGCGAAATTTGACCAAACAATGTTGTCAAATGGTTTTAAGATAAATGAATGTGATAAATGTGTGTACATTAAAAATGTTCCAAATCACATAGTCATTGTTTGCCTATATGTGGATGATATGCTGATAATGAGTAATAACATTGCCAACATAAATGCTACTAAGTGTATGCTAACTAGCAAGTTTGATATGAAGGACTTGGGAGTTGCGGATTTAATTCTGGGGATTAAGATCCAAAAGACTCCTCAAGGCCTGGCATTGTCACAATCTCATTATATTAAGACAGTACTTGAAAAATTCAAGCACTTGGGCTTTAAAGTTGCAAAGACTCCAATTGACGTGAATCTTGCACTAGCAAAGAACAAAGGCCAAAGCATATCACAATTGGATTATGCTCGTGTGTTGGGATGCTTAATGTACATCATGAATTGTACACGACCAGATATAGCTTGTGCTATAAGTAAACTAAGTCGATACACGAGCAATCCAGGCCAATCTCACTGGATGGCAATGAAACGAGTTTTGGGATACTTAGAACATACCCAAAACTTTGATTTGCACTACAGTAAATATCCTGCGGTGATTGAAGGATATTGTGATGCAAATTGGATCACCGGTTCAACTGATTCGAAGTCCACAAGTGGATATGTATTCACTATTGGTGGAGGAGCGGTATCTTGGAAGTCGTCCAAACAAACATGTATTGCCCGCTCTACAATGGAGGCTGAGTTCATAGCCTTAGATAAAGCCGGTGAAGAAGCTGAATGACTCCGGAATTTCTTGGAAGATATTCCATTTTGGCCCAAACCGTTGGCACCAATATGCATACACTGTGATAGCCAAGCGGCAATTGGAAGGGCTGAGAGTGTTATGTATAACGGTAAATCTCGTCATATACGACGAAGACATAAAACCGTTAGGCAACTTCTCTCTAGAGGAATTATCACGATTGACTATGTAAAGTCAAGTGATAATGTGTCAGATCCACTTACAAAAGGCCTAACTAGAGAGGTAGTTGAGAAATCATCGAGGGGAATGGGACTATGGCCGAGAATAAGTCATTGTGGCGGTAACTCTACCTAGAAGACTGGAGATCCCAAGATCTAGGTTCAAGGAGATCAAACAAAGTCATTAATGATGGTTCAACATTGTCAACAAAATTTGTTTTAGTCCATTCTCGTGATGAGACAATGTTCAGTACCAAGGATAAAACATTAAGGCTTTTTAATGATTTCTAAATTTGATACATGGTATATCAAATAGTGTATCTACGGGATGACACGTTTAGGAATCACCTATGTAAGTGTGAAGTGTTAGCCGCTTCAAGGAGAATTTTGCAAGGCCAATTCTCTACGCACTTATGAAACCAGGCAGTGTTCATGGCTGAAACGAACACAACAATGAGAACCAAAGACGGTTAAGGGATTGATTGTGTGACTTATGGTTGTCTAGGTATACACTAAAGTTCGACGGTTCAAAGATATCAAATCTACCGATTGACCGAGTATATCCGACATAAGTTCACTACGGAAAGTTCAAAGGGAAACCTACTTATCCAGATGCAATTAATTCTTGTTTGCAAATCACACAAGTTTTTCATGCATACTTCTGTGATATAGCCATTCCCCATTCATGTGGGGGATTGTTGAGTTTTTGTTTAAGATGAAATAGTCTTAAAATTAGAGTGAATGGGAAATGGGATTTGGATTTGGATTTGGATTCGGATTTGGTCAAATGATCGATCGATTGATTAATTTTTTGGACCAAATTTATTTGTTAATAGTGAATATTAACGTGATATAATCCGTGTTTGTAACGGATGTTTTCCAATCCGTGTATTGTGTTGCAACACAATACAATAAGCAACCTAGTGCACCTCCCACAATGGTGCAAGTGTTCCTCCCACCAAGCAAGTGTATATACCACCATGTAAGTGCTTTCTCCATGAGCTAGTGCTTGTTGCACCATGGAAGGGGCGGATTTCTCTCAAATAACTGCTATAAATAGAGCATAAGTTGTAGAGAAAGAAAAACACATCGGAAAAAACACTTGAAACACTCTGTATACACTGGATATACATTCTACATATACTGGATATACACTCTGTATACACTGCGTATACACTGGAAAAACGAATTGCAATTTGATATTCTCTTCAGTAAGAATTCAACATTGGCTATACTTTGCATTCCTTCCTCTCAGAATTTCCATTCGACTTCTGAGTTGTCCTCCTTATTCTGCATTGTTTTTAACTACAAACAAAGCATCCATAAGTGTGATTTGTTGCCGAACTTTGTGTTCGCTGAAACACTGGGGTTTGAAGTACCGCTACACCAGTGTGTAATTCGTTCTATCCTGGGAGGAAATAATCTATAACCTTGGGTACTAGGAGGGGATTAAATTCCTTAAGGAAACACTGTGAATTCAGTGGGCTCGAATTAATTTCTGTTTTTTTATTTATATTTACGTTTATAAGCTAACGTTCTAATTTCCAGAATCATTATTTACAAGTACAGAGGAACAACAATCTTAAGGAATTTAATAATTTAATAATTTAATTTCTGTATTTGTGTTACTTTTATTATTCTGGAAACTATAACCTTTGTGGTTTTTTGTGTACTCCCGTTTCGAGAGTTAAGCCTTCGTGGCGGTTTGTTGGAGATTAAAAGCTCAAAAGTTAAGGACACTTCGTCCTGAACTTACAGTTACAAGTTCAAAAGTTAAGAACACTTGGTCCTGAACTCAGACTAACACGCTCAAAGTTAAGGACAATAGGTCATGAACTTAGACTTACAAGTTCAAAAGTTAAGGACAAGTAGTCTTTAACTTAGAGTTACAAGCACATAAATTAAGGACAGTTGGTCCTGAACTTCGAGTTTCAAGTTCAAAAGTTAAGGACATGTAGTCCTGAAGTCCTAAACTTAGAGTTGCAAGTTCAAAAGTTAAGGACACTTGATCCCGAACTTTTATGAGCAGAAGGGTGTTTTCGTCTGGGCATGTAAAGTTTATTAAAGTTGTGGCTAAAGATAAAGACATTTTAAATAGTGGCTTAAAAGTAAATACATGTGTTATTAGTGGCTAACCGTACACTTCCCCCGCAGCCCAACTGAAGTGGGCTTTGGCATTTGACTAGTCGGGCTGGACTGACACATTATTTAAAGAGAAACTTTCAGAAACCACTATGTTTTAGTGGTTATTAGCTAGTTGTAGCTATCATTTACTATATTACTTCCTATAGCTATGTTTTCAGATTTTTTAGAGTGTATTCGATGTATTTAAACTATTGTATTCATGAATATAGTAGCATTTCTAGACGAGAAACATGGGATTACAGCTAGACAGATTTTTGTATTCCCGTATTCGACTGTATTCATGGCGTGAAATATGGGATTACAGCTGGACAATTTATTGTATTCGACTGTATTCACGGCGTGAAACAGGGGATTACACTATTTTTAAACGGAAATTGAATCAATTAACATAATAGACTCCTAATATAACTCAACAAACTCAATTATAACACACAAAATTTGTATTTTCAGTTATAAAAAAAGATTCTCAACCGAAAAATATCCCAAAAACATAGCAATCTTCAGAGAAATTATATAATACATCTGAATACATAAATTATATTAATTAAAAAAACATATGAATACATTCATGGAATATAGCGAGACAGTGAATACAATAAAATACATATAATACAATGAAAAAAAATGAATACAATGAAATACATAGAATACGGCGAGATACATTGAAATAAAATGAAAAAAGAAAAGAAAATGAATATAATGAAATACAACGAGATACATTGAAATATATTAACAGAAAATTGACTTTGTTGGGCCTGAGGATAAACCAGAGGACAAAGGCTACAACACCAACGATGACCAAAAGAGTGCAGAGTATCTGGAAGATGCAAGTGCAGATGCAGTTGAAGAGACAGCCGCAACAACAGCTGAATGGGTTGCAACAGCACCCGCTGCCATGGCCTGGGCGATGGTAGGTCTTGGACGGCGGCATAATTAATGGGTTGTAATATGCTCCGTTCAGATAGGGTCCGGCCATGGTTGACGTGAAATCAAGAAACGCAAAAGAGCAATTGAGTTGTTAGATGGAGTTGGGCGAAATAGCAGAGTTCATCTTCAGACTTGATCCGGCGGAGGAGAAGACATCGGGAAGTAGAGAGAGAGAGAGAGAGAGAGAGAGAAAGAGGGAAAATAGATATGGGGTAGGGGATGGGAGAAATTTGAGGGGATATTGTCACACCTCCTTTTTGCGCGCCCCGCCCTGAGGGGTAAGATGCGCGGGTGGAGTTTTTCTAATTTAAGTGACAATATTCGAAATGGGATTATTTATTTAATTCAGAGTCGCCACTTGGGAAAGGTTTGGCTTTTGGTGTCCCAAGTCACCGATTTATCTTGAATCCCTAGTCGAGGAAAATTTTCGACTTTTCCAAATGAAGTCTGCGAACCAGAAATTCTAAGTAAGGAATTCTGTTGACCCGAAGGAAGGTGTTAGGCACCTTCGAATCCCATGGTTCTAGCACGGTCACTTAAATTGTTATAATGGCTAAATATCTGATTTAAATACATGTTGTGACTTATGTGCTTTTATTAAGTTTTAACCACTTTTATTATTATCATTTACTTTTATAGAATTGCAACGTCGTGAAAATGTATCTCGAACCACGTCACAATCAATGCACCCGTAGTTGTTAACACATTTCGACTCTGTTGAGATTTGAAATTGGGTCACATAAATGCGCACCCGAATTTAAGAATGTGATTTGATTAAGTCGCGCCTAAAGAATCTAACGCGTTATTGTCTTCGGGGAGGGCAGTGGAATTCACTAAACAGCCCGTCCCAAATTCTAAGTATTTATTATGACCAATTATTGAGGGCCCCGCAATTTGCCTTTTGATTTGGCGAGGCTCGTCTCATTATTTTAGAAGGGTACCCTACAAGAACTACATTTTACTACATTTATCTTTTAAGGGAAGGATGATGCCGAATTTAGCTGGTTTAGACAAATACGGACTGAATCCTTATTATGTTTGCCGAACCTAAACTTGTTTGATTACTTGATTGATTGTTCATGAGGTGAGAGCTACGGCATGCTTTGTCTTCAACAAGTGAATATGCTTATTAATTCGCTAAGTGAGATTGCAAACAAACTAACAACATATGTTGAGTTATGTTTTAACGACCTCCAAGTTCTATTCTTAACACTCTAACCTATTCGAAATTGATAAAGAAATCGGCTGTTTTATTAGGAAAAATTACTACTAATTGAACTCAAAAATGATTATCAGTTTTTCTCAACAATCATTACATCATTTCGAAATAAAAATCTGTAACGAAACCCAGTATCGAACCTGTATTGGAACGAATGAACTGACAAGAGAACTGGCATTCATAGCCATACTCTTAGTGTGACTGTATGGGAGTTTGTTTGGGGATACATTTATCCCGGACCCCAGTATCGCAGTTTTGTCAATTCAGTGGTCTAGGCAAAATACATACAATGCTCACCATGACTCTATGTTATACAGTCATACTAAATCAAACAAGTGTTATACTTGAACTGAATGTATACTAAATCAAAACATGCTGTCCATGTCATACTGTCATTACTATTGAGCCATGCTATCTAAAAGTTCATCTTAAACAAAATGTATGCTAGTTCCTACAGAATATTTGCAGTTCACAGTAAGAATACAGGCCCAAACAACATTCGAACTATCTTTTTACACCAATGCTATAACATAAACTGGCGTTCATTCCTTTATTTCTGCTTCAACTTCAAACTTTCAACAATACAAGGTTCAAAGGTTGTGTACCTGGGAATATTTGCAATTGAAGAAAAGGGGCAATCAGTAGAGTGACAATGAACAAATGCAGCAGCAGTAACAGCACCAACAGTAGCAGCAGGGCAGAAATAGCAGCAGACAAAGCAATACAGCAAGAACCCAGCTCGAGTGCAGAGATGCAACTATAGCCAATAGAAAGCAATAGCCAAATAACAGCAACACCCAGTGGAGTAGAATCAGAACTCCAGATAGTAGTAAACCAATGAAAGCACTCAACTAATAGACACAACTGAGATTTCAAAGGATCAGAATTGGCTTGAACAAATTGAAACAACTGAAAACCCAATAACAATAGGAGGAAGAAGGTTTCTGATTGTTGGTTGTATAGCTTCTATCCCTTAACCTCTCTATATCTCTGTTTGTGTTTTTCCTATTCAGCTCTTAAGGTTCAATGTCTATCCTTTTGTGTGTGTGTGTATGTATTTCTATCTCTCAATCCTGTCTCTAATTCTGTCTGTATCTCCAGAACTTCAACTCTCCTCTATCTATGCTCTCTCTGACCTCTAGATGGTATCCTTTTCCTCTCCTCCCTTTTTTGTCTGTCTGTCTCTGTCCATTCTCTTATCCCAATCCCCTCTTTTATATCAGCCTCCCATCATCAATCAGAACATCCTCCCATGTGCTCCCTTATTTTCAGATTCCACTTACTATTTAAATAAGAACACCAGCCCATGATATTCCCTGGCAGACTTACTTTTAGGCAAGGTTTAATATTTTTGAACTAAAGTAAGGTAATGGGCAGCAGAATGTAGTCTGACAGCACATGCTGTCAAACTATTTAATTCAAAAACATTTAGGCAGGGCACAGGATGTGCACAAAATGCACATGTTGTGCATAAGTGCACATGCTCTCCAATTTCAGAACTGTGACTAAACAGAACATTGCTCTTTTACACTTCTGATTTCAAATTACTAATTATAAGCACTAAACTCAGTTCCTAAGTGATTCAAGCCATGCTTATCAAAAGTACATTGATTTGTTATCGTTCGGACAACTGAAACTAATTGACGACATATGTCGACTCGACTATACTAGTTATAACACATACAATCGTAACCAAAAATCAGACATTTAACAGTATCGACACATGATTTGAATTACACTGACTAAGCAAAGTGGTACCCGAGGAATCAATTAGTCAGTCCAAATTTGAAAATCAGCTAGTTGCCCAACACTTACATACACATTATCAAAACAAATGGAAAGACTCAATCAAACAGCAGAGGTTCAAGCAAAGTGGTCAAGGCACAGTTGCTAAAAGTCAAGGACACAAACAAAACATGAACAGACCTTTACCACAATCAGATGAACCAACACAAATAAGAAAAGAAAGAACTCACCTTAAACCTTGAAAAATCAAATCCTCAAACCGGACTCGGACAGACCTTTCTTAAGGCTGAACGAACTTTAATCGAAGTGTTTCTCAAATGAGAAACACTTTGATTAAAGTCCATTAGACCTTAACCTCTTCGGTTCGAACGGATATGGACCAGTGACGAAGAACCAACAAATTCCAAAACTCAGATCTGGGATTCATGCTTCCCTGATCAGATTCGGACCAAACCAAGTATGGTTTGGTCACGAGGGGGGTCTGGGGAGTGTCTGGTATGAAACTGGGGTTAAACTGAATAGATCGAGTTTTGACTCGAATCTTCAAATGAAGATTCGAGAAGGTGGGGAGGGATTCGAACTACATGGTTGATAGATTTGGGTTCAGGATGGCAAGGGCGTTCTAGGGTGTTAAGGGGAGGGTCACCGGCGTTCATGCCGCCGGCTTCCATGGTGAAGGATACAGGGGCGGCTCTAGGGTTTGATGGGGGATGAGGTTGAAGATGGAGGTCGGGGTATTGGATAGGGGGTAGGGTATGTTAAGGGATTATATATGGAATGAGTAGGCGGATCTCGACCGTTAGATCAATTTAGATCTACGGTCTGGATCTGATGGCTTAAGTGGAACGATGTCGTTTCGAGGGTAAGGGGTTTGGGTTGGTCCGGGTGGAAACGGGTCGGGTTCCTCAGTGGGTTGTGGGGAAATGATCTTGGCCGTTGATCAATCTGAGATCAACGGCCCAGACCACACTGGATTAAAACGGTGTCGTTTAGACACCCTGGGCATCCACTGGTGTTGGACCGGGCAGGCCTGGGTTTGGGCTGAGTTTGTTTGGGCCAATTTTGTTAAAATTGGCCCAAGTCCGGAAGGGAAGGGGTCTTTTCTTTATTTTTTTATATTATATTTTATTTTATTTATTTCCTTTTTCTTATTTATTTTAAAAACAAAACTAAGCCAAAAAATCAAATTAAAATTAAATACACACTCAATACAATTATTTGCACACACACTAAAATATTTCAAAACAGGTAAAGTCAAACCAAATAAAATCAACGGACGAAAATGCCTATTCATGATTTTCTATTTAACGACCGGATTACGGTTTGAATTGTGCAGGACACATATATTTTTTGAATTTCATTTTAATAAAGTAAATAAATAAAAATGGGCCAAAGTCACAAATAAATCAACAAGGTGCCGCACAGAAATCCGAAATTGTACAGCAGGGCCAATTATATTTTTTTTATTTCTTTTTGGAGTGATTGTCGTGCGAAAACAAAAATCACGTGCTCACAACTGCCCCTCTTTGTTCGGAAACCCGAAGGGTTTTCGTGCAAAGATAAAGTGAGCGTGTATGAGCGATTTTTGCCTATAGAACACTCCGTATGAAGCATTTTTTGAAAGATCTGACCGAATCTTGCTTCAAAGATTTCCTACATATCCTGGGCTAAACAGGAATCAGGTCAATGTAGTTCGGGAGGTTTTGGTAGCTGGGACTACCATGGGATTGCAATGCTTGCTGCTACTGCTGCTGCTGTTGCCACTGCTACGTTACTGACCGCCTTATTACAACCAAATGGAAATTGGAAACTGAGCTAACTACTTATGTGTATGTCAACTGCTAGTTACAAGATTCCTATCTATGATTCTTTTACGACTTGATCTTGGGTCTTAGCTGATTCTGCTTGCAGACTCCGATCTGAATCTTGATGCTTGCGAGTTGTGGTGACCCGTTTAATCTCTGGGATACTGAGTGAGGCGCGACTGGCAGGGTTAAGGACCTTAATTAAATGCTGGAGTCAATCCGCCTTCCATTTAATCCGAATCTTGGGACACCTCTTTTTCTTCTTTGATTTTGATTTGAGACTCATCTCGTGGGTCATTTCGATCCGTGTGGCTTGAGGTTAGACCTGCGGGAAAAAACAAACAAACGAACGAAATTTCTGCCCCAGTTTCACTAGGAAAATTTCGTTAATTATTCACCAGGAAGTTCATAAAATTGATGAGAGAGGATATGCATGCTCAGTTCAAGGCTGGAGCCCTGACACCAGCTAGCTGGGGAGAGGTTCGGTTTGGGGTTTAAAACCCTAACACCGAACAAAGGAAGAATTCAGTTTAAGGTTTAAAACCCTAATGCTGATTGCATGGGAAAGCTCAGTTTAGAGTTTAAAACTCTAATGCTGGCTGAAAGGAAAAAGTTCAGTTTAGGGTTTAAAACCCTAATGCTGATTGCATGAAAAAGCTCAGTTTAGAGTTTAAAACTCTAATGCTGGCTGAAAGGAAAATTCAGTTTAGGGTTTAAAACCCTAATGCTGACTAAAAGGGAAAATTCAGTTTAGGGTTTGAAACCCTAATGCTGATTGCATGAAAAAGCTCAGTTTAGAGTTTAAAACTCTAATGCTGGCTGAAAGGGAAATTCAGTTTAGGGTTTAAAACCCTAATGCTGACTAAAAAGGAAAATTCAGTTTAGGGTTTAAAACCCTAATGCTGATTGCATGAAAAAGCTCAGTTTAGAGTTTAAAACTCTAATGCTGGCTGAAAGGGAAATTCAGTTTAGGGTTTAAAACCCTAATGCTGACTAAAAAGGAAAATTCAGTTTAGGGTTTAAAACCCTAATGCTGATTGCATGAAAAAGCTCAGTTTAGAGTTTAAAACTCTAATGCTGGCTGAAAGGGAAATTCAGTTTAGGGTTTAAAACCCTAATGCTGACTAAAAAGGAAAATTCAGTTTAGGGTTTAAAACCCTAATGCTGATTGCATAAAAAAGCTCAGTTTAGAGTTTAAAACTCTAATGCTAGCTGAAAGGGAAATTCAGTTTAGGGTTTAAAACCTTAATGCTGACTAAAAAGGAAAATTCAGTTTAGGGTTTAAAACCCTAATGCTGACTAAAAAGGAAAATTCAGTTTAGGGTTTAAAACCCTAATGCTGATTGGCTGGGGATAAAGCTCGAGAATACTACACGATCTATTTTTGAGTTTTCTTGTTTTAATAGAAGATAAAAGGGGGTTTTGCGGGAACTTACCTTTTGAGTGAATTCCTTATTGCCAAAATGTTTCTTGTATCCGCGTACCTTCTTCTTTGGGCGATACCTGCTTCTTGCACGGTTGTCTTGGATTAAAACCTGTTTCAACTTCTCAGACAAAGAACAGCTGTTAGTTCGGAAATGACGGTTGGTTCGGTGACCTTGATCGTTCCCAATTGCTTCGTTGCGTCTTTACTTCTGTTGCAAAGTCCCGCCATTGATTCGATTCGAATGGCGAAACCTTTAGACTACACAGGCTTGTATTTCCGGATTCTGTGATGACTTGCTTCGTAAGGCCCCCCCTTTTTTTTTCTTTTTTTTTGTCCCGTTTTGCTTGGAGGTTCTCAACGGGGATTTTATTGGAGGTATTTTGTGGGGATTTGTACAAAAGGGAAGCTCTGTGGGGAATATTTACAAAGTGGATTCTTTGTGTGGATTTTTGTACAATGGGCATGCTGGGGATTTATTTCAAAGCGGGATTTCTAGGATTTGTTGGGGTAAGCTTGTTGGGGAATATTTACAAAAGGACTCGCTGGGATGTGCTGGGGAGATTCCATTTTTTTTTTTATATATATTGGGGAGATTCTGTGGGAGATTGTACAAGACTCTGTTGGGATTTGTACAGGGGGAGACTCTGTGGGGATTTGTCCGAAGGTGGACTTGCTGGGGAAGATTTCAAGATTTCTCTCTTTTTCCTTTACTCCGGAACACCATCAAACGTCATGATTCATCATGCTTGGGTAATCATATCAACGAGATGAGGTGCTTTCCTTCATGAGACGGGATTCCGTGCAAACAAACCTACCACCTGTCCTTTCCGGTGTGTCCTGAACTCGGGGTTAAAATGCGAAAGGGATTCGAAAAGAAACAAAGAAAAGAGAAAACAAATCAGAAAAGGAGTAACCTTTTCGGGATGAGAAAGACTTATCTGAGGAAGATAATGCTGGCTTTCAATGACATGACATGTTTTTTGGACTGGACGTCTGACCTTCTAAGAGCTTGCGTTTTCCTGAATCAGAACGGATCTGTGATTCCAAACTGGTGGCATTCTGCCGAAACTTTCTTGGGATGGCGTCATTCTTTTCGGCCAACAGCGCCCTTTGCGGGTTTTCGCTGGCTGACCTCTCTCATTTCTCTTCCTGTCATCGCTTGATAGCACTCTTTACAAGTTTTTACTAAACAAGCTCTCTCATTTTGGTTTCTCTTCTCCCGTCGCCTCGTGGTGCCCGAAGGTTTTCACCGCCGAGACTCTCTCATCTTATCTCTCTCAATTCAGAGTGTGATGGTCTTCGTTTGTGACGCTTATTGATTCCACACCATATTTGGTAATTGATTTGAAGGCTTGTGCTTGGTAAAGAGAGGTAGTGATACTAAACTCTCAACTGCTCGATGTGCCCCGGTTTTCAATTTCAGGGTGAATGGGATTTTATTGTTGGTGTGACTGAACCTCGGGGAGAGGCTGCCTACGTATCCTTTCGGAATCAAGTCAAACGTAGTTCAGGCCTCAATCAATGTTTTGTTTTGTTTTGTTTTCTTTTTTTTTTCTTTTTTTTTCTTTTTTTTTGAGAGAATTGGGTAGTTTTTCTTTTTGGGGAGTAGTGGGGAATAAACACCTTCGCCATTTTCAACGTGTCAGGACTATTGGAGTATGATTTAGACGTAGTACCTCTTGACCGCATCTGCATTTACTGCTGTGTCGGGGTCATTTCCTTCGAGATCACCTAAATACAATGCTCCTCTTGGCAATATTTTCCTTACGATGTATGGGCCTTTCCAATTTGGGGCAAACTTTCCTTTTGCTTCTTCATGATGCGGCAGAATACGCCTCAGTACCAGCTGACCTACTTCGAAATTCCGGGGTCGGACTTTCTTGTTGTAAGCACGGGCCATCCTTTGTTGGTATAACTGTCCGTGACAAACTGCAGCCATCCGCTTTTCATCAATCAACGTCAATTGCTCTAACCGAGTCTTAACCCACTCGCTGTCCTCGATTTCTGCTTCGACAATGATTCGAAGCGAAGGAATTTCTACTTCTGCCGGTATTACAGCCTCGGTCCCATAAACCAAAAGATAAGGAGTCGCTCCCACCGATGTGCGTACCGTAGTGCGGTACCCCAATAATGCAAAAGGTAACTGCTCATGCCACTGTCAGGAACTTTGTATTGTCTTCCTCAAAATCTTCTTGATGTTTTTATTTGCAGCTTTCACAGCACCATTGGCTTTTGGCCGATAAGGAGTGGAATTCCTGTGTGTTATCTTGAATTGCTCGCACACATCTCCCATCAAGTGACTGTTCAAGTTTGCCGCATTATCTGTAATGATAGTCGCAGGAATACCGAAGCGACAGATAAGATTTGAGTGTACAAAATCCACCACAGCTTTTTTGGTGACCGACTTGAGAGTGACAGCCTCTACCCATTTCGTAAAGTAGTCTATGGCAACTAGTATAAACCTGTGTCCGTTTGAGGCCTTTGGTTCAATCGGTCCAATGACGTCCATGCCCCAGGCGACAAATGGCCATGGTGCGGACATGGGATGCAGTTCCGTGGGAGGTGCATGAATCAAATCACCGTGCACCTGACACTGATGACACTTCCGAACGAAACTAAAGCAATCCTTTTCCATGGTCATCCAGTAATAACCTGCTCGGAGGATTTTCTTCGCTAAGACATACCCGTTCATGTGAGGTCCGCACACACCTGCGTGTACTTCGTGCATGATCTTTCTCGCTTCCTCGATATCGACACATCTTAAGAGATTGAGGTCCGGAGTCCTCTTATATAACAATTCACCGCTCAAAAAGAAACCACTTGCATGTCGCCTAATGGTCCTCTTCTGATCTCCAGTAGCATGCTCTGGGTATTCTTGCGTCTTCAGGAACCTCTTGATATCATGGTACCAAGGCTGCGTATTTGATACCGCCTCAATCACACTGCAGTAACTGTGTCTTTCCTTGATTTGGATTTCCAAAGGATCGACGTGGGCGTTGCCCGGGTAGGGTAGCATAGAAGCCAGAGTAGCAAGTGCATCTGCCAGTTCATTGTGACACCTCGGAATATACCTGAACTCTATTGAGGTAAAGCGCTTGCTGAGGTCCTCCACATGTTGTCGGTATGGGATAAGTTTGACATCCCGAGTTTCCCACTCGCCTTGAACTTGCCGGATGATCAGGTCAGAATCTCCCATAATCAGTAAGTCTTTGACATCCTGATCGATTGCCATATGTATGCCCATAATGCAGGCTTCATATTCAGCTGTATTATTTGTGCAGAAGAAACGAAGTCTAGCTGTGGCGGGATAATGCTGACCGGCAGGTGAGATCAAAATTGCCCCGATCCCTATACCCTTGGCGTTTACGGCTCCGTCAAAGAACATCTTCCAAACATGAGCTTCCTTCGAGATCACTTCTACGGTGTTTACCTCTTCATCTGGAAAGTAGGTATCTAATGGCTGGTATTCCTCATTGACCGGGTTTTCGGCCAAAGGATCTGCTAACGCCTGGGCTTTCATTGCCGTGCGAGTGACATAAACTATGTCGAATTCCGTAAGCAAGATTTGCCATTTAGCCAGTCTCCCAGTAGGCATTGGTTTCTGAAATATATATTTCAAGGGATCCAACCTGCTTATGAGGAATGTAGTGTGGGCTTGGAGATAATGCCTCAGCTTTTGAGCAACCCATGTGAGAGCGCAGCATGTCTTTTCCAACAGAGTGTATTTGGCCTCGTAGCTGGTGAATTTCTTGCTCAGGTAGTAGATCGCCTGCTCCCTTTTCCCGGTTACGTCGTGTTGCCCGAGGACGCAGCCAAAAGAGTTCTCCAAGACTGTCAGATACAAGAAAAGTGGCCTCCCTAGTTCGGGAGGGACCAAGACTGGGGGATTCGAAAGGTACTCTTTGACTTTATCAAAGGCTTCTTGACACTCCGTTGTCCACTTAATCGCCGCATCTTTTCTTAACAACTTGAGTATGGGCTCACACGTGCTTGTCAGCTGGGCAATAAACCGACTGATGTAGTTCAGCCTGCCCAAAAGACTCATCACGTCTTTCTTCGTTCTTGGGGGAGGTAGATCTTTGATAGATTTTATCTTAGTCGGATCTAGCTCGATACCTCTCCTGCTTACGATGAAACCCAAAAGTTTACCTGACGGAACTCCGAAAGCGCATTTGGCTGGATTTAGCTTCAAGTCATACTTCCTTAGCCTCTCGAAGAATTTCCTCAAGTCTTGGATGTGATTATCCTGTGTCCTGGACTTGACTATTACATCGTCTACGTACACCTCTATTTCCTGATGCATCATGTCATGGAAAATGGCGGTCATGGCCCTCATGTAAGTAGCCCCAGCATTCTTTAGACCAAATGGCATGACCCGATAACAGTAGGTGCCCCAAGGCGTGGTGAAAGCGGTTTTCTCGGCGTCCTCTTCATCCATCAGTACCTGATGATACCCAGCATAACAATCTACAAAAGACTGTATCTCGTGTTTGGCACAATTATCAACGAGGATGTGGATGTTGGGCAGCGGGAAATTATCTTTGGGACTTGCTCTGTTCAGATCTCGGTAATCTACACATACCCGAGTTTTCCCGTCCTTTTTCGGTACTGGAACCACATTTGCCAACCATGTTGTATATTGGACTACCCGGATCACTCCTGTTTTCAGTTGCTTGGTGATCTCCTCTTTAATTTTGTCACTGACCTCGGTTTTGAACTTTCGTTGCTTTTGTTGAACCGGAGGACAATCAGGATGAATCGGCAATTTGTGAACCACTAGATCGACACCTAGTCCCGGCATGTCATCATATGACCAAGCAAACACGTCTTTGAATTCGAAAAGAAGTTGAATTATCGCCTCTCTCGTTTTCTTGTCCGTGTGAATGCTTATCTTGGTCTCCCGGATTTCTTCCGGGGTTCCTAAATTTACCGGTTCAGTGTCATTTAGATTCGGCTTAGGTTTATTCTCAAAATATTCCAACTCTCGGTTTATCTCCCTAAAAGCCTCTTCCGCATCATATTCTGGTTCTGGGTTCATTAATTCGCAGTTAAATAGCTCATTGTGATCTGGGCGTGAAGTCCGCAAGCATGTCATATTTAAAGCCGCATTATTAGGACTGAAAAGGAAGATGAAAGGAAAACTAATAAAAATCAGAACAAAGAAAGAATAGGAAAGCAATGATGATTTTTTTTTGTATATTTTCTTGGAAAATTGGAAGACAACAACGTTTACAACTAGGAACAACAATTGAAAAGAAGAAAACGTTCAAGTCATGTCCCGGAGATAACTTGTGATACAGGAAAGGTGGCAGGACAGGTCTACCCGGACTTCCGTCTAGTTGGGAATGGCGTGATCTCCCAGTTTTGGAGTTTGGCGTTTGGCCCCATGTACATCATCTCAGCAGTGCTCGTGCCTTCGCCTGGTTGAACCATGTGGACCTCGTAGAGCATTTCCCTCATTGCCCTACATATTTCCTCGATTTCCTCAGCTGTGAAGACCTCATCATCTTCTTCTTCAGCGTACCTTGGCCTGACGAAATTCGCATGTAAATCCGGCAGCGGTTGAGGCAACTTCCAGCCCTCATTTCTCCTTTTCTTTGCCCATTTTTCGTCTGCTGGAGTAGGTTTGAAACCTAGTCCAAAAGGTTTCTTGATGACTGGTAAAGTAATGGGTTCCGTCATTCCCTGAAGGGTTCGTCCAAGCCCCTTCCCTGGCCTAAATCCGTGTCGGATCATCTCTTTGGCCACCATAACCGAAGCGTTAGACAAGAAAGGCTGGGGGCAAGGTACACCCTCTTCGTGTTGCTCTGCCAATACCACCTCGAAAGCTTGATAGACCGTATGCTCGCTCCCTTCTCTTGGTTCAAGATACGGGATAGATGGGTCCCGATAAATGGCATGTTCGTCTTCTCCATGGACCACGATCTCTTGGTCTTCATACTCGAACTTCACCATCTGGTGAAGAGTAGAAGGCACGGCTCCTGCCGCATGGATCCAAGGCCTGCCAAGGAGGAAATTGTAAGATGTGTCCATGTCGATCACTTGGAAAGTGACTCGAAATTCGACTGGTCCTATGACCAGCAGCAGGTCTATTTCTCCGATGGTGTCTCTCTTGATACCATCGAAAGCTCTTACGCAGACGTTGTTGGGTCGGATTCTTCCGGTCTCAATTTCCATTCTTTGCAGCATGGAGAGCGGGCAAATGTCAACACCTGATCCCCCATCCAGCATTACCCGCTTGACATAGTAGTCCTCACATTTGACTGTTAAATGCAATGCCTTGTTGTGTGCTGCTCCTTCCGGGGGTAGATCGTTCTTGCTGAAGGAGATTTGGTTGACGGCGAAGAATCTTTCTGTCATCCGCTCTAATTGCTCCACCGAGGTTTCAACCGGCACATATGCCTCATTCAGGGTCTTCAGTAAGATCTTTTGATGCTCGGCCGACCTTGTCAATAATGATAGCATGGACACCTGCTCAGGGTGCTTGCGCAACTGATCTATCACTTCGTAATCCGGCATCTTCATTTGTTGGAAGAACACTTCCGCCTCTTCAACACTCACAGGCTTCTTTGGAGGAAAGCGCCTTTGTGTGGCGTTGTTCAGTTCTTGGGTATTTGAGTACCCTCTAATGAAAGTACTTTCTGGAAGTTCTCCCACGACCTCTTTCCCTTTGTACATCACCAAAGTCTTTTTATAATTCCACGGCACTGTGGTCGGGTTGGTCATTGGCTTTTGTGGCACGCGTCCGATAACCACTGGCTCATTCAGCCGAGGTGGTTGAATCGTCCCCCGGACCACATAGGCCCCTTTTGGCACGTACATAGGTTTTGTCTTTTTGATCCCGAAGTTCTGCGTCGTCTTGGCTTGACCTCGCGGTATGTAAAGAACTCCACCCTTTGCTGGTACCACTTTCTCCTCCACCTTCTTTTCAGGCTTGCTTTCTGCAGCCTTAACCTCCTCCCCCCTTTCTGATTTCTGGTCTATTTCAGGCCTCCTCCCCGTGTCGACAATGGAAATTATGGCTTTCAAGGCAGGGTCGAACTCTTTGTCTTCACAAATCATGCCGACCAGCGGCCCATTATTGTGAGCGGGCAATGGATTGTTAGTCACATTTGGGATCTCTTCGTCCCTTAGCACTATTTTTCCCTGCTCTATCAAATTTTCGACCACTCTTTTCAATGACCAGCAGTCGTTTGTATCATGTCCTTCGGCCCCTGAATGATAGGCGCATCTGACTCCGGCTTTATAAGAAGGAGATGTCGGGTTTTGCCTCGTTTGGGGAATTGGTTGCAAGAAACCCAACTGGACTAGCTTAGGGAACAATGTAGAGTATTGTTCACCGATGGGCGTGAAAGTCCGCCGTCGAGGTGGCTCCTGGGGGCGGTAGTTATTCTGCGGGGGTTGTGGGTTATAG
Source organism: Nicotiana tabacum (assembly GCF_000715075.1). NCBI lineage: Eukaryota > Viridiplantae > Streptophyta > Magnoliopsida > Solanales > Solanaceae > Nicotiana > Nicotiana tabacum. The sequence goes on along the minus strand of NC_134084.1, from coordinate 17,773,665 downwards.
TGGTTGCGGTAAGGAGGCTGATTTCTGGGAGGTGGAGCTGGGCCTCGGTTGGCTTGTTGTGGTGGATGGTTATAAGGTTGGGCATTCATGACCATATAAGGTTGATGAGCATATGCCGAATTTGAATGGGGGTAATAGTGTTGTGGGGCTCTTCCCGGAAAATGGGGCCTGGGATGATGATACTCCCTTGCTTCAGAGGCTGCCATAGTCGTTTCTTCTTTCTTCTTTCCCCTTGTTGTTCCTCCAGACCCAGTTTGGACGGCCTGGGAGGTTGCCCTTATGGCTGCTTGACTCAAAATCCTTCCCGTTTTCAAGCCGTTCTCCACCATCTCTCCAATCTTGATCGCTTCCGCGAATGGTTTACCCATGGCTGACATCATGTTCTGGAAATAGTCAGACTCTTGATCCTGGAGAAAGGTAGTGACCATTTCCACTTCATCCATGGGAGGCTTCACTCTCGATGCCTGTTCACGCCACTTAATAGCATACTCTCTAAAGCTTTCCGAAGGCTTCTTCTTTAAATTTGACAGAGAGTTTCGGTCTGGCGCAATGTCGATGTTATACTGGAATTGTTTTACAAAATCTCTGGCGAGATCATCCCATATATGCCATCGGGACATTTCCTGATCCATATACCATTCCGAAGCTATCCCTACTAAACTTTCCCCAAAGTATGCCATTAGCAGTTCTTCTTTTCCGCCGGCTCCCGCAATTGGTTGCAGTATTTCTTAAGATGTGCAATGGGGTCACCGTGCCCATCGTATTTCTCAAACTTGGGGGTCTTGAAACCTGTTGGCAGGTGTACATGAGGAAACATGCATAGGTCGGCGTAAGAGACGCTCTTCTGCCCGCTCAATCCTTGCATATTCTTCAGACTTTGCTCAAGGCTTCTCATCCTTTTGGCCATCTCGTTTTGTTCTACAACTCTGGGGTTCTGATCCTGCCCTGGTACAAGCTCGCACTGAGGCGGTAGAGGATTAGTACTGGTAGCGAACCTATTTGGTTCCATTGAGAACGACGGTGCTTGGAATGTAAAAGAGGATGAGTCAAGGCTTGGCTTGTACGTGGCAGGCTGTGCCGTAGCTGGGCAAGGCGATGCAGTAAAGATGTTCATGCTTGCATCATTGGCCGACATTCGGGGATGAGGCTCAGAAGGTGATCCTGCAGAGAAGGCGGAGGTGGCTGGGTACCCAAATGGGGTAGCAGGGTAATTTATGGGAACATTAGAAGTCCCACTTGACCTGGAGAATAGTTCAGGGAATCCGGGGACGACACTTGGCGGCTCTTTCCCATTGTTCCAGTCATCCAGCATTTCCAACATGCGGAGCCGTAGGATCCTATTTTCCTCCGCAGTTGCGGATTCAGGTGTGAGGACGGCTGAGATTGAGCTCTCCTCAGAGACGGGGACTGTTTGCAATGGAATTTCCGAAGACATTTCCACACTTCCTTTTGACCTGGTGAAGTAAGTGTGAGTACTGCTTCTTGCCCTAACAACAGGTAGTTGAATACTTCTCCTTGACCTCGTGAAATATGAGTGCGAGGCCAGACTTTCACCAAACCAACCGTCTTTTCAAAAACCCTGGAAAAAAAATGCTCAATGACAAACGCACGGTTAATTCTGCAGCAAATAATAGATAGTTAATCTCACGTTGGGCATGATGCACCTATACAGTTAAGTGGATTACTATATGTTTGCTGCGAGAGCATGCGTCATTCCGGCATTTTTTCTCTTATTAGTTTTTCCCCCTTTTTCTTTTCTTTCCTTTTCTCTTTTCTCTTTTGTTTTCCTTTTATTTATTATATATATATATATATATATTTTTATTTTTGTAGTAAAAGAAATGCGACCGGATCCGATGAGGATTGCCTACGTATCACGATGCCTACGTGAATCAGATCATTACGTAGTTCGAAAAACACAAATGGACGTAAAAGAAACAACCTCTTCATTGTTGAAATGTTCTATTACAAGCTACATTCTGCAAAAGAAAAAGCAAACTTGGAAAATGAACCTAGACTCAAAATAGACTGAAAATCACCTTGATGAAAAAACAGGCAGAAGATGCTAAAATACAGATTTGACCTATGAATGCATTATGGTTTTAAAAATTGGTTTCCGCGGGGCATCGTTCGGCCTAGCCGCGGTCCTAGGCGTGAGATCCCTCTCAAGTTGCTCCAGCTCGTGCATAGTCTGCTTGACATAACCCATTACTGCCGAGAGGACGGTAGCGCTGGACATGTTCTCACATCGTAGGCATCGTCTGGTGATGGCATGGGCAATGGCCTTGATCCTATCTCTGGTTTGCTTCTTCTCTACGAGCAGGCGTTTTGTCTGATCGCTGCATATCTTGAAAACTTGAGCATCTTGTACATGCTGATGCTTCAGTCGTCGTACTTCTAACTTCATCTGGGCTATTGAGTCATACCAGTATCTGCTCTCAATTTGGAAATCCTTGGCCTGATTAGCTGCTTTGATCTCAAGTGCAGCCATCTCTCTCTTTATCTTAGCAACAGTCTTCTCATGGTCGCTTTCCAATTGATTCAGGTACCTGCGATGCTTATCTGTTCTTGTATCCCACTGTGCTTTGAGCTCTGCTATGATGTTTTCAGATTTCTCCAAACCATCTCGCCATTCCCTGATTTCACCTTTTAGCCCTTTTATCAGCTGCTCGTCCGATCGACGCCTTAGTTGTCTATCCGCATCCAACCTTATCTGTTTGATCTGGGCTCTGAGCATTTCATTTTCTTGAATTAACCTGTTTCGCTCTCCCAGATCGGTAGCAACTTGCACGTTGTGTTCATATTTCAAGTTTTCCACTTGTTGCTTTAACCTGCTGATTTCGGTGCAATAGCCTCTTTCTTTTGCTAACCAATCCCACTGCTTTTGTGATGATTCGGTAAAATTCCGGATGTGGGGTCTCTTAGCTGGCCTTTCATGCTCGAGTTCCCTTCTGTACCATGCAAGGTAACCTGGCGCCGTTTCTCCTTTGGCTTGATCCCGCACGCAAGTATCTGATTTCAAATATTGACCCTCATTCCAGATTTGGCGAATCTTTGCTTCTGGGAACTGTCCGTTAGGACTTATCTCAATTGCTTGAGTGCTTAGATCTTCCTCATGAGGTACTGTCTGGCATCTTCCGAACTGTCTTAAAACTCGGCAGGGTGCGTAAGGTTGAATGCTCTTAAGCCCCATCAGCAAGAAATGAGTTTTAGCCGCCGACATATATAAGACCTCATCAACAGGCAACCATCCCAACTTCCATTGTATTTGGCTGGCAGTAAGAGCTTGAAAGAACGAGGTCCAAGCCAGGCCTCCTTCGGGCAAACTGATCTCTTTGGCTCTCGTGTAAGATTCTTCTATGTGGGTCTTTTCCGGGGAACCATGGCTCAAAATCTTGGAATGATGGCAAAGGTGCTCGGTCATCCATATCTGCAGGAGCAAGTTACAACCTTCGAAGAAATTTCCCCTAGCTTTACAAGCTGTGAGAGCTCGAAAGATGTCGGATACCACCATAGGCGCGAGAGTACTGTCACTTTGCTTGAGTAAAGTGCTGACGACCCCAGATATCTTCAAATCAATGTTTCCATCTTTCCTGGGAAATACCAGAAGGCCCAGGAACATCATCATGAATGCTACCCGTCTGTGCTCGTCCCACTTCTGCCGAACTCCTTTGCTGCACAGTTTGTTGATTGGATTATTGAATCCCCCCTCATGACCGTACCTATCATATATGAAGCATGGAGTACAGAATCCGGCTGCTAGATCCGGGTTGTGGACTGTTCTGGGTATCTTCAATGAATCTAGGAATCGATGTGCCGTGACGACTCTTGGGGCGACCACGTATTTTTCCCTCAACGGAAGTTCAGTATTCTCGATGTATCCGGCCATTTCTTCCAAAGTTGGGGTGAGCTCAAAGTCAGAGAAATGGAAAACATTGTGCGCCGGGTCCCAATAGGTAACCAAAGCTCTTATGATATCTCCCCGAGGCTGGATTTCCAACAGACCCACAAGACCTTTCAGATATTTCTTAACCTCATTTTGCCCTTCAACACCTAGATCATTCCACCATAGCCGTAACTTGACAGGGATTTTGGTCATTATTGAAAAATGTTCATTTTGCATCGTGCTCATCCTGCACATTTATTAAGGTGATTTTAACAAAAATGACTGACTCAAAATATTTTACAGAGGGGACCAAGCTTTGAACACGGCCTTTAAGCACTTCGGGGACGAAGATTTTAAGGCTGTGTGGGTCTAAAAATGCTAAGCAAAACCCAAAAGTGGCTATTTATGCAAAGTCAGCCTTCCGGCGTCCCTTTCGGGAACATTCGGCTATTCATGTCAAAACAACGTCACCCTATTCATTTACGACCCTTTAAAAATTTGAAACATATTTTTTTTTGATTTTGGCTATTTTAGCAAAATGGGGGTTGAACCCGACGAGGGTTGCCTACGTATCTCACATCCGGTGAGAATCAAATCGGCGTAGTTCGGGATATCGTAAAATAGGAAAAAATCGAATAAACCTAGAAATCAGGAATGCGTATTTTTTACATTTTTTTTTTGAAAAGAGATAAAGATTAAAGAAACTATTTTTTTTTTATATTATTTTTTTTTAAAGAAAAATTTGGACTATTAGTCTGAATTCATAAAAGGAGTACTACGAAAGAAACAACTCATTTTTTTGAATTATGAATTTTCGATTTTTTTTTTACTTTAAAAATAAATACCTTTTCTTTTTTTTTTTGATTTTTGAAAGTGATAAAAGAAAAATTTTTGTATATATTTTTTTTAACAACTCTTAATAAACAAAACAGTTTTTTTTAGAAAAATTCCGGCGAGGTTTTGACACTACTTGGACATTGGTTTTATTTTCCAAAAATAAGTAATTATCTCCCCTGCGCTGCTATTTTCCCTTTTTTTTTTTAAGAACCGGTCGACATGCGGAACCGAAGCAAATAAATGCATAACACAGATAAGAATGCAGCATGATGGTCTTTCCATTTCAGGTTGCCTGTCCTAGACGGATCCAACCCCTGTGTTGAGTCCCCTAAGTCAAATGCAATATGATGCAAATAAGCGTTCCTACTAGGGATCCGGCATGAAGTCAAGTTATTCTAGGTTCGTAACCTGGGTATTTGTTCTAGACTGTGTACCCGAGCGGACAACTCGAGTCGAGGAGGGGGCTACGTACCGGGGACCCGCGAGATCGTCCGGCTTTGTAACTTGTCCGACCTCTTTCTTATTTCAGGTATTGACACTAACAGAATAGGGAGTCTCGACCAGCGAGCTTCTCCCCGGAGGTAAGAAAAGAAGGGTTTCGGCACAGTTTATATACAGATCAGATAATATCAAAGCGGTAAAAGACAACATTTAGCACGTTATGCAAAAACATGTAATAAAGATCAGATAATAAAGTCAAATATAACAATTATTCTAAGCTCGAATTCTTGAACCCTGAACCAGTGGTTCTGGGTTACATCCCCAGTGGAGTCGCCAGAGCTGTCACACCTCCTTTTTGCGCGCCCCGCCCCGAGGGGTAAGATGCGCGGGTGGAGTTTTTCCAATTTAAGTGACAATATTCGAAATGGGATTATTTATTTAATTCAGAGTCGCCACTTGGGAAAGGTTTGGCTTTTGGTGTCCCAAGTCACCGGTTTATCTTGAATCCCTAGTCGAGGAAAATTTTTGACTTTTCCAAATGAAGTCTGCGAACCAGAAATTCTAAGTAAGGAATTCTGTTGACCCGAGGGAAGGTGTTAGGCACCCTCGAATCCCGTGGTTCTAGCACGGTCGCTTAAATTGTTATAATGGCTAAATATCTGATTTAAATACATGTTGTGACTTATGTGCTTTTATTAAGTTTTAACCGCTTTTATTATTATCATTTACTTTTATAGAATTGCAACGTCGTGAAAATGTATCTCGAACCACGTCACAATCAATGCACCCGTAGTTGTTAACACATTTCGACTCTGTTGAGATTTGAAATTGGGTCACATAAATGCGCACCCGAATTTAAGAATGTGATTTGATTAAGTCGCGCCTAAAGAATCTAACGCGTTATTGTCTTCGGGGAGGGCAGTGGAATTCACTAAACAGCCCGTCCCAAATTCTAAGTATTTATTATGACCAATTATTGAGGGCCCCGCAATTTGCCTTTTGATTTGGCGAGGCTCGTCTCATTATTTTAGAAGGGTACCCTACAAGAACTACATTTTACTACATTTATCTTTTAAGGGAAGGATGATGCCGAATTTAGCTGGTTTAGACAAATACGGACTGAATCCTTATTATGTTTGCCGAACCTAAACTTGTTTGATTACTTGATTGATTGTTCATGAGGTGAGAGCTACGGCATGCTTTGTCTTCAACAAGTGAATATGCTTATTAATTCGCTAAGTGAGATTGCAAACAAACTAACAACATATGTTGAGTTATGTTTTAACGACCTCCAAGTTCTATTCTTAACACTCTAACCTATTCGAAATTGATAAAGAAATCGGCTGTTTTATTAGGAAAAATTACTACTAATTGAACTCAAAAATGATTATCAGTTTTTCTCAACAATCATTACATCATTTCGAAATAAAAATCTGTAACGAAACCCAGTATCGAACCTGTATTGGAACGAATGAACTGACAAGAGAACTGGCATTCATAGCCATACTCTTAGTGTGACTGTATGGGAGTTTGTTTGGGGATACATTTATCCCGGACCCCAGTATCGCAGTTTTGTCAATTCAGTGGTCTAGGCAAAATACATACAATGCTCACCATGACTCTATGTTATACAGTCATACTAAATCAAACAAGTGTTATACTTGAACTGAATGTATACTAAATCAAAACATGCTGTCCATGTCATACTGTCATTACTATTGAGCCATGCTATCTAAAAGTTCATCTTAAACAAAATGTATGCTAGTTCCTACAGAATATTTGCAGCTCACAGTAAGAATACAGGCCCAAACAACATTCGAACTATCTTTTTACACCAATGCTATAACATAAACTGGCGTTCATTCCTTTATTTCTGCTTCAACTTCAAACTTTCAACAATACAAGGTTCAAAGGTTGTGTACCTGGGAATATTTGCAATTGAAGAAAAAGGGCAATCAGTAGAGTGACAATGAACAAATGCAGCAGCAGTAACAGCACCAACAGTAGCAGCAGGGCAGAAATAGCAGCAGACAAAGCAATACAGCAAGAACCCAGCTCGAGTGCAGAGATGCAACTATAGCCATTAGAAAGCAATAGCCAAATAACAGCAACACCCAGTGGAGTAGAATCAGAACTCCAGATAGTAGTAAACCAATGAAAGCACTCAACTAATAGACACAACTGAGATTTCAAAGGATCAGAATTGGCTTGAACAAATTGAAACAACTGAAAACCCAATAACAATAGGAGGAAGAAGGTTTCTGATTGTTGGTTGTATAGCTTCTATCCCTTAACCTCTCTCTATCTCTGTTTGTGTTTTTCCTATTCAGCTCTTAAGGTTCAATGTCTATCCTTTTGTGTGTGTGTGTATGTATTTCTATCTCTCAATCCTGTCTCTAATTCTGTCTGTATCTCCAGAACTTCAACTCTCCTCTATCTATGCTCTCTCTGACCTCTATTATCAGATGGTATCCTTTTCCTCTCCTCCCTTTTTTGTTTGTCTGTCTCTGTCCATTCTCTTATCCCAATCCCCCATTTTATATCAGCCTCCCATCATCAATCAGAACATCCTCCCATGTGCTCCCTTATTTTCAGATTCCACTTACTATTTAAATAAGAACACCAGCCCATGATATTCCCTGGCAGACTTACTTTTAGGCAAGGTTTAATATTTTTGAACTAAAGTAAGGTAATGGGCAGCAGAATGTAGTCTGACAGCACATGCTGTCAAACTATTTAATTCAAAAACATTTAGGCAGGGCACAGGCTGTGCACAAAATGCACATGTTGTGCATAAGTGCACATGCTCTCCAATTTCAGAACTGTGACTAAACAGAACATTGCTCTTTTACACTTCTGATTTCAAATTACTAATTATAAGCACTAAACTCAGTTCCTAAGTGATTCAAGCCATGCTTATCAAAAGTACATTGATTTGTTATCGTTCGGACAACTGAAACTAATTGACGACATATGTCGACTCGACTATACTAGTTATAACACATACAATCGTAACCAAAAATCAGACATTTAACAGTATCGACACATGATTTGAATTACACTGACTAAGCAAAGTGGTACCCGAGGAATCAATTAGTCAGTCCAAATTTGAAAATCAGCTAGTTGCCCAACACTTACATACACATTATCAAAACAAATGGAAAGACTCAATCAAACAGCAGAGGTTCAAGCAAAGTGGTCAAGGCACAGTTGCTAAAAGTCAAGGACACAAACAAAACATGAACAGACCTTTACCACAATCAGATGAACCAACACAAATAAGAAAAGAAAGAACTCACCTTAAACCTTGAAAAATCAAATCCTCAAACCGGACTCGGACAGACCTTTCTTAAGGCTGAACGAACTTTAATCGAAGTGTTTCTCAAATGAGAAACACTTTGATTAAAGTCCATTAGACCTTAACCTCTTCGGTTCGAACGGATATGGACCAGTGACGAAGAACCAACAAATTCCAAAACTCAGATCTGGGATTCATGCTTCCCTGATCAGATTCGGACCAAACCAAGTATGGTTTGGTCACGAGGGGGTCTGGGGAGTGTCTGGTATGAAACTGGGGTTAAACTGAATAGATCGAGTTTTGACTCGAATTTTCAAATGAAGATTCGAGAAGGTGGGGAGGGATTCGAACTACATGGTTGATAGATTTGGGTTCAGGATGGCAAGGGCGTTCTAGGGTGTTAAGGGGAGGGTCACCGGCGTTCATGCCGCCGGCTTCCATGGTGAAGGATACAGGGGCGGCTCTAGGGTTTTATGGGGGATGAGGTTGAAGACGGAGGTCGGGGTATTGGATAGGGGGGTAGGGTATGTTAAGGGCTTATATATGGAATGAGTAGGCGGATCTCGACCGTTAGATCAATTTAGATCTACGGTCTGGATCTGATGGCTTAAGTGGAACGATGTCGTTTCGAGGGTAAGGGGTTTGGGTTGGTCCGGGTGGAAACGGGTCGGGTTCCTCAGTGGGTTGTGGGGAAATGATCTTGGCCGTTGATCAATCTGAGATCAACGGCCCAGACCACACTGGATTAAAACGGTGTCGTTTAGACACCCTGGGCATCCACTGGTGTTGGACCGGGCAGGCCTGGGTTTGGGCTGAGTTTGTTTGGGCCAATTTTGTTAAAATTGGCCCAAGTCCGGAAGGGAAGGGGTCTTTTCTTTATTTTTTTTATTATATTTTATTTTATTTATTTCCTTTTTCTTATTTATTTTAAAAACAAAACTAAGCCAAAAAATCAAATTAAAATTAAATACACACTCAATACAATTATTTGCACACACACTAAAATATTTCAAAACAGGTAAAGTCAAACCAAATAAAATCAACGGACGAAAATGCCTATTCATGATTTTCTATTTAACGACCGGATTACGGTTTGAATTGTGCAGGACACATATATTTTTTGAATTTCATTTTAATAAAGTAAATAAATAAAAATAGGCCAAAGTCACAAATAAATCAACAAGGTGCCGCACAGAAATCCGAAATTGTACAGCAGGGCCAATTATATTTTTTTTATTTCTTTTTGGAGCGATTGTCGTGCGAAAACAAAAATCACGTGCTCACAGATATGAGAGAGAAAAATAATACAAAGCTTATTTTATAGCTTAAGGGTAGGAGGTGATCATAAATAGATATATGGCTATAAAAATCAGAAGGTAACTATGGAATATAATTTTTTAAAAGGATATTTATTTAAAATAAATAAGGTATCAGCCTTTTGCTACAGGAGGGTAACTAATCCTTATTTAAAAGAAAATTTAACTTAAGTAGTCGCCTACACAACTGCTTAAATTAAATATAGCTAGCATATGTATAAAATATGTATAATCCATATATAATATATGTATAATTTATGTATACTAGTTAGAAAAAGTAAACAATAAATATGACAGGTTATTTGTTAAAGGAATTTTTACATTCCTATTCCACATAGGAAACCTTTTTACCCTCAATGTTTAAGATTTGACTTAATTACACTTAGTATATCAAATTACCATTTCTATACCATAATTAATTAAGGGTATAATTAATGAGATATTTTTTACTCCTTAATTAAAGGATTTTCGTTTAATTCCAGTATCTCCACTCATCCCTTACTTTCTCTCTCCTAACCCTTCAGCCCCGTACCCACGTTTTTTTTACCATTTTCCATCTTCTGAAACCACCTAATCTCCCTCTAAAATCACAGAAAATTAAAGAAACCCTTCAAACAAATTGGTTCCCCATTTTACTCCAGTTGAAGTTCATCAATGAAGGACAACAAAGCTTCGAAAAAGAGTCCTAAAAAATCAGCAATAGCTGATATACCCTCCTTTGATTTGGGTGTTTTATCCCCAAAATCACCCAAAAAGCAAGGCAAATCTTCACATGCAATTGTAGAGACTACTCATAGTTCCTCTCCCCGAAAAATCAGAGCCGAGATGAGAGCCAAACAATAACACGATGTAGATGCTGGAGAAACTTCTACACCAGTCAAACAAGTCAAACGAAAAGGAAAAGAAATTTCTGTAGACAACGACTTTGTAGAAGAGGTCCCTAATCTTCGAACAGGAAAGAAAGCAAAGGTGTCTCCTGGTTCGAAAAATCTAAAAATGAAGAAACATTCAAAAAAACACCCTAAAATTGTTCGGAACCAATCATTGGCGAAGGTAAACATTTATTATTTTCGTTTCTAATTTTTTTGTTTGGTTTAGGATGGTTAAATCTGTGTTCTACGTGTTTTAGACAAGTGTAGATTAATTGTCTTAATTTTGAAGATTATTTGTAATTGTGATGTTTTGTTTTTATAGTTTTAGATATTTTGTAGTTTTTTTGTAGTTATACTGTTAGGTAACTTGTAATATTTGAAGCAGAATTGTAGTTATCTTTTGTTGCTGCCTTTTTGTAGAAAATGCTTTAAATTGTAGATATTATGTAATCATTTGTAGTTATGTTGTAGATATAATGTAGATGAATTTATCCTTTTTATGCATTTTATTAATGTGAATTAATTTATTATTTGTGCAGAATGGACAGTTTTTTGCCCCACATAATGTTGATTATGGGGTGCTTAGATTCTACACTTTGTGTGATCCTAGTATTCCTAGCCAGATTAAAGAGCTTCTATCCTTAAATGGTTTGAATCTTTTCAAAAAGACGTGTTTTGGATACTTACTGTCTCTTCCCACCATATGCATGCAAAACCAAGTCATTCATCTTCTGATGAAGTATGAATTGACCAAATCCAATGAATCATATTTTTCTGTACAGTTAAAGGGTGAAACATTAAATTTTGGATTGCATGAGTTTGCATTAATTACTGGTCTAAGATGTGTTACCCAGGTTACTGATTTTGGTTATACTCCCACTTATGTTAGCAAAATAATGAGCAGTTATTTTCCTAACAAATTAAGAGGGGAGAAGTCTTATTTGAAACAGATAGTAATCACTAGATCCTGGGTAAACGATGAGGATGCGGTGAAGTTGTGCATCCTTTATCTTTTAGAATTTTTCATTTGTCCTTCGGACAAAGATCATGTTTCTTTTGTAGATCACTTTAGGTTCTATTTGGTAGAATCTAGGCAGTATGAGTCATACCCATGGGGTATTAAATCTTTCACCCAGATGATGGAATCTGTTAGGCACAGACTAAATCCGTATGTACATTCTTATCTCATACGGGGATGCTCACTAGCATTGCAAGTATGGCTTTATGAGTGTTGCTCAACTGTCATCACTGATCTAGATACAAGGTGTTCTAACTCAATACCTCGCATACTAAGATGGTCAGCTGCTAAGGGGCAGATTTGGTTAGCTGCCTTTGAAGAGAAGATGATAAAGCCTGAGTGGATAAAGGTATAGTTTCTTTTATTACGATTATACATTTACCTTCAACATATCTACAAGTATTCTACATTTTCTGCCTTGATCAAACTAATTTATTTTTCCTCATTCAGTTTACCAATATAGTTGAATTTAGAGAAGAGATTGTAGTGCTTATTTTGCCCGATAAATTTGAGTATAAAGTTCAAGAAGGTGAACAAACATCTGAGGTTCCCAATGCTGATCCTCCTACGTTGGAACCCAAAAAAAACAGATGGAGAAGAGGACAAGGAGTCTATTGTTGAGAAAATCAGTAAATTAGAAAAAGGAATTGAGCAGTTAATACTATAAACTACAATATATCTACATTTTATCTACATTATATCTATATTTCATAAACTGTCTACCAAATATCTACAAATTTGTAAATTCTAATATATATCTTTATATAATTGCATATGTTTTTGCATTGTATGTTAGGACATATTATGAAGTTAACAACTTACTATATTGTAACTTGTAGGTTGATAGAAAGCTTGAAGATTTTAGGAAAGCTGTCTTTGTAGAACTCGATAGCCTTCGAGTGTTTATAAATGATTATGTGCAGTCTGTTTTGCAAATGATAAACATTAGAAATGTGCAAGATGATGCAAAGGTAAGATCTGACTTTTATTTTTATAGCAAAACAATTTAGACAATGAAAAAATATATATACAAACAAACATAAAACATTCAGTTTGCTGGCAGTTCAACAAAAAGACTTGAACAATCAGCATTTTCAGTTCAATATTGGGGAACAAGTGCAGGAAAGCACCAGCAAAATAGGTATCTACAAAATACCTACAAAATATCTACAATTTGTGTCAGTGTATAATTAACATATCTACACTTATCCACAAAGTATCTACAATTTTGCTACACATATGCTACACCTTTCAAGCCACCATTATCCAATATTATTTACCATTTTTAATTATAAAACAGAACATGTTGAAGGTGCAGTTGGTCAAGAAAATCTTCCAGCACATGGTGATTTAGATACATATTTTCAAGTTGCAGCTGATGAAGACAAAGCAGGTATCATACTGTCACTCAGAGATATTTTCTTGTTGTTTATAAATTTTAACATTCTTGTTAAAATTGATATGAATTGTGTTACAGTTACGAAAGATATCAATGCACAGTCCCCAATTCACGGAGTGACAGTAGCATCTCAGTCAGAACAGGTCATTGAGGAACATGACAATGAAGGTACAGATGCATAGTATGTAGATCTAGGTGATTTAGAAGGATCGGGAGTTGAGAAGAATGGGGTCACACTAGATGATTTTGAGTTTCCTGACAACTTATCCCAATTGGTTATGTTTGGCGAGCCCATACAAGATGATGCAACACCTATGCATCCGGGGAGAACAAGGCATCCGGGAAAGCATGCCCGATCACCATTTATCCCTCTATATAGTTATGGGGGCAGGAGCTCGGTTGGACCTAAAATTTTCTACCTCAAGCACTCTTTTACTGCTATTATTAGTGAAAATGTAGATCCGGATGTTTTAGAAAACTTCAACAAGTGGTTATACCAGTCTAGCGACAAAGGTTCAAAGAGGTATGAATGCATAATTTGACACTTTCATTTCAGCATTTATCTTTTACATATCTAATTCAATCTACAATTGTTTTTGTCATTTATTTGTTGTTACATGAGGAAGGCTCTGTTTTCCATAAAGGATAACCAAATTAAGCCTTGGAGTGGAAAAGGTTGATAATAAGGAATGATTCTTTTCGCTGGCTCACCCCGGACAAGTCCTCAATGACTCGGTAAGTATCAAGGAGTCTATTCCCAAGATATGATTTGTAGATATTTTGTCTTCTATTTTGTAGATAATATATGAAGATGACTTGTAGTATAAAGTGTAGATATGATATAGACATGATTGTAAATGTTGTCTTTCTTGTATGTAGTGTAATTAATATTTAGGTTTCATGTTATGTATCATATTTGAAGATTATTTATAGTATAAATTCTATATGTATTTTGTGGACAGAATTGTTTTATTGTTGTATTTACTGTTTGTAGTGTAATTGTAGTTATTTTGTAGTTTATGTAGAACATTACAAGATTAATTGTAGTCTAAAATGTAGATATAATGTAGACATGATTGTAGATGTTGTGTTACGTGTTTGCTCAGTAACTGTAGGTAAATTGTAGTTATTTTTAGATTAGGTACTTAAACTGTAGGTAAATTGTACATTTACTGTAGGTAAACTGTAGGTAAATTTGTTTAAATTGTAGAGCTGTTTTTAGACATCATTGTAGATATTTTTTGTTTCTGTTTTTGTAGTTAATTGCAGTTATAATGTAGGTTTCATGTAGATTATTTGAAGTTGAGTTGCTGTTTATATGCCAACTATTTTTGGGTGCAGCACATTAATGTAATAATGTATTACTTGAGGAAAAGAGGCAAGTATGGCCCCAATAACAAGACCAGGTTTACCACAACGGATTGTGTGTTCAAGACCTGGATAGAACAAATTTATGAAAAGTTCATAAATTCACCTCCACAAGAGAAGTATTCGGTTGTTAAACCCCAAGATGTTGTTGCAGAATATATTTTGGGGTATAGACTACTTGCCAATGTTGCATGGGATGAAGTTGACTATGTCATCATGCCCGTCAATATTAAAGAAAAAATCCATTGGGTGTTGGTCTTTTTCGACATTGCATACAGACAACTTTATGCGTATGATTCCATGGTCTCTTCACACAACCATCATGTTGTTGAATCCCGTGTCAAAAAGTTTTCTGTTATTATCCCTTTGCATTTATCATGCACTGATTTTTATGGGAAGCGTAAGGACATTAACTTCATGAATACAAAGGCATACATCGAGAAACATGTTACCGACCCTCTTAACATTCAGTGGATGGTTGCAGAGATTCCACAACAAAATGAAGGATCACTGTAAAAGATCTATTCTCTCTTTCTATGCATTTAATTCTTTTTTTATTTCTAATTATTTGGTAAATATTTAAAAAAAATTGTGTTTCTGCAGCGATTGTGGTGTATTTGTTGTTGCATTTGCGGAGTATGTTAGCCTTGGAGATTTGTCAATTCCTGCAGAAGACCTTTCTGATATTGACCAACATCATAGACGCTATCGAGCGCTCCTATGGGACTATGCTACAAAGAAGCAGGAAGATGGGTCAATCAGTGAAAGTGAGGTTACAGGCATACTAGCAAGGAGGAAGGGTGCACCTTCATTGAATGAGAAAACAAGAGTCCAGAGAAAGAAGAAGTAGTGTCATGTCTATGTAATTTAGTTGATGCTAGTTTGTAGGAGAAGTATAGTACAAAACTTTCTGAATATTTCTTTTGTATTTTTATTGTAGCAGACCTTTTGTTTTGTTAATTTCTATCCAGTTTAGCAGTTCACTTGAAAATAACTTGGTGGTTTTATCTCCAATTGTTTAATATTTATAGCACTTGTTCTTCATTATATTAAAAGTAGTTATTATGTTGTTAGAATACAAATTATCTACAAAAAAAACTTCAAATTATCCACAATCTAGAAACACTGAATGTTGAGATTGTATATAATTTTATAGTTGATATGTATATAATTTGTAGGGAATACCTCCAGTTGTATTTACTTTCTGTATATAATTGTCAGTTCAAGTTACATTAATTTTTTTAACTTGTAGTTATATTGTAGATAATAAATATTAACTGCTATGTACAAAATGTAAAAAATGGAGGTAGATGATTGACACAATACAGAAAAATATGTTAACAAACACAGAAACAAATTGAAGATAACTACATTATGATCTTTCAAAACTTAAACGATTACACACAAAATTCTGTTAACTTAAACACACTAACAATTAGTTTGAAATATTATTCTAACTACACGATATTTATTTCTTTTTGAGTGCATTCTTGCAAGATCTTTTGTTATGCCCTTCACATCCACAGTTGCCACATGACACCTTGTACTTCTTTGACTTTAGTTCATCATATGTTTTGTATCTTTCTTTTTGTGGTCTTTCTGACTGCTTTTTCTCTCCCGTAGGTGGATTTACTACTTCATTAGATATATGTTGTGGCACATTCCATTTACTTTCATCAGGAAGGGGATTTACTGGTATTTCATATGTACGCAGCAGACTCTCCCTTGTATAATACGGAGAGCAATAGTTTTCATAAGTTTCATTCATGTGCCTTAGAGCTGCCAAAGCATGCAGACATGGAAGTTCATCAAGTTGGAACTGGCCACAACTACATTTCTTACTTTCAAGACACACAATGTACCGCTTCACACCATCTATCACAGTATGGATATGATTATGTTGAAGCCCTCACCTACAATTACATAACAAACAGAAAGAAAAATATTTACAATCATAAAAATAGATTATCTACAATTTATCTACAATTATATCTACAAATTATCTACAATCTACAAATTAACTACAATTTGTCTACAATTTATCTACAATCTGGAAATAATGTATATTAATTAATTAATTTTCTGCACCAAATAAACAGATCTTACCCTAAGTTTCTGAGATAATGTACTGTTTTTCTCTAATTCTTTGTTGAATTTGTACCCAAGGTATGTGAAAGTACCATTTGCCTTCAATAACTTCTCTTTCGTCCAACGTTCAAGAAGTGTCCTCATATACTCTAATAGGTTAAATATTGGCAGCTCTCTTGCATCTTTTGTTACAACATTTAACGACTCGACAATGTTTGATGTCATAGTCCAAGTTCTATTCACCGTTGCATGTACTCTTGACCATCTATGATAGCAAATATCATAGAGATATGATTTAACACGCGGGTCTATCTCTTCAATCTTCGACATCCTTTCATTAAATTCATCCAAAGTGTATGACCCTGCTGTAGCAAAGTACAATTCATTTAATTGTAGATGACCCTTCTTGAACTTTGCCCTTATATTTGTCCAAATATGCCACACGCAAGAGTAGTGTGGCACGCCCGGATAGACAATTGATGTTGCCTTCAGGATACTCTCATTCCTATCTGAAACAACACACATTGAAGTTCTTTCACCATATGCTTGCTTGAATTGCTCAAAAAACTACTTCCACGATGCGTCGTTTTCCGAATCAACCACAGCATATGCCAAAGGCAATATTGTACCTATATTATTAGTAAAAAAATAATTAACTGGCAGATTTGAAAATGCATATGAAAACACAAATACATATAAACTACAATATACATATACAAAATATCTACAATATATCTACAATTTATAAACTGCCTACAAAATAACTACAATTTTACCTGTTGCATCCATTGTGCTTGCTGTCAGCATAATCCCCCTGTAGGCTATCTTTAAGAATGTCCCATCAACCACTACTACTGGTCTATAATATTCTCAACTACTTATTGATGTACAAAGAGCAACAAATGCGTATAATAAGCATTCATCTGTTGTCTTCTTTAATTTAACAACTGAACCAGGATACGTCTTCTCAAGAATATAAAAATATTTTGGTAATTTGTTGTATGAGTCAGCCGGATGACCTCTCAATAACTGTAAAGCCTTTTCCTTTGCCCTCCATACTTGCATGTAGCTTAGGTTCACTCAGTGTTGGGAAAACATGTCAGTTTGTATGTCCTTTGGTGTGTAAACTGTCTTAGGATCACAATACTTTGGCATGACCATGCTACCAACTACAACTGCAGTACGTTTGCGCCATATGAATGTATCGTCCATTAAGGTGCATGTGTGTTGTCGATTGAAACTCGTGATCTTGAACATTGCAGAATCATTAATCGATGCTGCCTTGAAGTGCCAATTACAGTTTTCTGCAACGCATATGAGCCAGTAGCTACAAAAAAATACATTTATAATACATGTTATCAATGTAGATTTAACAAAATGACTGTTTTAACATAAAGTAATACACTATACAATATAACTACTTTTCATCCACATATCACAAGGAAAATATTGTTTATAAAGGTCTTTTCACAATTAATATCTTCATACCATCTGTGGCTAGATCTTTTAACCCTGAATTGGAACTTGTGCATGACAGAATAGTGCCTCATTGCAGTTGCAATTGTTTGCTTGTCTTGATACACTGTCCTTCTTCGATAACACTTTGTGTACCTTCGGTTATTATTTCACTTTGATATTCCTTTATGACGGGAGAGGCTGGCATATCAAGTAACTGTATTGTCCCAGACGAACCTGCATGAAAATAAAGATAAACAATGTCATATACAATTTTGTAGAATCTTTGTAGATAAATCGTAGGTGAATAGAAATTTTTGTAGTCAATTTTTTTTCAACATGATTTGTAGCTTAATTGTAGTATAAATGTAGTAATTTTGTTGATAAGTATGAAAACAATATTGCTTTATACATCCTAAAACTGATTTGTAGATAAATGTAGGAATTTTATAGATATTATCGTAAAATCAGACTTCCATAGAATTTGAAACATAACAAACCTGCACTTGTGTTCTCATTTGTAATAGTCAATTCCATATTGAAATCTCGTACACTTATGAGTGACGGATACGA
This sequence comes from Nicotiana tabacum, assembly GCF_000715075.1. Taxonomy (NCBI): domain Eukaryota; kingdom Viridiplantae; phylum Streptophyta; class Magnoliopsida; order Solanales; family Solanaceae; genus Nicotiana; species Nicotiana tabacum. The sequence continues at coordinate 17,755,114 of NC_134084.1, read as the reverse complement.
TCCTAAGTTTTTATTCTCCTTTTTGTCTCCATATACACACTAACCCCCATATTGTTCCTAATCTCAATTGGAGGACAATTCTCATTCACAATGTATTTGTTCTATAATTTTTTCCGAAGTATCAATCATTAATTGCTCTGCAATTGTAGAAATCAACATAGTGTAACTTGCATCCTCATTAAGCACAATGCCATCAACTTGAAAATCTCTAAATCTGTCATAGCTATCCCAATTGCCATTAAAATGTAGCATGATTGGGATTTTGGACATGATTGCGTGTCGTTACTGAGGTATTGTTCAATATTTTGCCGTTTTTTTAATTTTTTGGATTAAGAAAAAAAGATGAAGAACAGAGAATCGGCAGAATTGATTTCTACAATTTGACTTGAATTTGTTGAATATTTTGTCGCTTTTTTTATTAGTGGATTGAAGAAAAAAGTCGACAAACTGAGATTTGCAGAACTGATTTCTACAATTTGAAATTGAGCTTCTGATTTCGACGAACTGAGATTTTGATTTGTAGCGATTGTGAGAATATCAAAGAACAAAATTTAATTATAAATTGAAGATAAAGGATTTCCGTGATATGATTTGATCTGATTTACGCCAAATCTTTTTAGAAGATTCTGTTCATGAATTTTAGCTCGACAAATTAGGAAGATTCAGCTACTATTAATTCGTATTTAATGATTGGTATAATAACTGTAGAAAAAATGTGGAAGTAAATTAGAAACTATGCTTTTTTGGTAATAAAGTTTCATATATGGTATAAGAAAGAAAAAATCTCTTTGTTAAAATAATCATCTTAGCCCAGTCATACAATGATCGTGGGCCTCATGGGCTGGTCAATTATTATTTTTAATATAATTTTTATATTATTAAATTGAAGTTCTAACCTAAAAAAACAAAAGTAAAAATATTTACGAGTCAAAAATATCTTATAGACAAAAATATCCTATAAACTTAATAACTTTTGATAGTGTTCTAATATATCATAATAAATACTAGAAAAGAAATGGTAATATTTCATTCATTAAAAGTAAAAACTCAAAATAAACTATTGAAGAAAATATCTGTGGCGCTTATGACATATTCAACACTAACACATCACCTTCTTGAAATAAATTTAAATCCGATTGTGACAGGTTTGTCTTAACATCTTCATTTGTCATCTATATCTATAATTCATAATGTCAATAATTAGTTAAATATTAAACATAACTAAATTTCAAAAACTAATAATATTCAAATTCACATAAAAATAATACCAATTTGAGTTTGAAAAAAGTCGTGCAACCAATTCGAGTAGTAACAAGTGTTTGGACAGTTTCATGAGGGTGCAACTTATATACTTGGTGAGAACATGCCCACTAATTGAATGTTAATTGCGATGCTATATTAGTAATAGGAATACTAAGTATATCACGCGCTATCACTGAAAGATCGAGATATTTTCTAGAATAATCCTTGCAATACATAAATTTTAAGACTTGATCTATTAATATGATAAGCTTAGGAAACTTTAATTTTTATATTTTTAATTATATGTTTTTATTAGGCCCACAGGCCAACCAAATCTAGCATCAATCAAACCTCACGAGCCACATGCTTACTTGGGCTTGGCTAAAAAATCTCATTCTTAAATGGGTTAGAAAATCCTAGCCCAATCCTACTAAATAACGGGTCGGGTTGAGCTAGCCCAGCATGCCAAACATTCCACTTGATAGATTTTTGCAAGTAAATAAATAGCATGTTTGGCCAAAACTATTATTATTATTATAATTTTGTTGCCAAAGTACTTTTTTTTCAAAGTTAAGGGGTTTTGTTAAAGCTTTTAAAAGTAAAAAAAAAAAATTGAGAAAATGTAGAAACTATTTTTGAGATGCTGCAAAAAGTAGCTTCTTCGTGAAGATATCACATCCTTATCGATCCAATGGCCAAGAAATAGCACTTTCGTCTTCTGTTTTACGTACGATCTCTTTTCCCGTTGTACACAGACCACTCCCCGACCACTGTACTTAAGGTTCCAAACCTCTCGAGAAAGATTCATTACATGGAGTTTTCTGGAAGAAAATATAACAATTAAGGTTGGTGCACCAAATGTTGATTCAATTGCTTCAATTTTCCTTTTTCTACCAAATGCTTCACTGTTCAGTCAACCCCTTGAATAATATGCTTGCATTTTCTCCAGAAATATTGCCTACAAAATAAATTAGTTTATGCAAGTCAATGTAATATCTGCTAGGAAGCCAAAGAGTTTAAAATGTTCCCTATATTGTGTGGACATTCTTTAAATCGTTACAAAATGTTCAAGCCCTTATGCATGTAATTAATAAATACTATTTTAATGTACACAATTATGATCGGAGATGAGACGTCAAACATAAAATTGTTAGAATCAAGTAGGAAGAAAAACTGGTCTAGCAAAAGATTTCTTACCAAAACTTTACCATCCTCTTAGTATTAATTAGCACAAACTTGCTTGTGAAAAAACACCATATAATCACACTATGCTAACATATAGAATTCTTATTATGGCACTATAGGCAAATTCCAGAAATTTATATCCAATGTTGTGTAATATACGTTAACACTTTTATTTGGTACACAGAAAAATAAGAAAATATGAAAAAGGAAAAAGACATAAAAGAAAGAAAAAAGATACGGTGAAGGGTAACAATTAGGAGAAAGGAAAAAGACCATCGGAATACTTTCAAAATTAGAAGGGACTGGCTCTCCCTATACACAACTTTCTTGAAGATTTTTAGGCTTATAACAACTATGGCTCAAACTCAAGCAGGTTGTGGTCGGCAATATAAATCTTCACTGTCCATGCCGTTCTATTTAAGCTCATTTCAGCCATAAATAAAAAAGGATTAAGAGGACGAGAACTATGTCATGAAAATAAAGTTTAAGGACTTCAAAAGAAATATGGAGTATGTTCCTTTGCCTTTTTGGGGCCAGATTAGAGAAGCCTAAAAGAATTCGTGTCAGCGGAAAGTTAAAATTAACCAATCGGAAGACATGGAGGATGGAGATGGTGTCAACTTGCATTTGTTGGAGTAAATGGCGAAGTGAGAAATTTTTCCAATGGTGTCCAGACTTGGAAGAAGTAAAAATATTTCTTGATAAAGAGTATTCAATATATATTATATACGTCCAAAATTTAATATCTATATATCTATATATAAAGGAGGGAAAAAGAATGCTGACTTGACACTTTTCTTTGGCCAAGAAACTCAATTATCTTTTTTCTCCTTTTTTTGACTTTTTTCTCTTTATTTCTCCATTTATCTTATTTTAATAGTTCAAAAAGTCTTTAAATGCAATTAATCACCTTCCACTAAAATTGTTCTTTATTACATATCAGAATTAATTTTGAAACTGAAAACGCTCCATTTAAGGAATTTCAATAGGTTTTTCAGCATTAAACATAATGCACCAATACACCACTATATATATATATATATATATATATAGATTCATCCTTTACCTTGACTTTGTATATGTTAGTGGATTTCATGGCTTCATGTTTTCAATTTCATTGTTAATTTGTTATTATTAAATTTACGTGCTTGCTCTTCTAAAAATATCAACGGTATGTAATTTTTTGTTCGCTCCATCAGATATAATGACGATCTTCTTTTTTTATAGGTGCAAAACAACAGTGTTAATACATTATTTTTGGAACAAAACCAGCCATGCGGGATGAAATCCTAGAGTAAGTTACAGTTAAGTTGACAGATTTAATTCATAGAATTATATCTTATGCCATTAAATAATGTCATTTTTCCATTTTGTTGGATTGCAATTGTTGTCTCATTTTTTGTTTTGCTTTCAAAGATCGGACAATATCAATTTTCTTTTCTTGTAATTTTTATTTTTCTATTTTGTTTGTTTTCATATGTTTTTCCCTCCCGTTACTGCACATATTGGTTACCTTTTTTGCCTATATTTTTCCTTTAATATCTCCTCCTAATTTTATGTAAAAATCCCTAAAAATTAGTTTTTTCGTTAAAGTACCCTTATCATTATCTCTTATAAATTCAAAGGGCTTCAATGGAGAAAAGGGAGGAATACCAAGACAAAAAAAAAATACATTCACATAAGATTTCATGTTGGAAAAAGTTATATCAAATTTGGCTCTAACTTCTTGTCAAAATTTTACATGAGTTTATTCGAAAAAAACTATACATCAGTAAAAATCTATATATTAATATAAATGTGGGCAATCAAGAAGCTTATGTGGCATGCCTCCTAAGCCATCATTCCTATTTATCTTTTTCCTCAGATATTTACAATTATTTTCTGTTTTCTCGATCTTCTATTCATTTTCCATTGTGATGTTAAAGCCTTAATAAAAGGTTTCAGTTATAAAATTGATTTTTCTTTCGGTTACAGCTTTTGTGATCATGGATTTCTCCAAATTCTTTCAGTTACACCTTTATAGATGCATCCCTTAATTACAGAATTTGAATGGAATCTTCACCATTATATTTTGAAAACCACTATATAAGCAGACATCATATATATATATATTCACACATTGTGCAGTAAAGTTTAGCAAAAATAGGTTTATTGATAAGATGAATTCAAGGGACCAAGCCATTAGCAATCCAAGGTCATTTTCTAATTTCACGTACGGCATCAACACCATCACTATCTGGCACTCCTCTTGGATCAGCGCACTATATCATACTATATATATATATAGAAAAAGCTCTTCCTTGACCCATGGCAGAAGGAGTCAGGCAGCTTCCATTAATATCATGGGTAGAAGCAAGCGAAGTAGAAAGGAAACAGGGGGTCAGAAGCATTGTAGAAATTCTTTCATTCAAGCAACAAAGAGTAAATATTGTAGGAGGAATATATATCGGTATAGAAAAGGAAAATGAAAACAAACAAAGAGTAAAGGTGTGGAATTTGGCAAAGTCCCACGTCGGTGGGTTAGCCATTTGGTTGGGAAATTTTCCCTATAAAAGAAGGTCTAATGTTTAGGATTTAAATACACCTCTCATTTGTCTTCTCATCTGTTTAAGACATTTGTATCTTCTCTCTTTAATATTATTTCACTTGTATTTTTGGAGTGGAATAAAATATTGGTTGTATCCGAGGAGTAGCCAAAATTAGCCGAACCTCGTAAATTCTGGTGTTCCTTTTATTGTTGCTTTATTGTCTTATTTATTATTTGGTGGCTGTCATAATTTTGGTATAGTAGTTGTGACTTATTCACACTATATACATTTGGCTTCCGCAACAATTGGTATCAGAGCCAAGGTACTGTCTAAGTATGCTCTGTGGTTGCAGCATAGTCTGATCTTCCACATCAGAAAAGATTTATCTTGGTAACTGAGTCAAGGTTTTGTCTGAGTATGCTCTGTAGTTGCAGTTTAGTCTGATCTTCTACATCAGAAAGGAAATAATCTTGATTTGTGTCGTCAACTATTAAATAATATTTGTGTCAAATATGGGAGACAATAAACAAGAAGAATCTACATCAAGTGTCAACAATACGTCATCATTGGCATCTTCGCTTATAACAAGAATTGTGTCAAATGCGAAATTTGCGGTAGAAATTTTTGACGGGTCCGGACATTTTGGGATGTGGCAAGGCGAGGTTCTAGATGTCCTTTTTCAACAAGGGCTAGATCTGGCCATTGAAGAAACGAAACCATATGTTATTGGAGAAGAAGATTGGAGAATTATCAACCGTGTTGCTTGCGGTACCATTCTATCCTACCTTGCTAGAGAGCAGAAATATCCATACACAAAGGAAACTTCTGCAAGTAAATTATGGAAAGCACTGGAGGATAAATTTTTGAAGAAAAACAGTCAAAATAAATTGTACATGAAGAAGAGACTGTTTCACTTCACCTATGTTCCTGGTACCACGATGAATGAACATATCACCAGTTTCAATAAGTTGGTCACAGTTTTGCAAAATATGGATACAACTTATGATGATGGTGACTTGGCCTTGATGTTGTTGGCGTCACTTCCTGATGAGTACGAGCACCTTGAAACTACTCTACTCCATGGAAATGACGAAGTTTCTCTCAGAGAAGTTTGTTCAGCTTTGTACAGCTATGAACAAAGAAAGCGAGAAAAACAGAAGGGCGGAGAAGGAGAAGCACTATTTGTGAGGGGTCGTCCTCAAAATCAAACGAGGACAAAGAAGGGAAGATCCAAATCAAGATCCAGACCCAACAAAGATGAATGTGCCTTTTATCGAGAAAAAGGGCACTGGAAGAAAGACTGTCCGAAGTTGAAGAATAAGGCCAAATATAATAATGGAAAGGCCATTATGGATTCAAATGTAGCTGATTGTGATGATTCAGACTTCTCATTAGTTACAACAAAGTCATCAACATCATCAGACATATGGTTGATGGACTCGGCTTGTAGCTATCATATGTGTCGCAACAAGGACTGGTTCGTGGATTTTCAAGAAGGAGAATATGGAATTATTCACACAACGGATAACAGCCCTCTTACCTCATATGGGATTGGTTCAATACGATTAAGGAACCACGATGGAATGATCAGAACATTAACAGATGTTCGATATGTACCAGATTTGAAGAAGAATCTCATCTCTGTGGGAGCCCTTGAATCAAAAGGGTTCAAAATCATTGCAGAAAATGGAGTGATGAGAGTATGCTCCGGTGCACTAGTGGTAATGAAGGCTAATCGGAAGAATAATAATATGTACCACTATCATGGCAGTACAATTATTGGGACAGCGACAGTGACATCCAGTGACGACAAAGAGGCAGAAGCAACCAAGCTATGGCATATGCGCTTGGGACATGCTGGAGGAAAATCCTTGAAAACTCTATCAGATCAAGGATTGTTAAAAGGAGTCAAGACTTGCAACTTGGAGTTTTGTGAGCATTGTGTTAAAGGGAAACAGACAAGGGTTAAATTTGGTACAACGATCCATAATACTAAAGGCATTTTGGATTATGTACACTCTGATGTTTGGGGTCCTTCCAAAACACCTTCATTGGGTGGGAAGCACTATTTTGTAACCTTTGTTGATGATTTTTCCCGAAGAGTATGGGTGTATACAATGAAGAGCAAAGATGAAGTGTTGGGAATTTTTCTCAAATGGAAGACGATGGTGGAAAATCAAACAGGCAAGAGGATCAAGTGTATTCGCACAGACAATGGAGGTGAATACAAAAATGATCATTTCAATAAGGTCTGTGAAAATGATGGCATCGTCCGACACTTCACTGTTAGACATACACCACAACAGAATGGAGTGGCAGAACGAATGAACCGGACCTTGCTGGAGAAGGTACGGTGTATGTTGTCCAATGCTGGCTTGGGCAAAGAATTTTGGGCTGAGGCAGTTACATATGCATGCCACCTCATTAATCGCTTACCATCTGCTGCTATTGATGGCAAGACACCATTTGAAAAATGATATGGAAAGTCTGCTGTAGATTATGACTCTTTGCACGTGTTTGGCTCAAGTGCATATTATCATGTGACAGAGTCAAAATTGGATCCAAGGGCAAAGAAGGCTATTTTTATGGGAATTACTTCTGGAGTCAAAGGATATCGCTTATGGTGTCCTATGACAAAGAAAGTAATATTCAGCAGGGATGTTACCTTTGATGAATCTGTTATGGTAAATAAGGTAACAGAAGATACCAAACAAAATGAAGGTGCTTCTAAGCAGGTGGAGTTTGAGGGAAAATTTATTTTTCCTACACAAGAAGCAGAGGAGGAAACAAATGAAGATTACCCTCTGGAAGGAGAGCCAGTAGAGGAGATTCCAACTCAGGAACCTCAACAACAACTTGAATCAATAGCAACCAGCAGGCCAAAAAGAACAATAACAAAACCTGTTCGTCTCATAGAGACGGTTGCTTGTGCAACCTCAATTGTAGCTGATGATGTTCCTACTGCTTATAAAGACGTTGTCCAAAGTTCAGAAGAAGATAAGTGGAGGATTGCCATGAATGATGAAATACAGTCCCTTCATCAGAATCATACATGGAGATTGGCCAATCTCCCGAAGGGAAATAAAGCAATTGGGTGCAAATGGGTATTTGCAAAGAAGGAAGGGTTTCCTAACCAAGTAGATGTTCGCTACAAAGCAAGATTGGTGGCCAAAGGATATGCTCAAAAGGAGGGAATTGATTACAATGAAGTATTTTTTCCAGTTGTAAAACATTCCTCCATTAGAATTATGTTGGCTTTGGTAGCACAATTGGATTTGGAACTAGTTCAGATGGATGTAAAAACTGCGTTTTTACATGGAAACTTGGAGGAGGAAATCTACATGACTCATCCAGAAGGATTCAAAGTTGTTGGAAAAGAAAATATGGTGTACAAACTTGAAAAATCATTGTACAGATTGAAACAATCTTCTAGACAATGGTACAAGCGATTTGACGAGTTTATGTTGCGGCAAGGGTACAAGAGAAGCAAATACGATCATTGTGTGTATTTGCGCAAGCTTAAAGATGGTTCCTTTGTATATCTTCTCGTATATGTTGATGATATGTTGATAGCTTCCAAGAATTCAGAAGAAATTGATAAATTGAAGATTCAACTAAAGAAGGAGTTCGAGATGAAGGATCTAGGTGAGGCAAAGAAAATTCTTGGCATGGAGATAATAAGAGATAGACGTTCAAAGAAACTCTGTTTATCTCAAAAGGAATATTTGAAGAGAGTACTTCAACGTTTTGGCATAGATGACAAGACTAAGCCAGTTAGTACTCCACTTACTCCCCATTTTAAGCTGAGTACTACTATGTCGCCAAAGGATGAAGTTGAACGAGAGTATATGTCAAAGGTACCATACGCAAATGCTGTTGGTAGCTTGATGTATGCAATGGTCTGTACGAGACCTGACATTTCACAAGCTGTTGGAGTTATTAGCAGATATATGCATAATCCAGGAAAGGAGCATTGGCAAGCTGTGAAGTGGATTCTACGGTTATTCATAATACTGTAGATGTCGGGTTAGTTTTTGAGCAGGAAGATAATCAGTCTGTAATTGGATATTGTGACTCAGATTTTGCGGATGATCTGGACAAACGAAGATCAACTACTGGTTATGTGTTTACTTTTGCAAGGGGACCAGTTAGTTGGAAGTCTACTTTGCAGTCAACAGTTGCTTTGTCTACAACAGAGGCAGAGTATATGGCTATTACAGAGGCTGTGAAGGAGGCAATTTGGCTTCAAGGATTGCTAAAGGAGCTTGGTGTTGAACAAAAAGGTATCACAATTTTGTGTGATAGTCAAAGTGCTATTCAATTAGCGAAGAACCAAGTTTATCATGCAAGGACGAAGCACATTGATGTTCGGTATCATTTTGTACGAGAAATCATAGAAGAAGGTGGAGTCACGATGAAGAAAATTCATACTACAGAGAATCCTGCTGATATGCTGACAAAAGTGGTGACTGCGGTCAAGTTTCAACATTGTTTGGATTTGATCAACATTGTTGAACACTGAAGATTGAAGATGAAGACACAACCAAAATTTGTTATTGAGAGAAGATTAAAGATGTGGAATTTTGCCAAGGTGGAGATTTGTGGAATTTGGCAAAGTCCCACATCGGTGGGTTAGCCATTTAGTTGGGAAATTTTCCCTATAAAAGAAGGCCTAATGTTTAGGATTTAAATACACCTCTCATTTGCCTTCTCATCTGTTTAAGGCATTTGTATCTTCTCTCTTTAGTATTATTTCACTTGTATTTTTAGAGTGGAATAAAATATTGGTTGTGTCCGAGGAGTAGCCAAAATTAGCCGAACCTCGTAAATTCTGGTGTTCCTTTTATTGTTGCTTTATTGTCTTATTTATTATTTGGTGGCTGCCATAATTTTGGTATAGTAGTTATGACTTATTCACACTATATACATTTGGCTTCCGCAACAAAAGGAACAACGAAATATAAAAAGGAAAGTTCCATTTACAAAGTCAGACCGAGATTGAAGCATTGGTAAATAATTAAATATGATTCAAATGCAGTATGATCTATATTTTCAAAGCATTGGAAGTTTTGAGTTACTTAATTTGCCCTTTTTCTATTACCACTTGATCCTTTACAGTAAATAGATATTAGGTTAAATAAACGAAATTAATGTGTAAAAAAAATATCAGATATTAGGGTAGGTATAAACACATTTATAGAAAGTATAAGTAAATTTTATTCAGTAAAAAATTGGAATATGACAACTATTTCTTTAATATAACAAAAAAATTATAAAATGGATTATATATAAATCATTTAAGAAATATTTGAATCATTATGTTATAATCTATTTTACAACATATCTAATGATATCTTTTAAGGAAAATTTTGACAAACTTCAGTTTCCTATGTATTTTACGGACTAAATATTTAAAATTGGTCAATATTAAGGTGATGTGGCACGTCCGCACAATCAACATTGTATGTTTTTATCCTTTCTTTTGTATTTTTTTGATAGAACAAATAAAACCTTTTATTTCTTCTTTTATTATTATTATTTCCAAATAAAACAAGCAAAAAGCAGTAAACTAATCCAAATTATCTTTTCGTTATAGGTTGTTAATTGGAAGTACTATTTTTACAATTCCATAGATTGTTGTTGGTAGCCAACATCACCTTTTAAAACTTACTAACAGTTGCCTTTAAAAGTCATTTTATCTTATTATTTTACTCTTTTTTCATTCCAGATAGAACTCCTTTGTCAACTTTATCATCTTTCAAAATCTAAAAATATTAATTCCTGTCACACCTCCTTTTTTGCGTGCCGGCCCCGAAGGGTAAATGCGCGAGGGAATTTTTCTAATTTAAGTGACAATGTTCGAAATGAGATTATTTAATTAATTCAGAGTCGCCACTTGGGAAAGGTTTGGCTTTTGGTGTCCCAAGTCACCGGTTTATCTTGAATCCCAAATCGAGGAAATTTTCGACTTTCCAAATGAAGTCTGCGAACCAGAATTCTAAGTAAGGAATTCTGTTGACCCGAGGGAAGGTGTTAGGCACCCTCGAATCCCGTGGTTCTAGCACGGTCGCTTAAATTGTTATAATGGCTAAATATCTGATTTAAATACATGTTGTGACTTATGTGCTTTTATTAAGTTTAAACCGCTTTTATTATTATCATTTATTTTTTATAGAATTGCAACGTCGTGAAAATGCATCTCGAACCACGTCACAATCAATGCACCCGTAGTTGTTAACACATTTCGACTCCGTTGAGATTTGAATTTGGGTCACATAAATACGCACCCGAGTTTAAGAATGTAATTTAATTAAGTCGCGCCTAAAGAGTTTAACGCGTTTTTATCTTTGGGGAGGGTCATGAAATTCGCTAAATGACCCATCCCGGATTCTAAGTATTTAATATATACATTTGTGAGGGCCCCGCAATTTGTATCCGTACCTGGCGAGGCTCGTCTTATTTTTTTTTGAAAGGATAACACCTACAATGACTACATTTTCAGTTATGTTTGTCTCTAGACAGGGCGAGATCCTACTTAATTGCAAGTTTAAAAAGGGTGTAACTTCTTAGTCATTTAGATCCAGACGGACGTAAGCGTGAAATTTGCGCTCAAATAGGTACAAAAGATAGTCAGTCACAAACCTTTACACCCAGCCCTAATGGAATTCTAATTTACGGGAAATGACGATATGTTAAGCAATTATGTCATGCATTTAGTAATCATCCAAAAGGGTAGTGCGTGTCTATTCAAATTAAGAAATACTGATTGTTTATTTCTAGCTGCGCATGCAAAGCTTCCTTCCTGATTATTTACTTATGGGTTTCATAATGTTGTTGAGAGTAAGAAAACGACTAAAATCATTTTAAAGTTGGCATTGAGATTTTAACAAAGCGAAGCTAATATATCAACTTTGTTACTGATACGTCATTATACGTCAGAATTACGGATTCCGAAATCATTTGCCTGTTTCGGTTAACCTTTGATGTTTAACAGCTAAAAATACAGTGGCTATAAATGTGGAGACAAGTAGATGAATGTTGATTTCCTCTTCTAAGTTTAACTACAACATCTAACATGAATTCAAACTAAAAATCAATTTTCAGTCTATAATAGGTTACTGATACCAAAAGTTCACAGCAAAACACCTCCTAACCAACTAAATATTGAACAACTACAAATCAGTTGAATACCCATAACTACAAGCGTGTGGAATATGCTCAAATCAGGAATGTGGCTTCATTTCATTCAAGTTCAAGGTTACATTAGGGTGAGCTTAAACTGTGTACCTGGATGTTGAAACAACCACAGGAAGAAAGTAGAAGAATCAGCAGCAGTAAAAGGAATGGCGGCAGCAACAACAAAAGCAGAGTAAACCCCAATGAACGAACCAGAAGTAGCTCAATAAAACAGTACCCAATATCCAAGCAAAAGACTCAAACAAACTCAGTTGAGACCGGGGAATTCCAATGTTAACCAACAGGCAATATATAGGTGAAACCGAAACAATAATAGAAAACAATTTCTAATTCTCAAACACTCAAAATAAGGACCCTAAGTTTTGACAAAACAAAGCAGTTGATGATGATTTCAAACAGAAAAAGTGAATAAAAGTAGAATTTTCAGCTTCTTCTTTTGTTCTCAAATCTCTTTTGGTCCCAAACCCCTTTTCCGTTCTAGTTTTTCTCTCTTCCCTTTCTGATTTCAGAACTCTCTCTTTTCTGATTTTTAGAATTATTCTGCCTCCCTATTTTCTGATCTCTTTCCTCTCTTTTCTCTAAACTTCTGATGTCCCCAAAACTAATGGAAACCTTCTGTTTTTATAGCCTAGCATCAGCCCATTCAACAGCCTGTTAAAACTACTGAACCCCTCCCATGTTCTCCTCATGTTCTTTTCACTCAACAGATTAAAATAAAAAGCCTTCCCATGAGATTCCCCTGACAGCCCTTTTTTCATTGTTAAAGTGGTCTATCTCTATTAAATTAGCAAATATGGGCAGCATGAGTATGTCCTGACAGCACATGCTGTCCATTTTACTCTAATTCATTAACAGCTGACAAAACACATACTGCCCAAAGCCTAAAGTGAGTAAACATGCTATCAATTTAAACCAAAGTCGGAAATCTATCCTAGACTGCAGCTATAAATCAATCCTTAAATGTTTTCTGATTTAACTTAACAGACTAACACACGTTGACAATCAATTCTCAGCTGATTCAACAATGCCTCAGTAAATCAAATTAAATAGCATGAGTCAAATTAACTATCATTCCAGACTGAAACTAATTGACGACATATATCGAATCGACTACGCGAATCACAACACATACAATCAAAGCCAATGATCAGAATTCAACAGTATTAACATGTGATTTGAATTGTACTGACCAAAACAAAAAGGTTGCCCTGAAAACTAATTAATCGACCAAATTCAATTTCAGTCAATTGTATAGTTTACAACCATACACCCAATCAGTAAATGAAGAAAAACTCGACCAAATGAAAGATCCGGGCAAAGTGGACAGAAAAGTCGACACAAAATGAAAACAAATCGAAATGACATTTAAACACATGAACAAACATTGAGCAAAACAAACAACATGAACTGGCAAGGAAAAGAAGAAGAAAATACCTTAAAGAATTGAAAATCATATGACCATGTCTCGGATTTTGACTCGAACCTCTTTTGGGGTTGAACGGACTTTAATCGAAGTGTTCTCAACTGAGAATACTTCGATTAAAATCTATTAGACCTCAAACTTCTTGTTTAAACGGACAAAAACTCAGATTCTGGACTTCTAGGGTTCCTAGGGCAGATTTGGGATTCAAATTTTTCTGCTTAGATTCGGACCAAACCAAGCCTGGTTTGGTCACGAGGGAGGTTAGGGGAGTGCCTGGCATGGGTCTGGGGGGGTGGCGGCATGGGTTGGGGTCCGGCTCGAATCTTCAAATGAAGATTCGAGACGGTGGAGGAAGATTCGAGACCTACGGTTAGTAGATCTGTGTTCAGGGGGTCGAGGTGGCCTAGGGGTGTTAGTCTGAGGGTCACCGGCGTTGTTGCCGCTGGGTTTACGGTGAAGGGAAAGGAGAGTCGCGCTAGGGTTTCGTGGGGTTTGGGTCTGGTGAGGGAGACGACCTAAAGGAAGGGGGGTCTGGCTTAGGGGGCGTGGGGGTAAGGGATGAGGGATTATATACGGGGTGGTTGTTTGATCCTGGCCGTTGAATCGAGTGGGATAAATGGCCAGGATCCTTTCGTCAATGGGAAACGGTGTCGTGTGGTTTAAAACGTGGGACTGGGTCGGTCTGAAATGGGAATGGGTCGGGCCATGAGGGGCGTTTAACACCGTGGGATCAAGGGAGATGAACGGTTCTGATTGCATATCCTACACGGCGTCGTTTGGTTTAATGAGGGGTTGCATTGGACCGTTAGATTTGTTTAAATCAAAGGTCCAGATTTGACTGGCACTAAACGACACCGTTTGGTGAGGCTGTAGGGATCAGGGACCGGACTGGGTCAGGCCATTATTGGGCCTGATTTCTTGGTCTCAAATTTGAGCCCAATTCCAGATTTTCTTCAATTTTGAACTCTTTTCTTTTCCTTCTTTTAATTTCTAATTTAAACAAAAATCCTAACTAAGTTGTAAAATAAAAATAAAACTTATACAAATATTAATTACTACTTAAACAACAATTAGCACACACATTAAACATTTAATTAAAATAAAAAATCACTCAATGACAACAAATAGAATAAAAGATACATATTTTTTGTGATTTTCCTTAAACCCAAATTATGGTTTGATTAATTTCTAATAGTAGAACGATATCCTAAATTTACACGCGACATATATCTTTTTATATTTTTATTTGACAAAACTAAAACAATCAGAGACAAAACTACAAATAACTACCAAAAATGCCACGTAAATTCCAAAAAGTTGTACAACAAAACCATTTGTTTTTTATTTTTCGATTTCTTTTGGAGCAATTGTCGTGTAGACAAAAATCACGTGCTCACAACTGCCCCTCTTTATTCGAAAACATACGAGGTTTTCGTGCAAAGATAAAGTGAGCGGATATGAGCGATTTTTGCCCGTTGGACTATTCCGTGTGAAGCACATTTTTTGAAAGATTTGACCGAATCTTTGCTTCAAGGATTTCCTACATATCCTGGGCTAAACAGGAATCAGGTCAATGTAGTTCGGGAAACCTTGGTAGCTGGGACTACCATGGGATTGCAATGCTTGTTGTTACTGCTGTTGTTGTTGCCACTACTGCTTTACCGACCTCCTTATTACAACCAAAGGAAATTGAAACTGAACTAACTATTTATGTCTGTCAACCGCTAGTTACAAGATTCCTATCGATAATTCTTTTGCAACTTGATCTTGGGTCTTAGCTGATTCTGCTTGTAAACTTCGATCCGAATCTTGATGCTTGCAAGTTGTAGGCGCATGTTTATTTCTGCGGTATTGAGGGAGACGGGATTGGCGGAGCTCGAAACGTTGATCAAATTTTGGAGCGACCCGCCATTTGTTTGTTCCAGTATTTGGGAACATCTTCTCTTTTTGTTCTTTTCTTCTTTTCTTTATTCAAGATTGAGTCTCATCCCGTAGGTCATCTCGATCCATGCGCCTCGAGGTCAGACCTGCTGAGACAAACAAAACAAACGAACGAAATTTTTCTGCCCCAGTTTCACCAGGAAAATTTCGTTAGTCAATCGCCATAATAATCTACAGCACTGATGCAGGGATTGGAAAAAAGAAAAAACTCTAGCCTACAAAACGTAACTCAGGGATTGGAGCCCTAATGTCGTCAAAGGTAAAAATGCACAACTCAGGGATTGGAGCCCTAATGTCGGCTGAAGGAAGGTTGCTTAACTCAGGGATTGGAGCCCTAATGTCGGCTAAAGGAAAAACGCTCAGTTCAGCGATTGGAGCCCTAATGCTGGCTAAATGAAAAATGCTCAGTCAGGGATTGGAGACCTAATGTCGGCTAATAGAAAAACGCTTAGTTCAGGGGTTGGAGCCCTAATGCTGGCTAACAGAAAAACGCTCAGTTCGGGGGTTGGAGCCCTAATGCTGGCTAACAGAAAAATGCTCAGTTCAGGGGTTGGAGCCCTAATGCTGGCTAACAGAAAAATGCTCAGTTCAGGGGTTGGAGCCCTAATGCTGGCTAACAGAAAAATGCTCAGTTCAGGGATTGGAGCCCTAATGCTGGCTAACAGAAAATGCTCAGTTCAGGGGTTGGAGCCCTAATGCTGGCTAACAGAAAAACGCTCAGTTCAGGGATTGGAGCCCTAATGCTGGCTAACAGCAAAATGCTCAGTTCAGGGGTTGGAGCCCTAACGTTGGCTAACAGAAAAACGCTCAGTTCAGGGATTGGAGCCCTAATGCTGGCTAACAGAAAAAACGCTCAGTTCAGGGATTGGAGCCCTAATGTTGGTTAAACGGAAAAGTGCTCAGTTCAGGGAGTGGAGCCCTAATGCTGGCTAAACAGAAAAACGCTCAGTTCAGGGATTGGAGCCCTAATGCTGGCTAAAAAAAGTGCTCAGTTCAGGGATTGGAGCCCTAATGCTGGCTAAAACAAAATTCCCAACTCAGGGTTTGGAGCCCTAATGTCGGCTAATAGGAAAACGCTCAGTTCAGGGATTGGAGCCCTAATGCTGGCTAAATGAAAAAGTGCTCAGTTCAGGGATTGGAGCCCTAATGCTGGCTAAATGAAAAAGTGCTCAGTTCAGGGATTGGAGCCCTAATGCTGGCTAAAACAAAACGCTCAATTCAGGGATTGGAGCCCTAATGCTGGCTAAATGGAAAATGTCGGGGATTCTAACTGACCCTCTTTTTTTGAGTTTTCTTCTTTCAGTAAAGTGTAAGAGAGAATTTTGGGGAAACTTCCCTTTTGAGTAGATTCCTTATTGTCAAGCTGTTTCTTGCACTCATGTATTTCTTTTTCTTTTTGGGCGACACCTGCTTCTTGCACGGTTGCTTTGGATCACACCTGTTTCAATTTTCCAAACAAAGAACAATTGTCAGTTTGGAAATGGTGGTTGGTTCGATGGCCTTGATCATTTCAATTGCTTGGTCTTGGCCTAATTCCTGTTGAGAAACTCTGCCATTGATTGGATTCACAGGCGAAACCCTTTTAAACTGCTCAGACTCGCATTCCCGAATTTGTGATGATTTGCCCGTGTAAGGCTTTGGTTCTTCCATCCCATTCTGCTTGGGGATTTTTATTGGGAAGACTCTGTGGGGATTTGTACAAGGCAGACTCGTTGGGGATTAGCTGGGGTAGACTCTTTGTGGATTTTTACAAAGGGAGACCCTGTGGGGATTTGTCATTTTTTTTTATTATTTATTTTTTATTTTTTTATTTTATATATATATATATATTTTGTGTGGGTGTGTGTGGCTTTATTTCGAATGCAACCAACATCATGATCAATTGGGATTTGACAAACATACCACTGAAGCGGGGTATTTACTTCTTACGAAACGGAGCTCCGCGAAACCGGTCCTGCCACCTATTCTTTCCAGTATATTCGGAACTTGGGGTTAAAAATGAAAGGGATTCGAAGAAAAGTAAAACAAAGAACGGAGAAAACAAATTTTAGAAGAGAAATGTCTCTTTTGGGACAAGAAAAACTTATCTGAGGAAAACATGTTGACTTTAAATTGACATGACATGCTTTTTGGACTGGACGTCTGACCTTCAACGAACTTGCATTTCCTCATGAACCAAAACGGATCTATGTTTCCAAACCGGTGAAACTTTGCCAAGACTTCTTGAGGTGGAATTATCTGTTCGGCCGACAGCGCCCTTTGCGGGGATTCGCTAGTCGACCTCTCTCATTTCTCTTCTTGTTGTCGCTTGATAGCACTCTTTGCGAGTTTTTACTAAACAAGCTCTCTCATTTTTGATTTCTCTACTCCTGTCGCCTCACAGTGCCCGAAGGTTTTCACCGACAAGACTCTCTCGTTTTATTTCTCTCAATTCTGAATGTACCGGCTTCTAATCATGATATCTCTTGGCTTCCCCTGCCTTTGGCAATTGATCCGAAGGACTTGTGCTTGGTAAAAGAATGGTAGATGAAACTACAACTTCTAAGCCGTTTGGTGTGCCCCGGTTTCAATTTCAGGGTAAATTGGATTTTATTTTTGGTGTGACTGAACCCCAGAGAGAGGCTGCCTACGTATCCTTTCGGAATCAAGTCAGATGTAGTTCAGGCTCAATCAATTTTTTTTTCTTTTTTTTAAGGTAGCCAAAGAAGCGTAACTGGCTCAAGGGCTTGTGGAGAGAGTTGATAGTGTTTGGGCAGTGGGGATGAATCCTTCATCATCTCAAATGTGCCACAATATCGCCGAAGTAAACTCAAACATAGTACCTTTTGACTGCATCCGCATTCACTGCTGTTTCAGGATCATTTCCTTCAATATCGCCCAGATACAATGCTCTTCTCGGCAATATCTTCCTGATGATGTATGGGCCTTTCCAATTAGGAGCAAATTTTCCTTTCGCTTCCTGGTGGTGTGACAGAATGCGCCTTAATACCAGTTGACCCACTTCAAAATTCTTGGGTCGGACTTTCTTATTGTAAGCACGGGCCATTCTTTGTTGGTACAACTGCCCGTGACAAACTGCAGCCATTCGTTTCTCGTCAATCAAAGTCAACTGCTCCAATCGAGTCTTAACCCACTCGCTATCTTCAATTTCTGCTTCGACAATGGTTCGGAGCGAAGGAATTTCTACCTCTGCTGGTATCACAGTCTCGGTCCCATAAACCAACAAGTAAGGGGTTGCCCCTATTGATATGCGTACCATAGTACGGTATCCCAACAATGCAAAGGGTAACTGTTCATGCCATTGTCGGGAACTCTGGATCGTCTTCCTCAAAATCTTCTTGATGTTCTTGTTTGTTGCTTCAACAGCGCCATTGGCCTTGGGCCGATAAGGAGTGGAGTTCATATGCGTTATTTTGAACTGTTCGCATATATCTCCCATCAAGTGACTATTCAGGTTTGCTGTGTTATCTGTGATGATAGTTGCAGGAATACCGAAACGACAGATAAGATTTGAATGTACAAAATCCACCACAGCTTTCTTAGTAACTGATTTGAGAGTGACAGCTTCTACCCATTTCGTGAAGTAGTCGATAGCAACCAATATGAATCTGTGTCCATTTGAGGCCTTCGGCTCGATCAGACCAATGACGTCCATGCCCCAGGAAACAAATGGCCACGGTGCAGACATGGGATGCAATTCTGTGGGAGGTTCATGAATCAAATCACCGTGCACCTGACACTGATGACACTTTCGAACGAAGCTAAAATAGTCCTTTTCCATGGTCATCCAGTAATAACCTGCTCGAAGGATTTTCTTTGCCAAAACATACCCGTTCATGTGGGGCCCACACACTCCTGCGTGTACTTCATGCATGATTCTCCCCGCCTCCTCGGCGTCAACACATCTTAACAGATTGAGGTCCGGGGTCCTTTTATACAATAACTCGCCGCTCAAAAAGAAACCACTTGCATGCCGCCTAATGGTACTCTTTTGATCTCCAGTAGCATGTTCGGGTTATTCTTGTGTCTTCAAGAACCTCTTGATATCATGGTACCATGGCTGTGTACACGATCCTGCCTCGATTACGTTACAGTAACTGTGTCTTTCCCTGATTTGGATTTCCAAGGGATCGACATGGGCGTTGCCTGGGTAGGGTAACATTGAAGCTAAGGTAGCAAGTGCATCCGCTAGTTCATTGTGACACCGCGGGATATACCTGAACTCTATTGATTTAAAACGCTTGCCGAGGTCCTCCACGTGCTGTCGGTAAGGAATAAGCTTGACATCCCGAGTTTCCCATTCACCTTGGGCTTGCCGGATAATCAGGTCAGAATCTCCCATAATCAATAAATCTTCAACATCCTGATCGATCGCCATATGCATGCCCATGATGCAGGCTTCATATTCAGCTGTATTGTTCGTGCAAAAGAAACGCAGTCTAGCTGTAGCAGGATAGTGCTGACCAGAGGGTGAGATCAAGATTGCCCCAATTCCTACACCTATGGCGTTTACGGCCCCATCAAAGAACATCTTCCAAATATGAGCGTTTTCCGAAACTACTTCTATGGTGTTTATTTCTTCATCTGTAAAATAAGTACTCAATGGTTGGTATTCCTCATCAACCGGGTTTTCGGCCAAATAATCTGCTAACGCCTGGGCTTTCATTGCCGTGCGAGCGACATAGACTATGTCAAATTCAGTAAGCAAGATTTGCCACTTGGCCAGTCTTCCAGTAGGCATTGGTTTCTGAAATATGTACTTCAAAGGATCCAACCTGCTTATGAGGTAAGTAGTGTGAGCTTGGAGATAATGTCTCAATTTTTGAGCAACCCACGTCAAAGCACAACACGTTCTTTCCAGCAAAGTGTACTTGGCCTCGTAGCCGGTGAATTTCTTGCTCAAGTAATAGATCGCCTGCTCCTTCTTTCCGGTTATGTCATGTTGCCCAAGGACGCAACCAAAAGAATTTTTCAAGACTGTCAGATACAAGAACAGAGGTCTCTCTGGCTCTGGCGGGACCAAAACTAGGGGATTTGAAAGATATTCTTTGATCTTGTCAAAAGCTTCTTGACATTCAGCCGTCCATTTGATCGCTGCATCTTTCCTCAATAGCTTGAATATGGGCTCACATGTGCTAGTCAGCTGGGCAATGAATCGACTGATATAGTTTAACCTGCCCAATAGACTCATCACATCTTTCTTCGTTCTTGGGGGAGGTAGATCTCGGATAGATTTTGTCTTTGTTGGATCTAACTCGATACCTCTCCTGCTTACTATGAAATCCAAAAGCTTGCCTGATGGGACTCCGAAGGCACATTTGGCCGGGTTCAGCTTCAAGTCGTACTTTCTCAGTCTCTCGAAGAATTTCCTCAAATCTTGGATATGACTGTCCCGAGTCCTGGACTTGACTATCACGTCGTCCACATACACCTCTATTTCTTGATGCATCATGTCATGAAAAATGGCTGTCATGGCTCTCATGTAAGTTGCCCCAGCATTCTTCAGACCAAATGGCATAACCCGATAACAGTAAGTGCCCCAAGGTGTAGTGAAGGCAGTCTTCTCGGCGTCTTCTTCATCCATCAACACCTGATGATACCCAGCGTAACAATCTACGAAAGACTGTATCTCATGTTTGGCGTAATTATCAACAAGGATGTGGATGTTAGGCAATGGGAAATTGTCTTTGGGACTCGCCCTGTTCAAGTATCGATAATCCACACATACTCGAGTCTTCCCATCTTTTTTCGGCACTGGAACTACATTCGCCAACCACGTGGTGTATTGGACTACCCGAATTACTCCCGTTTTCAACTGCTTGGTGATTTCTTCTTTAATCTTGTCACTGACATCAGTTTTGAACTTTCTCTGCTTTTGTTGAACTGGAGGACAATCAGGGTGAATTGGCAATTTATGCACCACTAGATCAACACCTAATCCTGGCATGTCATCGTATGACCAAGCAAACACATCTTAAATTCAAAAAGGAGTTAAATTATCGCGTCTCGTGTTTTCTCGTCCGTGTGAATGCTTATTTTGGTCTCTCGGATTTCTAGGATTTCCCAAATTAACCGGTTCAGTGTCATTCATATTCGGCTTAGGTTTATTCTCAAAGTGTTCCAATTCTCGATTTATCTCTCTAAAAGCATCTTCTTCGTCATATTCTGATTCTTGGTTCATTATTTCACAATTAAACAGCTCGTTGTGATCTGGGCGTAAAGTCCGCAAGCATGTCATATTATTTAAAGCTGCATTATTATAACTGAAAAGACAGATAAAGGAAAAAATAACAGAAATCTGATAAAAGGAAAAAATGAGAAAACACTGATTTTTATTTCTTGGAATTTGGAAGATAACAAGGTTTATATTTCAGGAATTCAAAAACAAGAAACTGAAGGAAAAACATCCGAGTTACATCCTGGGGATAACTCGTGATGCAGGAAAGGTCTACCCGGACTCCTGTCTAGTTGGGAATGGCATGACCTCCCAGTTTCGAAGCTTGGCGTTTGGCCCCACATATAACATCTCAGCGGTGCTTGTGCCTTCTCCTGGTTGAACCATGTGAGCTTCGTAGAGCATTCCTCTCATTTACCCACATATCTCCTCGATCTCTTCAGCCATGAAAACCTCATCGTCTTCTTCTTCGATATATTTCGGTCCGACGAAAGTCTCGTATAAATCTGGAAATGGCCGAGGCAGTTTCCAACCCTCATTTTTCCTCTTCCTTGCCCACTCTTCATCTTTTGGAGTTGGTTGAAAACCTATCCCAAAAAGTTTCTTGGTGGAAGGCAGGGTGATGGGTTCCGTTATTCCTTGCAATGTTCGTCCGAGCCCTTTCCCTGGCCTAAATCCATGTCGGATCATTTCTTTAGCTACTATGATTGAGACGTTGGACAAGAAAGGTTGGGGGCAAGGCCTTCCTTCTTCGTACTGCTCTGCTAGCACAACTTCGAAATCCTGATAAACCGTGTGCTCGCTCCCTTCCCTTGATTCAAGATATGGGATGGATGGGTCCCGATAAATAGACTGTTCGTCTTCTCCGTGGACCACAATTTCCCGATCTTCATATTCAAACTTCACCATCTGGTGAAGAGTGGAAGGCACAACCCCTGCCGCATGAATCCAAGGTCTGCCGAGGAGAAAATTGTAAGACGTATCCATGTCAAGCACCTGGAAAGTTATTTCAAACTCCACTGGTCCTATAGTTAACACCAAGTCTATTTCCCCGAGGGTGTCCCTCTTGACGCCATCAAAAGCCCTTACGTAGACATTTATTGGGGCGGATTCTTCCGGTCCCAATTTCCATTCTCTGCAGGGTGGAGAGCGGACAAATGTCAACACCTGAACCTCCATCCAACATTACCTGCTTGACGTAGTAGTCTTCGCATTTAACTGTTATATGTAAGGCTTTGTTGTGAGCTTCTCCCTCTAGAGGTAAGTCGTTCTTACTGAAATAAACCTGGTTAACGGCGAAGAACCTCTGCGTCATTTGCTCCAGTTGTTCGACTGAGGTTTCAACTGGTATGTACGCTTCGTTCAGGGTCTTGAGCAAGATCTTTTGGTGTTCGGCCGACCACATCAGCAGAGATATCATGGACACTTGCTCGGGGCACTTGCGTAGCTGATCCACCACTTTGTAGTCTAGCATTTTCATCTTTTGGAAGAAAGCTTCCGCTTCCTCAACGCTTACAGGCTCCTTGGGTGGGAAGCGTTTCCGTGTGGCATTGTTTAACTCTTGAGTGTTCGAATACCTTCCAATGAAAGTATTCTCCGGAAGTTCTCCCATGACTTCTCTGCCTTTGTACGTAACCAATGTTCTTTGATAGTTCCACGGTACTGTGGACGGGTCTGTCATTGGCTTCTGTGGCACGCGTCCGATAAACACTGGCTCATTCAGCCGAGGTGGTTGAATCGTCCCCCGGACCATATATGCCCCTTTTGGTACGTACATTGGTTTTGCCCTTTTGACTTCGAATCTCTGCGGCTTCTCTGCTCGACCTCGTGGAACGTAAAAAACTTCATTCCTTACAAGCACCATCATCACTGTCTTTTCCTCGACCTTCTTTTTGGGCTCAACCTTGACAGTACTGTCCTTCTTTTCCCCTTTTTCTAGCTTCGGGGTGGTTTTAAGCTTTTTCCCTGCATCGACGATGGCGATTATAGCTTTTAAAGCAGGATCAAATTCTTTGTCCTCGCAAATCATTCCAATCAACGGCCCGTTATTGTGAGCAGGCAACGGATTGTTAGTCACATTTGGGACCTCCTCGTCCCTTAGTACTATCTTCCCCTGCTCTATTAAATTCTCAACTACCCTTCTCAAAGCCCAACAATCATTTGTATCGTGCCCTTCTGCTCCTGAATGATAGGCGCACCGAACACCGGCTTTGTAAGCAGGTGATGTCGGATTATGCCTTGTCTAAGGGACTGGCTGCAGGAAACCCATCTGGACTAGCTTTGGGAACAAGGTAGAATATGGTTCACCGATGGGTGTGAAAGTCCATCTTCTAGGTGGTTCCTGAGGGCGGAAGTTATTTTGAGGGGATGTGGATTATAGTGGTTCCGGTAGGGAGGCTAATTTCTAGGAGGTGGAGCTTGGCCTCGATTGGCTTGCTGTGGTGGATGGACATAGGGCTGGGTATTCATGACCATGTAGGGTTGAGGAGCATAAGCCACATTTTGGTGGGGGTAGTAATGTTGTGGGGTTCTTTCTGGAAAACGGGGCCTGGGATTACGATATTCCCTCGCTTCTGATGCTGCCATGGACGTTTCTTCCTTTTTCTTTACTCTTGCCATTCCTCCGGACCCGCTTTGGACGGCTTGGGAGGTTGCCCTTATGGCTTCTTGACTTAAGATTCTACCCGTTTTCAAACCATTCTCTACCATCTCTCCGATCTTGATTGCTTCCGCGAAAGGCTTTCCCATGGCTGACATCATATTCTAGAAATAGTCTGATTCTTGAGCCTGGAGAAAAGTAGTGACCATTTCTATCTCGTCCATGGGAGGTTTTACCCTCGATGCTTGCTCGCGCCATTTGATAGCATATTCTCTGAAGCTTTCTGAAGGTTTCTTCTTCAAGTTTGACAGAGAATTTCTGTCTGGTGCAATGTCGATGTTATACTGGAATTGTCTCACAAAATCTCTGGCGAGATCATCCCATATATGCCATCGAGATATGTCTTGGTCCATATACCACTCTGAAGCCATTCCTATCAGACTTTCTCCGAAGTATGCCATCAACAACTCTTTTTTGCCGCCGGCTCCTCGCAACTGGTTGCAATACTTATTGAGATGAGCAATGGGGTCGCCGTGCCCGTCATACTTCTCAAACTTTGGGGTTTTGAAACCCACGGGTAGGTGCACGTGAGGGAACATGCATAGATCGGTATAGGAGACACTCTTCTGTCCGCTTAAACCTTGCATGTTTTTCAAACTCTGCTCGAGGCTCCTCATCCTTTTCGCCATCTCATCTTGTTCAACAGCTTTGGAGTTTTGATCCTGCCCAGGAGAAAACTCGTATTGAGGTTGTTGAGGATGAGTGTTGGTGGTGAACCGAGTCGGTTCCAGTGAGAAGGATGGTGTTTGGAATGTGAGTGAGGATGAGTCAAAATTTGGCTTGTGTGTAGCAGGTTGTGCCACGATTGGACAGGGAGGTGCAGTGAATATGTTCGTAGCTAGGTCCGTTGTTGACATCCGGGGATAAGAATCAGAGGGCGATCCAGCAGAGAGGGCTGAAATCGCTGGGTACCTGAATGGGGTAGCTGGATAGCTTATGGAGACGTTGGAAGTCCCACTTGTCCTGGAGAACAACTCAGGGAACCCAGGGATTACACTCGGTGGTTCTTTTCCGTTATTCTAGTCATCCAACATTTCCAATATGCGGAACCGCAGGATTCTGTTTTCCTCAGCAGTTGCTGACTCGGGCGTCAGGACGGCCGAGATTGAACTCTCCTCGGAAACAGGAACTGTCGGCAAAGGAATTTCTGAAGACATCTCTATGCTTCCCTTTGATCTTGTGAAGTACGTGTGAATACTCCCTCTCGACTTAACGACGGGTAACTGAACACTTCCTTTAGACCTCGTGAAGTATGAATGTGAGGCCAGACCTCCACCGAACCAAACCACCTTTTCTAAAAACCTGGATAACTCAGCAGCAAGCAAACGGTTAGTTTGAAACAAATAATAGATAGGTAATCGCACGTTGGGGCGTGATGCACCTATACAGTTAAGTGAATTTCTACATGTTTGCAACGAAGACATGCGTCATTCCGGCTTCTCTTTAGGCTTTCCTTTATTTATTATTATTTTTTTTATTATTTTATTATTTCCTATTATTATTGTTTTCATTATTTGCAGTTAAAAATGTGACCGGATCCGATGAGGATTGCCTACGTATCACGATGCCGCGTGAATCAGATCATTACGTAGTTCAAAACAGATGAGTGTAAAAGAAGCACACATTTTATTACTGAAACAATCTATTACAAACTAACATTTTCGAGAAAAGGAAATAACAAGCCTTGAAATAAGTACAAACTCAACAGACTAATACACCTTGATGCAAAAGACGGACCGACTCGACCTATGAATACATTAATGTTCCGAGAATTGGTGCCCGCGGGGCATCGTTCGGCCTTGCCGCGGTCTTAGGTGTGAGGTCCCTTTCAAGTTGTTCCAGCTCATGCATGGTCTGCTTGACATAAATCATCACTGCCGAGAGAACGGTAATGCTGGTCATATTTTCACATCGTAGACACCTTTTGATAATGGCATGGGCAATGGTCTTAATCTTATCCCTGGTTTGCCTTCTTTCTTTGAGTAGGTGCTCTATTTGATCCTTACGGGATGTCATAAACTGAGAATTCTGGAGGCATTGATTTTGCCACTGCTGAATTTCTACTTCCATCTGGGCTAAAAGCTTGCGGCAATGTCTATTTTCAACTCCAAGGGTTCGGGTTTGTTCAAACGCTCTGTCCACCTTTCCCTTCAGATTGGCAATGGTTCGCTCGTGATCCCTTTCCAACTGCTGCAGGTGCCGGTTACGCTTTTCTGTCCTTCTTGCCCAGCGTGATTTGAGCCCTGCTATGGTAGTTTCTGACTCACTCCGGCACTCCCCAATTTCCATCCTTAAAGCTTTTATCAATCGTTCATCCGACCGGCTCCTTTGCTGGTTATCAACATCTATCCTCATTTGTTTGATCTGGGCCCTGAGCATCTCGTTTTCCTGAGTCAACCTATTCTTTTCTCCCAGATTGGTAGCAACTTGCACGTTGTGCTCATATTTCAGACCTTCAACTTGTTGCTTCAATTTGCTGATTTCGGCTCGATAGCCTCTTTCTTTTGCTAACCAATCTCACTCCCTTTGCGACGACTCGGCAAAATTCAGGATGTGAGGTCTTTTAGCCGTCCTTTCGTGTTCGAGTTCTCTTCTGTACCATGCAAGGTAACCTGGCGCCATTTCACTTTTGGCCCGATCCTGCACACAAGTATCTGCTTTCAAATATTGACATTCATTCCAGATCTGGCAGATTTTTGCTTCAGGAAATTGTCCGTCAGGGCTTATCTCAATTGTTTGAGCACTAAGATCTTCCTCGTGTGGTACTATCTGGCATCTTCCGAGTTGTCTCAAGACTCGGCAGGGCGCGTAAGGTTGAATGCTCTTAAGTCCCATCAGTAGGAAATGAGTTCTAGTTGCTGTCATATACATGACCTCATCAACAGGCAACCATCCCAGTGTCCACTGTATTTGGCTGGCAGTGAGAGCTTGAAAGAATGAAGTCCATGACATAACTCCTTTGGGCAGACTGACCTCCTTGGTTCTCGTGTAAAACTCTTTTATGCAAGTTTTCTCCGAGGAACCATGGCTCAAAAGCTCGGAACGATGACAGAGATGTTCAGTCATCCATATTTGTAGCAGCAAGTTACACTCTTCGAAGAAATTTCCCCCGGCTTTGCAGGCTGTGAGAGCTCGAAAGATATCTGCTACCACCATAGGCACGAGAGTACTGTCATTCTGAGTGAGCAAAGTATTGACGACCCCGGATATTTTCAGATCAATATTTCCATCTTTCCTCGGAAATACCAGAAGGCCCAAAAATGTTATCATGAAAGCCACCCGTCTGTGCTTATCCCACTTCTGACAACTACCTTTGTTGTATAGCTTGTTAATCGGATTGTTGAATCCTCCTACATGACCATACTTGTCGTATATGAAGCATGGATTACAAAAACCGGCGGTCAGATCTGGGTTATGGACCATCCTGGGTATTTTTAGTGAGTCTAGAAATCGATGCACCGTGACAGCTCTTGGGGCAACCAGGTATTTTTGCCTTAATGGAAGTTCAGCATTTCCGATGTACCCAGCCATTTCCTCCAGAGTCGGGGTGAGTTCAAAATCGGAGAAGTGGAAAACATTGTGCGCTGGGTCCCAGTAGGTGACCAAAGCTCTTATGATATCTCCCCGAGGCTGGATTTCCAATAAACCCGTGAGACCTTTCAGATATTTCTTGACCTCATCTTGCCCTTCAGCACCTAGATCATTCCATCATAGCCGTAACTTGACAGGGATTTTAGTCATTATCGAAAAGCGTTCATTTTGCATTGTGTTCATCCTGCACATTAATTAAGGTGACTTTAAGCAAAAATGATTTGACTCAAAAATATTTTGACTATATTTTTTTAAAAAAGAAGATCCGATTTTCGAACACGGCCTTTCAGCACTTCAGGGATGAAGATTTTAAGGTTGTGAGGGTCAACCGATCAAAAACTCTAAAAGACGACCGAAAGTGGCCGTTTATGCAAAATCAGCCTTCCGCCGTCCCTTTCGGGAACATTTGGCTATTTTTGACAAAAACAATCACTTGATTTATTTATAACCCTCTTTCTAGTAATGAACCACATGGGGAACACGGCCTCACAGAGCCTCGGGGACGAGGATCCTAAGGCTGTTGGGCAATTTGGTCAAAAAAAATAAAAATGACCAATAATGGCCGTTTGTGCAAAGTCAGCCTTCCGGCGTTCCTCTCGGGAACGTTCGGCTATCCTTGACAAAACGGCATTACCCGACTCAGTCATGATGAAATTAAAGTTCTAACATTTGGCTATTTTGAAAAGGGAAGGTTGGACCCGATGAGGATTGCCTACGTATCTCGCACCCTGTGAGAATCAAACCGGCGTAGTTCGGGCCGATCAGGCGTAGAGTAAATAAACTAAACCCCTTCTGAATACTATCTTTTAAAGAAAAGGAGAAAATATTTTTCTGGATTTTTTTTTTAAAAGAGAAAGAAATATTTTTTTTTTGAATTTAAGACTTTTCATTTTTATTTTTTTGAAATTTCGAAAATCTTTTAAGGAAGTACTTGGACTATTAGTCTGAATTTATAAAAGAGATACTACAAAAGAAACAATATTTTTTTTTTGAATTTTGAATTTTCCCTTCTTTTTTTTTTACTTTTAAATATATATTTTTTTGGATTTTGAAAGTGATTACAAGGAAATTTTTTTTATATATGTTTTTTTTAATAAATCAAACTAAAAGACAAACTTTGTTTTCGTTTTTTTTTTCTTTTCTCTTTTTTTTTTAAATTTTTTTTGAAATTGGTCAACATGCAGATCCGAAGCAAATAAATGCACAAAATAAACGGGATGCAGCAGGATGGTCTTTTCATTTCAGGTTGCCTGTCTTAGATGGACCCAACCCCTGTGTTGAGTCCCCTATGTCAAATGCAACATGATGCAAATAAGCGTTCCTACTAGGGATCCGGCATGAGGTCTCGTTATACTAGGTTTATAACCTCGGTATATGTTCTAGACTGTGTACCCGAGCGGATAACTCGAGTCGAGGAGGGGGCTACGTACCGGGGACCTGCGAGATCGTCCGGCTTTGTAACTTGTCCGACCTCTTTCTTATTTCAGGTATTGACACTAACAGAATAGGGAGTCTCGACCAGCGAGCTTCTCCCCGGAGGTAAGAAGAGAAAGGTTTCGGCACAGTTTATATACAGTTCAGATAATATCAAAGCGGTAAAAAAAACATTTAGCACGTTATGCCAAAAGATGTAATAAAGATCAGATAATAAAGCCAAATATAACAATTATTCTAAGCTCGAATTCTTGAACCCTGAACTAGAGGTTCTGGGTTGCAATCCCCAGCGGAGTCGCCAGAGCTGTCACACCTCCTTTTTGCGCGCCCGCCCCGAAGGGTAAATGCGCGAGAGAGTTTTTCCAATTTAAGTGACAATGTTCGAAATGAGATTATTTATTTAATTCAGAGTCGCCACTTGGGAAAGGTTTGGCTTTTGGTGTCCCAAGTCACCGGTTTATCTTGAATCCCAAATCGAGGAAATTTTCGACTTTCCAAATGAAGTCTGCGAACCAGAAATTCTAAGTAAGGAATTCTGTTGACCCGAGGAAAGGTGTTAGGCACCATCGAATCCCGTGGTTCTAGCACGGTCGCTTAAATTGTTATAATGGCTAAATATCTGATTTAAATACATGTTGTGACTTATGTGCTTTTATTATATTTAAACCGCTTTTATTATTATCATTTATTTTTTATAGAATTGCAACATCGTGAAAATGCATCTCGAACCACGTCACAATCAATGCACCTATAGTTGTTAACACATTTCGACTTCGTTGAGATTTGAATTTGGGTTACATAAATGCGCACCTGAATTTAAGAATGTAATTTAATTAAGTCGCGCCTAAAGAGTCTAACGCGTTTTTATCTTTGGGGAAGGCAGTGAAATTCACTAAACAGTCCATCCCGGATTCTAAGTATTTAATATATACATTTCTGAGGGGCCCGCAATTTGTATCCGTACCTGGCGAGGCTCGTCTCATTTTTTTTTGAAAGGATAACACCTACAATGACTACATTTTCAGTTATGTTTGTCTCTAGACAGGGCGAGATCCTACTTAATTGCAAGTTTAAAAAGGGTGTAACTTCTTAGTCATTTAGATCCAGACGGACGTAAGCGTGAAATTTGCGCTCAAATAGGTACAAAAGATAGTCAGTCACAAACCTTTACACCCAGCCCTAATGGAATTCTAATTTACGGGAAATGACGATATGTTAAGCAGTTATGTCATGCATTTAGTAATCATCCAAAAGGGTAGTGTGTGTCTATTCAAATTAAGAAATACTGATTGTTTATTTCTAGCTGCGCGTACAAAGCTTCCTTCCTGATTATTTAGTTATGGGTTTCGTAATGTTGTTGAGAGTAAGAAAACGACTAAAATCATTTTAAGTTGGCATTGAGATTATAACAAAGCGAAGCTATATATCAACTTCGTTACTGATACGTCATTATACGTCAGAATTACGGATTCCGAAATCATTTGCCTGTTTCGGTTAACCTTTGATGTTTAACAGCTAAAAGTATAGGGGCTATAAATGTGGAGACAAGTAGATGAATGTTGATTTCCTCTTCTAAGTTTAACTACAACATCTAACATGAATTCAAACTAAAAATCAATTTTCAGTCCGTAATAGGTTACTGATACCAAAAGTTCACAGCAAAACACCTCCTAACCAACTAAATATTGAACAACTACAAATCAGTCGAATGCCCATAACTACAAGCGTGTGGAATATGCTCAAATCAGGAACGTGGCTTCATTTCATTCAAGTTCAAGGTTACATCAGGGTGAGCTTAAACTGTGTACCTGGATGTTGAAACAACCACGGGAAGAAAGTAGAAGAATCAGCAGCAGTAAAAGGAATGGCGGCAGCAGCAGCAAAAGAAGAGTAAACCCCAGTGAACGAACCAGAAGTAGCTCAATAAAACAGTACCCAATATCCAAGCAAAAGACTCAAACAAACTCAGTTGAGACCGGGGAATTCCAATGTTAACCAACAGGCAATAAATAGGTGAAACCGAAACAATAATAGAAAACAGTTTCTGATTCTCAAACACTCAAAAGAAGGACCCTAAGTTTTGATAGAATAAAGTAGTTGATGCTGATTTCAAACAGAAAAAGTGAATAAAAGTAGAATTTTCAGCTTCTTCTTTTGTTCTCAAATCTCTTTTGGTCCCAAACCCCTTTTCCTTTCCAGTTTTTCTCTCTTCCCTTTCTGATTTCAGAACTCTCTCTTTTCTGATTTTTAGAACTATTCTGCCTCCCTATTTTCTGATCTCTTTCCTCTCTTTTCTCTGAACTTCTAATGTCTCCAAAACTAACGGAAACCTTCTGTTTTTATAGCCTAGCATCAGCCCATTCAACAGCCTGTTAAAACAACTGAACCCCTCCCATGTTCTCCTCCTGTTCTTTCCACTCAACAAATTAAAATAAAAAGCATTTCCCATGAGATTCCCCTGACAGCCCCTTTTTCATTGTTAAAGTGGTCTATCTCTATTAAATTAGCAAATATGGGCAGCATGAGTATGTCCTGACAGCACATGCTGTCCATTTACTCTAATTCATTAACAGCTGACAAAACACATGCTGCCCAAAGCCTAAAATGAGTAAACATGCTATCAATTTAAACCAAAGTCTGAAATCTATCCTAGACTGCAGCTATAAATCAATCCTTAAATGTTTTCTGATTTAACTTAACAGACTAACACACATTGACAATCAATTCTCAGCTGATTCAACAATGCCTCAGTAAATCAAATTAAATAGCATGAGTCAAATTAACTATCATTCCAGACTGAAACTAATTGACGACATATATCGAATCGACTACGCGAATCACAACACATACAATCAAAGCCAATGATCAGAATCCAACAGTATTAACATGTGATTCGAATTGTACTGACCAAAACAAAAAGGTTGCCCTGAAAACTAATTAATCGACCAAATTCAATTTCAGTCAGTTGTATAGTTTACAACCATACACCCAATTAGTAAATGAAGAAAAACTCGACCAAATGAAAGATCCGGGCAAAGTGGACAGAAAAGTCGACACAAAATAAAAACAAATCGAAATGACATTTAAACACATGAACAAACATTGAGAAAAACAAACAACATGAACTGGCAAGGAAAAGAAGAAGAAAATACCTTAAAGAATTGAAAATCAGATGACCATGTCTCGGATTTTGACTCGAACCTCTTTTGGGGTTGAACGGACTTTAATCGAAGTGTTCTCAACTGAGAATACTTCGATTAAAATCTATTAGACCTCAAACTTCTTGTTTAAACGGACAAAAACTCGGATTCTGGACTTCTAGGGTTCCTAGGGCAGATTTGGGATTCAAGTTTTTCTGGTTAGATTCGGACCAAACCAAGCCTGGTTTGGTCATGAGGGAAGGTCAGGGGAGTGCCTGGCATGGATTTGGGGGGGTTTGGCGTGGGTTGGGGTCCAGCTCGAATCTTCAAATGAAGATTCGAGATGGTGTGGTAAGATTCGAGACCTACAATTAGTAGATCTGTGTTCAGGGGGTCGAGGTGGCCTAGGGGTGTTAGTCTGGGGGTCACTGGCGTTGTTGCCGCCAGGTTTACGGTGAAGGGAAAGGGGGGCGGCGCTAGGGTTTCGTGGGGTTTGGGTCTGGTGAGGGAAACGACCTAAAGGAAGGGGGGGTCTGGCTTAGGGGGCGTGGGGGTAAGGGATGAGGGATTATATACGGGGTGGGTTGTTTGATCCTGGTCGTTGAATCGAGTGGGATAAATGGCCAGGAACCTTTCGTCAATGGGAAACGGTGTCGTGTGGTTTAAAACGTGGGACTGGGTCGGTCTGAAATGGGAACGGGTCGGTCCATGAGGGGCGTTTAACACCGTGGGATCAAGGGAGATGAACGGTTCTGATTGCATATCCTACACGGCGTCGTTTGGTTTAATGAGGGGTTGCATTGGACCGTTAGATTTGTTTAAATCAAAGGTCCAGATTTGACTGGCACTAAACGATGCCGTTTGGTGAGGCTGTAGGGATCAGGGACCGGACTGGGTCAGGCCATTATTGGGCCTGATTTCTTGGTCTCAAATTTGAGCCCAATTCCAGATTTTCTTCAATTTTGAACTCTTTTCTTTTCCTTCTTTTAATTTCTAATTTAAACAAAAATCCTAACTAAGTTGTAAAATAAAAATAAAACTTATACAAATATTAGTTACTATTTAAACAACAATTAGCACACACATTAAACATTTAATTAAAATAAAATCACTCAATGACAACAAATAGAATAAAAGATACATATTTTTGTGATTTTCCTTAAAACCAAATTATGGTTTGATTAATTTCTAATAGTAGAACGATATCCTAAACTTACACGCGACATATATTTTTTTATATATTTATTTGATAAAACTAAAACAATCAGAGACAAAACTACAAATAACTACCAAAAATGTCACGCAAATTCCAAAAAGTTGTACAACAAAACCATTTGTTTTTTATTTTTCGATTTCTTTTGGAGCAATTGTCGTGTAGATAAAAATCACGTGCTCACAATTCCAAAAACTGATGAGTGCATGATCATGAAAAGATATTGAAAAAGTCAACAATCACCTTTTCACATCGTGTTATCAACAGGCGGGCAAACCTGCTGAACATTAGCACGAGGATTGGAGGCATGTTTATCGACATTCCAGAGCTAGGGAACCTATGTAATACACGATATGATTTGGTAAAAGGTACCACTATTAACCTTTTCAATTTTTGTACTAATTAATGTAGTTTACATATGCTCATATCTTTAAAATGCAATTATCTTTTATCATATGTGATTCCTACCGTGTATAAAAAGATTATACAGCATGCACATCAAGTTCTTCGAATAATTACCAAGGTAAAAATTGATTGATCTTATATATAATAATTATTATTATTATTTAGTCGTATTTATTTTTCTTTAATAACCGCACGAAGCGCGAACAAATTTACTAGTTTTACTTATTACACAGTAAAAGACTTCATAATATCTCGGCCCTTAGCAAAAGGTGACTTCCCCCGGTTGGAGTATATAAACTGAAAGAAATCGCAGATGCTTTAATGGAGTATTAACTCCCACATATGCGCCGAAAACTAGATGCATTATAAACCTTTTTTGCTAGTGTAGGCTTCATAGTATAAATAACTATACTTAACTTTTTGACTTTGTTAGCTCTTTATAATACATATAGGACATCATTGTAGAGGAGCTCACTGAAATTTTGCTCACTTCTGTAATATTCAGCATCTTCTTGAAGCATTTTTAATGAAACTTCATTTACTTGATAAAAAGGAGAAAAAAAAGAACTTTAATGACTTAGGTTTGAAGTTGAATTAAGCTAAAAGCATGTTTAGAGTGCCCATAAATGATTGTCTAAACAGAGTTATAGTTTCTGTGTTAATCGGATGATAGAAAAAATATGTAAGAGGCTGCTTAAATGAGATAACTTATGATGAAATTGCCATATTGGTTTCTCTCCATTAGTAACAATCTCAAACACTACGTGATCTCCCTCCTCTAGGCAATTTGTATCACGGAATTCGTGCCATCCGCCATTAATACATGCGCCAGTACCAAAAGAAACGTAACCTTAAATTCCACGACCTTTGTCTTTCATCTCTAACAATCAAATCACATTTCTTGTTGATGAGACCATTTGTCAATGCAAATTGTTTAGGGATGCACTGAAATTTTGCATAACCATTTGAACAAATTATCAAAACAATTATTAAGCTCTACATATTGTCACCAAAAATAATACCAAAACAAATAGAAAAGAAGAAAATGCTACACATGATTACTTTAGCCTAAGCAAAGACTTACCAAGAGATCATTTGAAAGGCAATAGGGTCTAATAGTGCATACAAAATGCGTTAATGCCTTGCTTGATGACTTGATGTTGGGGTTTGGTTTGCCTGTTACACGGTTAATTACATGCAAAACCATATTAATAAACTAAATATGACAAAGAGATCACAAATTAAAATATCAAAATATGAAACTTTATCCTCATGGAAGCTGAGCCAGAACCTTTAGAACACTCAATATATAAACTTGAGTGAATAAATAGAGCAAACTGCCCCTTTACTATGATTTATGACACTTGAAAATGAAGTACACTTCTTATAACAAGCATAAGCAACTAAAAGAGAACCCTATAAAAGAAAGGACAATGTTATGTAACGCATTAAAACACTATTGTATTACGAAGTGGGGTTTGTAACTTAGACTCCTCATGGTACAACTGAAATAATTCCAACCAAATGTATTCTACTTATAGGAAACATTTTATGTTTCATAAATCATTTTCCAACTGTTTGGTTGGGCAACTTTTGAAAACTGTAGTTGTTTATGAATAATATTCATTTTACAGTTTTGAACAGTCAAACACAAATATAAATTTCTTGGTGTATATAAGTATAAAGATGGTTGAGGTTTCTTAAATCAGAAAACATACCATGAAATTTCCACACTGGTTGTTCTCCATTAGTAACAACCTCAAACATTATATGATTTCCCACCTTTATGTCATTTGCAGCACGGAATTCACTCCATCTGCCTCCCATATAGACTTGAGAACCATAGGTAGTTAGCTTTAAATTCCATGACCTTTGTCTTTCATCTCTGATAATCACATTGCATTTCTTGTTGGTGAGACCATTCGCCAGTGCAAATTCTTTAGGAATGCGCTGAAATGTTTATAACCATTTGCACATATCATCAAACATTCATATGCTTCATATTTTCAATGCAAAAAAAACTCCAATAAACAAAGAGGGGAAAAGGCTAACCAAGAAACCATTTGTAAGGCAATATGGTTTAACAGTGCATATAAAATATGATTGACCAACAGAGTTGTGAATAGCAGCATCTGCATTGGGAAAAGTCTTGCATTGTTAATTTTAGACAAATCCATATCAAGAAATTAAATATGACAAAATAATTTAAAATAAAACATGAATATCATCTAAACATCCATCCCATCTTTTAGCTAACTTTTCAAAATAGAACAGCCCCGTGCACAAGGTATCCCGCTTTCAAGCAGGGTCCGGGAAAGGGCCGCATAACAAGGGTGTGATGTAGACAGTCTACCGTAATGTAAGCATTAGTGGCTGCTTACGCGGCTTGAATCTGTGGCCTATAGGTCACAGGAGAGAGACAACTTTTGGCTAACTCTTCATTTAAATAAATTAAAACATATTACTATAAGTTAAGGGAATTAACTTGGAAATACATCAAGAACAACTAATGGACTATAAAGATCTTAATTACCTTTAAATTCAAAATTCTTGGAAGTCTCTTCAACAGTATGGACTTCTCCTTCTTCTTGTTGCACATACTCTGCATATTCTCTATCACATTGACTTGAATCAAATATGATTACCTCAAACTCCATATTACCTTCATGTCTAAACACCAACATATCTCCCAATTGCAAATCATGCTCCTCCGCAAATTCTGCCCAACCATCTCCGAATCGACGGCCGTTCACCTTCACCAGCCACTTCTTACCGTCCCTTTTTAGTATTGCATGTTCAATATGGTCGCACCCCTTCAGATACTTCAAGAAACCTATAGGAATTTTCTGCAATACAACATAAACTTAGGGTAACGCTGTTTCAAATCAGTATGCTGGTTTGTTTAGGGCATGAAATTGTAATATCTACTCAGTTAAACAATAAAAAATGATCATATGCACATGCACTATGGTTATGATTTTTGAGTGTTTTCCTTTTATGGGATAAATTCTTCCACCATGCATACACACACATAATTAATACATATAATAACAGAAAACGGAATTATAAATAAAGGATTACTTACAAGATCATGCTTGAAACCTGGCAGAATAGGTTTGAGAAAATGAGGTTTCTTTGGAGGAATTTTCATGGCAGCCAAAAAATTGTACTTTTATGTGCTTCTGTTTTGTATTTGATATAATTGGTAGTTGAAACTTAGACTTCAGCCGACGGTCTACCAAAAACAACCTCTTTACTTTCTCATGGTAGGGCTAAGAACTACATACACATTATACTCTCTAGACCCCGTATATGAGATTCATCGAGCCGAGTGTCTGTCGTAAACAACATCTCTATCGGTGTTGTTAGTCTTATCACAAGGTAGGGATAAAACTGCATACACACTATCCTCCTGAAACTCTATTTGTGGAATTTCACTGGGTTTGTTGTTGTTGTTGAAATGAGGGACGGCTTTTAGGCCCCACATTAGTGGGGGGGGGCATTTTTTGTTACACCTAATAGATTATGTATAATTTTAAAAAAAAGTTTTGTGAAGTGAAAAAATTCGATTTCTTTCTTTAACAAATATAGAGAAGAAGGATTTGCAACTGCTAAGATTTTTGCCAAGGAATTTGCACTTGAAATGAATATCGAATCCAAATTTCATAAGAAACGTGTGATATATATGAAGTAATAATTTGATGAGAATGTTGATAATAAAATCTCAAAATCTTTCGAAGAGTACTTTAGAGGAGGGGTTATACACATTTTATTTGATGGAGCTAAGTAAAAGCTAAGCAGTGGAAATTCAAAAGATTCCCTGGGAAAAAAATAGATATCTCTCCTACATTACCCATTGATTACTTTTATACATAGTAGACAAGGTTATTTTTTTACTCAAAATAGATTTGAGCAATTCGAAGCATATAAAAATATTTTTGGTTTTCTATTTAGCCGGTAAAAACTAAGATCACTAGATGATGAAAATTTGAAAAAATATTGACTTAATCTTAAATGTTCCTTAAAGCATAATAATCAATTTGATATTGATGATTTAGATTTATTTTCTAAATTAAAAGTATTAAGTAAAATAGTACAATTAGACGATAACAGTTTAATTGATACACTCAATCAAATAAAAAGATGTGATTCTTTTCCAAATGCCTATATTGCTTATGGAATAATGTTAATAACTCCTTTTACCGGTGCTTCAGTTGAAAGAAGTTTTCAAAATTAAAATTGATAAAATCTTACCAAAGATCAACAATGTCTCAAGAAAGGTTAAGTGGATTAGTTGTATTATCAATTGAGAAATACTTATTAGGAGTTATTGATTATAAGAAAATTATTAATAACTTTGTATAAGCTTTGGTACTCAGGAGTCCAAAGAGGTAAGAATGAAGTGGGTATCTTGGTGGATAGGGAACTTAGAGAGTCTGTGGTTGAGGTTAGATGAGTGAATGATAGATTAATGAGTATTAAGTTGGTGGTCAGAGAGTGCACCATAAACATCGTTAGCGCCTATGCGCCTCATGCGGGCCTAGATGAGGAGGTTAAACGACGATTTTAGGAGGGGTTAGGTGAGATTGTGCACCACGTTCCGCCTGCTGAGCAGCTATTCATAGGAGGGGATTTCAGTGGTCATATTGGGTCGACCGTAGGTGGTTATGGCGAGGTGCGTGGAGGCTTCGGTTTTGGGGAGAGGAATGGAGGAGGTACCTCACTTTTGGACTTCGCTAAGGCTTTTGGGTTGGTGATTGCGAACTCTAGCTTCCCGAAGAGAGAGGCGCATTTGGTTACTTTTCAAAATGCGGTGGAAAATACTCAGATTGACTATCTCCTTATCAGGAGGTGTGACAGAGGGTTGTGCAAGGATTGCAAGGTGATTCCGGATGAGATACTCGTGACACTGCATAGGTTATTGGTGATGGAGATTGGTATTATGTTAAAGAGGAGAAAAAGGTCTGCTCGAGGAAGACCGAGGATTAGGTGGGAAGCCTTAACTAAGGATAAAGCCCAAGAGTTGGCGGGGCAGTTGTCGGCTATGGGAGCTTGGAGGAGAAGTGGCGACGCAAGCACTATGTGGTCAGCAACATCCGAATGTATAAATGAGGCTGTGAGAGAGGTGTTAGGGGTCTCGACGGGCATCTCTGATGGGCACAAAGGAGACTGGTGGTGGAATGAAGTGGTCTAAGGTAAAGTAGAAGCGAAGAAGGCGGCGTAGCTAAAGTTAGTGGGGAGTATAGGTGAGGAGGAAATAAGAGCGTGCGTAGAAAGGTATAAGGTACCTAGGAAGGAAGATAAGCTGGAGGTCACGAAGGCTAAAACTGCGGCTTATGGTCTCGTATGTATGAGGAACTAGGGAAAGAGGCGGGGAGAAAAAGTTATTCCGATTGGCCAACCTGAGATAGAGAAAAGCTCGAGATTTGGACCAATTGAGATACATCAAGGATGAAGATGGTAGAGTTGGAGGATACGCAGATTAAGAGAAGATCACAAACTTATTTTCATAAACTTCTTAATGAAGAAGGGGATCAAGATATTGTGCTAGACGAATTAGAACGTTCCGAGAGTCACCGTGACTCTGGTACTGTGGGTGTATCAAGGTTGAGGAGGTCGTAGAAGCTATGCGTAAGATGAGTAGGGGTAAAGCGACCGGTCCAGACGAGATTCCGGTTGAATTTTGGAAGAGTGTGGGGAGAGCAGGTTTGTAGTGGTTGACTGGGTTGTTTAATGTTATTTTTAAGGCGAAGAGGATACCGAATGAGTGGAGGTGGAGTACGGTAGTTCCATTGTATAAGAACAAAGGTGATATCCAGAGTTGTAACAACTATAGGGTATCAAATTACTGAGTCATACCATGAAAGTGTGGGAGAGGGTGGTTGAAGCAAGGGTGAGGAAGGCAATGTCTATATCCGACAACCAGCTCGGATTCATGCCGGGTCGTTCGACTACAGAAGCTATACACCTTGTTCGGAGGTTGGTGAAAATGTATAGAGAGAGGAAGAAGGATCTGCACATGGTGTTTATTGACCTGGAGAAAGCATATGACAAGGTTCCTATATAAGTTTTCTGGAGATACTTGGAGGCAAAAGGTGTGTCGATACCGTACATTATGGCGATCAAGGACATGTATGATGGGGCTAAGACTCGGGTTAGGACAGTAGGAGGAGACTCTGAATATTTTCCGGTTGTAATGAGGTTACACCAAGGTTCTGCACTCAGTTCGTTCTTATTCGCCTTGGTGATGGACACGTTAATGCACCATATTCAATGGGAGGTACCATGGTGCATGCTATTCGCCGATAACAAAGTTCTGATTGATGAGTCGCGAGCCGGTCTTAACGAGAGGCTAGAGATTTGGAGACAAGCTCTTGAGTCTAAGGGTTTCAAGCTGAGCAGGACGAAGACGGAATGCCTGGAGTATAAGTTCAGCGCTGAGCTGGGGGAAGTGGGCGTGGATGTGAGCCTTGAATCACAGGTCATCCCAAGTAGAGGAAGTTTCAAGTACCTTGGGTCGATTATCCAGGGCGGAGGGGAGATCGGCGAGGATGTCACACATCATATTGGGGTAGGATGGATGAAGTGGAGGTTAGCATCTGGAGTCTTGTGTGACAAGAGAGTGCCACCGATCCCCAAAGGTAAGTTCTATAAAGCGGTGGTTAAACTGACAATCATGAATGGGCTTGAGTGTTGGCTTGTTAAGAACTCACATACCCAGAAGATGAAAGTAGCAGAAATGAGGATGCTGAGGTGGATGTGCGGGCACACTAGGATGGATAAGATTAGGAATGATGATATTCGGGAGAAGGTGCAAGTGGCTCCCATCGAGGAAAAGATGCGGGAAGCGAGGCTCAGATGGTTCGGGCATGTTCAGAGGAGAAGTCCAGATGCTCCGGTAAGGAGGTGCGAGCAGCTAGATGTGGAGGGGACGAGAAGAGGTAGAGAGCGGCCTAAGAAGTATTGGGGAGAGGTGATCAGACATGATATGGCAAGACTTCAAATTTCCTAGGACATGACACTTGATAGGAAGTTGTGGAGGTCGAGTATTAAGGTTGTAGGTTAGGAGATAGTTGAGTCTTGCCTTACTTATACCTTTGCGAGACTAGTCTGGTAGAGTTTTTACCTAAGATAGCTAGTGCCATTGTTGTGTCTTACTATTTCAGTGCATGACGTATTTAAAAGCTATCGCTTTACTTTGCATCTTTCTTCTGGATTTCACGTTCATATTTTTTTCTTATTATTTCTGTGGTGATACTAATATTCTCTGCTTTTGTCCTTTTGTTCTATTGAGCCGAGGGTCTTTCGGAAACAGTCTCTCTACCCCTTCGGGGTAGGAGTAAGGTCTGCGTATACACTACCCTCCTTACACCCATTAGTGGGGATTTCACTGGATTGTTGTTGTTGTTGTTATTGTTGTATTAAAACTTTGTATCTCAGAAAAACTAGAAAAATAGACTTCAAATAAATAAATAAATTAAAAATTAAAAAAAAAAAATCTTTCACAAAGTTGGGATTTAGGCCACAAAATTAGCAGGGTCGCCCCTTGTTGAAACTTGACTTCAAGTCAGGGTTGCAACAATTTGGTAAATGAAACTTGAAAGGTCTTACGGAATGTTCATGCCCACATTCTTATGCATTTTCCTTGGTTAGAACCATTGTACATGTCTAAATACCTTATTGGGATAATACTCTAGTTCTGATTTTTCAAGTCAGTGGCCTATGTAAAGCAGTAAAATCACTATGCACTGTCAATCAAATACCAGATTTTCCAGCATCCCAAGAAATTGTGTTGAACAGAAATAGTCGGATTAGGTGTAAGCTCACCGTCAATCAGAGTGAATGGCACAGTCATTGCGACAATAGAGAAAAAAATAAGGAAAAAGGGCCAAAATATTTACAGCTTATAGGCGTGGGCAGTGGCGAGTTTATCATAAAAGAGGGATCGTCAGCTTGTTTGGCCAAATTTATAAGTTGATTAAACTAGCTTACAAATATTTTTTGGCTTATTTGCCTTTTGGTATAATTAAAAATACTTATAAGCCTGACACTTATAAGTAAAAAATAAACTAAAAATCATAATTTGGTTACCTCATCTTATGAACTTTTACCTTAAAAACATTTTAAGTTTAACCAAAATTTTTACTATTTTATCTTTAAAATATTTATTTTACAACAAAACTCCTACATCAATACTCACTGTCTCAATCAACCTAACCATGCTTTTCAGCACCTAATGTTTATCAGCTATTTCAGATTAGCTAATCCAAACGGGCTCTTAATCCAATATTCAATTTCCAAAGGGAGTCCAAGAGAGGCAGTAAAATCAGCTAATTTTGTAAGTGGTTTTTCAAAAGTAGTATTTGATTAACTAATTTAAAAAATATTTTTGAATAATAATTAGTATTTGATCAAATATTTAAAAAATACTTTTAAGTGTAACTTTTCTCAAAAGTATTTTTCAAAAAAAATGATTTTTAGGAGAAATTACTTTTTTCTGCTTCTACTCAAAAATACTTTTTTCTTCTGAAAGCTAGGAAAACACCTTAACTTTGAAAAATATAATTTGACAAAAAAAACTATTTTTGGACAAAAAAAAAAAACTAAACCAAATACATTAATAAAATATTTCTTTAAAAACATATATCTCGAGTTCCAACTCTAACTTAATGGAACTTCACTAAGAATACCGCACATCAAATTAGAAAAAGAGCGAGGCAGTAGTGCAAATTGGTGACGTATGAGTGTGGACTAACGGCGCCACATTTATATGGTGAAAAATTCGATTTAAACGAAAACTGTTATAAAACAATAAAAAAAGAATAACAATGTTGCAGACAAAGAGAGAAAATTCTTATTGAATTTTGGGATGATTTACAATTGGGTAAGACCCCTCTATTTATAGGGGAAAAATAACTTAGCCACAAAGTAAAACTCTCTACAAGATAGACATTCACTCTAAATAGAATTCTATTCATAACACTCTCCCTTGAATGTCTACTCGATAAGTAATGTGCCTCATTAAAACCTTAACTAAAATAAAACCCAATGGGAAAAACAATTCTAGAAAAGGAAAAAGAGTACACATATTTAATAATACGCCTTTTGGTTGCCTCGTTAAAAACCTAGCAAGGAAAACCCAGTGGGACAAAACCTTATAAGGGAAAAAGAGTGCAACGCGCATTAACTCCCCCTGATGAGAGCATCAATTCACATCCTTGAGCCTTCGCATCCCGATTTTGTACACTAGCTTCTTGAAGGTTGACATTGGTAGAGATTTTGTGAACAAATCAGCCATATTATCACTTGAACGAATCTGTTGCACATTGATATCACCATTCTTTTGAAGATCATGTGTGAAAAATAACTTTGGTAAAAATGTGTTTTGTCCTATCTTCTTTTATGAATCCTCCATTCAATTGAACTATGCATGCTGCATTATCTTCATACAAAATTGTGCGCAATTTGTCACATTTCAAACCACATTTGTCTCGAATAAGATGTATTATAGACCTCAACTACACACACTCTCGACTTGCTTCATGAATAACAATTATCTCACCATGATTAGATGAAGTAGCCACAATTGATTGCTTAGTCGATCGCCAAAATATGACAGTGTCTCCACAGGTAAATACATAACCTGTTTGAGACCGAGCCTTGTGTGGGTCAGATAAATACACAGCATCATCATAACCAACCAGATCGGGACTGTAATTGTTGCCATAAAATAAGCCCATATCGGTAATCTCTTTTAGATACCGCAATATGTGTTTGATTCCATTCCAGTGTCTCCTTGTAGGAGCAGAGCTATATCTTGCTAAGACATTAACTGAAAAAGTTATGTCAGGCCTTGTAGTATTA
The DNA here is from genome assembly GCF_000715075.1 of Nicotiana tabacum. NCBI lineage: Eukaryota > Viridiplantae > Streptophyta > Magnoliopsida > Solanales > Solanaceae > Nicotiana > Nicotiana tabacum. Next base: position 17,711,117 of record NC_134084.1, on the reverse strand, counting down.
GCAAGATACATTAGTGCACCAATTGCACTAAGATATGGTACTTCAGGACCAAGTAGCTCTTCATTCTCTTCTTGAGGCCGGAATGGATCCTTATTCACATCAAGTGATCGAACAACCATCGGAGTACTTAATGGATGTGCTCTATCCATGTAAAACCGTTTCAATACCTTTTCTATGTATGCAGATTGATGAACAAAAATTCCGTTTGCCAAATGTTCAATTTGCAAACCAAGACATAATTTGTCTTTCCGAGATCTTTCATCTCGAATTCTTTCTTTAAATAATCAATTGCCTTTTGGAGTTTTATAGGAGTTCCAATAAGGTTTATGTCATCAACATATACGGCAGGTACAACAAATTCCGATGTTGTTTTCTTTATAAAAGCACATGGGCAAATGACATCATTTATATAGCCTTCCTTTAATAAATACTCACTAAGACGATTATACACATTCGTCCTGATTGCTTTAGACCATACAACGATCTTTGCAATTTGATTGAAAACATTTTCCGGGACTTTAAATTATTTGCGTTTGGCATTTTAAATCCATCGGAAATTTTCATATATATCTCATTATCAAGTGAGCCATAAAGGTAGGCGGTAACCACATCCATTAAATGCATGTCAACCTTTTCATGGACAACAAAACTAATGAGATAGCGGAAAGTTATAGCATCCATAACGGGTGAATATGTCTCTTCATAATTGACATCAAGCCTTTGTGAAAATCCTTATGCAACAAGGCGTGCCTTATATCTTTGTACCTCGTTTTTCTCATTTCTCTTGCGTACAAAAACCCATTTATAGCCAACAGGCTTAACACCATTAGGTGTTTGGACTACAGGCCCAAAAACTTCACATTTTGCAAGTGAGTTCAACTCTGATTGGATTGCTTCTTGCCATTTTGGCCAATCAAGTCTTTGTCGACATTCTCAAACAGATTGAGGTTCAAGATCCTCACTTTCTTGCATAATTCTAGATGCAACATTATATACAAAAACATAATCCACCACTATATCCCCTCGATTCAACTTTTTCTCAATATCGATTGGATTTATTGATAGTTCCTTATTTTCTTGAGCCTCGGGCTTAGTGGATTCCTCATGAATCTGAGAATTTATTAAATCGTGGATTTCTTCATGAGATTCTTTCGTAGTGTCATTTTGATCATTTATTTTCCTTTTTCTAGGATTTCGATCTTGGAACCTAATGGTCTGCCACGTTTTAGGCGTGCTTTTGACTCATTAGCTATGACACTAGAAGATTATCCAATAGGGACATCAATATGGATTGAAACATCCTTTTCAAATCCGTAAATGCGTCTGGCATTTAATTTGCGATTCTTTGCAAAAAGATAATCTTTTGCACCTCTTTTTCACAAATAGTAGCACGTGGATCAAGATGAGATAATGATGGATTTTTTCAGAAAATTTCTCGTTTGGTTTCACCAACTTCTCCCCCTAATTTTGGGAAAAGTGTCTCATCGAATCGACAGTCTGTAAATCGTGCAGTAAACAAATCCCCCGTCAATGTTTCTAGGTAGCGAATGATGGAAGGCGATTCAAACCCAACATATATTCCTAACCTTCTTTACGGACCCATTTTGGTGCGATGTGGCGGTGCTACAGGCACATATACTGCGCATCCAAAAATTCTTAAATGGGATATATTAGGTTCATGACCCAAAACTAGTTGCAATGGGGAATATTTATGATAATTTGTCAGTCTGAGACGAACTAGCATTGCTGCATGCAAAATGGCATGACCCCAAACAAAAGTTGGCAGTCTCGTTTTCATGAGTAACGGTCTTGCTATCAATTACAGACGTTTAATTAACGACTCTGCACGACCATTTTGAGTGTGAACATGAGCTAGATGTTCCACTTTTATCCCAATTGATAAGCAATAATCATTAAATGTTTGGGATAACTCAGTAGTATTATCAAGTCTAATAGACTTAACTGGATTATCGGGAAATTGTGCCCGTAATCGAATTATTTGTGCCATTAATTTTGCAAATGCGAGGTTGTGAGATGACAATAGGCACACATGGGACCATCTAAAAGATGCATCTATTAAGACCATAAAATATCTAAACGACCCACTAGGTAGGTGAATAGATCCACAAATGTCCCCTTGTATACGTTCCAAAAACGCAGGGGACTCAATTCCAACCTTTGTTGGTGATGGTCTAATAATTAACTTGCCTTGATAACAAGAAGTGCAAGAAAATTCATCATTTAAAAGAATCTTTAAATTCTTTAACGGATGCCTATTTGAGTTTTCTATAATTCGTCTCATCATAATCGATCCAGGGTGTCCCAATCGATCATGCCAAAGTACAAAAGTATTGGAATCAGTAACCTTTTGGTTTACAATAGAATGTGCCTCAATTGCACTAATTCTTGTCCAATACATGCCACAAGATAAAGATGAGAACTTCTCAATAACCCTCTTTTGGCCAGAGACATTCTTGGTAATGATGAGATATTCAAGATTATTCTCATCTATTGTCTCAATATGATATCCATTTCGACGGATATCTTTAAAACTCAACAAGTTCCTCTTGGACTTGGAGGAGAACATTGTATTCTTTATGATAAGTATTGTTCCCTTAGGCAGAGTTATAGTAGCTCTTCCAGAGCCTTCAATTAATTTACTACTACCAGAAATTGTAGTAACATCTGCCTTACACATATTTAAATGAGAGAAATATTTCTTCTCTTTGAATATTGTATGTGTCATACATGAATCAATTAAACAAATATTTTTACAATTGAACTTTGATCCAAGTTTGCTTTGTGGAATATCCATATTTTCTTCCCATTGTTTTACATGCAAAACAAATATACGAATAAACATTAGTATTTTCAGAGAAATAAACTAGGCTTACAAACAATTTGCTTGAACACAACTATTAAAAGTGCAGCATATTTTTCCGAATTACAATCGGCTTGTTCATTGTTGTTCTTTTATCTCACATAATTTCAATAAGCCTAAACTTCCAAAATCAGGACTATGAAATGAAGTGAAAATAAATAAATAAAATTAGCGTGACCATTACGAAAATTCACATGGTCGAGTTATGTAGATTGACGCCTTATACCTTAACAATCAAAAAAAAGAGAAAACGTCTACTTGGACAATTGTGAATTTTTTTTTCTATTAATTTATACACATAATCAATTATACATAATTGATAACAAGGGTAGTAATTCACTAATTGAGTTGCTATCGTATATCTTACATCTGTAAGTTCCGGTTTTCGCTAGATTCTTTTTTTCGTTCCTCGATAAAAATAAATAAGCAGAACTAACTTTCAAAAGACTTACTTTAACAAGGCAGAACTAACTTCTATTGTTCAACTCCAGTAACTGATTTTTTTTTCATATCACAATTACTTTAACAAATAATATATTAATCATTGAAGACTAAATAAATTGAAACATCATTTGCAACGAATACTAGAACTACATTTAATCAAAACGAACTAACACAATTTTATAAAATAAATAAAACTAATGACTACTACTCATGTAAAGAACTATGATTACATGATATTTATTCACTAACTACTATGAATAGGCAAAAATAAAAATTAAACTACTCAATCATCTTTAATCACGGATCCATCACCGATCAAGTGGTCTATTTTCCCATCAGGGTGCTCAAAGAAGTCTGCCACATCCAAGTGGGTGATGTCAAAATCATTGTCAGAGACAAAATTAGCTTCAGGGCCTTTGTTCTCTAGAGATGCTTGATAAAGCTCAACCAAATGTCTTGGTACACGACAATTATTTGCCCAATGGCCTTTTCCACCGCAACGATAACAATCGGTTTCTGTACCATTTGCCTTTGGTTTCTCATCTTTCCCTTTCCACTTTTGGTGGTTATTTTTCTTTGGGGGGTGATCAACACCAGGAATATTTCTTCCTTGTCCACGGCCACGACCACGACCACGACTACGAATAGGGCCACGACCCTTTCCACGCTTAACATAATGGGAATACACCTCATCCACTTCAGGCAATGGTGTAGACCCAGTGGGTCGATTTTCGTGATTTCTCATGAGCAAGTCATTGTTTCGCTCAGCCACAAGGAGAAGAGAAATCAACTCAGGGTACTTTTTTAAGCCTTTCTCTCTGTATTGTTGTTGCAAGACCATATTGGAGGCATGAAACGTTGTGAACGTTTTTTCAAACGTATCATAATCAGTGATAGTATCTCCACAGAGTTTCAATTTAGAAGTAATTCTGAACATTGCAGAATTATATTCAGAAACAGACTTAAAGTCTTGGAACCTCAGATGAGCCCAATCATATCGTGCTTGTGGAAGAGTGACCAATTTTAAGTTGTCATATCTTTCCTTTAAGCCATTCCACAAAACAAGTGGATCTTTGACTGTGAGATATTCTATTTTCAACCATTCATCAAGGTGATGGCGCAAGAAAATCAAGGCCTTAGCACAATCTTGGGTGGATACTTTAGTTTTGTCTTTAATGGCATCTCCAAGACTCATTGCATCTAAATGGATTTCAGTATCCAACACTCATGTCATATAGTTCTTGCCCGAAATTTCAAGGGCAACGAACTTTCTTTTCATAATATCAGTCATAATTAAAAGAGAAAAAAAGTTGTACCTTAATCTTCTTGAGACGGTAGACTCTCATGCTGATAATGTGTTATAAAACAATAAAAGAAGAAGAACAATATTGCAGAGAAAGAGAGAGAGAAAATTCTTATTGAATTTTGGGATGATTTACAATGGGGTAAGACCCCTTTATTTATAGGGGAAAAATGACTTAGCCACAAAGTAAAACTCTCTACAAGATAGACATTCACTCTAAATAGAATTCTATTCATAACAAAAATAGAATTATAGGACTAAAGTTTCATAATTATAAAAATGAAATCAACGACATTAAAAATAGGACAACAACAACAACCACCCAGTATAATCCCACAAGTGGGGTCGGGTAGGATATACACAGCCTTACCCCTATCCTAGAAGGGCAAAGAGACTATTTCTGATAGACCCTCGGCTAAAGAAGGTGAAATAAACCCTGATAGCAAGTAATAGCAAGACAAATAATTAGAAAACTAAATCGAAGATAGCAACAGAGAATATGAAAGAGGTACCGATAACAAGTAATATCAAGATAATATATTTAGAAAACTAAATCCAAGACAACAAACGAGAATATGAACGAAGTACTGCTAGCAAACTACGGAATTACCGATGTCAAGTAATAACGGAACAAGACATGTGAATATAGCAAACTAAGGAAAAAAGGGTACCATACTAGCACTAATACTATCGAACTAGAGAAGACAAAGGGAAACGCACGACTACCTACTAACCTTCTACCCTAATCTTCAACCTCCACACCCTTCTATCTAGGGTCATGTCCACGGTTAGCTCAAGCTGCGTCATGTCTCGCCTGATCACCTCTCCCCAAGACTTCTTTAGCCTACCTCTACCCCTCCTCTCACCTCCCAAGTCCAACCTTTCACATCTCCTGACTGGGGCATCTGTGCTTCTCTTCTTAACATACCTGAACCATCTTAACCTCGCCTCACACATCTTTGCCTCCACAGGGGCCACTCCCACCGTGTCTCGAATAACATCTTTCATGATTCTATCAAACCTAGTATGCCCACACATCCATCTCAACATCCTCATTTTCAATACTTTCATCTGCTGGACATAGGAGTTTTTGACTGGCCAACACTCTACCTCATACAACATAGTCGGTCTAACCACTACCTTGTAGAACTTACCATTAAGTCTCAACGGTACATCCTTATCACACAAGACACCGAAAGTGAGCCTCCACTTCTTCCACCCTGCTTCGATATGGTGTATGACATCCTCATCTATCTCCCCATCCTTCTGAATTATAGACCCCAGATACTTGAAACTCTCTCTCCTGAGAATGACTTGTGTATCGAGTCTCACATCCCCGTCCGCCTCTTGGGTAACACCGTTGAACTTGCACTCCAAGTACTCCATCTTGGTCCTGCTCAATTTGAAACCCTTAAATTCCAGAGTATGTCTCTAGACCTCCAACCTCTCGTTAACGCCACCTCGCGTCTCATCAATCAGGACTACGTCATCCACAAATAACAAGCACCAAGGCACCTTCCCTTGAATGTGTCGCGTCAAAGAATCCATAGCCAGGGAAAACAAAAACAGGCAAAGTGTTGATCCCTGATGCAACCCCGTCCTCTAACCTCCAAACATCTCCATAGAAACTGCCGGGACTTTGTCATAGGCTTTCTCCAGGTTAATGAACACCATATGCAAATCCTTCTTCACTGCCCTATACTGCTCCATCAATCCTCTCATAATGTGAATGGCCTCAGTAGTCGACCGTCCCGGCATGAAACCAAACTGGTTCTCGGAAATGGATACACACCTCCTCAACCTCCCTTCAATCACCCTCTCCCACACTTTCATCGTGTGGCTTAAAAACTTGATACTCATATAGTTGTTGCAGTTTTGGACATTCCCCTTGTTGTTGTACAACGGGATCATCATACTCCGCCTCCACTCTTCGGGCATCTTCTTCGTCCTAAAAATGACGTTAAACAACCTAGCAAGCCATTCCAAGCCTTCCTTACCCACTCTCTTCCAGAATTCCGCCGGGATCTCGTCCGGCCCAGTCGCTCTACCCCTACTCATCCTGCGCATACCCCCTACAACCTCCCCCACTCGTATGCGTCTACAGTACCCAAAATTTTGCTGCCGCTCAGAGTACTCCAACTCCCTTAGCACAATGCTCCTATCTCCCTCTTCATTTAAGAGTTTATGGAAGCAAGACCGCCATCTCTGCCTAATCTGTGCCCCCTCCAATAAAACTCTACCCTCCTCGCCTTTTATGCACCTCACTTGGTCCAGATTCCGGGCTTTCCGCTCCCTCACCTTTGCCAGCCTGTACAACTTCTTGTCCCCGCCTTTATCCCCAATTTCTTCGAGCCATTGTTTAAGTTTTAACTCCATTTAAATAAGCTCTGTAGAAATAGTGTTCAGATCATAAGTAGGAGTCTAGTTCTTGGCGAATTACCAGAAGACTTCTCTTGCTACAAGTTATGGCAATTCGTCATGAGTTTCTGATAGATGGACTTGCCACGAGTCTTGATGGATTGTCAGGACTTTAGTACAAATAGTTCACAATTCCTAGCGTTTTACCGTAAGTTTATGAGAAATATCATCAACATGTTTTTACTTCATAGATAATCCAAGTCAACTCCAAATTTGATATCCAACATTCTAATACCAATCACGACAATTCCCAAAGGTTAGATTTAACTCAAACTTTCAAAAACAATAGATTCAATTTGTCTCTTCAACAAGCAAGCTCAACAATTGCCAGATTGATGGTTTTGTTTGGTTAAAAACCAACAATAACACCTTTAGGGGTCATTTGGTAGGGTGCATAAGAATAATGCTAAATATGGTGTATTAGTAATGCTAGTATTAGTTATGCTGGTATTAGTTATGCTGACATATTTCTTATCCATTGTTTGGTTTGATGTATTAAAGTATTGCACAATTTCTAAAAGAATTATTTATTTACAAAAATACCCTCAAATCTAGTCCACACTCTAACTTTTTAAAAGAAATATATGTTGAGAAATATTTTTATATGAAAAAGTTTTAAAAAAATTATTTTATTTGTCTACCTATGTTGTAAAATAAAATTAAATATTTATTTATAAAAAAGGAAATATGCTAAGTATTTATTTATTTACTAGGGATATAATTTTATTTCTCACTATTTGGATTATTTTGAACTTGCATTAATATACTAACTAGTATATTTTAATAAAACATAAATTTTGAAGGACAATTCTGTCTTTAACTAAGCTAATACATGCATTAAAATCCATTACATTGCTAATATCATTGTTTTCTATGCATTAGTTATACATAGGATAATACCAAATAAGATGTATAACTAATGTCTGCATAACTAATGCATAAGTTCAAAATGTCTACCAAATAATGTATTATTAATACACAAAGCTAATGCATGCATTAATTTATCTAATGCATCCTACCAAACGACCCCTTAGTATTTAAGGTAATAGAAATTATGAAACCTGCCACATGCAAAGTTTTTCCTTTCTTTGTTTCAAATGAAAATATTGCTGGTTATGTTCAACATATATATCAAAAAGCTAAAATTGATCAACAATTCAAAATAAATCATCTTAAAAATTAATGCGTGATTTGATATAGGAAATGGCACTGAACTAGAAGAACTGATAATTTTTTTTATAAAAATTTGGCAGGTAAAAAAATGAACTTAAAACAACCCAATTTCAATTGATTTTTTGCCCCATTAGCAATTTTTAAGCTAGTCAATACATGAATATAACACACTCTTGATGATCCAATGGACAAAATATTGTTTAATGTAAAATTTCTTTTCCATCGAATACCAGCTCGTCTGGAAAGAGCCCTATCTCCTTGGGCTTTAAATCCCTTCGAAAAAGAGAATCGATCATCTTCGCCTTCAAATAGGGATTGAGAGACTTTCCCCTACCCAACCTGAATTCTAAGGGTAATCGATGTGAACCATAGAGTTTAGAAGCAACCGCTTTTAGTCGTTCCCAACGTTTAGATTGAGTAGACATCAAAGGAGAGAGAAGGGGTTTATGAATCACTCAAACGAGCCTTTCTAGCTGCATTTGAATCGGCATCCCTATCCATATGTTTATGCGCAGGGGCATCCAAGAGAGAGAGAGATTTAACTGCTTTAATTTTTCTTTTTTCTACGAATTGCTTCATTGTTCAGTCGACCTCTCGAAGGATGCTTGCATTTTCTCAAGAAATATGACCTACAAAACACATTGGATTATGTAAGTCAACGTAAAAATTGCTGGGAAGCCAAAGGGTTTAAAATGATAACTATATTAAGTGACATTGCTTTAAGTGTTGATAATTTTCGATCTCTTATTACGCATGTAACCAACATTCTCTTAGCATATTTTCCATAAGATTAGGAAATCACTCCCCAAAGTTAGCCACAATTTGTTTTGTCTATTAAGTCAAAAATGTAAAAATATGTTTTGTACACTTCAGCAACCAAACAAAAAGACCAAAACAAAGATTATCTCCAAAGAAGAGAATACTTGCCTTGATCCCTGACTGGAGTTTCTCCATCAGTAACAACTTGAAATTTCCATATTGGTGTTTCTCCATTAGTGACAACCTCAAACATTACACGATCTCCTTTCTTTAAGGAGTTATCAACAATGAATTTACGCCATCCATCTCCAATATAGGCTTCAGTTTTGTTTTTCCAAGAGTTTAGCTTAAAATTCCACAACCTTTGCCTTTTATCTCTTATAATCAAACCGCTCTGTAAGAGATGAAAGACAAAGGTCGTGGAATTTTAAGCTAAACTCTTCGAAAAACAAAACTGAACCCTCAGGGGTTGGCCTGGTAGCAATTGACTTGAGCCTTAGGGTTTGCTCCCTTTCAAGGTCTCAAGTTCGAAACCCACTAGGTGCAAACAATTTCTGAGGGCCATCGGACTGGGTAAAACCTGAATTAACCGTGGTGCACTTGCGGGAAACTCCTTGCCGAGGGCTTGTGCACCCTCGGGATTAGTCGGGGCTCTTAGAGACTCGGACACCCGGTGCAAATAAAAAAAAATAAAAAAATCAAACCGCTCTTGTTGGCGAGACCATTTGCGATTGCAAATTGTTTAGGAAGGTACTGAAATTGTGTATAACCATTTGTACACATCATAAAACAGTTCATATTTGAGTTCATATTTGACTTCAATTAACAGAGGAATATACGAAAAATGGTGCACATATGCTTCCTTTAGATTCTTGAAGAGTATGCACGAAATGAGTTTTGAGACTTACCAAGAAACCGCTCGAAAGGCAATATTCCCCAAGAGTGCATTTAAAATAAGATTGACCAAAAGGCTTTTTGGTAGCAGCTTCTACATGGGAAGAAGCCTTGTTTGACAACTTGATTCTGGGGCTCGGTTTATCTGTTACATTGTCAAGCGATTAAATATGACAAATAATGATACTTAAAAGATGAACAAAAGCCAGATATCCACCCCACCTAGATAATATCAGTTTTTCTTGTAAATTAAGCATGTTGTTTATGTATTCAGACACGGATCCAGGATTTGATCGTAGAGGGAAACCACTATTTTTAACATAGATATGTCAGCTAGTAGCAACAAATTTTGGCGTGCTAACTCCTTGAAAACTTAATGATTATGAGTCAGTGACCGTAAGATGTTCAAAAGAATCAAAAACTTGCTCAAATAAGATCAGATTAAAGGTTTGTTAAGCAGTCCAAACAGAGTCTCGGTCACCGTCGTTGAATCGATGGATGTTTGCTACTTTATCGAAGTAATCCTTGAAGGCAGAAGGGTTTTTGAAGTTTTTTATTACTGTTTTTGGGGAAAATTTTGGTGAATTACTTATTTTGATACATGTCAAGAAAACAATAATGCTTATAAGCTTAGATATAATTGGGGATAAAGAAGGTGATTGGCTTCTTGCTAATGGAATATCTTATCCCCTTCCATGTACTAGTACTAAATTATCATTAACTTAGAAAAGATTAAGAAAAAAAATTCTCAAAAAGAGTTTTTGACTATTTTGTGTAGAAATTCTGAAGCAATAATTATAGAGAGAAGCTTGGTTTGAGGGTATTGAGAGAGAGATTTGAAGGGAAAAAAGCTATACTAAGTTGACTACTATATACTAGTGCTAAATTATTGTTGAACTTAGAAAAGATAAAGGAAAAAAAACAAGTTAAGCACTAAATACAGAATACTAAACTATCTTGAATTCAAGGAGGAAAAAACTAAAATGAAAAAGTGCAGAATTACGCTGGTGTAGGTCTCAATCTCCGTTCATCTAGTGAGGGAGGAGATAATGCTGCATGCTAAACCACCACAACAATCCAGCTTCTGCGTTTGAGGGGGCACATCAAAATTGTTTAGGGGGTCCTTGATATATATACAAATATATATATATATATATATATATATATATTGTTTTTGCCGAGGCTAACGAGTTCCCGTGACCCCTCTACTCGAAATGTAGGTTTGAATGTATTATTTCCTTTAAAGGTTGCATAAGTGATCTAGAAAATAATTTCAAGAGTAATAGCATAAAAAAAAAAGTTGAGGACCGGAACTGGCCATTAAAGTTTCCACCCTATAAACTTGAGGGAATACATACAACAAACTGCACTTTAATACGACGTTGATTTAAAAGTTTAGAGCCAGCTGAGATAAAGTACGGGTAAATTTCATAAACGGTCATAAAATCATAAAACTTTCACTAAATCACACAAAAATCATAGTGACCGGCAAACACAAATTTAAGGTAGTATTTTCTTATTTCAAGTTTTTTATTTTTTACTTTCAGTTTAATAAATAATAACCCAATTAAAATAGGAGAAATATACTCCCTCCATTTCAATTTATGTGAACCTATTTCCTTTTTAGTCCGTGCCAAAAAGAATGACTCCTTTCCTTGTTTGGAAACAATTTACCTTTATGCAATGATTATAGCCACACAAAATATATGTGCCTCATTTTACACAAGTTTAAAAGCCTTCTCTCTTCTCTCTTCTCTTAAACTCTGTGCACAGTCAAATGAATTCACACAAATTGAAACGACAAAACTTTCTGGGAAGCCAAAGGGTTTTAAATGATAACTATATTACCTACAAAACATTAGATTATGTAAGTCAACGTAAAAATTTCTGGGAAGCCAAAGGGTTTAAAATGATAACTATATTAAGTGACATTGTTTTAAGTGTTAATAATTTTCGATCTGTTACGCATGTAACCAACATTCTCTTAGCATATTTTCCATAATATTAGGAAGTCACTCCCCAAAGTTAGCCACAATTTGTTTTGACTATTAAGTCAAAAATGTAAAAATAAGTTTTGTACACTACAGCAACCAAACAAAAAGACCAAAACAAAGATTATCCCCAAAGAAGAGAATACTTGCCTTGATCACAGACTGGAGTTTCTCCATCAGTAACAACTTGAAATTTCCATATTGGTGTTTCTCCATTAGTGACAACCTCAAACATTACACGATCTCCCTTCTTTAAGCAATTATCAACAATGAAATCCATCTCCAATATAGACTTCATTTTTGTTTTTCCGAGAGCTTAGCTTTAAATTCCACGACCTTTGTTTTTCATCTCTTATAATCAAACTGCACTTGTTGGCGAGACCATTTGCGATTGCAAATTGTTTAGGAAGGTACTGAAATGGTGTATAACCGTTTGTACACATCATAAACCAATTCATATTTGAATCCCATTAACAGAGGAATATGAAAAAATGGTGCACATAAGCTTTCCTTTAGCCTGAAGATTCTTGAAGAGTTTGCACGAAATGAGTTCTAAGACTTACCAAGAAACCACTCGAAAGGCAATATTCCCCAAGAGTGCATTTAAAATAAGAGTGACCAAAAGGCTTTTTGGTAGAAGCTTCTGCATGGGAAGAAGCCTTGTTTGACAACTTGATTCTGGGGCTCGGTTTATCTGTTACATTGTCAAGTAATTATGTATGATAAATAATGATACTTAAAAGATGAAGGGAATTTAGATACCCACCGCACCTTTTGGTTAAGACAATATAAGTTTTCGTTGTAAATTAAGCATTTTGTTTATATATTCAGACACGGATCCAGGATTTGAGCGTAGCGAGGATACCACTTACAATTTTTAAAATAGATATGTCGGCTAGTAGCGACAAAATTTGGCGTGCTAACTCCTTGAAAACTTAATGATTATGAGTCAGTGACCTAAAGGATGTTCAAAATTCTCAAAAACTTACTCAACTAAGATCAAGATTAAAGGTTTGTTAAGCAGTCCAAGCAGAGTCTTTGTCGTTGAATCGACGAACTTTTGCTTCTTTGCGAAGTGATTTTTGAAGGCAGAAGGACTTTTGGAGTTTCTCTATGGCTGTTTTTAGGGGGAAATTTTGCTGAATTACTTGTTTTTATACCGGTCAAGAAAATGGTGATGTTTATAAACTTAGTCATAAAGAAGGCCGTGACTGGCTTATTGCTAATGGAATATCTTATCCCCCTTCCAATTTCCTTTAATCTTTTTATGTCTCTCTCTATCACCTTTTCGACATCTAGAAGGATGTTTCTCAAAAAAAGTTTTGGACTATTTTGTGTAGAAGTTCTGAAGAACTATTTGTGGAGAGAAGCTTGGTTTGAGGCTTTTGAGAGAGATTTGAAGAAAAAATAGTTATACTAAGTTGACTACCATGTAGTAGTGCTAAATTATTATTGAGGGGGCACATCAAAATTATTTATGGATCCTTGATGTATATACAAATATTGATACATGGTTTTGGCCGAGGCTAACGAGTTCAGGTGACCCCTCTACTCGCCGTGTAGGTCTGAATGTATTATTACCTTTACATGTCGCATAATTAATCTAGAAAATAATTTCCAAAAAATTACAGAAAAAAAAAAAGTTGAGGACTGGAACTGGCCATTAAAGTTTCCAACCTATAAAGTTGAGAGGATCCATAAAACAAACTGTACTTTAATATGATATTGATTTAAGAGTTTTAAGCCAGTATTGTTGTTATAACAAGTAGCTAAAAAGTACCCTTTATATAAGACTTTGCTATGCTATTAATACAGGGAGGAAACAGAAATGTGTAGATTTATTTTCTTAATTTGCACTAACTATGTTTTGTATGATCTAAAATGTATGTAAAAAAATTAATTTTCATAAAAAAATTTATAAAACAATTCATTTGATGAATAATTCATTTCTAGCATGGGCGGAGCAAAGGTTTTTTTGTTGAATCTCCTTGACATAAGAAACTACTATAGCGGCAAAGACTAATATGTTGATGAAAGCAAGTTATAAGAAATAAGAAATACGAACAATAACGGAGTAACACCACAATTTCCTGTTTCTATTAAATGAAAATTGTAAAATTAACTTTTACACACTTAAGACAAAAAATAGAAGTTTTTCCATCCAAGACGTTACGCAGAATATGGAAATGCATATGACAATAAAAGAGATCAACAAAGAAATAAGGGGGGCTGGCTATAAGATGAGAAACTTGCCTTGAAACTTCCTGATTGGAGTTTCATCAGTAAGAACTTGAGATTTCCATATTGGCGTCTCTCCATTAGTAGCAATCTCAAACCTTATACGATCTCCCTCTTTTAAGCAATTATCAGTAACAAGTTTACGCCATCCATCTCCCATATAGACTCGACTTTTGGAAGAACTTAGCTTTAATTTCCACGACCTTTGTCTATCATCTTTTATAATCAAATCACACTTCTTGTTGCTGAGACCATTTGCTTTTGCAAATTGTCGAGGAAGGGACTGACATGGTGTATAACCATTTGCACACATCAATAAACAGTTCTTATTCTTCATGTTTCTTCGACTATATAACACCAATTAACAATGAGAAAAATAAGAACATACTACCTTTATCCCAGTTGTAGAAACACTTTCAATCAAATGTGACATCCATCACTTGAAAAATCTTGATAAATAATGCAAAGTAAGCTAATTTTGGTTAAGAAGTAACGCATTAGACCCCCTTCGGCCATCGCCCCAGAGCTAAATCAGTATATGCAAGCCGAATTTCGACAATAAATCAACACTGTTTACATAAATTCATGCTCACACCATTGCTTTAGCCTAAAATTCAATAAGGTTTGATAGTGCATACAAAATGAGTATTGAGACTTACCAAGTAACCACGGAAAAGGCAATAAGGTTGGATAGTGCAGACAAAATGAGATTGACCAAAAGGCTTTTCATAAGTAGCTGCTTCTGCATGAGAAGAATCCTCGTTTATTGACAACTTGATACCGCGACTCGGTTTTTCTGTCACATTGACAAGAAATTAAATATGACAAATTAAATTACACATAAAAAATTATAATAGCATTATATATCCACCCAACCTTTAGGTTTCTGTTAGAAAATAAGCATCATTAGTGTTTATGTATTGTTTCCTGTACAAGTTTCATAATTAATCAAGAAAATAATTTCCATAAAAAACTTCACCTTTGAATTCAAATTTCTTGGAAATCTCTTCAACATTATTGGCTTCTTCTTGTTGTTGTCGCAAATACTCCGAATATTCTCTGTCGCAGTGACTTGAATCAAATATGGAAACTTCAAACTCCATGTTTCCTTCATGTCTGAACACCAATAAATCTCCTAACTGCAAATCATGCTCCTCTGCAAACTTTTCCCAACCTTCTTCTATATATCGGCCATTCACCTTCACCCGCCACTGCTTAATACCCCTTCTCAATACTGCACGTTCAATGTGTTCATGTACCTTCAGATACTTCAAGAAACCAGTAGGAATTTTCTGCAGTACAACAATAAGTATAATTAGTATAGCCTTGTCCCAAAATGACTAATATCTATTTCTAAAAAGTGACAATACTATTATCTACCCAATTAATCAATGAAAGAGTATTCATTTAGAACATCTAACATCCCCTACCTTCAGCTCTATATCATACATAAAGCAGATATATATATAACAAAAGATGAAAAGAAGTTTTAACGTATTACTCACAAGTCCATTCTTGAAACCTGGCAGAATGGGTTTGAAAAAATGAGGTTTCTTTGGAGGGATTTTCATGGCTGCCAAGAATATGTAATTACAGAGGAGAAGAGGTGTTCTTTTTGTTTTTCCTTAGATAGAATGAAAGAATTCAGGGGAAACTAAATAGTTGCAAGGGAACTTAAAAGTTACTAATGGAATTAATATGTCAGATGGCCTTTTCATATTCAGAGGACAGTGTAATCCAATACCAATAAATGCAGCATTAATAGTGCACTTTAACATACTTGAAGGACTAATACTGCACCACTTTATATTTAAGTGCCATTTTGAATCAAAGTCCAAACTTACGGGACGATGTTGTGCCTTTTATCAAGATTTTACATATAATAGATCTTTTTTCATTTATCAGACTAACTAGTATCCTAATAATATGGTTAAATTAGAGATGTGATTACAGCATAGCCAAATTCTGGATGTAATTAGACTGAAAGAGGTTTCATGAACGTTCCACGATACGAATGGCAATAGACAAGAATCCAAAAGGCTACCTTAATCTAATTACTAATCATGCATGAACGGATATTCTCAAAACAGAAGTAGAATACACCATATATAGAAAGTAGGTTTCTGTGAGATTTAGCAACATGAACTCTCTTCTCCCCGGTCAGAAAGAAAACTAGGTATATATATAAAAAAATTAGACATACAAGGAGTAATGTGCTGCAATGTCATATTTAGTGCATGGTTTACATTAGTACAAACTAGTGGAACTACACAGTGGTGGGTGGTGGACCCATAGATAGGTCGTTACAAAAAGTAGGGCCGGGAAGATTGCTACTACCTAGTACATGGCTAAGATGTATCTTGCCCAACAGATCCTCCTTCCCGGAGTAAATTCACAACAAAAGATGGTGGATCGTCGAAAAGGGTGATGGAGTTTGGGCGTATCAGACTACAGCAACATGAAGAAAACGCAAACTTCAATATTTACCTGGGAGGCTTACATTTCACTAGCTTCAGTGCTGATTTCCTTGCCCATCACCAAAAGCTTCGATTTCTTAGCTTCTCTGAATCTTGACATCCTTACCAGAATACTTACCTGAATTATTTTTAAACAAAACATTATATAATCATATAAGTCTGATGAAGATCATTTATATGGAAAATGTCATAAAGCAATCCTTACGCAATTTGAAAGAGGACCAAAATCTCATGGACATAAAATAAAATGAGAAATTTTGGTACCTTTTGCAGCGGATAAATAAGAAACTGACTGCAAGTCCCACAAATTTTCGCAGGGAAACAGATCTAGTCTTTTCACAATCTAAATACAAATTCATCAAAGTTTTTTGAGATGTAGGGAACAGAACGCAACTTGGAGAGATATAGTTATCTTTTATCACTAAAAGTTGAACTCAACTTTCATATCAGATATAGTCAAATAGAAGTTACCTAAACTTACTTCCCCAACTCCCTTCTTTATTCTCTCACCATTCACGGTCAGCTAAAAATTTACCAATAAAAGTGCAATGGACACTATTTGAAACCTTTAAGATTTTGTGTATCTTCAAAAGTTAACATAATATTTTAAAATCTCAGTGAAAAATTGTTTTCTGGTTCCAACTTCCATATTCTAATAATTGAAGGGACAAAGAGGAAAAACAACAACATATATACTAACATACAGGATGGTCATGAAACTCAAAAGGAGATAAAGAAATACTCACAATGGACATGCGCTATCGGTATTGTTGTCACGACCCGAATTTCCCATCCTCGGGAGTCGTGATGGCGCCTACTAATGAGAGCTAGGCAAGTCAATCCTTAACTACTTACTTCATTATCAAATTACTTCTTTTTAACAAATATAAGGCGATAACATGAAAACAGTGGAACTTTACATAAATAAGCGGATGTTGTTGTTGTTGTAAGGCGATAACATGAAAAACTGCGGAACCTTAAATAATTAAGCGGAAGATAACAATTAAACATCTGACATCTGCGTCTATTACAATTACTTAAGTCTCAACTACCCAAAACCTGGTGTCACAGTGTCACAGACGGTCTAAGATTTACTACATACAAAGTCTGAAGAAATAATAATACATTGTTTCTGACTGTAAGGAAAATGAAACAGGAAAGTAGGGATAGAGGGAGACGCCAGGGCCTACGGACGCCTGCAGGTCTACCTTGGATCTCCGCATGGACTGAAGGTAGCCTCCACACTACGGTCCAAAAGCTGCTCCGGCATTTGCACATGGTGCAGAGTGTAGTATCAGCACAACCGACCACATGTGCTGGTAAGTGTCCAGCCTAACCTCGGCGAAGTAGTGACGAGGCTAGGACCAGACTACTAAATAAACATGTGCAGTTCAAATATATATACAGCGGAAAAGAAATACAGAATTAATCAGTCAATATGGGAGGGGGAGCATGGTGTGGGGGAGATAACAATTCCGAATAGAAAGACATCAAGTAATGAAAGAACAGCATAACTCGGATATCAACGAATAATCAAAAATCAACAAATGCACGGCATCACCCTTCGTCCTCACCAAAGCAATCATATAATAAAAATGTACATGGCATCACCCTTCGTGCTTTTACTCTCTTTCCTCACCATATAATCAATATAATCGGCACGGAATGGTACATCGTGCAGCACGGCATCACCCTTCGTACTTTACACTCTTTCCTCACAAAACAAACAATACACGGCATCACCCTTCGTGCTTTACACTCTTTCCTCACAAAAACAAGCAATACACGACATCACCCTTTGTGTTTTAATACTCTTCCTCACCCAAACAACAATCACAAACAATGGGGCAAGGGAATAAACAAGATTATAATAGGAATCCCGGCAAGGGAATAAACAAGATTATAATAGGAATCTCGCGGCAAGGGAATAAACAAGATTATAATAGGAATCCCGGCAAGGGAGCAACATCAATAATATCAACATCCCGGCAAGGGAGATAACCAATAAAGCAACAATATCCCGGCAAGGGAACAATTTAATGACTTCTTTCTCTTATTTACTTTTACTTCACAACTCACTTTACCACTTGAGCCAATGCTCCAAAGGGTTCAATCAACTCATATATTTACACAATTCATAATATAACTTGAGCCAATGCTCCTCGATGTTCAAAGGTCACAATTCCTTCCACAAACTTTTCACAACAAATAGAAATCACCTCTAAAGCATGGATAATACAACGAAGTCAGGAAAATCACAATATAAAACTCACGGGCATGCTTGACACCAACGTATAGATACTCGTCACCATGCCTATACGTCGTACTCAACAAGAAGCAAATAGCAACTAGGACACAACTCCTAATCCCTCAAGCTAAGGTTAGACCAAACACTTACCTCGATGTCACGAACACAATTCACGATTCAACTATAGCTTTACCCATTGATTCCACCACCAATTCGCTTGTATCTAGTCACAAGTTACTTAAT
Source organism: Nicotiana tabacum (assembly GCF_000715075.1). Lineage (NCBI taxonomy): Eukaryota > Viridiplantae > Streptophyta > Magnoliopsida > Solanales > Solanaceae > Nicotiana > Nicotiana tabacum. The sequence goes on along the minus strand of NC_134084.1, from coordinate 17,692,048 downwards.
TACATCAATAAACGCTAAATGAATCAACCCCAATGCATGAAAATGAGTTTTCTAAAGTTTTACCCAAAAAGTCAAAAATCGCCCCTAGGCCCACATGGCCAAAACCCAAGGTTCGAACCAAAACCCGATTATCCATTCCCCACGAACCCAAATATATAATTTGTTTTGAAATAGGGCCTCAAATCGAGGTCCAAATCCCCAATTTTTGAAAAACCTAGGTTCTACCCAAAACACTCAATTTCCCCATGAAAATCATTGATTTTAAGTTGAAATCATGTTAAAAGATGTTAATGATTGAAGGAAATGAGTAAAATTTAACTTAAAATCGATTTGGAAGAAGAGTTGTTCTTGGAAAATCACCCAAAGGAGTTTGTGTTTTGAAAAGATATGAAAAATGGGTTTAAAATCGCCTAAGTATAAAGTTGCAGGTTGCAGGTCCAAGGTATGGGAAATGCGAACAGGGGTTCGCAACCTCTACTGGCTTGGGAATTGCGAAACAGGGTTCGCATTTGCGACTTGGGAATTGCGAAGACAGGGTCGCATTTGCGACCCAAGGCTGATTAGGGGAATTTCGCATTTGCGATCATAAACGTCGCATTTGCGACTGGCCTTTAGCATTTGCGAGCCAATTGGTCACATTTGCGATCAGGCCTGCCCAGGTCCCATTTTCGCATTTGCGATGGAGGTCTCGCATTTGCGATCCAGGCTTAACTGAAAACCTGCAATTTTTCTAAGTTCAAAATGCACTCCGTGGCCTATCCAAAACTCACCCGAGCCCTCGGGGCTCCAAACCAAATATACACACAACCTCAAAAACATCCCACGGACTTATTCGTGTACTCATATCACCAAAATAACATCAGAAGCATCGAATTAGACCTCAATATCAAAGAAATTTATCAAAACTTCTTAAATATCCAATTTTCCAATTAAGGTCCGAATCACGTCAAACGGACTCTGTTTCTTACCAAACTTCACAGATCTATCTTATATCATATATAAGACTTGTACCGGGCGCCGGAACCAAACTACGGGCCTAATACCAACATGCTCTAATCAAAATTCATTTCCAAATCTTTTAAACAATTTCATAAAACAATTTCTTTCAAAAATTCATTTCTCGGGCTTGGGACCTCGGAATTCGATTCCGGGCATACGCCCAAGTCTCATATTTTCCTACGGACCCTCCGGGACCGTCAAATCACGGGTCCGGGTTCGTTTACCCAAAACGTTGACCGAAGTCAAATTAATTCATTTTATAGTCAAAATTTATCATTTTTCACAGATTTTCACATATAGGCTCTCCGGCTACACACCCGGACTGCGCGCGCAAATCGAGGTGATGCTAAAAGAGCTTTTTAAGACCTCGAAAAGTAGAATTCATTTTAAAACAAGTGATGACCTAAAACAATTGTGCCATTGTTTATAAGTTCAAACTTATACGTCTCCTACTTGAAGACCATTTGCTTTCATGAACTGTGGCAATCCCTTTTTAACTCCAAAGTGATGTCCTATCGGCCCTAGCCACACTGACCATGATGTATGTTTTTCATCTATGAGAATCATCTCACAGTGTCTATTCATCAAGCCAGTTGATTTTGCAACAGCCAATGGAAAATACTGCTCAAATTTTATCCCAATATAGAGATCAATGCCTCGTTGTCACAAAAAAGGAAACTAGTATTAACATTTTAACTGAAATTTATTCTAATCACTTAGTTCATAGAGAATTGAACAGAAGCTGTATGTATGTTGTAGACTCAGTGGTTTATATCTGTCGGTAAAAAGAAAAATTCAGCCAAATTACTTTTAAAGATGAAATTTAGCACACTAGACTATAAGGACAAACTTTAAAGAGCAACCTTAAAGAAAAAGTCATACAGCGCAAATATTCCACATAGTTTATACAACCAGAACCAAGACATACTATTACTGAGTAATTGGGACCTGGAACAAAAGCTGGCTAGGCCAGTCATTACTTCCAAGTCTTTTTAGGAGTAGTAGTTTTCAGACATTTACTTACCTTACATGGAAATTTTTATAAGAAAACATTATACATACTTTTTGAGGTTATGCACATATATTGGATCAACAAAATTAACCAAAAGTCAAGTTGCTTCAATGTTCCTCCCCTATTCCAGAATATCTGCCTGCAACATATATTACCATGAAAGTTGTTACAACATCAGCTAGGGAGGCCCATTACAATGTTTTCAATATAACATCCTTAGTAATGTTACATAATTTCACACTATAGCAAACATGTAAATACCTTTTAAAATAACTATTTGCAAGAAATAATAACACAATTATGAGAAACATTAAATAGAAGCCATGAAACTGTAAAAATCAATTTGCAATTACCGACCTGATTGTGTGAATATTCTTTTACAGCGTCAATTCATAGAACTTAAACTCGACAAGACAACAACAACAATACCAACAACAACAAAAAAAAACTAGTGGAATCCCACAAGTGGGGTCCAGGGAGGGTGGTGTATATGCAGACCTTACCCCTACCCTACGAAAGTAGAGAGGTTGTTTCTGATAGTCCCTCAGCTAAAGGAAGATGAAAAGAAATAATAATAACAAGCAATATCAACAACAAATGCCAGAAAAATAATAGCAACAATCTAAGCTCGACAAAAATATAATAAAATTGGAAGAACACTTACAATGGAAGTGAGCTATAGGTATTTTCTCATTCTTGATGAGTTCAAATTTGTAAGCATCTCCAACTTGGAGACCTTTTGCTGCTCTGAATTTTGCCCATCCACTTGTAATTCCAAAATGACGTCTACCCGCTAGCGGCCCTAATCGTACTGACCAAGATCTCTGTGCTTCATCTTTCAGAATCATCTCACACTTTCTATTCATCAACCCACTTGACTTTGCAAAATGTCGTGGAAAATACTGCCATAAAAGTTATTCAAATATGTAGAACAAGTTCAGTCATCACCAAAAGAAGAAAAAGAAAAGGACAACAATCAAAAGCGTTTAAGTTCTGTGAACTGATAGTGTATAAATTTTACACCATTAGGTTAAGTTGCCTACAATAACAGGTAAATGTTGTAACCAAGAAAATAGAGAATAGCCTGCTATAATAAGTTAAATTACGCTTTCTTTACACTGTTAGTGTGTATAATTAACTTAAACTCCAACAAAATCAGTTCAAATCACTTACCAAAACTGGCTTGCTGATGCAATAAGGTTTAATGATTGCAACAAAATACGGAGGATCATCGTCACCGGAAGTTGGAGTAGATACTTGTGCATTGAGAGGAATCATGTTTGAGGGCTTTTTCCTAATGTTTGTTGCTCCTTATAAAGAAAGAAAATAGCAAAAGAAAGAGAACGTAATGAGTAAGTGTTACAATTAAGATAAAAGCAAGATCATATTACATAAGGTTTCCAAATAATAAGGAAACGGCTAAAAAAGCAAGAATGGTGTAACAAAAATGAAGTTTAATGATTTAAAATTTAGTTTGACAAGATTCCAGAACAAGTAGAGCTGTATTAACTGCATTATGCTGTCAATGCATACATTAATAAAAGTTACAACATATTCTAAATCGCCACTGTCCCTCAACTTACAAAAGAAATGAAGAAATTCAATGCCAAGCCAACAGAGAAAGGATAATACACAGAGAAAGGATAATACACTGCAGCAGAGTTTAATTGGTAGGATTCTGGAGTATATAACAAAGTAAAAGGATCGTATAAAAATTAAGAGGTTGCTTAAATCAGAAAACTTATGATGAAACTTCGATCATAAAAAATACTCCTAAGAGGTTGCTTAAATAAGAGAATTTACGACAAAATTTCCAGATTGGTTTTCTCCATCAGTAACAACCTTAAAAATCATATGATCTCCCACCTTTAAGTCATTTGCGGCATGGAATTCACGCCATCTACCTCCAAGATAGACTTGAGAACCGTAGGTAGTTAGCCTTAAATTCCATGACCTTTGTTTTTCGTCTCTAATAATTAAACCACAATTCTTGTTGGTGAGACCATTTGCCAATGCAAATTGAGTAGGAATACGCTGAAATCATTTATAATAATTTGCACATTTCATCACTTATGCATCACATTTTCACCATAAATAACTCCGACTGAAGAAAAAAAAAGAGGAAAAAAAAGGATTCTTGAAGGGTTATAGGGAAATGAGTTTGGAGACTTACAAAGTAACTGTTTGACAGGCATATGGTTTAGCAGTGTATACAAACTGAGATTGACTAAAAGGGCTGTGACTAGCAGCTTCTGCATTGGGAAAATCCTGGCTTGATGACAGAATGCAGGGCTTTGCTTTGTCTGTTATATTGTTAATTATAAGCAAATCCATGCCAAGACATCATAGCATGACAAAAGAGAGTTACCATTATAGGAGTCGTTTGGTATACTGGTGGGATATCCCACGGGGTTAGTTATCCACCTGCTATATATGGGATAGCTAATCCCACCCTTTTAGTGTAATAGTTATCCCGGATTAGCTAATACCTCAAACCAAACATGGGATTAAGTTAATCCCAAACTTTCTTCCTAGATTATCATTCTTACCCCATGTACCAAACGATCCCTTATAGTTGAGTAACGTGTAAACATCCACCCCCTCTTTTGGCTAACTTTTAAACAAAAATTAAACTCTAATTTTAAGACTAAAAGAATTCATTTGCATATTCATCAAGTATACACTAATGGACACTAAGATCTTACCTTTGAATTCAAACAATAAAGATGTTACTAAACCACAACAAACATACAATTTATCCAAACATTGTATCCACAGTAGAATGTAAAATGCAAAATTATGATACGACGGATAATAAACATCCAAACAAGCTGTAAAGATCTTACCTTTGAATTCAACATTATTGGCTTCTTCTTGTTGTTGCAGATACTCTACATATTCTCTATCACAATGACTTGAATCGAATATAACAACCTCAAACTCCATATTTCCTTCATGTCTGAACACCAACATATCTCCCAATTGCAAATCATGATGTTCTGCAAAATCAGACCAACCCGCTTCGAATCGATAGTCATTCAGCTTGACCAACCACTTCTTACCATCCCTTCTCAATATTGCATTTTCAATATGGTCATGTCCCTTTAGATACTTCAAGAAACCAACAGGAATTTTCTGAAGTACAATATAAACTTAGATTAGCCTTTTCCCAAACTTTTGGGCAGGAAATTGTACTAACTATCATACATGCAAACAATAAACAATTAAAAATTGTTCATATGGACCATGCTTTTTATTTTCTAGGGGCTTTTTACTCGGAGGCGGATTTAAAATTTCTAGTATATGAGTGCATTATTCAGAAAAAGGAGGAAAAAATATATTAGGTGGACCAATTTTAAAAAATATATACATAAAATATCTAATTTTATAAAAGACTGATGAGTTCCATAATTTTCGTTCTAAATCCGGCCGTGCTTTTAGCTCTGTGTCATACACGCATATAATAAACAAAAGAAAAGATGAAATGCATATCATACTCACAAGACCATTCTTGAAACCAGGCAGAATTGGTTTGAAAAAATGAGGTTTCTTTGGAGGGATTTTCATGGAAGCCAAGTATATATCTCTTGTTTAACTCTGTTTTTTTGTGAATAACATACTGAAAGGTGTAACTTCTGTTCATTGGGACGCAATAATTTGGTAAGTTAAACTTGAAAGGTATGATAAACTTGAAAGGTATGATTTTTAGTGGAATTTACTGACAGCAAAGGCAGCTTTTCCAATTCAGTGGACTGTGTAAACCAATAAAAAGACATCATACGACACATTCAACAAAGACAAAATTTTCAAGAATCCCAACGAAAAAGTTGAGAGAAATGGTGTAAGAGGACAAAGGAACAAAGCAAGGCAAAGAGGACAAAGGAAGGCAAAGATCAGCATAAATGAAATATTTTACAGTCGTCGGAAGTGGTTTAGATCCCTGTGTTATTTGGCTAAGCACATTAAGCCTTTAATTAATATAACCGTGTAATTTTAGTCCTTTAGACTAACAGAAAGTTAAAACTTAATAGTATTGTAATATTGTGGTTTAGATCCCTGTGTTATTTGGCTAAGCACATTAAGCCTTTAATTAATATAACCGTGTAATTTTAGTCCTTTAGACTAACAGAAAGTTAAAACTTAATAGTATTTTATTTAAAAATACAAAATATTAATTTAAAAAAAAATAAACTAACAATATTTTATTAAGTTAAACTTTCTGTGAAATTTTTAAATTTTAAACTAATAGAAAATTAAATTAATATCCTCATTTCCAACCAAGAGGTTGTGAGTTCGAGTCACCCCAAGAGCAAGGTAGGGAGTTCTTGGAGTTAAGGATGCCGAGGGTCTATTTGAAAATAGGCTCTCTGCCCCAGGGTAGGGGTAAGGTTTGCGTACACACTACCCTCCTCATACCCCACTAGTAGAATTATACTGAGTTGTTGTTGTTGTTATTGTTGTCTCTTCTTTTTAAACTAACAAAAAGTTAAAAATTAGTTTCTTCAACTTTTCATCTTTCTTACGGGAGAGATTTTGAAAGAGCAATATTTAATTAGTTAGAGGAAAATACTTCTACCACTCTCTCGTCCATGTTAAGTTAAATTTTCTATTAAGTTTTTAACTCTCTATTAGTTTAAAAAGAAGAACATGTATTAATTTTAAAAACTTAATAAAAAGTTCAACTTTATAAAATATTGTTAGTTTAAATTTTTTAAAATTAATTTTCTGGTTTAAAGGACTAAAATCACTCGGTTATATTAATTAAAGGTTTAATGTGATTAGCCACTTAACACAGGGACCAAAACCACAATATTGCAATAACTAAGGGACTAAAAGTACTATTTTCTCGGCGGATTTTATCATAAATGGTGGATTTTGTGGGAGGGTTAATCCAAATTTCGAGGGGAGTCAAAGCCCAAAGGGAAGTAAAACTAACGACGCTATATTTTTTTGTGGAACCTTTGATTTTTTCGAAAGAATTTTTACATTACTATGCCACATAGTAAACCTTATTATCCTCAATGTTTAAGGTTTGACTTAATTACACTTAGTATACCAAATTACCAATTCTATACCATAATTAATTAAGGGTATAATTAATTGTACATTTTTTACTCCTTAATTAAAGGAATCTGCACGTTTCTCTCTCCTAACCCCTCAGTCCCACCTACGTTTTACCCATACCCACGTTCTTTTTACTATTTTCCATCTTCTGAAACCAAATTCTCCCTCTAAATTCAAAGAAAATTGAAGAAACCCTTTAACAAAGTTGGTTCCCCATTTTACTCTAGTGGAAGTTCATCAAAATTGAAGTCAAATCTTCAAAGTTCATACACACATTTACCTTCAGCTTCAAATTTTCTCAATGAAGAAGAACAAACCTTCAAAGAGATAAGAGAGCAACAATTCCACCATTGATAGCCATTAAAAAGCTTTGAAGTTTTGAATTCAAATTTGGGTTTTCAAAAATCATTATTTGTTTTGATTGGGTGTTGTTGTAAATAATTGGGAATATATTTTGGAGTTTATATCTCAATTTTGAGGGGTTTTGGTGAAGATTTAGACTTGGTTTTGGCTGAATTTCAGATTGAAACTCGAAGAAGAAGAAGAAGAAGAAGAAGAAGAAGAAGAAGACATATTGCAGAAATTATAGATAAATTGTAGTTATAGTTGTGAGCACGTTATTTTTGCCTTACGAAAACTACTCCAAAAATAAATCAAAAATAAAATAAATTTCTGTTAGTATGCAACTTGTGAATTTGCGTGGTGTTTGTTAAATATTTGTTTTATGTCCGTAAATATTTACGTTGTCCTAATAAAATGAAAAATAAAATAAAATACATGTTGCATGCATATCTAGGATTTAATTATGCATTAATTCAAAATAAAAACACAAAAATATGCATTTTTGTTCTATTTTAAATATTCCACTATGTGATTAATGTTTTGTCTGTATGTTGAACAGTTGTTATAAAGTGATTAATATTGTCTAGAAGTTAAAATTGTTTTATAATTAAATTTAGGAATTTAAATTAGAAAATTGAAATAAAAAATAAAATAAAATAAAATAGAATGTGAAAATCGGACCTGGATTAAAATCCAGGCCCAAAACCAAATTACCCCCCCCCCTAGCCCAATCCAGGCAGCCCCAAGTCCGGTCCAATCCAGACGAGCCAAAACGACAGCGTTTGGTCGTAGTTTCTCAGGGACCGTTGGATCAAATCCAACCAACGGTTAAGATCTCACCCCCTTACCCGTAACCCGTAACCCGACCCATTGACCCGACTCAGCCGACCCTGGCATTAAACCAAACGACATCGTTTGGTTTAATGAACTGATCCTGGCCCTTCATTCTACTTGATCTAACGGTTAGTATCAATTCACCTTCCCCCTATATAAATCCCAAATCCCTACCCTGGCCCCTAGCCAAACACCCCCCTCCTTCCCTGTTCATCATCCCTTCCGAAACTCACCCCTAACCCTAGCCGCCCTAGGATCCCACCGCCTGAAACCCGGCGGCATCAACGCCGCCGGTCACCAAAATAACACCCTAGAACCCCCTGAACATCTTCTACACAGATCTGACCTTAGTTTTCTTCGAATCAGACCCCAACTCTTCGAATACTAAATCGAAGGTGGGTCTGAAAACTCCAACCTTTCCAATGGCTTCCAAAATAACACCATAGCTTCCCCTAACCACCCTAGGTATGGATCTGTTGTTTGTTTGGCTCGAATCACTTCCGAGCTTCTCGAATCTTCTTTTGAAGATTCGGACCAAACAAGAACAAACTCAGATCTGTTCTAAATTGACACCAAATGACCCCTAGGTTACCCTCACCCTTGTGTCGTATTTGGTCCCCCTCGAATCTGACCAGAAATGGTTAAGTCCCAAATCGAATCTTCAAAAAAACCTAGAAATACCAGACTTTTGGATTCTGCCCAAATTAAATAAAGATTGAGGTTTAATCGACCTTAGTCGAAGTATTTTCAGTGGAAAATACTTCGACTAAGGTCTGTTTGATTTCAAACAAAGTCCGAATCCAAGTTGAGTTCGAGTCCGTATGAAGTTTGAAGATTCAGAGGTATTTTTCTATTTCTTTTGTGTATTCTACGTGTATTGTTGTTTGTCTTAATAGCCTGTTAATTTTTCATGATTTTATTTGATTAATTCTGTCATCTTTGTCTCATGCCCGTCTATATGATCAAATATGAAACTATTTCTGTTGGTTGTGATTATTTACAATGTAAGTAATCGACTCGATTAAGTTCGTCGATTAGTTATAATATGAATTCTCATTTATGATAATGCTGATTGAAATAGTCTGTTTCTATTATTTTAGACTGATTATGGACAAATGTTGTAAATAGTCAACTGATTAATACTCGTCAATTAAATCATGTTTGTTTACAAATCAGTAAATTAAAATGTATGATGTGTATATATTGTTTTTTTGAACATGGCATTGTCAGCATATTGACAATGCTCCTGTGTTTGTTTAATTTTTCGTCCAATGTTGAAATTCAGTTGAACTATTAGGCTGAATTCAGTATAATATTGTTGTGATGTTAGTTTTGAATTCGAATTTACAAAGGTTGGTTAAATACAATTGTATTAGGAGGTTAATCCTAGGAATGGTTATAACTGTTAAAACAGACTTTAAAATCTGTTTTGTAACAGATTCTGACTTTAGTTTAAAGGCTGTAAATACAGTAGTATTTCAGGTTTATTTTGGATTGAAACAGTAGGGTAATGTGATAGTGTGCTTATAATGGAATGATAGTGGCTATAATTTAAGTAATAATGGGGAACAAAGGATAATGGGGCTGCTGAAAAATCAGGATAAGAGCACTTAGATTTAAAGTATTCAAAAGCAATTTTAATGGAAAACTTTCTGATTTTAAAAGGAGAAAAGGGTCCAAGAAGCACTTAAAAAAGATAGGACCAGCCCTGTATAAATACAGGGAGCTGGATAGACTTTTAGGGGCAGACTTTAGGAGATTGAAGAAAGAAAAAAGATCAGAGAAAAAGAAAGAAAAGAGAGGAAAGAAAAAGAAAGAAAAGAGAGACTGATTTCTAAAGCATAGAAAATACACACAGAAATACATATACATTTGAGAGAAACAGAAATCCGAGAAGGGAAAAATCAGATTGGAAGAAAGAAGAAACAGAAAAATCAGAAACAGAAAAAAAAAACAGGAATTTGAAACAGAAAAGAAACTAAAATCTGAAATATTATCCCTTTGTTGAATCTGTTCGGATTTATTTGAATCCATAGTTCAATTAAAATCTGAAGTTTTCTTTAAAATACTATTACTGTGCATCTGGGTTTCTCGGGTCTCATTATTGTTTAAGTCTGTGGAAAGACTGCTATTCTGCTGATTTTGTTACTGCTGCAACTGCTGAAAACTTACTTTTTCTACCTTCATTTCCAGGTACTTATCTCTTAAATTCTATGTTGGAAAAAAGATTCAGCATGACAAATCAATGAAGCTTGAATTGCAAAAATTCTATTTTTCATTTGTTCAAGTTCATTAGTTTAAACTTCATTTTTTGTTTCATGTTAGTTAACTAGTAGTGAATTCAATTTGATAGTTATGAGTTAATTGTCTTTATTTGAAATTCATGTAAAACTTTGTAATAATGTTTTCCATTCTAAATTTTCATTAAAGTATAGTTATGATTGAATTGTTAAGATAGGGAACATGGCATGAAGTTGGCTATTAGTTAAGTCCTATGACATTGTTAGTCAGGTATAGAGTATTCTGAAATATCAAGAAATTGCATGGTTAGTGTATTTCGATTGTTTGGTTGTGGATTAAGGTTAGATGTTGATAGTTGAATAAAGAGTAATATAAAAATGTCAAAAACTATATTGCTAGTTTTACCTGATTTAGTTATGGATTGAATGATGTGAGTTATACGTTCATATATGGCGTGATAATAGGTATATATATAACCATTAAGGGATTATGAGTTGATGTATCTCATTATGATGTTAAAATGCTATGAATGTTTTAGACATACAACTATGTTGCATGTAAGGCAATATTATTAATCGATTTATAATTCCCTTTCTTATCAAATTGATGTCTATTTACCATCTTAAATAAATAATTAGGCCTATTAGATTAAAAGCAAGTATATGAGAATAAGATGAGATATACAAATTGCAACACTTTATATCAATGACAATTAGAAATAAGATTTGCACTAATTAAATAATGAAAAAATTGTTCAAAAATACTTCTTCCCTTCATAAATCATGTTTGTTAATTTCATATACAATTCATCCTTTGGCATATATATGTTGTAGTTGCTAGAATCATATTTTTATTTTTTTCTTTGAACTTGAATAGTTGGGCTGAATATAATTTATATCCGGAAATTATAATCGACGGGCAACATTTAATAAATTGTGAATTTCTTTTAAAAGAATTCAAAGACATCCCTTGAATATGAATTTCTCAGTATTTTCATATAAAATGTGTAGATATAACAAATAATTTTGTGAAAAATTCATAATATCATTAAGAATATTTGGTGTAATTAGGGATACGTTCACGTAATCTGATTATACCAATAAAAGCAATTCGAATTATGCGTACGCGCAATTTCGAGTGAATATGTAATATAAGGGATTTCTTCGAGGACGTTAAATTAATTTCATAAAAACCCGAGATGTGCGGTTCACTATTTAAGAAAAACAAATATTCTTGATTCGACACAATTTCGAAAAAATGATTGTTTAATATATATATTATCAAAAGTTATCGTGTACACGTACGCGTGACACAATTCCGCATTTTTAAATTTATAACACGAATATACGTACGCGTAATTCGATTCAAAGAAGGATCCTTAATCACAATAAGTAAAAGCGGTAGTAAAATCACGTAACAAAAATATATTTAATAAAATCAAGATAATTAAGCCAATAATAAAAACAGTTAAGCGACCGTGCTAGAACCACGGAATTCGGAAATGCCTAACACCTTCTTCCGGATTAACAGAATTCCTTACTCAGGATTTCTGGTTCGTAGAATAATAAACAGAGTCATATTCTCCTCGATTCAGGGATTAAAATTGGTGACTTGGGACGCCTTAAAATTCCCAGGTGGCGACTCTGAAACAAACAAACAAATCCCGTTTCGACTGTCCTTTAATTGGAGAAAACTCCCCACGCGCCCCGCGGGCACGGTAAATAGGAGGTGCGACAGCTCTGGCGACTCTGTTGGGGACTTTGAGTGTTATAACCCAGAACCACTGGTTCAGGGTCTAAAGAATTCGAGCTTAAAATAACTGCGATAATTGGCTTTATTTACTATATGATTTTTCAACTGTTTATATGATTAACATGCTAAATGTTTTTTTTTACCGCTTTAATATTATTTGAATTGTGAATATATACAACTGCTACGAAACCCCCCTCTTTCTGAGTCTTCTAAATTTATGGTGCACATGTGCGCGTGGCCCACCTTTTTGTTAAAGGTCATACCAAATAAGACGAAGTTGGGACAAGTAACTAGGCCGGATAGACTTTCGTTCTCCCGGTACGTTGCCACCGCTTCGGCTCAAACTGTCCGTTTGGGTAAGTCAGGTTTAGAACAATCAACCTCAGGTTTTTACCTAGAATAACTCAGCCATGAACCGGATCCCTAGTAGGAACGTCTATTTGCATCATGTACATTTGGCCTTGGAGACTCAATACAGGGGTTGGGTCTGTCTAGGACAGGTGAACCCGAAACAAAAAGACCATCCTGATGCATCCTACTTGCTACCTGTGCATTCATTTGCCTCGAACATGCTTGTTGACCAGTTTAAATGAAATCATGGTGAGAACCGAGGAATAAAATGGGTTGTTTTTTTTTTAAATAAAGATATTTAATAAATAAAATGATTTTTTAGTGTAAATTTTCAAAAAAAATATAAAATTCTGAAAATAGTTTTTTTTTTTATTTTCAAAATGAGTCTTAACTCTATTAAATTAAACTTCAGATACAAAATGAGCACCACACAAAGCCTCTCATCCACGAGTACAAAAGAATTTCTCTTTCAGCTTCAAATGTGGTGGTATGATTTAGGCGAAGACGGTCAAAAATGGGTCGTCAAGCATTTGGGAAATCTCACGGACATTATGAAAGTTAAACCCCGTGATGATCTGATTGCGGCGTTAATAACTTTTTGGGACCCTGTTCACAATGTCTTTCATTTCTCTGACTTCGAGTTAACTCCTACATTAGAGGAGATAGCTGGATATGCTGGTTTTGACGGAAGTCTAAAAAATCAAAGCCTGATATTCACAAAGGCTCCTTCGGTACTTCGATTCTTCGGTCTTCTGAACATCAGCAGTCAAATCAGGAAAAGCAATGTCATCAATGGATGTTGTTCCTTCAACTTTTTGTATTCAAGGTTCGGAAAGTCAGATGGGTTCGAAATTCATGAGAAAGGCCTTACTAACAAGCAAAACAAAGACACTTGGCAGATTCACCGTCGCTTTGCCTTCATGGTGGCTTTTCTAGGAATCGTGATCTTCCCAAACAAAGAGCGAACAATTGATATTCGCACCGCAAAAATTGTGCAAATCCTCACCACCAAAGAAAATCACACCTTTGTCCCCATCATTCTATCAGACATTTATTGGGCTTTGACTTTATGTAAATCAGGAGCAAAGGTCTTCGAAGGATGCAAAATTTTGTTGCAAATGTGGGTAATGGAACATCTCCAACAACAGCCCAAGATCATACAGTATGGGTCAAACAATGATAATTGCATCGAGAGCTATGAGGAAAGAACAAAAAATTATCAGGCTCCAGAAGGAATAGAAGCATGGGTATCTCATCTAAAGGCTTTAACGGCAAATCAGATTGAATGGACTTTGGGATGGCTCCCGATGAGGGAAGTAATACACATGTCAACCTCAAATAGTTATCTACTACTATTGGGATTGAGAAGCATTCAGCTGTATGCGCCACTAAGAGTCTTAAGGCAACTAGGGAGATATCAAGTAGTTCCTGATGATGAAGATTTGAGTATGCAAGTAATCGAATTACACCCAGAAGCCACTATTCCCGAGGCTCTACTTCAGCAGATGTGGAATGGATGTCGATACTTAAAAAGTTATACTCAAGTCCCAGACACTACAAAGGATGAGATAAATCCTGGATATGCAAGGTGGTTTGAAAAACGGTCTCGCGTGGATGATGTACCAGAGCCTGAGCTAAGAAGGTCAACAAAAAGACCCCATGTTCAAAACTTCAATGATAAAATCCAAGAGCGGTTGATCTGGGGAGAAAAGGAAAAAGGGTACAAAGCAACTATCCATGCCCTAAAAGAAAATCTGAGAAGCCTCAGTTTGGAGAAAGATTTGCAAGCACAAGAAGCCGAAGGCGACAAGAAGAGTCTAGCTTGTGAGAATGAAAATCTTCATGCTCGATTCCAAAAAATGAAAAGAGTTTCTGAAACACCAAAGAGGAGCTGAAAGGATCAAAAAACCATCGCCAATCTTTTTGAAAGAATGCAAGATTATGATTCTATTCTTGCAGAAAACGAAAGGACGTTGAGCAAAGCAAAAGAAAGGATCCAACGATTAAACGAAGAAGCCATGTCTAATAAGGAACGCCAAGATAGGCAATCCGAAAAAGACAGGGCACAATTCAAGAAGGAAAAAGACCATTGGATACGATCAGAAAACCAGCTTCGTGCACAACTAGAAGAGGCAAGAAGATGCAACAGAGAATATCAACAAGCAGACCTCGACAGAGAAAGAGCGCAAGCAAGATTAGAGCAGGCCAGACTCCGAGCTCTGTTAGAATCAGCTCTAGATCGTGAAAACCGTGTCAGAGATATAGCCACCACTCGTCAGCAGCAATTGCAAGACCAAGACCAACGTCTTCAAGGTTTCAGGGCACAAATCCACGACCTGGCAGTCTTCACATCTCAAAGTTATGTAAATTGCCAAGGAATGGATTATGAAAGGTTTACAGAGCATGCGCCCACTTTTGCTCGTCATCTAGCAATGGAGTTGGAAAGGATGTATCGTACGCTGGGAGGCCATCCAGGTCAAGCCCCGCATTGAGCAGATAATCCAATATTTGACAACAAAAATGGAAAGTGGGGCATGTTGTGAGATGTTAAGAATTGTATCTTTTATTTTGATTTAAGTGTGTGTGTTTCAAACCATTTTCTTAAAAGTTTTCAAATGTAATTCCATCTTTGTATAATGAATAAAAGTGATTGCCTTTAGTCCGAACTACGCAAGGTCTGATTCATGTAAGGGCATGATACGTAGGCAATCTCTATAAGATTCGACCACCACGATAAAAGACATATATAATAAATAAAAGTGAATAACAATAAAAATTTCAAGAAAGCTGGGACCACACAAGCAACCGAGAAAATGCATAATAGAAAGGGATTATTTGTCTAGGAGCATTGCATCTTAACGTGTGATTATATATGTGTTAAACTCTCAAAACTAACAAGTTTGTTCATTTTCAGAATTCAAGCAGTTAGTTTCTCTAAAGAGTATACTGGCATATTATCACTATCACACAAGATCAAAAGGACCAATACCCGAAAGTATGTCTATCCCAGATGTTGACACAGGTATGGAGCTAGAGGAGATGGATGTCGGGAAAATGAAAGAAGAGATGTTTAAACTCAAGCAGCAAATGGCTGAGATGTACCAAGCCTGGTCTACAGGACAGTTACCCCCATCTTACCCAAATAACCCTGCTCCATCAATGACCCAAACTCAGGATAATATTACCACTGAATTATCCCCAAACTTCCCCATTTACCAGCACTACCGAGGCACCACCTCTCAGACACCACAGTCTCCACCTCCGAAACTAGTTCCATACTTTCCTCCACCTATGACTCCTGTTTTCGTAGCACCTCCCCCTGCTACATTTCACAAATCTCCTAGTGAGCCTACATTCCAGGCCCAGGACAACCAAAATTACCCCCCGGAGCCCACCCTCAAAGCCTCTGAAATTAATTCAACTGCTCCTCATTTTGATCTCCCAACAGAAATTGACAAGCCAGCCAAAAATGTTGAACAAGAAGAGATGTTCAGGAAGGTCAAAAGTCTAGAACAATCATTCAGAGACATGCGAGGATTAGGTGGACAAGTCAGTGTAGCATACAAAGATTTGTGCTTATTCCCCAATGTATAATTACCAGTTGGCTTCAAGATGCCCAAATTTGACCTATACAATGGGAACGGCGACCCAGTAGCCCACTTAAGGGGTTTCTGTAGCAAGATGCGAGGAGCTGGGGGAAAGGATGAATTATTGATGGCTTACTTCAGTCAAAGTTTAAGCAGATCAGCTTTGGAGTGATATAAACGCCAGGACCATGGGAGATGGTACACTTGGGATGACCTGGCACAGGCATTCGCATACCATTTCCAATACAATCTGGAAATCATCCCAGATCGATTATCTTTGACAAAATTTGAGAAGAAACGCAATGAAAGTTTCAGAGAGTATGGCTTCCGATGGAGAGAACAGGCAGCACGAGTGGATCCTCCTATGAAGGAGAGTGAAATGGTAGACTACTTCCTCCAAGCCTTGGAACCAACTTACTATGCCCATCTAGTTTCAGCGGTTGGGAAATAATTCAACGAAGTGGTGAAGATGGGAGGTATGGTGGAAGAAGGCCTCAAAACAAATAAAATTATGAGCTATTCAGCAATTAAGGCAACTACTCAAGCTATTCAAGGCGGGGTAGGAGGAATTGGAAGAAAGAAGAGGGAGGAAGCAGCGGTAGTTGATTCAGGAATTTGGCCGGGACCCAGAGGTTCACCGCTTTACTATAATCAACAACGACCTCGCCAATCAGCTTACCACCATGATTCATCCCAACACTACTATCACCCTTTAGAGCCTCATTTTTCCATTAACCATGCTCAAGCATACAATCAGCCACCTGTTCACACCAATGGCGTGCTCCTGCCACACCAAATACTTACCCACGAGCCTATCCCGGACCAGGTTTCAGGCCTAGGCCAACATTCAGGGGAGAAAGAGAACAGAAAAAGAAAACTTACACTCCATTGGGAGAGTCTTACACCAGTCTGTTCCACAGGCTGAGACAGCTAGACATGCTAAGACCAATACAATTCAAGCTACCCAATCCTCCGCCAAAGAATCTTGATTACACCATTAGCTGTGAATATTGCTCCGGTGCACCAGGCCATGATACGGAGAAATGCTGGCATTTGAAAAATGCAATACAAGAGTTGATTGATACTAATAAAATCGAGGTTCAAACCCCCGAAGCCCCAAATATCAATAGAAATCCAATGCCAGCCCATCAAGAGGCCAATATGATAGAAATCATACAAGCTGATGGGGAGACAAAGAAGCCGTCACAAACTGTCATGATGATCAAGTCTCATGAAGCCAAGCCAGATAAGCAGTTAACAGAGGAGAAGCCGGTATCTAAGCAGAACAGAAATGGTGATGGACCATCTATGATAATCGAGGAGGGATCATCGAGCAAAGTTGCCGCAAAACAAGAAAGGCCGAAAGTGATAGTACCAGGGGTTGCTAACAAACCCATTGTATTCGTGGAAGGAGCCCGTACAGATCGGGTTATTATCACACCTGTAACCCAGCTGCCAGTCATCAACAACAAAGCCATCCCATGGAACTATGAACGGGTGACCGTAATGTACAAGGGAAAAGAAGTCAAGGAAGAAGTGTGTGAGGTGCAAGGCTTGACTCGTTCGGGAAGATGTTTTACGCCCGAAGAGTTAAGAAAAACTAAAAATAATCCAACACCAATAAAGAGAGCTGTGACGGAAGAAGAGGCGGAAGAGTTTTTAAGAAAAATGAAACTCCATGATTATTCTGTTGTGGATCAATTGAAGAAGACGCCCGCTCAAATTTCATTGTTGTCATTACTGATCCATTCAGAGGAACACCGTCTGGCTTTGATGAAAATCCTAAATGAGGCTCATGTTCCCGAAAAAATCTCTGTAAATCATTTGGGAAGAATAGCCAACAGAATCTTCGAGACAAACAGAATTACATTTGCTGATGATGAATTGCCTGTGGAAGGTACCGAACACAACAGAGCTCTTTACCTCACCGTTAAATGTGAAAACTCTGTAGTAACCCGGGTATTGGTTGACAATGGGTCAAGTGCAAACATTTGTCCTCTCTCCACCTTAAGCAAATTAAAAATTAAAGAGGAAAGGATCCAGAAGAATAGTATCTGCGTACGGGGGTTTGACGGTGGAAGCAGAGATTCATTTGGCGACATAGTGTTGGAACTAACAATAGGGCCAGTTGAATTCACAATGGAATTTCAAGTGTTGGACATAACTGTCTCTTACAACTTGTTGTTGGGCCGACCATGGATCCATGCTGCTAAAGCAGTCCCGTCAACACTACATCAGGCTGTCAAGTTTGAATGGGATCATCAAGAAATAGTTGTACATGGGGAATAAAGTTTAAATGCTCGCAGCAGTGCCATTGTACCGGTCGAGGGAATAGAAAATGACCAGGGACCATGGGTATACCAAGTGTCCGACACAGTGTCGGTGGAGAAAATTCCAGAGGGGAAATACCTTCCGAATCCAAAGATATCCTCTGCATCAGTCATGGTAGCTTATGAAATGTTAAAGAATGGTTTTATACCCGGCAAAGGTCTGGGCTTATCTTTGCAAGGAATTATACAACCAGTATCTCTCCCCGAGAACTGGGGAACATTCGGTTTGGGGTTCATACCCACCGTAAATGACGTGATAAAGGCCAGAAAGTTGAAACACAAGGCATGGGTTCTTCCAAAACCAGTCCCACATCTGTCAAAGTCTTTTGTCAAGACCGGTGCTAAAAATCGCCCGATAACAACAATTCCTAAATCCCGGGTCAATCCTGAGGAAGAATTAATTGAAAGATTCGAGAAATTGTTTGATGATGTGAATATGTTGGAAAACGGAGAAGGGTGTAGCGACGCAGAAGTTCAATTCATTGGGCCAGAAACAAAGCTTAATAATTGGAAAGCCACTCCTCTCCCCATTCGAAAGGAGTCTTGGTAGTTTATTTTGATTTTCTTTCAAGTTTGTTTGGGTTACTTCAGGGTTGTAATCCCAAAGCTTATCTTACAGTTTGTTTGAAGTGTGCAAACCTTGTTATCTTTCATCATCCAATAAAAAGCAGTTTCCTTTTTATTATCATTCCTGATAATTTTCTTTTCTTTTTCTTTTTTCTGTACAGTTCTTTTTACGATGGCTCTAGTGATATGGCATGCATGAGGAATCCTCAGCCCAGTCTTAAAAATCAATCTAGTTCCGAAGTAATAATTCAAGAAATATATTGTGATTATGAATCAGAATATGATGAAGATGAGGTTTTTGAAGAGATTAGTAAAGAGTTAATTCACTTTGAGGAAAAAATCAAACCTAACTTGAGTGATACCGAGGACATCAATATAGGGGACACGAGTAATATTCAGGAAACTAAAATAAGTGTCCATCTCGAACCAAAGATCCGAGAAGAGTTAATTAAAGCACTCATAGAATTCAAAGATGTTTTTGCATGGTCGTATGACGACATGCCGGGCCTGAGCACAGATTTAGTGGTTCACAAATTGCCCACCGATCCAACGGTGCCTCCTGTCAAGCAAAGGCTGAGAAAATTCAAGCCCGATATGAGTGTGAGAATTAAGGAAGAAATCACCAAACAATTGGAAGCAAAGGTCATTCGAGTCACTCGATATCCTGTTTGGTTGGCTAATGTCGTTCCTGTGCCAAAGAAAGACGGCAAAATTAGAGTATGCGTCGACTATCGCAATCTCAATAAAGCAAGTCCAAAGTATAATTTCCCATTACCCAATATCCATATTTTGATCGACAATTGTGCCAAGCATGATATAGGGTCTTTTGTGGATTGTTATACCGGGTATCATCAAATTTTAATGGATGAAGAAGATGCAGAAAAGATGACATTCATCACACCATGGGGAACTTATTGCTACCGGGTAATGCCATTCGGTTTAAAGAATGCCGGAGCAACCTATATGAGAGCAATGACCACAGTGTTTCATGATATGATACACAAGGAGATTGAGGTATATGTGGACGATGTGATTATAAAATCAAAGCATCAGGCCGACCACATTGGGGATTTGAGGAAGTTCTTCTTAAGACTTCGCAGGTACAACCTCAAGCTTAACCCTGCCAAGTGCGCATTTGGAGTTCTGTCTGGAAAGTTGTTGGGATTCATAGTCAGTCGACGAGGCATCGAGCTAGACCCATCAAAGATCAAAGCCATCCAAGAACTGCCACCTCCAAGAAACAAAACTGAAGTAATGAGTTTGTTGGGAAGGTTAAATTACATCAGCAGGTTTATTGCTCAGCTCACAACAACCTGTGAGCCAATTTTCAAATTGTTAAAAAAGGATGTTACAGTCAAATGGACCGATGAGTGTCAAGAAGCGTTCGATAAAATAAAAGGGTACTTGTCAAACCCACCCGTGTTGGTCCCGCCAGAGCCAGGAAGACCTTTGATTCTTTACTTGACGGTTTTGGAAAATTCATTTGGTTGTGTATTGGGGCAACATGACCTCACTGGCAGAAAAGAACAGGCCATCTACTACCTTAGCAAGAAGTTCACAGCTTATGAGGTTAAGTATATTCATCTGGAGAAGACATGTTGCGCCCTAACATGGGTAGCTCAAAAATTGAAATACTATTTGTCATCCTACACTACTTACCTCATTTCTCGGTTGGATCCATTGAAATACATTTTTCAAAAGCCTATGCCAACGGGAAGACTTGCAAAGTGGCAGATATTGCTCACAGAATTTGACATCATCTATGTGACTCGAACTGCAATGAAGGCTCAAGCACTGGCCGATCATTTAGCTGAAAACCCGGTCGATGAGGAATATGAGCCGTTGAAAACTTATTTTCCTGATGAAGAAACAATGCATATCGATGAGATGGAGCGAATTGAAAAACGTGGCTGGAAACTTTTCTTTGATGGAGCCGCTAACATGAAAGGAGTCGGTGTCACACCTACTTCTTCCGCGCCCGGGGGGCGCAGGGGGAGTTTTTTCCAATTAAAGGACAATCGAAACGGGATTTGTTTAATTGTTTCAGAGTCGCCACTTGGGAGATTTAGGGTGTCCCAAGTCACCAATTTTAATCCCGAATCGAGGAAAAGAATGACTCTATATTACAGTCTGCGTACCAGAAATCCGGATAAGGAATTCTGTTAACCCGGGAGAAGGTGTTAGGCATTCCCGAGTTCCGTGGTTCTAGCACGGTCGCTCAATTATTATATTCGGCTTATTTATCTGATTTTTAATACAATTATGAACCATGTGCAAAATTTTAACTTTTAACCGCTTTCATCATTTACTGTTTTTATCAAGAATTGCAACGTTGTGAAAATGTATCTCGAACTACGTTACAATCAATGTACCCGTGGTTGTCGACACACTTTGACTCCGTTGAGATTTGGATTTGGGTCACATCAATGTGCACCCGAGTTTAAGAAAATTAAATTATTAAAGGCGTGCCTAACGCAACTAGCGTATTGTCATTTTTGGGGAAGGCCGTAAAATTCGCTAAACGGCCTGTCCCGAATTCTAAGTGTTTTCATATATATACATTCAGAGGGCCCCGCGACTTGTACATTTGTTTGTCGAGGCTCGTCTCATTCTTATTTTTTAAAAGGAATTTGCAACGTCATGGACATGCATCTCGGGCCACGTCACAATCAATGTGCCCGTGACTAGAGACATATTTCGACTCCGTTGAGATTTGGATTTGGGTCACATAAATGCGCACCCGAGTTTAGGGAGATAACATTATTAAAGGCGCGCCTAAAGCAACTAGCGCATTATTATTTTGGGTAGGGCCGTGAAATTTGCTAAACGACCCATCCCGGAATCTAAGTATTTAATACATATATTTTGTGAGGGCCCCGCAATTTGTCCCTTTTATTTGGCGAGGCTCGTCTCATTTTTTTTTATTATTATTATTCTTTTTTTTCTATTAAGTTTTTTATTTTTATTTTTAAAGGGATGCCATTTTTACGCCTTTAACCATACTAAACCCTACAGCCTCTTTACAAATACAATCTCATAACTTGTCAAGCTTTAATAAAAGGAGTTGAGCGAATGAGTATTTCGGGCGTAGTAACAACAAGTACTAATACTAATCTTGTCCAAATAAACTGAGACAATGAAGGGACGAGCGAATCAACGTCAAACTGTGTCTTAGGACTACTAATACAACTAAATCAAATGACATCAAGTAAACAATAATAACATAACACAAAAATGAACTAAAATGCATACGGTAAAACATAAGCAGAAAATTATCATATCAATTGATATATTGCAACTTCAAACATTGAACGTAAAATTTCTTTAAACCAATACATCGAGGCTTACTAACCTGCATAAACAGAAACGCGTAGAGCCATGGACCGAACCCCTACAGCGACTTCAACGAACAAACTCGACGCGCCGGACCTCGACGAACAAAACAACCTCACCGGACTGAAGCAACGGCTGAGCTACTCAGCAACGCAGCGACGCAGCAACAGCTGCTGTATTTTTTCGACGCAGCAACTGTTGCGTGAAGCTGCGACAAAGGGGTCGTTGGAGGTGATGAAAGGAGCAGCTATGGAGGGTCGTTCGTGTAGTGACGACGCAGCAGCAACTGGGCGTCGTCAGTGGTGGCGTTCGGACGTAAGGTCGAAGAGCTGGGGTCCGACGTGAGAGAGGGTGGTATTTGGACTGTGTCGCTGGTGGTTTTGGGTTAGGTTTGAGGGTGGTTTTCGGATATGGTGTTTGGACAGTGACGACGTTGTTGCTGCTCGTCGGGCTGGGTTATGGATGGAGGTTTGACGGACTGGTTTTTGAGACGACGAGGGAGATGGTGTCGTCGGAGCCGGTGGTCGTTTGGACGTAAGGTCGAAGAGCTGGGGTCCGACGTGAGAGAGGGTGGTATTTGGACTGTGTCGCTGGTGGTTTTGGGTTAGGTTTGAGGGTGGTTTTCGTTGCTGGGGGAGTAGGGAAAATGGAGGGGAAGGTGACGGGGTCTCCTCTCTCTTTGTAGGGTTTTTCTTCTTCTTCTTTATGAAGAAGAAGATGATGAACAGTACCCTTTCAAAATTCCAAAAGTCCCCCTTAAAAATGTGTTTGTCCGTGTTTTTGTAATACAATGCCCATGAAAATGAGCCCCACGCGTGGTGGGGTTCGAGGCATATGTCCCCCACGCGTGGTGGGGTTCCCCACGTGTCCTGGACACGGTTTATTATGGGCTAGGTCCGAAAATTAGGCCTAAAACCGGGTAGTTTAAACCCGAATATTATTCTTTTGCCCGGACCCGAGAAATAGGAACACGTTGCTTAACTAGTCCTATGTAAGCAAAATAACTACCAAAAATAAGACTAGTATTTAAACAAAACTATATCTTTTTTAAATATTTTTCAAGGTTTAAAATAGCTACAAAATATTAATGAAACTATTTTTTTTGTAATTTTCGTTTTAAATATTAAGATAAAATATGAGGTAATATTTTTTGTATTTTTCAAAGTTAAAATGACTATAGGATATTAATAAAACTGCTTTTTTTTTTTGTAAATTTCGTTCTTTAATAAAGGTAAAAATATGAAGTAATATATTTGTATTTTTTCAAAATTATAATGACTGCAAACATTAATAGAACTATATTTTTTTTTTGTAATTTTCGAATTTATATAAAGTACCAAAATAAAGTACAAATTTTGTATTTTTCAAGTTTATGAGAGATACATAAACTAAAATTTATATATATATTTTTGAAATTTTCTCTTGCAACGAAATAAAGTAAAAATAGTTAAAATAGCTATATTGGACCCAATTTCACATATTCATGCTAAAAATGTGAAAATTCTCGGGGAGGGTCAAAAATCATGTGCTTACAGCTGCCCCTCTTTGACTGGAAACACGAAGAGTTTTCCGACAAAGAACGACTAGACGTATTTTTGACCCGACCATTACTTGGACGGACTACACTTAAGGAAAGGGAAGGAATGTGACCGAGCCCTGGTATCTGAGCTGCCTACATATCCTTGGTTATACAGGAATCAGGCCACGTGTAGTTCGGGAATGAGAGAGATAGTGAAATGTACCGAGGTGGAGAGCCGATCGAGGTGCCGTTCCGTCGAGGTTCCGGTCCGCGGTCCTGTCATTACAACAAAAATGAAAACTGAAAAAGACTAACTAAGCCTATCAGCTACTAGTTACAAGGATTCCTATCTCTTAAGTCTCCTGAAACTTGGTCTTGAGTCTTGAATGGTGCTTCATGCAGACTTTGGATCTGAACCTTGATACTTGCTAGTTGTAGGTGCTAGTTCTTGAGCAGACCACATTTGTTCTCCACTTCCGTAATTTGGGTTCTTTTTTTTTCTCTTTTTCTTCTTGTTTTTTTTTTGTTTTTTGGTGACCAGCTTTTGTTGATCATCCCAGACTGTTGACTTGCATTCTTGGGGCGAGCTTCTTGTTGCTTCTGTCTTGGATTGAGTGCTGGGGATTTTTGTTGTAACCTTCTGTTTTCCAGTGGGTCACTGCTTGATCTTGAAAAATGTTTTCCCGTTCTACAAGCGGACTCCTGACTTCTTCTATCTTTGACACGCAACAACCTCCGTTCTACAGGCGGGTTCCTGACAATCAAAACAAACAAAACAAACAAAATTTCCTAACCCAGTTTGTACTGGGAAGATTTGTGAGTCGTTAGCAAAATCGTAACTCACTTGCACTACTGATGCAATGATGAGAGTAAACTAAAGACTAGGCTAGGATGTGCATCTCCTATGAGTAAAACCAAAACTCTTGCTAGCAAATGTGTCTGCTAAAATAAAAACCTCAATGACTCAAACTAGAAAGTGTGTCTTCTATGGTTGAATCGGAATGAGCTAAACTAGGAAGTGCGTCTCCTAAGGGTGAAAACTTCAGTGACTAGAACTAGGAAGTGTGTCTCCTATGAATAAAATCTCGATTAGGAAGTGCGTCTCCTACGGGTAAACTTCAAAAAACTGGACTAGGAATTGTGTCTCCTATGGTCGAACTTAAAATGAATCAAACTAGGAAGTGCATCTCCTAGGGGTGAAATATTTCTAGGAAGTGCGTCTCCTATTGGTGAAACTGAACTTAGGAAGTGCGTCTCCTATGGTAAAACTGGACTTAGGAAGTGCGTCTCCTATCGGTGAAATATTTTTAGGAAGTGCGTCTCCTATTGGTGAAACTGAACTTAGGAAGTGCGTCTCCTACTGGTGAAACTTATCTTAGGAAGTGCGTTTCCTATCGGTGAAATATTTTTAGGAAGTGCGTCTCCTATTGGTGAAATCAACTTAGGAAGTGCGTCTCCTACTGGTAAAACTTGTCTTAGGAAGTGCGTCTCCTACTGGTGAACTATTCTTCGGAAGTGCGTCTCCTACTGGTAAAACTTGCCTGGGAAGTGCGTCTCCTATTGGGTGCAATAAACTTAGGAAGTGCGTCTCCTACTGGTGAAACTTTTTAGGAAGTGCGTCTCCTACTGGTACAATGGATTTAGGAAGTGCGTCTCCTACTGGTGAAACTTGCTTAGGAAGTGCGTCTCCTACTGGTGAAATATTTTTAGGAAATGCGTCTCCTATTGGTGAAACTGAACTTAGGAAGTGCGTCTCCTATGGTAAAACTGAACTTAGGAAGTGCGTCTCCTATGGTGAAACTGACTTAGGAAGTGCGTCTCCTATTGATGAAACTTGCTTAGGAAGTGCGTCTCCTATTGGTGAAACTTGCTTTAGGAAGTGCGTCTCCTATGGTGAAACTGAACTTTAGGAAGTGCGTCTCCTATGGTGAAACATATCTTAGGAAGTGCGTCTCCTATGGGTGAAATGAACTTAGGAAGTGCGTCTCCTATGGTGAAACTGAACTTTAGGAAGTGCGTCTCCTATGGTGAAACTGACTTAGGAAGTGCGTCTCCTATGGGTGAAATGAACTTAGGAAGTGCGTCTCCTATGGTGAAACTGAACTTTAGGAAGTGCGTCTCCTATGGTGAAACTGACTTAGGAAGTGCGTCTCCTATTGATGAAACTTGCTTAGGAAGTGCGTCTCCTATTGGTGAAACTTGCTTTAGGAAGTGCGTCTCCTATGGTGAAACTGACTTAGGAAGTGCGCCTCCTATTGATGAAACTTGCTTAGGAAGTGCGTCTCCTATTGGTGAAACTTGCTTTAGGAAGTGCGTCTCCTATGGTGAAACTTGAACTTTAGGAAGTGCGTCTCCTATGGTGAAACTGACTTAGGAAGTGCGTCTCCTATTGATGAAACTTGCTTAGGAAGTGCGTCTCCTATTGGGTGAAATAAACTTAGGAAGTGCGTCTCCTACTGGTGAAACTTTTTAGGAAGTGCGTCTCCTACTGGTACAATGGATTTAGGAAGTGCGTCTCCTACTGGCGAAACTTGCTTAGGAAGTGCGTCTCCTACTGGTGAAACTTGCTTAGGAAGTGCGTCTCCTACTGGTGAAATATTTTTAGGAAGTGCGTCTCCTATTGGTGAAACTTATCTTAGGAAGTGCGTCTCCTACTGATAAAACTTGCTTAGGAAGTGCGTCTCCTATTGGGTGCAATAAACTTAGGAAATGTGTCTCCTATGGGTACAATAAACTTAGGAAGTGCGTCTCCCATGGTAAAACTGAACTTAGGAGGAAATGCATCTCCTATGGGTGAAACTGAAACAAACCTAGGAGGAAATGCGTCTCCTATGGGTGAAACTAAACAAACCTAGGAGGAAATGCATCTCCTATGGGTAAAACTAAAACTTAGGAGGAAATGCATCTCCTATGGGTAAAGACGTGGAATGTATGCCTCTATTATCTGGGCGGGCTCCCAACTTCAACACTTAAAATAAAAAGACTGAATGTATGCCTCTATTACCTGGGCGGGCTCCCGATTTCAACACTTGAAATAAAAGACTGAAATGTATTCCTCTCGTTATTCAGGTGGGCGCCTGGTTGTAAAGATATGAAAAATGATATGCCCGCGTTATACTGGTGGGTGACCTAGAACAAAAAAAATAAAAAGACAGAAAAGTATTCCCGCATTATACTGGTGGGTGACCTAGAACAAAAAATAAAAAGACAGAAATGTATTCCTCTCGTTATTCAGGTGGGCGCCTGTTGGTAAAGATATGAAAAATGATATGCCCGCGTTATACTGGTGGGTGACCTAGAACAAAAATGAAAAGACAGAAAAGTATTCCCGCATTATACTGGTGGGTGACCTAGAACAAAAAATAAAAAGACAGAAATGTATTCCTCTCGTTATTCAGGTGGGCGCCTGTCTTCAAAACTTAAAATAGACAGAAATGTATTCATCTCGTTATTCAGGTGGGCGCCTGTCTTTAACAATAACTTTGAAAATAAGATCCTATTTGAGGGCGGATGAACCCGACATGTCCTATTTGAGGGCGGACGAACCCAACATATCCTATTTGAGGGCGGATGAACCCAACATATCCTATTTGAGGGCGGATGAACCCGACATATCCTATTTGAGGGCGGATGAACCCAACATATCCTATTTGAGGGCGGATGAACCCATCATATCCTATTTGAGGGCGGATGAACCCAACAGATCCTATTTGAGGGCGGATGAACCCGAAATATCCTATTCGAGGGCGGATGAACCCAACAGATTCCTATTTGAGGGCGGATTAACCCAACATATCCTATTTGAGGGCGGATGAACCCAACATATCCTATTTGAGGGCGGATGAACCCAACAGATCCTATTTGAGGGCGGATGAACCCGACATATCCTATTTGAGGGCGGATGAACCCAACAGATCCTATTTGAGGGCGGATGAACCCGACATATCCTATTTGAGGGCGGATGAACCCAACAGATCCTATTTGAGGGCGGATGAACCCAACATATCCTATTTGAGGGCGGATGGACCCAAAATATCCTTAAGACTTGAAAATGTCTTGCCTCGAATACTTGATGGGGATTGGGATGAATTTTCCTTTTCTACCTTCCCCATTTTTATTATTATTCTTTTTTTTATTACCTTTTTTGTTTTTGTTTTGTTTTTGCATAGCTTCTTCCTTCAAAGACTACCTCCCTTGATTTACTTACC
Source organism: Nicotiana tabacum (assembly GCF_000715075.1). Taxonomy (NCBI): domain Eukaryota; kingdom Viridiplantae; phylum Streptophyta; class Magnoliopsida; order Solanales; family Solanaceae; genus Nicotiana; species Nicotiana tabacum. The sequence goes on along the minus strand of NC_134084.1, from coordinate 17,663,909 downwards.
CGTTGAGGGGTAAAATGTTATCAGCTGGGGGTACCTGACTTCCAGAAAATTTTCTAAATGGAAGGAAAATTTTCTGCCCCAGTTTGATAATATCCCTTGTGGCACGCAGTTCTGGCATCAATGCCATTTCCTTTACCTGTTTCAAATCAAACAAAATTGTTAGCTTAAAACATGGTGGTTGGTTGTGATACTCCTACTGGGATGACTTTCCCTTTCTCCTTCCTTGCTCTGCGTTCAACAACTTGTTGGGGATGATCTTATGTGCTGGGGATAATCCCTTCCTGCTGGGGGATATCCCTCTTCTTTTGTGGCATAGCTCGGAAACTGGCATTTCCCCGACCTTTTAGTCTAGTATGGATTTCGCCAAATCATGCTCATTGCTTTCCTTGCTTTGTCCATGGGCCTTGGCCTTGAGGTTTATAACTTTTGATAAAGGCAACGGTATCCCTCTTCACTGCTTTACTAGTCAGATCTCATTTTGGAAAGCTGATAGCCTATTTGAAGTCATTTCGTACTTGTTCTGACCAGACAGACTCTATTGGGGATTTTTCTATGAAAAGAGAAAGATAACAGAAACAAAATAGAAGACAAAGGAAACGATGACTCTTTTACAAAAGAAACTATAAATAAAAACCTATCAAACGCAGATACCGACTCTAATGGCCATGACATGCGAATGTGGCCTATCCTCTGCCGTCAATCATCTTTTAAGATCTTCCATTGGCGATTCCCCCTATTATTCTCAATCTTATTCGACTTGTAGTGCCCGAAGGGTTTTCACTATCAAGTCTCTCTCATTTTGGTTTTCTCTCAGCTTTCATCGCCTTATGGTGCCTGTGAAGGTTTTCACCGATAAGACTCTCTCATTTGTATCACTTTCCAGCTGGGGATTTGGAGTGTCGCCGGTATGACTCTTTCTGCTGGAGATTAGAGTCCTTTCTGCTGTGGAACAGAATGTTATGTTCGCCAGTAAGACTCTTCATTTGTCTGACTTGGCATCTTTTGAAGACTGGTCAGAAGGTCTTTCTTTGGACCGTAATGTGGGTTTTGGATAGGGCTAGAAAGAAAGGGTATAACAGGCTCAAAAATGCATTAATTTTGGGTTATTAATTACAACCTTCGGAATTAGATTTATTTACATCAAACGCAACATTTGCCCCAGTTTCTTGCTTGGGGATATTTTAATTGTTTTTTTTTTTCATTTTTCAAAACTATGACCGAGCCGTGAAGCGCCTACGTATCCTCTTTGAGGAATCAGGTCAAACGTAGTTCCCAATTCCTCTTTTCATTTGATTTTCTTTTTTTTTCTTTGTTATCAATTTTCTTTTCTTTTCTTTTTTTTCTCTTTTTTTTCGTTGTTGTTTTCTTTCTTTCTCTCTTTTTTTCTTCGTTGCTACTGATTCCGAACGAGGGGTATGAAAGAAAAATAAATAAGGCTCAAAAGGGGTAACGAAGGATAGAGTGTTTGGGTAGCAGAACAAAATGCCTTCGTCATTCCAGTCTTCAAGACATGCCAAGTGCAAACAACACAATTAAACAATAGATTTATAGCCTCTTCCGATGGTGCTGGACTTGACAATTATATTCAACATTTGCTTTTTCATTGGTCCTTTCTAAAGCACCGTTGGGCGACACTCTCATTATCATGAACGACCCTCATGCCAATTTGGCGAATCTTGCTTTTAACGGTTTTTCTTCATATTTTACTTGCCCCAGTTCCATATGACTCGAGCTCCGAATAATTTCAACCGTCCTTATTTCCTTTAAATGGTTTGATCACCTTCCCAGGGTTTTATGATTAACTTTTAAGATTAGGCCCAAACTGGGTGCATGTCATGTCCCTAGAATCGGCATTGAACGAAATGATAAAAGGACTAAACAAAAAGATGACTGAAAATAATAAAAGACCGGATTTTGTATTAGACTACCGGTGAAATGGTTTAAATAACAAAACAAACAAAACAATCCAGAACAAAATCCTAAAACAAACTGGACAAAATTTAAAACAAACTGCTATGACAAAATGGAAAGATAAGAAGGTTTGACACAGGACAAAAATCAAATTACAACCTTAATAATCCGGACAACAGAAATGACAACAAAATAAGCCACCAGTTGCTTCTTTCTTGTTAACCAAGGAAGGGAGCGTCCTCCCATTTTATCAAACTTGGCATCGTAGCCACTGAGCTTTGCATTAGTACTGCAATGACCATTGCCAACTTCAATATCATTACCCCTAGTCAACAAGCTCCCAATAGGACTCGAATGCTTCTGTCATCAGGCCTGATCCTCGCAGAGTGTGCATCATGAGGTACAAGTAAAGGATTCCGGGTGTCATTGTCCGGCTTACCACAAACCAACTACCTTAACTTATTTGCAAAACAAACAGGTTAGAATGGACTCAGTCGGTCCTCGTTATTAACAACATCTTTTTTTCTTTTTCTTTTTCCGATGTTTTTCTTTTTTTTTCTTTTTTTCGCTTTTTCTTTTTCATTCTTTTTTTCATTTCTTTTTTTTCATTTCTTTTTTTTTTCATCTCTTTTTTGTTGTGGTCGAATCTTATGGAGATTGCATACGTATCATGACCCCGCATGAATCAGACCTTGCGTAGTTCGGCCAATAAAAGATAAACAATACTCAACATTTTTCATTTTTCATATTAAAACAAACTGGGTTTCAAAGGTTTAAAGATGACCTACAAACTTGAAAATCAAACAACTCGCCTATTTTAATCAAAAGGTTTACAAACTTCAAAACAAATGGCCAACTTCCTTCTTCCATTTGCTAATTTTAACCAAATGGTTGTTTTTTTGCAAACGTGGCCCTTTCCAACTCTCACATGAATTTTGAGGCCGGGGAGGATTATTTTGACACTTTACAAACTTGTCCATTCTTTTACGAAAATAACCTTTCGACAACTGAAAGATACTCTAAGGCTATTTCGGCAAGAGCGGTTTAAGACGCGGCCGAAGCTGGCTCGGCTTATTATGACAAAATTCAAACGGTATTCACCTGACCGTCGACTCTTTTTTCAAATTATAATAAAAACTTGGTGTTGCAAAACACGGCCCTTCAGCGTCTCGGGGACGAAGCTTTCTTAAGGCTGTGCGGGTCCATATCTCAAAAATGACCCAAAGGTGGATGTTTATGCCAAGTCAGCCTTCTGGCGTCCCTTTCGGGAACATTCGGCTATTTATGACAAAACAACATCACCTGACTTATTTATGACAAAAAATTAAAATTTGACATAATTTTTTATTTTATTATTATTATTTGTTTTTGGCTTTTTAGCAAAAGGTGGGGTTGGACCCGATGAGGGTTGCCTACGTATCTCACATCCGGTGAGAATCAAACCCGCGTAGTTCGGGCATCGTGAATAAGTAAATGAACAACATTTTTTTTTAATTGGAATTTGTGAAAGAACTGCTTCAAAAGAAGAAAGGAAGTATATATATATTTTTTGATTGCTTTCTTTTTGAAAGAAAGACTTGTAAAAATTCCTTTTCTATTGATTTTCACTTTGAGAATTTCAAAAGTAAAAGGAGGATATGTTTTCCTGAATTTTCATTTGTTTTTTTTTATTCTAAAGAAAAAGAAAATATATTGGGAATTTTACTTTTAATAAAAGAAATGCTTCTAAAAAAAATATTTTTTTGAATTTTGAATTTTCTTTTCAATTTTGAAAGAAGAATCAAAATATTTTCGGATTTTCTTTTGAACCTTTTTTTTTGGATTATATATATATTTATTTTGGAACAAATAATAAAATCACGTTCAACGCCCGACTCTTTTTATATTTTTTTATTTTTTTGTATTTTTATCAGTTTCATAGACAAGCAAACTAAAATAAAAAGAAATATTTTAAAAAAAACCAGACTTTTCATTTTCATTTAATGGCAACACAAACCGTTTTTTTTTTATTTTATTTTTTTATTTTTAAAAACAAGACAGAACAATGATGATTTTTTTCTTCTATTTTTCTTTGCTTTTAATATAACAAACTAATAAGACCTTTTTTTTCATTTTCTCAAAATTTCGGCATAGTTTCGATACTACTCGGACATTGATTTTTCTCTAAAAATAAGTAGTTATATCTCTACACTGTCATTTTTTTTCTCTCCTCTTTTTCACGACTCTTTTTTTTTTAACCTGTGGAAAATAATGAAAACATACAAATCTTTTGAATTTTCATGCTTTGTTTTTATTTGTATTTTTATTTTTTATATTTATTATTTCTTTCAAAAAATGTGGCATGGGAGACATAATGATTTCCAAGGCTTCTGGATTCCGCAAATGCTCCCCATGCGCTTTTCCCAACATATGAAGCGTGGGGGACATATGGGAATTCCAAGACTTCTTGGATTCCACAAATGTTCCCCATGTGCTTTCCCAAAAAGCAAGCGTGGGGGACATAGGGAATTCCAAGGCTTCTTGGATTCCACAAATGTTCCCCATGCTTTGATTAAAATAACATCATGCTGAAAATGACCAAATGACCCATACGCCCTTGACTAAATACAACATGTAACACATAGGATGCCGAAAGATTGTCTATTATTTTCAGGTTGCTTGTCCTAGACGGACCCAACCCCTATGTTGAGTCCCCTAAGTCAAATGCACATGATGCAAATAAACGTTCCTACTAGGGATCCAGCATGTGGCTTTGTTATACTAAGTTCAAAAACCTGGGTCGGTGTTCTAGACAGTGTACCCGAGCGGACAACTCGAGCTGAGGAAGGAGCTCCTTTCCGGGAACCAAAAGGCCAGCCGGCTTAGAAACTTTCCGAGCCTCTTTTATTTAGGGTATGACACTAACAGAATAGGGAGTCTCAACCAGTAAGCACATCCCCGGAGGTAAGAATAGAAGGGTTTCGGCACAGTTTATATACAATTCAGATAATATCAAAGCGATAAAAGACAACATTTAGTATGTTATGTCAAAACATGTAATATATATCAGATAATAAAGCCAAATATAACAATTATTCTAAGCTTGAATCCTTGAGCCCTGAACCAGCGGTTCTGGGTTTAATTTCCAGCAGCGGTTTTGTCATACTGGGTTTATAACCTGGGTATACGTTCTAGACTGTGTACCCGAGCGGACAACTCGAGCCGAGGAGGGGGCTACGTACCGGGGACCCGCGAGATCATCCGGCTTTGTAACTTGTCCGACCTCTTTCTTATTTCAGGTATTGACACTAACAGAATAGGGAGTCTCGTCCAGCGAGCTTCCCCCCGGAGGTAAGGAGAGAAAGGTTTCAGCACAATTTATATGTACAGTTCAAGTAATATCAAAGCGGTAAAAGCAGCATTTAGCACATTAGGCTCAAAACATGTGAAAATCAGATAAAGCCAAATATAACAATTTATCTAAGCTCGAATTCTTAACCCTGAACCAGTGGTTCTGGGTTCCATCCCCAGCAGAGTCGCCAGAGCTGTCACACCTCCTTCTTCCGCGCCCGGGGGGCGCAGGGGGAGTTTTTTCCAATTAAAGGACAATCGAAACGGGATTTGTTTAATTATTTCAGAGTCGCCACTTGGGAGATTTAGGGTGTCCCAAGTCACCAATTTTAATCCCGAATCGAGGAAAAGAATGACTCTATATTACAGTTTGCGTACTAGAAATCCGGATAAGGAATTCTGTTAACCCGGGAGAAGGTGTTAGGCATTCCCGAGTTCCGTGGTTCTAGCACGGTCGCTCAATTATTATATTCGGCTTATTTATCTGATTTTTAATACAATTATGAACCATGTGCAAAATTTTAACTTTTAACCGCTTTCATCATTTACTGTTTTTATCAAGAATTGCAACGTTGTGAAAATGTATCTCGAACCACGTTAAAATCAATGTACCCGTGGTTGTCGACACACTTTGACTCCGTTGAGATTTGGATTTGGGTCACATCAATGTGCACCCGAGTTTAAGGAAATTAAATTATTAAAGGCGTGCCTAACGCAACTAGCGTATTGTCATTTTTGGGGAAGGCCGTAAAATTCGCTAAACGGCCTGTCCCGAATTCTAAGTGTTTTAATATATATACATTCAGAGGGCCCCGCGACTTGTACATTTGTTTGTCGAGGCTCGTCTCATTCTTATTTTTTAAAAGGAATTTGCAACGTCATGGACATGCATCTCGGGCCACGTCACAATCAATGTGCCCGTGACTAGAGACATATTTCGACTCCGTTGAGATTTGGATTTGGGTCACATAAATGCGCACCCGAGTTTAGGGAGATAACATTATTAAAGGCGCGCCTAAAGCAACTAGCGCATTATTATTTTGGGTAGGGCCGTGAAATTTGCTAAACGACCCATCCCGGAATCTAAGTATTTAATACATATATTTTGTGAGGGCCCCGCAATTTGTCCCTTTTATTTGGCGAGGCTCGTCTCATTTTTTTTTATTATTATTATTCTTTTTTTATTTTTTATATTATTTTTTATTTTTATTTTTAAAGGGATGCCATTTTTACGCCTTTAACCATACTAAACCCTACAGCCTCTTTACAAATACAATCTCATAACTTGTCAAGCTTTAATAAAAGGAGTTGAGCGAATGAGTATTTCGGGCGTAGTAACAACAGGTACTAATACTAATCTTGTCCAAATAAACTGAGACAATGAAGGGACGAGCGAATCAACGTCAAACTGTGTCTTAGGACTACTAATACAACTAAATCAAATGACATCAAGTAAACAATAATAACATAACACAAAAATGAACTAAAATGCATACGGTAAAACATAAGCAGAAAATTATCATATCAATTGATATATTGCAACTTCAAACATTGAACGTAAAATTTCTTTAAACCAATACATCGAGGCTTACTAACCTGCATAAACAGAAACACGTAGAGCCATGGACCGAACCCCTACATCGACTTCAACGAACAAACTCGACGCGCCGGACCTCGACGAACAAAACAACCTCACCGGACTGAAGCAACGACTGAGCTACTCAGCAACGCAGCGACGCAGCAACAGCTGCTGTATTTTTCGACGCAGCAACTGTTGCGTGAAGCCGCGACAAAAGGGGTCGTTGGAGGTGATGAAAGGAGCAGCTATGGAGGGTCGTTCGTGTAGTGACGACGCAGCAGCAACTGGGCGTCGTCAGTGGTGGCGTTCGGACGTAAGGTCGAAGAGCTGGGGTCCGACGTGAGAGAGGGTGGTATTTGGACTGTGTCGCTGGTGGTTTTGGGTTAGGTTTGAGGGTGGTTTTCGGATATGGTGTTTGGACAGTGACGACGTTGTTGCTGCTCGTCGGGCTGGGTTATGGATGGAGGTTTGACGGACTGGTTTTTGAGACGACAAGGGAGATGGTGTCGTCGGAGCCGGTGGTCGTTTGGACGTAAGGTCGAAGAGCTGGGGTCCGACGTGAGAGAGGGTGGTATTTGGACTGTGTCGCTGGTGGTTTTGGGTTAGGTTTGAGGGTGGTTTTCGTTGCTGGGGGAGTAGGGAAAATGGAGGGGAAGGTGACGGGGTCTCCTCTCTCTTTGTAGGGTTTTTCTTCTTCTTCTTTATGAAGAAGAAGATGATGAACAGTACCCTTTCAAAATTCCAAAAGTCCCCCTTAAAAATGTGTTTGTCCGTGTTTTTGTAATACAATGCCCATGAAAATGAGCCCCACGCGTGGTGGGGTTCGAGGCATATGTCCCCCACGCGTGGTGGGGTTCCCCATGTGTCCTGGACACGGTTTATTATGGACTAGGTCCGAAAATTAGGCCTAAAACCGGGTAGTTTAAACCCGAATATTATTCTTTTGCCCGGACCCGAGAAATAGGAACACGTTGCTTAACTAGTCCTATGTAAGCAAAATAACTACCAAAAATAAGACTAGTATTTAAACAAAACTATATCTTTTTTAAATATTTTTCAAGGTTTAAAATAGCTACAAAATATTAATGAAACTATTTTTTTTTGTAATTTTCGTTTTAAATATTAAGATAAAATATGAGGTAATATTTTTTGTATTTTTCAAAGTTAAAATGACTATAGGATATTAATAAAACTACTTTTTTTTGTAATTTTCGTTCTTTAATAAAGGTAAAAATATGAAGTAATATTTTTGTATTTTTTCAAAATTATAATGACTGCAAACATTAATAGAACTATATTTTTTTTTTGTAATTTTTGAATTTATATAAAGTACCAAAATAAAGTACAATTTTTGTATTTTTCAAGTTTATGAGAGATACATAAACTAAAATTTATATATATATTTTTGAAATTTTCTCTTGCAACGAAATAAAGTAAAAATAGTTAAAATAGCTATATTGGACCCAATTTCACATATTCATGCTAAAAATGTGAAAATTCTCGGGAGGGTCAAAAATCACGTGCTTACAGTCGGGATAGGAGCTGTAATCATTTCTGAAACAGGGCATCACTATCCTGTTACGGCTCAATTGCGATTTTATTGCACCAATAATATGGGTGAATATGAAGCTTGCATTTTGGGGTTAAGGCTAGCCGCCGACATGGGTATTCGAGAAATCTTAGTTATGGGATATTCAGATCTTTTGGTACATCAAATTCAAGGAGAATGGGAAACTCGAGACTTGAAGCTCATACCATACCGACAATGTCTACATGATCTTTGTCAGCGGTTTCAATCAGTGGAATTCCAACATATTCCAAGAATCCATAATGAGGTTGCCGATGCATTGGCTACCCTGGCATCAATGTTGCACCATCCGGACAAAGCTTATGTAGATCCGATACATATTCAAGTCCACGATCAGCACGCTTATTGCAATATGGTTGAAGAAGAATTTGATGGTGAACCATGGTTCCACGACATCAAGGAGTATATCAGGATGGGGATATATCCCACACAAGCCACAGGAGATCAAAAGAGGACCATTAGACGATTGGCAAATGGATTCTTCTTAAGCGGAGGAGTTTTGTATAAAAGAACACCAGATCTTGGATTATTAAGATGCATAGATGCCAGACAAGCTACAGCTGTCATGTCTGAAGTACATTCAGGAGTTTGCGGACCCCACATGAGTGGATATGTGTTGGCAAAGAAAATCCTCCGAGCTGGTTACTATTGGCTTACCATGGAGCGAGATTGTATCAGTTTTGTGCGCAAGTGTCATCAATGCCAGATACACGGAGATTTGATTCATTCTCCACCATCCGAGTTGCACACAATGTCGGCACTATGGCCCTTCGTTGCCTGGGGCATGGATGTGATTGGACCGATTGAGCCGGCAGCATCCAATGGGCACAGGTTCATTCTGGTAGCTATTGATTATTTTACCAAATGGGTTGAGGCCAAGACATTCAAATCAGTGACCAAGAAAGCTGTGGTCGATTTTGTCCACTCAAATATCATATGTCGATTCGGAATCCCGAAGGTGATCATCACAGATAACGGTGCTAATCTTAACAGCAACTTAATGAAGGAAGTATGTCAACAATTTAAGATTACACATCGCAACTCTACCCCATATCGGCCCAAGGCGAATGGAGCAGTAGAGGCAGCCAACAAAAACATAAAGAAGATACTTCGGAAAATGGTAGAAGGTTCAAAACAATGGCATGAAAAATTACCATTTGCATTATTGGGATACCGCACTACTGTTCGCACTTCAGTAGGAGCAACTCCTTATTTGTTGGTATATGGCACTGAAGCAGTAATTCCTGCAGAAGTTGAGATTCCTTCCCTTCGGATCATCGCCGAAGCAAAGATTGATGATGATGAATGGGTCAAAACCCATCTGGAACAGTTAAACTTGATTGATGAAAAACGATTGGCCGCAGTATGTCATGGTCAATTATATCAAAGAAGAATAGCAAGAGCATACAACAAAAAGGTGCGTCCACGGAAGTTTGAAGTGGGTCAACATGTGCTGAAACGTATTCTTCCACATCAGGTTGAGGCAAAAGGCAAATTTGCCCCGAATTGGCAAGGACCATTCATTGTGACCAGAGTATTATCGAATGGTGCACTATGCTTAACAGATATTGAAGGCAAATGCATAGACATGGCGATCAATTCTGACGCGGTAAAAAGATATTATGCATAACTTTTGAATGTTTGTATTTAGCATTATTTCGAAGATTGGAATGACAAAGGCAATTTATTCTGCTATCCAAACACTATACCCTTTGCTTCCCCTTTTGAGCCATATTTGTTTCTTTCTTACCCTCCCTTGGAGTCAATGAAAATCAAATATGAAGTAATAACAAATAAATAAATAAATAAAAAAATAAAAAATAAAAAATTTGACCTGATTCCTCAAAAGAAGGATACGTAGGCGCCTCACGGCTCGGTCATAGGGTGCACAATATACATAATGTGCACAAAAAGTTATGTCAAGCGACCCCAATCAAAAACTGGGGCAAAGAAACTGTATTGCAAATAAGAAAAAGATCTCAAGAGTTGTAATTTTTAACCCATACCAAGAACTGTTTAGCTTTTAATACCTTTTCCCTTTTCTAACCCCATACCAAAAAGACCTTTCGATCAATCTTAGAAAAATGTTGAGACAAGCAAATGAAGATGGTTCATAACACTCTGGTACAAACAAGAAAAGAAAGTAAAAATGAGAGAGTCTTATAGGTGAAAACCCACACGGGCACCATAAGGCGACAAAAGTTGAGAGAAAAGTAAAAATGAGAGAGTCTTATTGGTGAAAACCTTCGTAGGCACCATAAGGCGAAAAGGAAGTGAGAAATGAACAAATGAGGAAGGTTTATCGGTGAAAACTCTTTGAGATATTGCAAGTCCAACATGTCTGTGAAATGAAAAATGAAGTTGGATTATGGAAATTTTGGGGAAAACGAAAATAAGACAATTGAGAAGAGATTGATTAAAAGACTGGGTTGATTAATCCGAAATGCATACCCTGATCATTGGCGTCAGTAACTCCAATCAGATAAGTTTTATTCTTTCTCCGACAGTCATCCAAATTTGGATTTTTCTTTTCATTCTATAATTGTCATAATCAGCGCGTTTCGTCACTAATAATCTTACTTTTCTAAAGCTTTGAGATAAGTTTTATTCCAAACAAATAAGAAGGAATGTCAAGGTATACTACCAAGATTCAAGGTTATATGATGCAAAATACGGCCATGAAAGGCGGGAGTTAAAAAGATATTGGTGTAAGAAAAGTGAAATCAAAAGTGGATCAGCAAAGTCAGAAGGGACATATGATTACAGTTAAAAGGATTTGAAGGAAAACATACAGAGGTAAATCCTATAGTCAAGGATCAATTACAAGGACAAAAAGGTCCTTTTCAACCATTCCAAGGCAATAAAAAAGAGACGAAGAGAAGCCTCACCATCGGCAAGAATACCCCAGTTAACCACCCTGCTTTAAACTAACGAAGTTTTCTTTGATTTAAAACAGGGGCAAAGACAATATTTGTGTCAGGAAATACCTGGTAAAGAAGAAGAAGTCAGGCGTCCACCTGGAGAATGAGGATGAGAAAACAAGAATCAGGCGTCCACCTGGAGAACGAGGATGAGAATTAAAGAAGTCAGGCGTCCACCTGGAGAATGAGGATGAGAATTAAAGAAGTCAGGCGTCCACCTGGAGAATGAGGATGAGAATTAAAGAAGTCAGGCGTCCACCTGGAGAATGAGGATGAGAAAAGAAGAAGTCAGGCGTCCACCTGGAGAATGAGGATGAGAATTAAAGAAGTCAGGCGTCCACCTGGAGAATGAGGATGAGAATTAAAGAAGTCAGGCGTCCACCTGGAGAATGAGGATGAGAATTAAAGAAGTCAGGCGTCCACCTGGAGAATGAGGATGAGAATTAAAGAAGTCAGGCGTCCACCTGGAGAATGAGGATGAGAAAAGAAGAAGTCAGGCGTCCACCTGGAGAATGAGGATGAGAATTAAAGAAGTCAGGCGTCCACCTGGAGAATGAGGATGAGAAAAGAAGAAGTCAGGCGTCCACCTGGAGAATGAGGATGAGAATTAAAGAAGTCAGGCGTCCACCTGGAGAATGAGGATGAGAAAAGAAGAAGTCAGGCGTCCACCTGGAGAATGAGGATGAGAATTAAAGAAGTCAGGCGTCCACCTGGAGAATGAGGATGAGAATTAAAGAAGTCAGGCGTCCACCTGGAGAATGAGGATGAGAAAAGAAGAAGTCAGGCGTCCACCTGGAGAATGAGGATGAGAATTAAAGAAGTCAGGCATCCACCTGGAGAATGAGGATGAGAATTAAAGAAGTCAGGCGTCCACCTGGAGAATGAGGATGAGAAAAGAAGAAGTCAGGCGTCCACCTCGAGAATGAGGATGAAGAATTGAAGAAATCAGGCGTCCACCTGGAGAATGAGGATGGAGAATTGAAGAAGTCAGGCGTCCACCTGGAGAACGAGGATAAGAATTAAAGAAGTCAGGCGTCCACCTGGAGAATGAGGATGAAGAAGTTAAAAAAAAGTCAGGCGTCCACCTGGAGAATGAGGATGAAGAAAGAAAAGAAGCAGTCAAGGCACCCACCTGGATAACGAGGGAATGCAATTGAAGTGTTGAAATCAAAAGCCCGCTCATATGAAAAAGGAGCACACTTAGAATCAATAAAGCAGAGGAATCCAACAAAATCCCCAGCAAGAAACAACAAGAGTCCCAAACAGATGAAAGAAATACGGGACATAATGAAAAGGAATACAGAATATGCTAAATGCCCAAGAGTCACCAAGATATCAAGACAACAAGAAACGCAAGGGCATGATCTAGATAAGATTTTTATAATTCATGTATCATAGTCTAGTTTAGCTTTTTGTATTACCTTGGAAGTAAGGTGTAATAAGGAGGTCAGCAAGCAGTAAAAACAGCACGAAGCAGCAGTAACATCACAGTCTCATGGTAGTCCCAGCTACCCCAAAACTTCCCGAACTACATTGACCTGATTCCTTTATAGCCAAGGATATGTAGGAAACCTTTGAAGCAGAGGTTCGGTCAAATCTTTCCAAAAAAAATGCTTCCCACGGAGTATTTGAACGGGCAAAAATCGTTCGTATCCGCTCACTTTATCTTTGCACGAAAACTCTTCGAGTTTCCGCACAAAGAGGGGCAACTGTGAGCACGTGATTTTTGCCTTACGAAAACTACTCCAAAAATAAATCAAAAATAAAATAAATTTCTGTTAGTATGCAATTTGTGAATTTGCGTGGTGTTTGTTAAATATTTGTTTTATGTCCGTAAATATTTACGTTGTCATAATAAAATGAAAAATAAAATAAAATACATGTTGCATGCATATCTAGGATTTAATTATGCATTAATTCAAAATAAAAACACAAAAATATGCATTTTTGTTATATTTTAAATATTCCACTATGTGATTAATGTTTTGTCTGTATGTTGAACAGTTGTTATAAAGTGATTAATATTGTCTAGAAGTTAAAATTGTTTTATAATTAAATTTAGGAATTTAAATTAGAAAATTGAAATAAAAAATAAAATAAAATAAAATAGAATGTGAAAATCGGACCTGGATTAAAATCCAGGCCCAAAACCAAATTACCCCCCCCCCCTAGCCCAATCCAGGCAACCCCAAGTCCGATTCAATCCAGACGAGCCAAAACGACAGCGTTTGGTCGTAGCTTCTCAGGGACCGTTGGATCAAATCCAACCAACGGTTAAGATCTCACACCAGTAACCCGTAACCCGACCCATTGACCCGACTCAACCGACCCTGGCATTAAACCAAACGACATCGTTTGGTTTAATGAACTGATCCTGGCCCTTCATTCTACTTGATCTAACGGTTAGTATCAATTCACCTTCCCCCTATATAAATCCCAAATCCCTACCCCGACCCCTAGCCAAACACCCCCCCTCCTTCCCTATTCATCATCCCTTCCGAAACTCACCCCTAACCCTAGCCGCCCTAGGATCCCACCGCCTGAAACCCGGCGGCATCAACGCCACCGGTCACCAAAATAACACCCTAGAACCCCTGAACATCTTCTACACAGATCTGACCTTAGTTTTCTTCGAATCAGACCCCAACTCTTCGAATACTAAATCGAAGGTGGGTCTGAAAACTCCAACCTTTCCAATGGCTTCCAAAATAACACCATAGCTTCCCCTAACCACCCTAGGTATGGATCTGTTGCTTGTTTGGCTCGAATCACTTCCGAGCTTCTCGAATCTTCTTTTGAAGATTCGGACCAAACAAGAACAAACTCAGATCTGTTCTAAATTGACACCAAATGACCCCTAGGTTACCCTCACCCTTGTGTCGTATTTGGTCCCCCTCGAATCTGACCAGAAATGGTTAAGTCCCAAATCGAATCTTCAAAAAAAAACTAGAAATACCAGACTTTTGGATTCTGCCCAAATTAAATAAAGATTGATGTTTAATCGACCTTAGTCGAAGTATTTTCAGTGGAAAATACTTCGACTAAGGTCTGTTTGATTTCAAACAAAGTCCGAATCCAAGTTGAGTTTGAGTCTGTATGAAGTTTGAAGATTCAGAGGTATTTTTCTATTTCTTTTGTGTATTCTACGTGTATTGTTGTTTGTCTTAATAGCCTGTTAATTTTTCATGATTTTATTTGATTAATTCTGTCATCTTTGTCTCATGCCCGTCTATATGATCAAATATGAAACTATTTCTGTTGGTTGTGATTATTTACAATGTAAGTAATCGACTCGATTAAGTTCGTCGATTAGTTATAATATGAATTCTCATTTATGATAATGCTGATTGAAATAGTCTGCTTCTATTATTTTAGACTGATTATGGACAAATGTTGTAAATAGTCAACTGATTAATACTCGTCAATTAAATCATGTTTGTTTACAAATCAGTAAATTAAAATGTATGATGTGTATATATTGTTTTTTGAACAGGGCATTGTCAGTATATTGACAATGCTCCTGTGTTTGTTTAATTTTTCGTCCAATGTTGAAATTCAGTTGAACTATTAGGCTGAATTCAGTATAATATTGTTGTGATGTTAGTTTTGAATTCGAATTTACAAAGGTTGGTTAAATACAATTGTATTAGGAGGTTAATCCTAGGAATGGTTATAACTGTTAAAACAGACTTTAAAATCTGTTTTGTAACAGATTCTGACTTTAGTTTAAAGGCTGTAAATATAGTAGTATTTCAGGTTTATTTTGGATTGAAACAGTAGGGTAATGTGATAGTGTGCTTATAATGGAATGATAGTCGCTATAATTTAAGTAATAATGGGGAACAAGGGATAATGGGGCTGCTGAAAAATCAGGATAAGAGCACTTAGATTTAAAGTATTCAAAAGCAGTTTTAATGGAAAACTTTCTGATTTTAAAAGGAGAAAAAGGTCCAAGAAGCACTTAAAAAAGATAGGACCAACCCTGTATAAATACAGGAAGCTGGATAGACTTTTAGGGGCAGACTTTAGGAGATTGAAGAAAGAAAAAAGATCAGAGAAAAAGAAAGAAAAGATAGGAAAGAAAAAGAAAGAAAAGAGAGGCTGATTTCTAAAGCATAGAAAATACACACAGAAATACATATACATTTGAGAGAAACAGAAATCCGAGAAGGAAAAAATCAGATTGGAAGAAAGAAGAAACAGAAAAAAATAAATAAATCAAAAACAGGAATTTGAAACAGAAAAGAAACTGAAATCTGAAATATTATCCCTTTGTTGAATCTGTTCGGATTTATTTGAATCCATAGTTCAGTTAAAATATGAAGTTTTCTTTAAAATACTATTACTGTGCATCTGGGTTTCTCGGGTCTCATTATTGTTTAAGTCTGTGGAAAGACTGCTATTCTGCTGATTTTGTTACTGCCGCAACTGCTGAAAACTTACTTCTTCTACCTTCGTTTCCAGGTACTTATCTCTTAAATTCTATGTTGGAAAAAAGATTCAGCATGACAAATCAATGAAGCTTGAATTGCAAAAATTCTATTTTTCATTTGTTCAAGTTCATTAGTTTAAACTTCATTTTTTGTTTCATGTTAGTTAACTAGTAGTGAATTCAATTTGATAGTTATGAGTTAATTGTCTTTATTTGAAATTCATGTAAAACTTTGTAATAATGTTTTCCATTCTAAATTTTCATTAAAGTATAGTTATGATTGAATTGTTAAGATAGGGAACATGGCATGAAGTTGGCTATTAGTTAAGTCCTATGACATTGTTAGTCAGGTATAGAGTATTCTGAAATATCAAGAAATTGCATGGTTAGTGTATTTCGATTGTTTGGTTGTGGATTAAGGTTAGATGTTGATAGTTGAATAAAGAGTAATATAAAAATGTCAAAAACTATATTGCTAGTTTTACCTGATTTAGTTATGGATTGAATGATGTGAGTTATACGTTCATATATGGCGTGATAATAGGTATATATATAACCATTAAGGGATTATGAGTTGATGTATCTCATTATGATGTTAAAATGCTATGAATGTTTTAGACATACAACTATGTTGCATGTAAGGCAATATTATTAATCGATTTATAATTCCCTTTCTTATCAAATTGATGTCTATTTACCATCTTAAATAAATAATTAGGCCTATTAGATTAAAAGCAAGTATATGAGAATAAGATGAGATATACAAATTGCAACACTTTATATCAATGACAATTAGAAATAGGATTTGCACTAATTAAATAATGAAAAAATTATTCAAAAATACTTCTTCCCTTCATAAATCATGTTTGTTAATTTCATATACAATTCATCCTTTGGCATATATATGTTGTAGTTGCTAGAATCATATTTTTATTTTTTTCTTTGAACTTGAATAGTTGGGCTGAATATAATTTATATCCGGAAATTATAATCGACGGGCAACATTTAATAAATTGTGAATTTCTTTTAAAAGAATTCAAAGACATCCCTTGAATATGAATTTCTCAGTATTTTCATATAAAATGTGTAGATATAACAAATAATTTTGTGAAAAATTCATAATATCATTAAGAATATTTGGTGTAATTAGGGATACGTTCGCGTAATCTGATTATACCAATAAAAGCAATTCGAATTATGCGTACGCGCAATTTCGAGTGAATATGTAATATAAGGGATTTCTTCGAGGACGTTAAATTAATTTCATAAAAACCCGAGATGTGCGGTTCACTATTTAAGAAAAACAAATATTCTTGATTCGACACAATTTTGAAAAAATGATTGTTTAATAAATATATTATCAAAAGTTATCGTGTACACGTACGCGTGACACAATTCCGTATTTTTAAATTTATAACACGAATATACGTACGCGTAATTCGATTCAAAGAAGGATCCTTAATCACAATAAGTAAAAGCGGTAGTAAAATCACGTAACAAAAATATATTTAATAAAATCAAGATAATTAAGCCAATAATAAAAACAGTTAAGCGACCGTGCTAGAACCACGAAATTCGGAAATGCCTAACACCTTCTTCCGGATTAACAGAATTCCTTACTCAGGATTTCTGGTTCGTAGAATAATAAACAGAGTCATATTCTCCTCGATTCAGGGATTAAAATTGGTGACTTGGGACGCCTTAAAATTCCCAGGTGGCGACTCTGAAACAAACAAATAAATCCCGTTTCGACTGTCCTTTAATTGGAGAAAACTCCCCACGCGCCCCGCGGGCGCGGTAAATAGGAGGTGCGACAATAGTTGGATTGATCAAAATTTGAACTAAATACATCTTCGCCGCCGTTGACGGTTTCCGACAAGGAAACTCCTCTATTCTCTACTTCTCCATTTCTTATTTTTACTTCTGTTTTACGTTTTCTATTTCTAATCTGAGTTTCTTGATTTCGCACACTTTATACACACATTTGATACAACAAAAATATGAAGTAGTTACAGTTGGATTGATCAGAATTTGAAATAAATAAAAGAGATTTTTATATTCCTATGCCACATATATTTCAAATTCTATGAAAATCTGATTTTACGGTAATATCTATAAAATTCTTACATTTATCTACAAATAAACTACACATCAGTTTTAGGATGTATAACGCAATATTATTTTCAGAATTATCTACAAAATTACTACATTTATACTACAATTAAACTACAATCTATGTTGAAAAAATGTTGACTACAAATTTTTTCTCTTCATCTACAAATTTTCTACAAAAATTCTACAAATATACTACAAATCAGTTTAAGTATGTATAAAGCAGTATTATTTGTAAGGGTATCTGTATAATTACTACATTTATACTACAATTAAACTACAATCTATGTTGAAAATCTATAAATTATCTATAAAATATCTACGAACTGGGTACATTGAATTTTAATATCCCAATTCTCATTCAATTGTAGCATAATTGAGATTTTTGACATAATTGCGTTTCTTCAGAAGATTTGTAGAAGTTTTAGTCGTTTTCTTATTTGTGAAAACAAAAAATAAAGCATCTATAATCAAAATACAAATAATCTACAATTTATCTACAAAATATCTATAATTTGTCTACAATTTCTGTAATATGTCTTCTTCTTCTTCGAGTTTCAATCTGAAATTCAGTCAAAATCAAGTCTAATCTTCACCAAAACCTCTCTAAAAATTGAGATATAAACTCCAAACCATATTCTCAAATATTTTCAACAACACCCAATCCAAACAAATAATGATTTTTGAAAACCCAAATTTGAATTTAAAGCTTTCAAGCTTTTTAATGGCTGTTAATGATGGATTTGTAGCGATTTTGATTTGTAGTGATTTTGATTTAATGACGAAATGAGATTTTGATTTGTAGTGATTGTGAGAATATCGAAGAACATAATTTGATTATAAATTGAAGATAAAGGATTTCCGTGATATGATTTGATCTGATTTACACCAAATCTTTTTAGTAGATTTTTTTCCTGAATTTTAGCTCGACAAATTAGGAAGATTCAGCTACTATTAATTAGTATTTAATGATTGGTATAATAATTGTAGAAAAAATGTGGACATGACGGGTAAATTAGAAATTATGCACATTTTTGGTAATAATGTTTCATATATGGTATAGGAAAGAAAAAATCTCTTTTTCTAATTCGAAAACTGAATTATAAAACTAAAATTTCGAACCCGTTTAGACATACAAAATTTTTTCTTTTTTTTTTCGAATTTTTTTTGTAAACAATATTTGGTTATTCTATTCTTACCAATTTTTCCTTTTTTACTTGAAAATTCATTTTCAAATTTAAAAAATTGATTCCCACCCGTTTCTCAATTGAAAGTGAGAATTTGCTAATTTTTAGTTTTACAAATTTACCCTATATTTTAAAATTTATAAAATGATCACATCAGTTTTTCATCTTTAGCAGATACATCTTTGGCGACTAATGGTGGAACAGCAGTCCTAGTTGATACTTGAACTCTGCCTACTGGAAGTTTGATTATTAGGTTATGAGAAATATGTGGTTATGCCTGCTTTTGCACCTTCTGTGTGTGTTAATAGAATTAGAAAATGTGATATTGATTTTGCATCTTCTATATATTTCAGTAAAACAAAATATGATAACAGTTAAATAATAGCATTTTGATTGTTTATTTCAAGTAGGATAATCAATTGGGGTGGTTTTGATTTTTTTTCAAGTTATAGGGTATAAATTATGTTTCATGATTTGAAAAAAAAGACATCCATATATGTTGCAAAAATTATAACCAAACACAACTTCAATCCAAATTTTAGTGAAATTCTAAATTTGAAAAAAAAAAATGGAATTCATGTCCCAACGCCTACTTCATGAATTTGTTTTAAAATTTGTTTAATATGTTTGGTGTAAATTATGACTTGAAAATTGAAGCATACCAAGCAAAATACAAGCAGTGGTGAAATGGATCTCTTTTGCATGCATGAATGCGTTATATACGTGTATATATATATATATATATATATATATATATATATATATATATATATATATACTAGTTTTAGTGTACGTGCGTTGCACGTGTGCATATTGCGTCAATTAATAAAAAGAACAAATATATATACATAACGATCAAATATTTGAAAAATAACAATTTTGGTTAAAATAAATACAAACATATGTAATAGCTAAACTTAATATCTTTTGAACATGATGATGAATTAAATTAAATTAGTTGTATTAGAAGTACATGACATATATTTTTTTTTAAGTATTGTATAATAAATCAATAGACAGCTTTCAACTTAATTCTAATTTATGAATATAAGGTTTGCATTTTTTTAGAATAAATAATAGATCAGTTATTATTATGTCATGATTCTGAAATAAATGTTTTATGTAGAAAAATAAAGTTAAGATATTTTTCACAAACTATTTTACTTTTTCTAGTATTACAAGAGAGATTGATAAAAATTAGAAAAGTGTTCTTAGTTTTTTCTCTAATCTGGTATATATAGATTTGTTTTCAATATTATGATGAATTATTTTTGGTAACTTAAGTACATAAAAATCTTATATTTCCTCCGCAGTTTATCAAAATTATAGGTAAGCTAATTGGACCTATTCTTATGGTAAAAAAATTTAATAGATTTCATATTATTGTAGTCACGAGTTTAATATGCTTGAGCTTAATTTATTTTTTAAAATAATACAAATCAAACATAATATCAGCAATCAAGCCTTGTATTTATGTAAACTAAGGCTTTGTATTTTCGTAAGCTAATTACCTTACATTGTTAACAAACAATATAGTTGAATAGAAATTTAGATGTTTATATGTCATCATTATTACCTTCATGGTTTCTGATAAATGTTAAATTCTCAATATTAGAGAGTTTAAAAAGATAAAAGCTTCATTAAAAAGAGTTTAATTAACTAATTAAGTGCTAATTCTAAATTAGCAAATGTTGATTATATAAATCATGTGTATTAACAATATTTTAATTAGATTATTTTTCTTATTGATAGAGTTTTCCACAAGAGATTAACTTTTAAAATATCCTAAAGTAAATAGTCGTGAAAATTTTGGAAACAAATGTTAGATCAAATTAAACTAACATTTGTATCTCTTATTGAAGTTAGACAAGGAACCATGAAGCTAAACACAAGATTTTGTGTCTATGTAAGCAGAGGCGAAAATATTGCTTAATTGTTACTTGGTTTAAATTATTCAAAATGAGAAAAATTATTGATTCCTAAATATTAGAGCTTCTTACCTAGTTCAATAAGGAACGATTTAATAACCAAAATTCTAGTTAATTTCTAAGTACAAATAGAAAAATAATTTAATTATAATTACAATTTTGTCGAATAAAAAAATTTATTTTTAAAGGCAAAAAAGGCGAACGATATTTCGCTAAGGACTTCGTGCTTTTAATATAAATAATATAATATATATAAATTCTAATATCTGGTTACGCGCGTTCCGCGTGTACTTAGTTTCAATAAGTATATAATTTAAAAAATTCGCATAAATATTTTGTTAACAAATGCGTTTAAATTATAAAATAAAGGTTAAAGGAAAGTGTGAGTTCCTGAAAATGATAATTCAGTTTTTAATTATTATTTTTTTATATTTTTTTCTTATTTCCTTATTTCTCATTTCGTAATATTTATTTTACGTGTTTCTCCATAATTTCTCATATTTTGTTTCTATATTTTTTTAATTACGCTTAGCTATGTTATTATTCTAATTTTTCTATAAAATTATACCTTGTAATTTTAGAAAGAATAAGTCATCTACAAATTTGACTTATAATAAGTTATGTCATTAAAATTGAACTTTGTTATTAGATGAGGTTATATGCAAACTTAACTTTGTTAAAATGATAGATTATTTTTTAATATTTAAATAATATTCATTTGCAACTTTTTTTTGGTGATCCCATGTAGTTGCTCATTCTTTATGTTTTTTGTTTTGTTTTCTCATTTTGCATAAATATGTTATTATTTTAGTTTTGAAACTACTCATCCTATTATTAGAAACGACGAATTATTAATAAACTTAGCATACAATGAGTGATGTCATTAAAGTAGAATTTAAATAAAATTATAGATTTATGTTTTTTTCTTTTGAATTATATTTATTTAAATTATGTTGAAACTTATTTTAAGTTATGTTATAATTTTACATAAGAGTATTATGTTAATTTGTTTTTTTGGATTTTAAATTGTTGTTGTTGTTGTTTTTTTTTTTCCATTTTATTTGCTTTAGCAGTATTCACTTATTAATTCAGATTGCATGCCATTCATTTTTCAGTTAAAATTGATAAATTATTTTTTCCGCAAAATATTTGAATGATGTTATGGCATAATATTTATAAATATTAATCATTTTATGAAGGTACTTTTAGTTTTTATAATTGATTAAAGTGAAATATTATTAATTTGAAAAATACATCTATTAAAGTTTGTAATTGGTCAATTGGACCCAAGTATTAGTTCAATTAATTCCTTTTAGGTCCTATTTGGATAGAATTAGCTATTGAGCTACTACACATCGGTACTCTCACCCTCTCTTTTTTTCTCCCCTTCATTTCTGCAAATCCACACTGGCTGAACTCAGCATATTGCTACACTGATGAATGATGAAACCCTGTGTTTCCTTTGTTTGACTGTCCTAAAGATAAGTATTGTTCTATTTCTTCTTCAGTCGGTCCCTTGCAATATTAATGGTTTTCAAGGTCAGAATAATTAAAGATGTGTTGAGGCCGTGGAATTTTGGTGATGGCTTGGCGGCTACGGAATCAAGGGGTCTCTATTGGATTTAACAGATGGTGGTTCTGTGGCTGACCAATGGAGGAAGGCAGCAGAGTCGAAGGTCATTAGGGTTGTTCTATTTGTAGTGAAGTGGTGGTCGTTCGGCCGCTGTTTGACGGACTGGAGGTTATAGACGGTGAAATGGAGAAGATGGTGATTAAACAAAAATGTGAGTTTTTTAACCCAAAAAACAAAAAAAGAATGAAGATTATTATTGGGAAAGGGAAAACACTCTTTTTGCAATATGAGCATTTTGTGTTAAATAGATGCATTTCTTGATATTATTATGGTTCAATAGTTATTAGTCCGAATTGAGGTGTCAAAATGGAAGAATTCAACAAGTTTAAGGGACCACTAATAATAATTCTAATCAACTGGCTTCACAGAAATTTCCTACCAACAGCTTGTTTGGATGGTTGTTTTATATCGTTTCATAATGTATCGTATCATATTGTATTGTATTGTATTGTATCGTTTGATGAATATAATGTTTGGATGGATTGTGTCGTTTTGCCGTCGTTTCATGTTATCATGCACCAGTAATATGATGAATAAGCTTGCAATATTATAAAGAAAAATTATGATACGGTATATAAAAAAGTAGGGTAAATGATAAAATAAAATTATTTAATAATAATGAAGGGTGAAATTGAGAGAAAAGGACAAGGTAACGACGCGACCACACCAAATCGGTCGTTACATAAAGTGGCACATTTCATCGTTACGTAACGACGGATTTAACGATACGATATGATGAAATTTAAGTAACAATCAAAATAAACATTGTATTTAAAGTAACAATACGATACAATACAATAGGTAACAACCATCCAAACAAGCTGTAATTGTTCGAAATATCATCAAATGATCTCTTACCACAACCACAATTTATCCACACAACTCTATTTTTTTCTTTTCAACCAATTAACTAAATCCATGACATCATCATCTTCTTCTGATAAAGCTTCACAGTTTCCTCAATGGAAGTACGATGTCTTTCTAAGTTTTAGAGGTGAAGACACCCGCAAAACATTTACAAGTCACTTGTATGAAGGTTTGAAAAACAGGGGAATATTCACCTTTCAAGATGGCAAAAGGTTAGAGCATGGCGCATCGATCTCAGAAGAACTATGTAAAGCCATTGAAGAGTCTCAAGTTGCCGTCATCATTTTTTCGAAGAACTATGCTTCATCCAGGTGGTGCTTGGATGAACTAGTGAAGATCATGGAATGGAACGCTAATCAATTTGGACGACAAACCTTGGTAATACCAATCTTCTATGATGTGGATCCATCAGCAGTTCGATACCAAAAGGAGAGTTTTGCTGAAGCCTTTGACAAACATGAGTCAAGGTGGAAAGTCGATGATGTTGAAGGAATGCGGAAGTTGCAAAGATGGAGGACTGCGCTAACTGCCGCAACAAATCTAAAAGGATATGACATCCGCCAAGGGTGAGTAAGAAGAACATTCCAGTTGGTTCTTCAAGAGTTTGATTTATGTGCTTAATATCTTTATCATGTTTATGCACGCTAACAATATGAAATACTTACTAATACTTGACTTTCTTACATTTATCTACAATTATCTTCTTATTATGTTGGATTGAATCAGAGAATATTCTGCAAATTGTCGACCAAAGTTATTCCATATTATGCAAGAATACTTTTTGTATCTTCTTTGCGAGATGAATAATTTCCATTCAAATTTTGATGCTGCTGTGAAGACTAGACATATTCTACCATAGAACAAAGAATCTGTACCTTAAAAATGAGTTAAACTGAATCTACACTAAATAAACTTATCATTTTTACCAAAATGTAGAAAGGGGTGAATCAAATCAATTTACTTATGAGCTAAGAATAGTGCATGCACAATCTAATATCCTTGGTTGCCATTTAGACATTAACAATGTTTTATTTTATATTTTTCTATAAAAAAGAATGATGGTTGATTATATATGTTTCTATCAGTAAGAAGGCATAGTTCCTATCAGTTTAATTAGTCAATGCCATTGGTACACAGGCAATATTTTTATTGGTTCTTCAAGAGTTTGATTTATGTGCATACTCCTTTTATCATAATTATGCACTCTACAGTGTGAAGTACTTCTTATTCTTGACTTTCTTACTTGTGTATATCAACAATCTTCTTATTTCTTGTAGGATTGAATCAGACTGTATTCATGAGATTGTTGACCAAATTTCGTCCAAATTATGCAAGATTTCTTTATCTTATTTGCAAGATGTTGTGGAAATAAATACCCATCTCGAGAAAGTAAAGTCCCTACTCGAGTTAGAAATCAATGATGTTCGGATTGTGGGAATCTGGGGCATGGGGGGAGTCGGTAAAACGACAATAGCAAGAGCCATTTTTGATACACTCTCCTATCAATTTGAAGTTGCTTGTTTTCTTACGGATGTTAAAGAAAATAAATGTGGGATGCATTCTTTGCAGAATATCCTTCTTTCTGAATTGTTAAGGGAAAAAGATAATTACGTGAATAACAAGGAGGACGGAAATCACCTGATGGCTCGTAGACTTCGTTTTAAGAAGGTTTTAGTAGCTTGAGGACATAGATCACAAAGATCATTTGGATTACCTAGCAGGGGATCTTGGTTGGTTTGGCAATGGCAGTAGAATTATTGCGACAACTAGAGACAAACATTTGATAGGGAAGAATGATCTAATATATGAAGTAACTACACTAGCTGATGATGAAGCTATTCAGTTGTTCAATCAATATGCTTTCAAGAAAGAAGTTTCAGATGAGCATTTTGAGAAGCTAACGTTGGAGGTAGTAAGTCATGCTAAAGGCCTTCCTTTAGCCCTGAAATTGTGGGGTTCTTTCTTACATAAGAGGGATATGACTGAGTGGAGAAGTGCTATAGAGCAAATGAAAAATAACTCTAATTCAGAAATTGTTGACAAACTCAAAATTAGCTATGATGGATTGAAGCCCATACAACAAGAGATATTTCTAGATATAGCATGCTTCTTACGAGGGGTAAGAAAAGATGAGATCATGCAAATTCTTGAGAGCTGTGATTTTGGAGCTGATATTGGATTGCGTGTCCTAATTGAAAAATCTCTTGTGTTCATCTCTGAAAAAGATACAATTGAAATGCATGACTTATTACAAGATATGGGTAAATATGTAGTGAACACACAAAAGGATCCAGGAGAGCGTAGCAGGTTATGGCTTGCTGAAGATTTTGAAGAAGTGATGATCAACAGTACGGTAAGTAGGCTAAGCAATGCAATAATATTCAACTTCTAGTTTTCATATTCCAAAGACATATAGGGAGAATGCCAAGTTCCTCTTGCTTCATATTCTCACACGTAAGTCGTGTTAGTTGTTTACTTTAGTAGGCGAAGCAAAAGTAAGTTTAATTGGCTAACTGACTAATTCGTCTAATAAGCACTTTCTTAATGCTGCCTAATTCGTTTTTCTTATGTTATTAAGCCAATTTGTCTAGCAGCCACTGAATCTATCCAATTTCATCATTTGGATTAACTTGAAATTTGTAATAAATGTTGTACATAATAACTCAATCAGGAATTCACTTTAGCATTGATAATTTTTATATTTAAACATGAAACAATTTATTGGTGTTGTTTCAATTGCAATTTTCTTCTATCACAACATGAAAACTTTTAGACTTGACTCCAAAGAACTTCTCAAAAAATGTGTTATTAGAAAGTAGAATTATAGAATTAATTGCACAAAATGCTTTTCTTAAGCAATATATTTCTTAAAAACTAATATTGTACCTTAGATTTTTTTAATTGTGGTAGGTGCGCGTAAGCTGACCCGAACACCATGGTTATTCAAAAAAAAAAAAGTTGTACCTTAGATTTTTTGAGTGACGGTAGTTCTTCAAGAAATTCAAGTGCAATAATAAATACTACTAACATGACAAAGTTTGGCACTACAAGGATTGAGAAAGTAGTCATATTGGCAACCGGATTTTACATAACATTTGAAGTTATACTTTGTAGACTAATGATCTTTTTACCAGGGGACCAAGGCAATAGAAGCAATCTGGATTCTTTATTTTAAAAAACTATGCTTTAACAAAGAGGCCATGAAAAATATGAAACGACTTCGGATATTGTACATATGTTCTGTCAATTGCCATGATGGCTCCGTCGAGCACCTGCCCAATAGCTTGCGTTGGTTTGTCTGGAAGCACTATCCTTGGGAGTCATTGCCAGAAAATTTTGAACCCAAAAGGCTTGTTCATCTTGATTTCTGGTCCAGTTCACTGCGTCATTTATGGATGGGAAGAAAGGTACATGCTGAATTCTATTTTTTTTCCCTTTTCCCTCTAACTGTTTTCTTTAATATAGTGATATTGAGAAAATATTATCGCTTTTTTTTATTAATTTGAGATACTTTCCGTTTAGCTTGTCCAAGGATTATGATGCAACAACAACAACATACCCGTGATCCCACAAGTGAGGTCTGGAGAGGGTGGTGTGTGCACATCACATGCCCCGCTTCCCACATCTTGTCCACCACAGAGGCCACTCTCACCTTGCTCCGTATATCTTTACTCCTAATCTTATCTCTCTTAGTATTACTCACACGTCTATCTAAGCATCCTCATTTCGGCTACTTTCTTCTTTTGAACGTGTGAGTTTTTGACTGGCCAACCCTCTGCCCCATAAGCATAGTTGGTCTAACCACTACTCCATAGAACTCACCTTTAAGTGTTAGTGTCACATTCTTATCATGATGCATGTCCTTAAATGAAAAAGTTACTCCATCTGTGCCATTTCATATGGCATACTTTTAATTTTAATTTATCTAAAAAAGAATGACACACTTTTTTATGTAGAAACAATTTTACTTTAATTTTTTATTTTACCGTTAATGAGATGATTTGTACCCACACATTAATGGTTTGTTTAGATTACAAGTTTCAAAAGTATTTATTTCTTTCTTAAAATTTGTGCCTAATCAAACACGTCGCATAAATTGGGATGAAGAGAGTAATTAGAAAAACTCAAATTGATGTGTAATTTTGGGGTTGTTCTCGGAGTATTATAATATCTTTTTCTCAGATCTTTCTTGAGAAGGTTTTTTAATTTTCTTTTTTGAGAAGGATTTTTTCCAAATCTTCTCATCATCATTTTAACTAAAAAGCTCAATTTTAAAACTCATTCAAACATTTTCCTAGTAAGATATATATATATTGCCTTAGGTGTTCAATAGGAAACCAGGTTCGTGGAACAAAAGTTAGGCTAATTTTAGGAGATTGCGAAAATTTTGGTACGTCCCAATTCACTCCCCTCTCGAGTCGTAGAGGTGCACCCAAACTAACAAAAGGTGTCTAAATGAAAAGTACTTGTGACTTTAAGGCTGTATATGCATTTGGCCAAATAATTGCTAGATTCACAGATAGCCCGCTAGGCATGACTTTTACTATTGAAATCCTGAGCTGCACCATATTTTATGATGATTCTTTTACCTGGTTGTTCTTGTTTGTCTATCTCATTCTTTCTATGTTCTGAACAGCATTTGAAGTATCTACGAAAGCTACATCTCAGCGTCTCTACAAGCCTGATATGCACACCAGATTTCACGGGGATGCCAAATTTGGAGTATTTGGATCTGGAGAAATGTAGTAATCTTGAAGAGGTTCACCATTCCTTGGGATGTTCCAGAAAACTCATTCAGTTGAATTTGAATTATTGTAGACGTCTTAAGAAGTTTCCATGTGTCAACGTGGAATCTCTCAAATATCTCTATCTACATGATTGCTGTAGTTTAGAAAAGTTTCCGGAAATCATAGGAAGAATGAAGCTGGAGTTAGAGATTGACATGGGATACTCTGAGATAAGGGAACTACCATCATATATTCAGTTACAAACTCATATTACCAAACTAGATTTGAGCTGTTTAGAAGACCTTGTAGCTCTTCCAAGCTGCATAGGTATGTTGAAAAGCTTGGTGAAGCTAGATGTATCGGATTGCGCAAAACTTGAAATGTTGCCTGAAGAGATAGGGGATTTAGAAAACTTGGAGAAGCTTGATGCCAGACATACTCTAATTTCATGACCTCCATCTTCTATTGTGCGCTTGGACAAACTTAAATTCCTGAGTTTTGGACAGTTAGAATCAGAAGAAGGCCAAGTTGCAGGTTACTTTGTGTTCCCTCCGGTGAACAGAGGTTTACGCTCATTGGAAGATCTGGATCTCAGTTTTTGCAATGTAATAGATGGAGGACTTCCAGAAGACATTGGATGCTTATCCTCTTTGAAAGCGTTGTATCTCAGGGGAAATAATTTTGAGCATTTGCCTCCAAGTATAGCCCAACTTGGTGCTCTTCGATCCTTGGACTTAACAAATTGCAAGAGCCTAAAAGAGTTGCCGGATTTCGTAGGGATGCCAAATTTGGACACTTTGAATCTGTCAAATTGTCTAAATCTTGAAGAGGTTCATCATTCCCTAGGATTTTTTAGAAAGCTCTGTACATTAGATTTGACTAATTGTAAATGCCTTAAGAGGTTTCCAGCTCTGTGCATCGATTCCCTTAAATATTTGTATCTACACGAGTGCTCCAATTTAGAAAGTTTTCCAGAAATCCTGGGAAGCATGAAATTTGAGTTAGAAATTCACATGCTCGACAGTGTGACAAGGGATCTAGATTTGAGAGGTTTAGAAAACCTTGTAAGACTTCCCAGCAGCATTTGTAAGTTGAAAAGTTTAGTCAATCTAGATGTATCAGGTTGCTCAAAGCTTGTAAGCTTTCCAGAAGCTATAGGGGATTTACAAAACTTGGAGCGGCTTGATGCCAGAGATACTCTAATCTCACAACCTCCATCTTCTATTGTCTGGCTGAACAAGCTTAGATTCTTGAGCTTCGCAAAGCAAAAATCAGAAGTAGGCCTCGAAGATGAAGTGAACTTTGTGTTCCCTCCGGTGGCTGAAGGATTACATTCATCGGAAATTTTGAATCTCAGTTACTGTAATCTAGTGGATGGTGGACTTCCAGAAGACATTGGATGCTTATCCTCTTTGGAAGTATTGTATCTCAGGGGAAATAATTTTGAGCATTTGCCTAGAAGCATAGCACAACTTGGTGCGCTTCGATCCTTGCATTTAACAGAGTGCAGGAGTCTTACACAGCTGCCAGAACTTCCACCAGATTTAGATGAATTGCATGCAGATAGTCATATGGTTCTGAAAAGTATTCATAATTTAGCAACCAAGAAGAAGAAATTACAGTGGCTGATATTCACACCACTGTACGATAAGTATGATGCATACAACGATTCGATCTATAATTTGTTTGCACATAGCCTGTTTCAGAATATCGCTTCCTTGCAGCATGACATCTCTTCTTCAGATTCCTTGTCACAGAGAGTTTTTACCATTGAGTATCCTGGGAAGAAGATCCCAAGTTGGTTTCGCTATCAGGGAATTGATACTAGTGTATCAGTCAATTTGCCTGAAAATTGGTATGTACGTGATAACTTCTTGGGATTTGCTGTATGTTACTCTGGCAGCCTAATTGAAACCACAGCTCAATTGATTCCCTTATGTAATGATGAGATGTCGTGGATGACCCAGAAACTTGCCTTATGCAACCATTCAAAGTACGATACAGAATCAACTATTCATTTTTTCGTTGTAACTCTTGCTGGCTTATGGGATACATCTAAGGCAAATGGAAAAACACCAAATGACTATGGACTTATTAGGCTACTTTTTTGTGGAGAAATGAAGGAGTTTGGACTTCGTTTGTTGTATAAAGATGAAACTGAGCTTCAGGCCTTGTTACAAATGAGGGAAAATAATGATGAACCAACAGAACAATGCATTGGGATAAGGACGGGCAGATATGACAATAGTGAACACCATGATTCCATGACCAATGAATCCAGTTGCTCCTCTTGTAAGAAACAAAGGTCACATTCTACTTTCTGTGGGAGAGTGGCCAGTGTCTTCAGAAACTTTACAGCTCTTTCCTGTAAACCCAGGGATTTAGCTTAAAATATAGTAGGTATCTACCTTATGACTTGGTTTCTTATATAATTCTCTCCTTCT
Organism: Nicotiana tabacum; assembly: GCF_000715075.1. Lineage (NCBI taxonomy): Eukaryota > Viridiplantae > Streptophyta > Magnoliopsida > Solanales > Solanaceae > Nicotiana > Nicotiana tabacum. Next base: position 17,633,250 of record NC_134084.1, on the reverse strand, counting down.
ATTAGCTATTAAATCTTCTTCCAAAACTAATAAATTATTTTCCTCACATTCTTTCTTTTTTCCTTTTTGTTTTGTTTCTTCTTCCCCCCTTGACAGGAGCTCATCAATGGGTGATGTACATATCAACACTGAGTTCTGTCAATTGATTCTCCATCTTGTCTCCGCTTGTGCTGACCCATGATTTACCATGGTGAGTTAAGGATATGAACAAGTTTAAATTTTCGATACTCCAATCAGATCCTGGAATCATGCGATCATAATTCAGTTCTTACCTTAAAGTACTCACAAAATCAGGATTTTGAACTTGAAAATTAGTAAACTCTAACATGAAAAGTTAATACTATAAACTAAGGGAAATTATGATGGAGTAATAGCCACTATTTAAGTTATGGAGGCCAAAGAGTTAATCTGCCATTTTGAAAAGATTTCAGAAGTGCAGGCAAGACTAATATAGTGACAGAAAAATGATAATCCATGACGTTCCACAGGCTTTTCCTATCAAAGTGAGTGATCATAACAACTTAGATTTGATGCCCTAAAAAGTTATGTTTAACCATGCTCAAGGTTTCTTTTGGTCAATAGACAACTGCTTTACCCGCATGAGCAACTGTATCTTACCCGTTTTCCAAAAGCCTATCTTCAAATCTTGCATTGGATACAAATGTTAGCCTTTGAAGTTCTATGCTATACTCAAAATTTGTTCTTTGACTTGTTCATTTACGGTGGTTCCTTTTACAGTTTGATTGGCTTTGCTGTGTGATGTTTAAACATCAATCCCTATAGTTGGAAAAAATTCTCATAGTTCTCAACTGAATTTGTACCAAGATTCATCAAGTAAGGGAAACATTCTCCTCTATCTGGTTATCTCCATTCCCCCAAGTAGAGCATCAACCCAAGATTGAGAGTCTTGGGGCGGGGGGGTTGGAAAGGAACTTTCTACTTTTCCATACCATCATTCCTTCAAATACTCGGCATTCTACACTCCCTATGTTAAATATAAAATGATAAATAAATAAGGGATCTTATTGTATCTTCAAGAAAAGCAACCTTCTGGAAATGTCTCTTGTTTTCTTACATCACGGTGAGAATTGTATCTCCATGTTTTCAGGCCAGTGCATTTGCTGAGAAGTTTATGCGGCAGTTGCCCAGTTTGATCAACAGTTGGCTAAGCAGAGGCAAGAGACTGCAGATGTTGAGGAAGGAGCACTCTGGATTTAATTTATGGAACTGAACTTGAATGTCACAGATAGATACTATCGTGATGGCCATCTTATACGAAAGAAGTTACTCTCGTGTACCCTCCATCCGAAACTGATATTCACCTTTTCATTTGCAAAATAATTCAGTTTCGAAGAACCAGAAGTGTCTTGCACATCACATTAACTTTAAAAGACTTTATGTGATATGTTGGAAGCCATGGATTTTGTCAACGGCAACGGCACACAACTCTTAGGATCTGATATATTCACAACCAAAAGATATGCAAAGCAAGGTCGAGTAGTGTGCGGTCGTGGTGCCAGTGCTAAAGTGACAGCCGATGGAGATTCTATGACATTACTTGCAGCATATCTTGGTGCTCCATCATAAATGAGTCATTTATGCCGGGTATCAAAACACTGTGGATTACTTATATTGAGATTAATTATGTTAGAATTAGTTATCCTAATTTTTTTTATTGTGTTTGGTATGTTGTATTAACCCTGAGATTGTCAATTTTACTGGTTTATCTTGGGATTACTATTCAAGCCTCTGGCACGTATAACTCCCGGTAATCCGTAATCCTGGGATAACTTATCCTAGGATTAGTAACCAAACAATACATAGCCGATGTATACTAAATTTTATCCCATGATTATTTTTACTTATTCATCATACCAAACAACTCCTATATTGTTATTGTTAAATTTTATGCTTGTATTATCATGCCTAATTTATGAAATCAAACGGCCCCTAAGTATAGCATTGATCATTGATTCAAAAGGTTGTGACCCAAATTGAAATGAAAATAAAAAATAATAAAAGAATGAAAAAGAAGACGACTTCATACGACAGTCGGCAAATACGAGAGTGCAAAAACAAAAACAAAAATAAAAATGAAGGACATGGTACTGAATCAGAAAAACTGATAATATTTGATTCAGATTAGCAGTTAAAAGAACATAGAACTAAAACAACCTAATTTTATGATGCTTATTCAAAAAAACCTCAAAACCGTAGCTTAGAGTCCTAATTAAGTGGAGTTAGTATGCTAAATAACTATCATGCATCAAGAACATGTCATTAATTCAATCCATCTATTACTCAGTGGTTTAAATTTTTATGAAAAAAGAAAAACTCAACCAACTACTTTAAAAGATGAAATTTAGCACACTGAACTAATGAGAACATAATTTAACAAATGACCTTAGGAAAGGCCATATGGTACAAAATACCCTAGTAGTTTATACAACCACAATTAAGCCATATATATACCGAGTAATTGGAGCCTGGACAAAAGCTGGCTAGGCCAGTCATTACTTTCAAGTCTTTCATATATTGCATTAACAAAATTTTGCCCCAAATCTCAGGTTGCTTCACTACTGTCCCTCCCTCTTTGAAACCTTTTCAGAATATTTGCCTGCAAAATACATTATTATGAAAGTTGTAACAGCATCTGCTAGGGAGCCCATTATAATGTGTTCACTATGACATCGTTAGTAATTTCATATAATTTCAAAGTATAACAAAACATGTAAATAACTTTTAAATTAACTCTTTGCAAGAATAATAAGTGACATATTTATGTAAATATGCTTTCATACCCCTAGAGCATAAAACTTAAACTCCATAAAAATATATTAGAACTGGAAGGATACTTACAATGGAAGTGCGCTATAGGTTTTTCTCCATTTTTGATGAGTTCAAATTTGTAAGTATCTCCTACTTGGAGACCATTTGCTGTTCTGAATTTTGACCATCCCCTTACAATTCCAAAATGACGTCCTTCTCTCCCTAGCCACACTGACCAAGATCTATCTTCTTCATTTTTCAGAATCAACTCACACTTTCTATCCATCAATCCATTTGACTTTACAAAATCCAGCGGAAGATACTACCACACAATTTATTCCATTATTTAGAACAAGTTTGATCAGTTGTCATTACAAAAACAAAAAAGGCAAAGAAAAGGAATATAACTAAAATAAGTTCAAAGCATGCACTTACCAAAACTGACTTCTTGGTGCAATAAGGTTTAATGGTTGAAATAAAATAAGGAAGATCATTATCATCACCATAAGTTGTAGATACTTGTGCATTGAGAGGACTCATGTTTGAGGGCTTTTTCCTAATGTCTGTTGTTCCAAATCATGTTGAAAGGAAATGATTAATTAGAACAAAATATGATATGAAAATAAAGTTCAATAGTTTGAATTTGAACTTGACTAGATTCTATTAAGTGAAAAATGTATAACACACAATTTAGACAGCCAAAAAAAAAAACAAGAGATTCTACACACACAGAATATGGAAGTGCATATGACAATAAAAGAGATTAACAAAGAAATAAGAGGGGCAGCTGGTTATAAGATGAGAAACTTGCCTTGAAACTCCCTGATTGGAGTCCCTCCATTAGTAACAACTTGAAATTTCCATATTGGTGTTTCTCCATTAGTAACGACCTCAAACATTATACGATCTCCCTCCTTTAAGCAATTATCAACGATGAATTTACGCAATCCATCTCCAATTATGTAGACTCGAGGTCTACGACTAGAACTTAGCTTTAAATTCCACGACCTTTGTCTTCCATCTCTTATAATCAAATTGCATTTCTTGTTTGTGAGACCATTCGCTTTTGCAAATTGTTGAGGAAGGAACTGACATGGTGTATAGCCATTTGCAAACATCATTAAATAGTCTCTTTTTCTTCGAATATTATAACCAAAAAAACTAAAGAGAAAAAAATGGTGCACATATGTTTCTTTTAGCTTGTAAAGATATGACGCTTGGGCCTAACTCAACTCCAAAAGCTAGCTCGCGAGGAGAGGACTGCCCAAGTCCATATGAGGAGACCACTAGCACATTTCCTAACCAATGTGGGACTCTACCCAATCTAACATAGCCCATTGGCAGAGAGTTTGCATGAATTGAGTTTTAAGACTTACCAAGAAACTTTTGGAAAGGCAATAGGGTCTAATAGTGCATACAAAATGAGATTGACCAAAAGACAACTTGTCAAGAGAAGTTGCTTCTGCATGGGAAGAAGCCTTGTTTGACAACTTGATGCTGGGGCTTGGCTTTTCTGTTACATTGTCAAGAAATTAAATATGGAAAATCACTCATAGAAAGCAGATTTTTTTTTTTGTTAACATCAACAGAGGGCCGAAGCTCATATTTGCCCAGATGATCATTTGTGCGTACTCGCACCGGGTTCATCTGAACTGGGTACCGTCGGCACAGAGCATAAATTTTTATATAAATACTATATAGTAAGTCAAGTGCTTAAAGTAAAAAGGTGGGACAAAAAGCTTTAATAATTTCACGATCCCTCACCTTAATATATACTCCTGTTGCTATTATTATTTATCGGACTAATCAATGAAAACATGTATTTTAGTTATAGTTTAATTTCCATAACAAGCAGGCCTTAAAGACTTCACCTTCAAATTCAAAATTCTTTGAAGTCTCTTCAACAGTAGTATGGACTTTTTCTTGCAAATATTCTCTGACACTTCCACTTGAATCAAATATGGTAACCTCAAACTCCATGTTTCCGTCATGTCTAAAAATCAACACATCTCCTAACTGCAAACCATGCTTTTGTGCAAATTCAGCCCAACCCGCTTCGAATCGACGGCCATTCACCTTCACCCGCCACTGCTTGCTACCCCTTCTAAGTATTGCATGTTCATTCTTATGTCCCTTCAGATACTTCAAGAAACCTACAGGAATTTTCTGCACTACAAAAATATGTGTGATTAAAATAGCCATGTCATAAAGTATGATTCATATCTTTTTTCAGGACGTGACATTATACTATTACAAGGTCTCTCACATTCCCCCTCCTTCACCTTTATATAATATACATATAACAGAATAATATATAGAAAGATGAAACAATTAAAAGTATAATAACTTACTAGACCATTCTTGAAACCAGGCAGAATAGGTTTGAAAAAATGAGGTTTCTTTGGAGGAACTTTTTTCATGGCTGCCAATTAAGGAGATATAGTTTCTGTAGAATAACACTACAGAGTTGCACAGGAAATTAACTTGAAAGTTACTACCGGAATAAATAAAGAAGGCAGCTTTCTGATATAGGAAATAGGAACCAATTAATACCATTGAATAACTCTGCACTTCAATCAGGATATTGATATGACAACACTAAGTCTTAGGGGTCGTTTGGTTTGAATATAAGTTATGTTGAAATTAATTATATTGTGATTAGTTATATTTGAGTTAGTTATCATAACGATATTATTTATTGACTGTTTGATATGTTGTATTAATTTTGGGATTGTCAATTTTTCTTGTTTAACTCTGGAATAATTTATTCTGGGATTACTATTCCACCCTCTAACATATATAAGTTTTTCCGATACTATTTTTAATTCTGGAATAATTTATTCCAGGATTAATAACTAAATAAGGAATAAGACGGTAATTTTTATTGCAAAATTATTTTGCTTATCCGTCATGCTAAACGACCCCTTAAGGTCACTTCAGAAATGTAGAAATATATAAAAGTGTTCAATACGTATATAGTTCAAAACATATATATGAGCCATTTCAAATTACATGATGGTATTTGATCGGCATGAAATTTTGAAACAATATTTTTTTAAAAAAAATTGTGATATAAAACTGGACATAAATATTTATGAGCTTATAGATTATCGCATTAAAAATAAAATGAGAAACTTAAATCAAATATTTTCTGAACATAAAAGTAATATTCCTTTTGGATCAATCATATAAATTAATTAGGACGGAAGAAATATGCATTAGCCGTCTAAATCACTCAAACAGTCAAACCTACGGTGATAATGTTTACCATATAGGATATCTTTAGTTCATTTAAAAATCAGTATATGTATAAATGGAATTTTTACTAGGGAATTACCCTCAATGTTTAAGGTTTAATATAATTACATTTAGTATACCTAATTACCAATTATATACTATTAGTGGGTTTTAAGGGTACTAATTACACTCCTAATTTAATGGTGCCGTATATTCCTTCTAATACCACTCTCCCCACGTTTCTCTCTCCAATTCCCACACCTTCACCCACGTTTCCCTCCCACACCCACGATTTCTGTATCAAAATCCCATTATTTCTTCCATAGCCAAGGCACTGTCGGCAGCTCTGCAATCTTGTCCCAATGTTTTTGTGCCCGGGGAAGATGAGCACAAGCCTGGTCGATTTGATGGTTATGATTTCGGGTTCCTTCACACTAAGGTTTATCTCCCAGAGTTTGATTCTCAATATGTTCTGAACTCGAACAGATCTTTTTATCTTTTTCTTTTGATGCTTCAATTGTTGGCAAAAGTCAATTTTCTTGTAACAGTTCATGGGAGGATTTTGCTTAGGAAGATCTATCCCTTCATCATATTTTTTTGGATTCCACATTTAGCATAACAGTTTCGTAAGGAGTAACAAGAGCATACAAGAGAATCACAGAATTGTAGCATAATTGGAATTTTTGACAAAATTGCGTTTTTTGCAGAAGATTTGTAGAAGTTTTAGTCGTTTTTGATTTGTGAAAACAGTAAACAAAGTATCTACAATCAGAATACAAATAATCTACAATTTATCTACAAAAACTACAAACTGGGTACATTGAATTTTAATATCCCAATTCCCATTCAATTGTATTATAATTGGGATTTTTGACATAATTGCGTTTTTTTCAGAAGATTTGTAGAAGTTTTAGGCGTTTTTTATTTGTGAAAATAGAAAATAAAGCATCTACAATCAGAATACAAATAATCTACAATTTATCTACAAAATATCTACAAACTGGGTACATATTTGGACTTTACATGCTTCCCCTGAAATGTATGTTTCACATTTTAGATACATATTTTTGTCCAAAACAGTACTAAATCATCCACCTTTTTCTTACTAATACGCATCTGCAATATTGTTACGTTAGACGTAAGTGTTGACAACCTAGAATAGCTTGTATATTTTTAATTCTTTCAGTTGAGTTCTAAGTAATTAAATATTTTAAAAAGATGAGATCGAATCCATTAAAATCAGACAATTAACCCAATATTAGCGCGCCTAAATAAGGACGTCTACAACTACAATGATTCCTTATTTAATGAAATATCTAGAAGAATATTTACTTCCCCAATTTTAGCGCGCCTAAATAAGGAAGCCTACAGATACAATGTTCCTTATTTAATGAATTATCTATTTTTTTTGTAGAAAAACTATTAATATGGCGTGAAATTTTCATACTATGAATATATTTGATAATATAATTTCCTATATGGTACAGAAACGAAAATTTCCCTAAAATTTACATTATACTTTGATTAACACTTTTTGCAAGGGGGTAAACTCTCTACTTCTGGAAAGTAAGTAATCCTTGGAAAGTGAAAAACAGCGTTGCTGACAGTTTCCCCCTCCATGCAAAATTAATCATTACCCGTAACACTATTACTCCCTCCGGTTCACAATAAGTAACCAATTTATTTTTTTATTTTGGTTCAAAATAATTGTCCAGTTATGTAATCAAGAAAGAATTCAATTTGTTTTTACAAAATAACCCATATGTACATATCCCTAAAAAGTTTTCTTACTCCTCAAATCATGTTGAAAGGAATAATTAATTAGAACAGAATATGATTTGAAAATAAAGTTCAATAGTTTGAATTTGAACTTGACTAGATTCTAATTAAACTAAACAGTTTAATAATTTAAAATAACAAACCTCCTGCTCTAGAGCTTTGGTCTAGTGGTAAGAACACCATTATGTGTTCGAATTCTGCTTCAGACAAAAGTCACTGTATCGAAATTTCTCGTTCTCAATTATGAAATAACTCGCCTCCTAATCAGTGAATTTGAATGTTATTTTTTCAAGTGGAAATGGCCTTTAAAGTTTAGTTATCTACGCAGTTGAGTGAATACATACAACAAATTGCACTTTAGTCTTTGATTTGAAGCCAATGAAGATGTATTTAGTACTCTGAGAAGTAATAAAAAGGTACCCCAATAGAAAAAAGAAAAAAAATGATAATCATATAACTCTCTTAACTACATTATTTATATAGAGAAGAAACAGAAAGTGAAATTTTAGAGTAATATTTATAAATACCACACAAAATAGTAACTTCTTATGACAATGAAAAAGATCATATTGCTGATTATAAGATGAGAAAACTTACCTTGAGACTTCTCAATTGGAGTTTCTGCATCACTAACAACTTGAAATTTTCATATTGATGTACTTCCATCAGTAACAACCTCATGATATGGTGTCCATCTCATTCAAATGAGTTGGTAGCCAATTTTGTTGACTTGGTTTGGTTTGGTAGCCAACCTTGTTGAATTTGTATAATTTGGTAGCCAATTTTATTGACTTGGTTTGGTAGCCAACCTTGTTGAAATTATGAAAAGGGTGTGTAAATTGTCAAATATTGTAGGCTTTAGAGAGTGAGGTTTTGGCTATAAAAGGAGAGCTTTGACTCTCATTTCTACACACCAACAAAGAGAGAAAAGAGAGGGCAAGGTATTCCATAAACTATAAAAAAATAGTTTGTGAAGAAAAATAGAGTGTGAGAGATATTGTAGTGAGGTGGAAAAAGCAAAAGAGTGTTTATTTCTTTTGAGGGTGTAGTGGTCTTAGGAGTATTTTTTACTCGTTACTACACAGTGTAAAATTCCTCGCTATAGTGATATCAGTTGCTCTTCTTGGCCGTGGTTTTTTCCCTTATTCAGAAGGGTTTCCACGTAAAATCTTGGTGTCATTATTGCTGCATTTCTATTCTTGCTGATTTAACCATAACTTAGTGTTCTGCGTTTATCACTAATACCGTGAATACTATTTTTACGGGGTTTATTCCCAACAAGTGGTATCAGAGCCAAGGTTCTATCTGAGTATGCTCTGTGGTTGCAGCACAGTCTGAACTTCCACATCAGAAAAGAATTACTTTGGTCTCCTAATAAATAGTATTTGTATTTGTGATAAACGATGGAAGCCAACACTAGTAGAATGGTTACCTTGAATGACACAAATTATGCCATTTGGAAGGGCAAAATGGAAGATTTGCTCTATGTCAAGAATTTTCATCAACCTGTCTTCGCCATTGTAAAGCCTGATAATAAATCAGATGAAGAGTGGAATCTGTTACACAGGCAGGTTTGCGGCTTTATTAGACAGTGGGTTGACGATAATGTTTTGAACCATATTTCTGGGGAGACACATGCTCGGACCCTATGGGAGCACCTTGAAAGTTTGTATGCTCGGAAAACTGGAAACAACAAGATGTTTCTGATAAAGCAGATGTTGGGTTTAAAATACCACGATGGTTCCGCGATGACAGATCATCTGAATAATTTTCAGGGGATCATGAACCAGTTATCTGCTATGGGCATTAAATTTGATGAAGAAATTCAAGGCTTGTTTCTACTTGGTTCCCTACCAGATTCTTGGGAAATTCTTAGAACTTCATTATCAAATTCTGCTCCGGATGGTGTGATCTCTATGGATCTTGCCAAGAGCAGCCTTCTAAATGAAGAGATGAGAAGAAAATCTCAGGGTTCCTCCTTATCAGATGTCTTGGTGACTGACTCTAGGGGGAGAAACAAGAATCGGGGTTCTCAAAATAGAAGCAAATCCAGAAGCAGACTTAAAGATATTGAGTGCTATCATTGCGGGAAGAAAGGGCACACAAAGAAGTTCTGCCGAATTTTGAAAAAGGAGAATAGAGACAAGGAAGAACAGAAAGAAGATGGAAATCGTGTGGCCACCGTCACTACAGAAGATCTTGTTACAGTCCTTGATGCGGATCTGATAAATATTGCTTGTGATGAGTCAAACTGGGTTGTGGACAGTGGTGCCGCATCTCATGTGACATCAAGGAAGGAATTTTTCTTGTCCTATACTCAGGGTGACTTTGGAACTCGGAGTATGGGTAATGAGACTGTATCTAGGGTGGCTGGTGTTGGAACGATTTGTTTGGAAACTAGTATTGGAGATAAACTAGTTTTAAACAATGTAAAACATGCACCTGATGTTCGTTTGCACTTGATCTCTGTTAGTGTTTTAGATGATGAAGGATATGTCAGTACCAATGGTGCTGGAAAGTGGAAGCTCACTAAGGGCTCCATGATTGTGGCTCGTGGGGAAATCGTCGTGGTCTATACTGGACTACGACCTCTACCTGTGTTGATATGGTGAATGCCGTTGAGAGCCATAACTCTTCAACATTATGGCATAAGAGGCTTAGCCACATTAGCGAGAAAGGACTAAATGTTCTGGCCAAGAAGAAATTGTTGTCAAATTTTGAAAGTGCAAAATTAGAAAAATGTGAGCACTGCTTGGCTGGAAAACAAAAAAGAGTTTCTTTCTAGTCTCATCCTCCTTCAAGAAAGACAGAGTTGCTTGAGTTGGTGCATTCAGATTTATGTGGTCCAATGAAGACAAGAACTTTGGGTGGTGCACTTTATTTTGCTACCTTTATTGATGATTGTTCAAGGAAACTTTGGGTCTACATCTTGAAGACTAAAGACCAAGTGTTAGGTGTCTTTAAGCAGTTTCAGGCTTCAGTTGAAAGAAAAACTGGAAAGAAGCTGAAGTGTATTCGTACTGATAACGGTGGTGAATATTGTGGACCGTTTGACAAATACTGCAAATAACAGGGTATCAGACACCAGAAGACTCCTCCTAAGACTCCCCAGCTTAATGGTTTAGCAGAAAGGATGAACAAGACATTGATGGAAAGAGTCAGATGTTTGCTTTTTGAAGCAAAGTTGCCGAATTCCTTTTGGGGTGAGGCTTTGTTGACCGCCGCACATGTTATTAATCTACCCCTGCGGTTGCTTTGCAAAGTGATGTTCCAAACAAAGTTTGGTATGGCAAGGATGTTTCCTATGACCACTTGAAAGTGTTTGGTTGCAAAGCTTTTGTACATGTGCCTAAAGATGAGAGGTCAAAATTAACTGCCAAGACAAGGCAGTGCATCTTCATTGGTTATGGCTTTGATGAGTTTGGTTACAAGCTATATGATCCAATTGAGAAGAAGGTTGTGAGAAGCCGTGATGTTATCTTCGTGGAGGATCAAACCATTGAAGATATTAACAAAGCGGAGAAGTTAAAATCTTCAAGTTCTGAAGGTTTAGTTAATCTTGATCAAGTTCCTCATACAAATGGGGATGACGTTGGTGGGCTCAATAATGATGGTGATGCCCAGAACCATATTCCAGATCAACATATTGATGGTTATGGTAATAACAATGCTAATGTTGATGAGGTAGATGCTCATACTCACGAAGCTGTTGACGAGTTAGATATTCCACTCAGGAGGTCTTCTAGACCTCGTACTCCTTCCTCCCGTTATTCACCCAATGAGTATGTATTACTCACTGATGGGGGAGAACCTGAATGTTATGCGGAGGCTATAGAAGATGAGCACAAGGATCAATGGATTGAAGCCATGCAAGATGAGATGAAATCTCTGCATGAGAACCATACTTATGAGTTGGTGAAATTGCCTAAGGGCATGAGAGCTTTGAATAACAAGTGAGTATTCAAAGTTAAAGCTGGAGAACATAGTTTGAAGCCCAGATACAAAGCTAGATTGGTTGTCAAGGGATTTGGTCAAAGGAAAGGTATTGACTTTGACGAAATATTTTCTCCTGTCGTAAAAATGTCCTCCATTCGGACAGTTCTTGGTTTGACTGCCAGTCTTGATTTGGAGATTGAGCAGATGGATGTGAAGACTGCTTTTCTTCACGGTGACTTAGAAGAGGAGATTTATATGGAACAACCTGAAGGCTTCAAGGCAAAAGGTAAAGAAAATCTTGTATGCAAACTTAAGAAGAGTCTTTATGGATTGAAGCAAGCTCCCAGACAGTGGTACAAGAAGTTTGAGTCTGTTATGGGGGAGCAAGGCTACAAGAAGACTTCTTCAGATCACTGTGTATTTGTACAAAGATTTTCTGATGACGATTTTATCATCCTCTTGCTATATGTGGATGATATGTTGATTGTGGGCAGGAATTCTTCTAAGATTGACGAGTTGAAGAAACAGTTGAATAAGTTTTTTGCAATGAAAGACTTGGGTCATGCTAAGCAGATTTTGGGCATGAGAATTACTCGTTCGAGAAACGAAAGGAAGCTTTACTTGTCACATGAGAAGTACATAGAACGTGTACTGGAGCGCTTCAATATGAAAAGTGCTAAGTTGGTTCGCACACCTCTTCCTGGTCATCTGAAGTTGAGCAAGAAGATGTGTCCAGCAACAACGGAGGAAAAAGAGAGAATGGCCAAGATTCCTTATTCCTTTGCCGTTGGAAGTTTGATGTATGCAATGGTATGCACTCGACCAGATATTGCTCATGCAGTCGGTGTTGTTAGCAGATTTCTCGAAAATCTAGGAAAAGAGCATTGAGAAGCTGTAAAGTGGATACTCAGGTATTTAAGAGGAAGCTCACATGAATGCTTATGTTTTGGAGGATCAAATCCAATTTTGAAGGTCTATACAGATTCTGATATGGTAGGTGACCTTGATAATAGAAAATCCACTACTGGATATTTGTTTACTTTTTCAGGGGGAGCTATATCATGGCAGTCGAAGTTGCAGAAGTGTGTTGCACTATCTACAACTGAAGAGGAGTATATTGCGGTTACTGAAGCTAGCAAAGAGATGATATGGCTCAAGAGATTTCTTCAAGAACTTGGATTGCGACAGATGGAGTATGTTGTCTATTGCGACAGTCAGAGTGCAATAGACCTGAGCAAAAACTCCATGTACCATGCGAGAACAAAACACATTGACGTCAGATATCATTGGATTCGTGAGCAAGTGGAGAACGAATCACTTCAAGTCAAAAAGATTCACACGAGTGAAAATCCTGCAGATATGTTGACCAAGGTGGTACCAAGAGACAAGTTCGAGCCATGCAAAGAACTTGTCGGCATGCACTCAAACTAGAAGATAGTGCTACCTCCTCTAGATGAATGAGGCTGGAGAGGGAGATTGATATGGTGTCCATCTCATTCAAATGAGTTGGTAGCTAATTTTGTTGACTTGGTTTGGTTTTGTAGCCAACCTTGTTGAATTTGTATAATTTGGTAGCCAATTTTATTGACTTGGTTTGGTTTGGTAGCCAACCTTGTTGAAATTGTGAAAAGGGTGTGTAAATTATCAAATATTGTAGGCTTTAGAGAGTGAGGTTTTGGCTATAAAAGGAGAGCTTTAACTCTCATTTCTACACACCAACAAAGAGAGAAAAGAGAGAGCAAGGTATTCCATAAACTATAAGAAAATAGTTTGTGAAGAAAAATAGAGTGTGAGAGATACTGTAGTGAGGTGGAAAAAGCAAAAGAGTGTTTATTTCTTTTGAGGGTGTAGTGGTCTTAGGAGTATTTTTTACTTGTTACTACACAGTGTAAAATTCCTCGCTATAGTGATATCAGTTGCTCTTCTTGGCCGTGGTTTTTTTCCCTTATTCAGAAGGGTTTCCACGTAAAATCTTGGTGTCATTATTGCTGCATTTCTATTCTTGCTGATTTAACCATAACTTAGTGTTCTGCGTTTATCACTAATACCGTGAATACTATTTTTACGGGGTTTATTCCCAACACATCATTGTTGCAATTGCTTAAAGTGGTTTATTTCGAATTTACGCCAGCCACCTCCAATATATACTTGATTTTTGCAATTAGAACTTAGCTTTAAATTCCACGACCTTTGTCTTTCAACTCTTATAATCAAATAGCACATCTTGTTGGTGAGACTATTTGCAAATAGTTGAGGAAGAATCTGCCGTGGTGTATAACAATTTGCATACATCATTAAACAATTCATATTCTTCACATATTCACTTAACAAAGATAAAGAATAACAAAAATAGTGCACATGCTTTATTTTATCCGAGTAGTTGCACTATCATCTGTCACCTGGAAAATTTTAATTAAATTTAAAGAACACACTTGAAAAATAATACAAAAGTAAACAAATTTGGGTGAGGAAGAACAACATTAGAACCCTATCGCTCTAGAGCTAAACCAGTAGAACATACAAAGCCGAATTTAAATTTCACGATAAGTCGACACTGCTAATTATGTAAAATCATGCTATTGCTTTAGCCAAAGATTCTTGAAGAATTTGCGCGAAATAAATTTTTGAGACATACCAAGAAACTTCTTGAAAGGCAATATGATCTAATAGTGCATTCAAAGTGAGTAGCTGCTTCTGCATGGGAAGAAGCCTTATTTGACGACTTGATGCTGGGGCTCGGCTTTTCTGTCACATTGTCAAGAAATAAAATATGGAATTAAATTACACTAAAAAATTATGGCATTTAAAATATAGACACCACCTTTTGGTTTTGCGATACACGATTAAAAGGTGGTGTCTATATTTTAAATTATACCGTACATATAGCAGATAATATATATATTTTGTTGTGAATGTGGCCGAACAAAATGAGGCACTTGGGCCTGAGAATGGTTTTAGCTGGGGTCAAATGATTAAACAACCCAAAACAAGGTTATTGGACTGCCGTTGGGACCCAGGTTGAAGTACACGTGTCAAAGAGTTATTGCGCTAGAGGAAAGTGTTGCTGTATAATTATCAGATTGTGCAAGGAAGAGGGGTATGCGAATTGTGATTATGCTTAGGCCAAGTCTATGCTCCTCATCTCTATCCTTCTACTATCTGAAGCTTCTCATATCTTTCTATTTGTCCTTTTCTAGTTCCTTCAATTCCCAACTAATTGTTGTTGTTCATTCTAATAGTATTTCCTACTTGAGTGTAATTCCGTTCAGCGATTAGAATATATAAGTCTGTGTTTGTGTTGTGAATTGATTTGTTACATTGGTGCTTTCATCTAGAGTACTCCAATGGAGGTACTAGATCGATTCAATGGCAGCGACAACATCGAGAGTTGGATTTGCCGGGCTGAGCAGTACTTCGTCTACTTTGGCTTCTCCGAGAAGGATTGATTACCTCTTCCTTACTTCTACCTTGATGGTGAAGCTCTTACTTGGTTCACTTGGTTGTATTGGACCGAACAATTCTTGGACTGGAAGCATTTTACGACAAAATTGCGATTGCGATTTCCACAACGGAGCTTGGCAGGTCTGGTGGTGAGTTTGTCCGATCCGTCATTGGTTTGTTTTGCTACTGGGCGATCAGATACTAACGTCGTTGCTGATGCTATGGAATATGATTCAAAAGATGCATCTTCAAATGAGGTCCAAGTGTTCAATAAATGTTCTCACCAAAATGAGGTTCGTGCTTCCATTACACAATCTACTCATATCTCTGAAGATCTCGTTTTGGAGAGTGACGCTTCAATTAAGGGCAAGGTGTTTGATGAATTCTCCAAAGTAATGAACCCGATATGACTTTTCAATTTGCAAGCGATAACGCACTACTCGTTTCTCTTGCTGGACATGATCAGCTTGTACCCAGTGAAATTGAGCCATTTACTTTTTCTAAGAGTTTGTTTGGTGAATCTAAGTAGCTGTTGGATGAAATGACACTTATCTCTATGATGAAATCTGATTTGGAAACTGAAAATTTTGGGAAAGCCCAGGTGTTTGTTCGAAGTCCTCAACGAGAACATATCAGTCATTCTTCAACTATGTTTATAAATTATTTTGCTATCTTGGTCCCAGATGATAAGTTTCATATCAGTCGAATACTTGTAAATGCATATATATATATATATATATATATATATATATATATATGTATATATAATTTTTGCCTTGTATATATATATATATATATGTGTGTGTGTGTGTGTGTGTGTGTATTTGTTCTTATTTGTGTATGTATAGGTTTTAAGAGTTGAGTAATTGTTTGATAAATGGGGTAGGGATTGAGATAGTGTAATTTAATTAAAATTGTGCCAAAATTGGCCCAAAATTTGAGCCCAAAGAGCCCAAATCCGGTCCAAAATGGGGCTGTCAAGAAGAGCTTAAAACGACGTAGTTTGGTCTTGAAACTACGTCGTTTTGGTTAAGTAACAAGATTCAATCTCATCCACCCATCTTGATTTAATCCAAAGGTCCTAGTTTGATCTTCATCCTAGGTATTTAAAGCCCAAAATCCCCAAAAATTTGCCCCATTTCCCCCTTATTTCCTCTCTCTTTTTTCCCTCTCCTTCTTTTCTCTTCTCTCTCTCTTCACTCTCTCTACGCCTCCCCATCTCCGCCCACCGCCGCCGCCGGCGGACCACCTCCAAACACCTCCAAATTCACACCATGTAATCTCCACAACTTCCTCTTTCCATATCTCCAAACCAAATCCTTCAAAAATCCCTCAAACTCTTTGAATCTTAGATCTTGGAAACTTTCCCGTCACTTTTTTACCCAAATCCTTGAAGCTCCAACCACTACCACCCCACAATACCTACATCAATGGATAGAGATCCTCAAGACCTAGCTATTGATGCCAATTTCACCCTGAAAATCCGGCGATCAAAATCCGGCCAAATTCCGGCGACCTCCCCGAACACCCTCTTTTGGCATACCACCATTTTTTCGGCCACTTGAATTGTAAAATGGTAAAAATTATATTCTTTTTCATGGCTGATTTTTAATTTTTATTTTTAATTTTCAGATTTTATTTTGGTCTATTATTAATTATTTTAGCATTAGTTTTTGAAGTTTGAAATGTTCAATTTTCTGTTTTGCACTTGTTGAAGTAGTAAAATAGTTTTGTATTAATAAAAGTGAGGTAGTGCAGAATACTTAAGAGTATATGGTACTTGTTTGGTTGTTTATTTACTGGTTCAAGACTCTTTTAGTACAATACTCAAAAGTCAAATTGTTTGGTAAGAAAATGTAGACTTTTGGACAGTGTTTGAATAAAAGTCTGTCTTTGAATAGTGGAGAACAGATTTTGTTTGAAATACTTGACAAGATTTGAACCAGAAAGTCTGACCTTTTGAATTTAAGAGCAGATTTTGTAGAAAATCTGTCAAAATTTTGAAATAGCTGGTTGTTTTGATATATAAGGAGGACTCAATCACACTTCCAGGGGGAGGGAATAATTGCTTTGAACACATAAAAACATAAAAAAAAAATCAGCAGTTGAACACATGAAAAGTGAGCTGAAATGGTGAGCTTTGGGAGTGAATCTTAGAGTGCAAACTTTTAGAAAAGTATAAGTCTTCTTTAGAGTTCGTTTCTGGGTTTCCTCTCTAAGTTTTCGGGTTGTTTTAACACGGATTTGCTACTGGTTTTGCTGCTGTTTTGCTGCTATTTTTATGCTGCTTTAGTTGCTGAACTACTGTTTATTCTTTTGCTATCCAGGTAATCCTTTAAGACTCGTAACGTACGTATTTTCAGCAATGGGAACAACTTGAACATACTGCACCATGTAAATGTGTTTGATATGATGAGTAATTTGACAACAAAAGAGCTTGTATGTTATTGTTATGTATCAAGCATGTGATGATGTGAATATAGTCCTTCATAATACTTGAATATTGAGTTGCAAGTTTTTTGAATGTGATATCTAAGTATGCCATGAATGACTCTAAATGTATAACACATAGCATGGGTTCGTTTTAGTTGTTGAAATTTCACTGCCAACATATGATTCTAGGAATGTTATGATAAGTTTTTTTTAATCTGGCCATTTTTCCAGATTTGCAAAAGTGGCTATTTTTTGTAAAGTGTGCATTTATACAATTGTGACTATGTAGTTAATGGTCATAAATGCAAACTAAGTAAAGAACCAAGATTGTATCAACTTTGGGCCTTTTTGAACCAAAAAATAAAAGCTGGCCCATTTACCTTTAAACAACAAAATTACCCCTTTTTCTTCTATATAGCATTGGGCCAATTAAAATCCATTTCTTGGCCCATTTTAATAACAAATTCCAGCAGCCCAAGAGCTCTTTACAAGCTGGCCCATTTTTTTTAACAAGAAGTTGGCTTATTTCTTTTAAAATAGATTAAGTTGGTCCAACTTTTATTTGCTTAATTTTTCCCAACTATAAAGCTAGAAAAATAGTAATAATATCAGATTTTCCTACTATTTTTAATTAACTCATTTCCTTTTTAAACGCTAGGCAATTAGTAGGCGCGCTTTAACTCACAAAATCACTTGTGTAGCGTGATGTTTGAATATTCGATAAATTAATTTAATAATCTCATACCATGCCCATTAATTTTAGTTAATTCTTAATTTAGTATTTTTTTTGTTAAGATCGCGAATTCGCTTGCGTAGCGCGATAGTTGATTTTTTATTTTATTTTCAAAACAAATCTCTTCGAATGTAGTAATTTTTCCAGACGTAAATAACATGCTAACAATCGTTTGTCATGACTGCGGATTCGCTTGCGTAGCACCGTTATGACTAAATAATAAATTTCGTCGATCATGCACTCGCTTGCGTAGTGTGGTTATGACATCTTCTTATTAAAAAATATTCTTTAATTTTTCTAACAATCAAGAGATAAAAGCGGATAGGTAAAAATATGAACAATAATATAAATCACAGTTTATCCAAAATTAATTTAAGCCAAATGTAGTCAATAAAGAGACCGTGCTAGAACCACGGGACTCGGGGAATGCCTTACACCTTCTCCTCGGTCAACATAATTCCTTATCCGGACTTTGTTTTTGCAGACCAATAATAAAAGAGTCAAACCTTCCTTTGACTAGGGATTCAAATAAAAGGTGACTTGGAACACCAACAAATCAATTCCAAGTGGCCACTCTGAATAACAAAAATAATCCCTATTTCAAAATTGTCACTTTAATTGGAAAAACTCTTTAACCCACAAATTCATAGCATAACACGTTACATTTTGTACATATCTTTTGGAGGGGAAAAAAAGGGGTGTGACAGCTCTGGCGACTCTGCTGGGGACATCCAGCGTGAATTCGAGCTTGTACATTGACTTTATTTGGCTTTATTAATTTTTTGTTTATAACTGTGATCTATTTAGGCATAATGTGCTACTTGCTTGCTCTATACCGCTTTGATATTGTTGAACTGTTTTATAAATTGTTTTCTTGCGCACCCCCCTCTGAGTCTTTTGAATACAACCTTGGGAATCGTGTATACGCGCCCCATTCTTTGTTGAGATAAAGCCGGTGGGCCTGGGCTCCCGGTGAAGGATTATTAGTCACCTATATTTAAGAACGAGGAGGGTCCAGTAGTTAAGCCGTAGAAGTATTGCTCCCAGTACGCTACCCTTTCCCAACTCGAGTTGTTCGCTCGTTTTATGGCCAGTCTAGGTACGCCTCATCCCCTAAGACTTTTGAAACATAGAAGAACAAGCCATATGACTGGTTATCCCTAGTAGGATCGTTTTGTTGCATCATATGCACTTGACTTAGCGAAGCTCGGCATAGGGGCCGAGTCCGTATAAGACAGGTATCCTTTTTGAGACCATCATGTTCACTTATGTGCTACTTGTTGCATCATTTGGAAGACTTGATTGCATTTGTTGACCGGCTTTAGAAAATTAGTTGAGCGAAAAAAGAAAAAAAAAAAGAAAAGTCATTCCCCAGTTTTGTACAGGTAATTCATTTTTACCAAATAAAAAAATAATATAAAAATGGCCTAGTCTTGGTTTGAACTACGCAGGTCCGATTCTCACAATTTTAGTGGGGTACGTAGGAAACCTTCATCAGGGTTGACCCCCATTTTTGTAAGAGTTTTTGAAATCGGTGTGTCCATAATATTTTTCTTTTAATAAATAAAAAAAAATCGATTTTTTTTTCTTTTCTTTCTCTTTTACTTTTTCATTGTTTTGTCTTTACGTCTGATCATGTTTTTCAATACAACCTCGAAACCTTCTTCGGAGCCATCGAAGGGTTGTTTTCGTAGATATAGCTAATATTTTATCATTTTTTCCCAATGTGGAACCATTTTTGCGGAAATTGCCTTAAAACCTTTCTTGGAAGTGCCAAAGGGCTATTTTCATACAAAATGATTACTTTGGTCGTTTTAAACACCTTTTACCATTTCATTTTTATTTTTGACCGTTTTGCCGGGACCGCCTTTCAACCTTCCTCGGAAGTGTCGAAGGGCTATTTTCGTAAAAATAGTCATTTTGTTTTTGTCATGTCGTCCTTTGTTCCCAGCCATTTTTGCCAATGTCAACATTACATTTTTAAGTTTTTATTTATTTTTTATCCATATATTCAGATGTTTTTATCGAGACTGCATTAGTACTTTTCTTGGAGGTGCTGAAGAGCCATTTTCATAAAAATAACCATCTTGTCCTCTTCGTCGCCTTTTATTATTTGCCCTTTGCCCAGTTATTTTTTTTTCCTCGGCGAGATACCTAAGTAATCTTTCCAGAGTTTAGCCCTCTTATCATATAAAGTTTGTCCGTTGTCTTATCCACAAGTCTGTTTGGTGTCATTTCTTCGAGTTAAGATTTGGACCCGACCTCATAATTTTATTTATATAGGTACGATATGGATTCAGTTAGTGGGAGACCTGACAAGAGGCTGAGAGATGAAGAGCACTCGCCGTTTAAGATTGTCGACAAAGTGCCCAGGTTATTGAAGCGATGGTTGAACAACATGGATGGATTTGAGCAAGGAAAGATCAAAGATTATTTGAAAAACTTGGTAAACATTATGGGGATTGACCCCAAACGAGAACTCATTGAGGCTTTGGTTTATTTCTGGGACCCGAAGAATAATGTGTTTCGTATCAATGGGTTTGAAATGACTCCTACCTTGGAGGAATTCGCTGAATATACCGACCTGGGGCATAAGAGTCGAACAAAGAGACTTTTGGCTCCCAGGGACGTTACTGCTACCAAGTTCCTTGAGCAGATGTGGATCAACCACATCGAGATAGCACATGTGGCGCAAGGGAAGATCCACCTAGATTTCTTGTATGATAGGTATGGGCATGAAAGGGGGTTCTCAGAATATGGGAAGAAGCTAATTAACAAACATAACCAACACACATGGCGAGGCCATGGACGGAAAGCATTCATTGTAGCTTTCTTGGGGTGTATTGTCTTCCCGAGAGAGGATCGGAAGATCAACATTCAGTTATCTGGGATAGTCACAGCGATGATGAAAAGAAATGATTCCAATATTCTTCCAATGGTGTTAGCATATACCTTTCGCGCCTTGACCAGGTGCTGGGAAGGAAAAGGTTTCTTTGAAGGTTGCAACCTCCTGCTCTAGATGTGGTTCATGGATCATCTTTTCCGTCGTCCTTATCAGGTAGACCACCGTACTTGTTGGGGTAATCATGTTCGCCAGTATAATGCTAGATTGAAGAGTGAGTCGGAGATCCGCAATTTCCCAGAAAGTGTCAATGATTGGAGAAAGTATCTTCACTCCTTAACAGATGATCAGATCACATGGAATTATCCTTGGTTCACCGCGGAATATGTCATCTATAAGTCATCTTGCCATCCGTTTTTGATCTTAATGGGGCTTCGAGGTTATCAGCCATATGTTCCCATGAGAGTTCTACGTCAGCTGGGTCACAAACAAATAGTTCCCCCGGTAGAGACTATGGAAAATTTTATCTGGGAAGCAACATTAGAGGATCCCATTCGTGAAGCTTATGCCCAACGTGTTTGGAATGACACTAAGATACTCGAGCGTGGCACCATGTTGGCAGATCGAGGAAGTGGTGAGTTGAATCCTTCTTATCTTGAGTGGTTCTATAACCAAGATGCTCTCGCAGATAGACCAGGTATAGTCGTGAAGAGCACCGCGGAGTGGGAGGCTGAAATTCGAAACAGAGTTGGGCTGGTTGCGGAAGAGATAAAAATGGGTTATGAATCTGACTTTGGAGCACTGCAAGAAGAGCTCAGCATTGTTAAAGTAGACAAGGATTTGCTGTATGATAATTTTGAGAAAGAGAAATCTCAGTGGGCACGAGAGAGGCAAGCACTCAAATCCCAAATTCGAAAGAAGAACATGGTCACAACCGCACAACAACAAGAAGAGAGAGAAGGCCAGTTCAGGGTAGTCCGTGATCATGAGCGCATGAGTTACGCTCCACTAATCAAAGGTTTAAGGGATCAGTTAGAGGGAGTTGAATCAAGTAAGGAGAGACAGATCGCGGAGTTTGAAGTAGAAAGACATCACTACCAGAGTATGATAAATCGGTTGGAGGGGGAGTTACTAGAAAATCGACGCAAGAAAGATATGTCCTTGGACCGCGAGCATGATGCGCTAGATCTTGCTGAGACACGTGGTCAGCAAAATCAAGAGTTGCATGTGGCTCAGGAATACATTAAAGGAAAGATCCTCGAGGTAGCCACATATACCTCAAGAGCACGCATGAGTTGCCAGGGAATGATGCCCGAGCGGTTTGCAGAAGTATCGTTAAACATTGCTCGTCATATATCTGCAGACTTGGAGAGGATATACCGCAACGTTGGGGGTCAGGCACAGGAACAAGAGCCTTGATTACAGCGATGTTGGTGGATTCTACTGCAAAGATCAAAGTCTTCTTTTAGTTATCAGTCCTTTTTCATTATGCTTTTGTTGTTTTCGAGTCTGTAAGAGTCTTTTGGCGTTTTGAGTCTTGTTGTTTTGCCTTTTATCCTAAAAAGTCTGTTTTAGTCAGGCTTGGTCTTGTTTATCTTTATGTAACTCTTGCCTTTTGAGTCTTGTATAAAAAAAAGAATTATTTTGAAAATCAATGAAAAGATTTTTTTTTTTTAGAAAAATTCTAAAATGAACCAAAAAGATGTTTGTTTTGTAAAAAAAAAACAACAACTGAACTACGTAATGATCTGATTTATGCGGTGACATGATACGTAGGCAACCCACAAAAGGTTCGATCAAGTTTTTATTTTAAATGGCTCTAAAGTAAGGGATCAAATAAGGCGAGTGAAAAAAAATGAAAAAAAAGAGAAGAAGGAAATAACAATAATCAACAAGCTGATAAGCCGGAATGAAACATTGAAGCCTTCCAAAATCATTTTAGAAATGGTGGCGATGTTAGGAGCATGACATATTACGTGTAATTCATATCTATAAAATGCCTAACCAAAACACATTTGTTGGCTCTTAATCTAGTAAATTTAAGGTGGTTGGTTTGTGGTAAATCTGGCAGCACATCATTACTTCACAAGATCTAAGGGACCAATAGTAATGGATAACAGTGATGAAATCGAGTTGGTCAGTGACAATCCGCAGGGTCAGTCAGTTGAGCAAGAGTCTGAGGAGATAAGAAAATTGAGACAACAACTATCATATGTATATCAAGCTTGGGTTTCCGGTCGACCTCCACCCCAGGGTCCCTCAGAGGGAACTTACATCATACCCCAGGCTACTCAACTACCGCTCCATGCAACGAGCGACCCCATTCTACCACCAGGGTATGTGCCGAATTACAGCCTCCATGCTGCCCCCAGTACCTCTAATATGCGACCTCCAGCCGCACCGGTCAGGAACACCCCTCTCGTCGTGTCTGGCGCACCGGTATGTACAATCCCGCCACCACCTCCTGTGACGAAGCCAAATAATGAGCCACCATCTCATGCTTATGATGGACAATACTATTCTTCGAATATGGCTTTTGGGGTCTCGGCTCCATACAATCAGACTCCTCGATACAAATCACCAGTGGAAAATCAAATGCCTGCCACGATGATTGAGCCCGATGAGATGGCCAGGAAAATGAAAAGTCTTGAACAGAATATAAAGAACATACAGGGACTAGGTGGTCACAAAAGTGTTTCATTCAGTGATCTATGCATGTTCCCTCACATCCATTTGCCACGAGGGTTCAAGACCCCAAAATTTGAGAAATATGATGGACACGGCGACCCTATCGCCTACTTGAAAAGGTACTGCAACCAGCTGAGGGGTGCGAGAGGAAAGGAAGAGCTGCTGATGGCTTACTTTGGGGAAAGCCTTGTGGGGGTAGCTTCCGAATGGTTCATTGACCAAGACATCTCTCACTGGCATGTTTGGGATGACATGGCCCAGGCCTTCGTCAAGCAATTCCAATACAATATTGATATTGCACCAGACCGCAATTCCCTATCCAATATGAAGAAAAAGCCGACGGAAAGCTTTAGGGAGTACGCCATCAAGTGGAGGGAGCAGGCGGCCAGAGTTAAGCCACCCATGGATAATCATGAGTTGATCACTGTCTTTTTGGAGGCTCAAGAGCCTGATTATTTCCAAAACATGATGTCTGCAATGGGTAGGCCTTTTGCTGAAGCAATCAAGGTAGGGGAAATGGTCGAAAATGGCTTAAAGACTGGCAGAATTGTAAGTCAGGCTGCTCTCAAATCCACCACCCAAGCCATCCAAAATGGGTCGGGAAGTTTTGCAAATAGGAAAAAGAGAGATGAAGGTTCTATGATGACCTCGGGATCTAGGGAAGTTCAAAGAGGGGCATCACACCCTTATGTGCAAGTTCAGCAGGGGCGATCCAGCTACCCTCAACATTACTATCCCCCGCCAATTCCTCAATACTCTGGTGGGCCCACCACAATGTACGGTGTTCAATGCTCAGTCATATGCTCGGCCTCCCAATCATCAGGTACGGGCACCAGCTCCAAGGGGCCCCCGACCTCAGCAACAAAATTTTCGGGCACCCTACAATGCTCGTCCCAGGCAGGATTATGGTCGAGAGCAGAGGCCGACAGAAAAATTCACCCCATTGGCTGAATCATACTCTAGTCTATTCCAGAAGCTGAAGCAAATAGGCGTGATTGGACCCATCTCTCCCCACCATATGCATCCGAATTCATATGGATTTCAAGCAAATGCTAGATGTGAATATCATTCAGGTGCCCCAGGGCATTGCACCGATGATTGTTGGACTCTGAAAGAAGCCATAGAAAGACTCATTTCTGAAAGATTAATTATAGTAACGAATGGCGAGGACCCTCATAATGTGACAAATAACCCGTTGCCGGAACACAACGATGTTCATTTCGTGGGAATGATTAACCGAGATCAGGAATACAAGCCGGTCGGCCAAACAGAAATGACAGTGGGAGCAATTCAAGAAGGAATAAGTCTGGAAGTAAGACCAAGCTGAGATGTGCCGTTAATTGTGAAAGGCGTCCTGAACTCAGAAAAGGTAACTTTATTTGTGCCCAAGGTCTCGAGGTTAGAGGTTCGCTTCAATGTTCCAAGCCCAAGGTTGTATGTCCTTGGAGGACACCCCGTCACAAGGCAGAATCGGGGGGTGCGAATGGCATAACAGAGCCGATCATAATCAAACCTGCCATGCAACCCCCTGTGACAAACACGAAAACTGTCCCTTGGAACTACAACAAAACTGTGATGACCTACAAAGGCAAGGAAATCATAGAGGAAGTGGGGAAAACTGGAGGTTTGACTCGATCGGGGAAGTGTTATTCTCCAGAAGAGTTGATGAAGGCCAAGCAAATCAGAGGAGGCCAATTTCCAATAAAGAAGCCAGTCACTGAAGCAGAGGCAGAAGAGTTTTTGAAGAAAATGAAAGCTTAGAATTACTCAATCATTGACCAGCTAAGAAAGACTCCCGCCCAAATCTCTCTACTATCTCTGCTCATACATTCGAAAGAGCATGCCCGTGTACTAATCAAGGTCCTGAACGAGGCACATATCTC